>NC_140582.1:1112105033-1112730033 GCF_964204655.1 Triturus cristatus | reverse complement strand
TCTTAGCGGTAGCTGGTTGGAAATGTAGGGGCATATCAGCAAGTAGACGCTAAAAAATTATCGCCGCATTTGCGTCCATTTTCCGACGAAAAGCGGCAATAATTTTATCACCTTATCAGCAGGGTCACACTATCGCGTGAAACCTTGCCTTATCGCCATTTCCCTTAACGCCCATCTTTGCATCTCTAATGAGATGCAAAGTGGGCGTTCCTCCCCAGGATAACGGGAGAAATGTCGCTAAGCGACATTTCTCCTATTATCAAGCCTCACGCAAAGCAGCATAGCGACAAGAAAAGTAGCAATAATCCTCTATTATCGCTACTTTCCTTACGCCTGTTTTGAAACTGACTTAGCCATGATATCCTATGGAAGGTGAATATCATGGCTAAGTCTGCCTTACCCTATCAGCAAGCTTTCTGCAGTGCCTACCTCTCCCGTAGATTAAAATTGGAGTTACCATATCATCTTTAAAATGTTGTCATTTCCAAATGTGACCAGGTAACTAGTTCATGTTTGGCGTCTTTAGAATTGTGAAGAAAATTCCTAATTTAAGGTGATGTCGTATTTGTAATTACAATTTTGAAAATGCCACTTTTAGAAAGTTGGCATTTTCCCGCATTATATGGGGTCTGCAGCCTATACCTGGGTTGCATGACTGGGTGTAGCTGACATTTTATCTTTGTATATTCCTCCTAGACAGCCACACACAATAGGGAGCTTAAGTGAGCCTGGTTGGGAGGGGGGAGTTGGGCACAGCTGCACTTACACTTGATTAGGCTGCGTTGCTGTCTGCACACAAAAGCAGCATACCTCCTTTAGTCAGTCTGGAGCCGGGACAGGGGAGGTAGGATGCCCTAGGGTCTTCAAACGGAACCCCCACTTCAAAGGCACAACTGGGTGTAATACTGGACCTCAGACACCAACTCTTCAGTACACTTTTGGGCCTGTGGATAATCTGCCAGGAAGGACTGTTGTACTGCTGATGGATTGCAACTCTTCTGGACTGCATTCTGCTGAACTACTGCCTTGCTCTGCTGCTGCCTTGCTGTGCTGACCACCTGCCTGGGTGAAAAGGACTGGACCTGAATCTCTTGAACCCAGTACCCCAGGGCTAGTTGGCTGGCCCCCTGAGTTGAGCCTCAGGGACAGAAGGCTCCAGGAACCTTGCACCTGCACCTTGACTCAGCCATCTTTGAATCTTCCCTACCAAGTGGTGCCATTCCAGTCCTGGGCCCCTGGAAGTGAGCCTAAGTTTCTTTGCCAGCCTCTATGTATGCAGAGGAACCAACACATCTCCCCTGCTGTGTGATGCACCCACAAGCAGAAACGACGCATCACCACTGCGGCTTGGATGGGAACTGCCACCAAGACCCGCATCACATCATAGCCCATAGCTGCATTTAAACCGCTGCTGTGCAACAGGCCCAACTGAGTTCCTGTAGGCCATTGCGATCAGTCTGAACTTGTGACTTTTCCCAGTCTGGCACGACCTGATATCCACAGTTGGTGTTTTTTGCCTTTTGGCACCATTTTTACCAAAATCTTTAAAATTGAATATCTCTAGTTCTACTGATTGGATTTTTGTCTTTTCGATCTTGCTTTATCTATTACAAAATACTCTAAATTAAACCTGACTGCTCTGTGCCAACCTACCTAACGGTTGAGCACAGGTTAATTTAGAGATTGCTTGTGACTTACCCTGAGAAGAATTGTGGCTGTTGGTTTCGAAGTTTTCACTGCCTCAACCAGTAACCCAATTTCTTACACTCAGAGAGAAGAAAGCTGGCCTCATGGAGCTGTTTTCAGCTGCAGCCTGTGGCAAGAATCCAAGCTTCAAAAAAGCGACTAAGTCCAAAGATAGACATCTTCACTTTTCGAAGGGGCTTTAAGAATTGAGCTGGCAGGGGCCTACTCTGCGCATTTCTCCTGCTCTGAACATTGGTGCAAAACATAACAGCTTCACAGAAACCTTCTCCAGTGGCTATCTGATGACATGTAGCCCTTGTCATCCACAGCTTGGAGGCTAGTCCCTCTGAGAATATTGGATTTCCCCTATAGAGATTTAGTCTGACGGTAAAATGCTCGACCAGGTCGAACTCACGCTCCATCATGGTCTGCCTTGACTTGCACCTAGGTAGCGGTCAAGTGCGGCCAGATGACTGTGGTTGGTGCTCAAAACATTATGCCTCTATTTTCAATCGTATTTCATTGATTCCACAGTACTCTTTAGCAATAATAACATGATTATGCCTGCTTGCTTATTTAAGAGTAATTTGGAGGAAATAAACCTTTCGTGAGGGCTAAATATGCTATTGTGGCAGCTTCCAGGGCTGCTGTTTATGTTCTGTTGTTTAGCGCTACTTTCTTAGTGCAAAAAGCATCCTCATTCCCATTTAGGACACATGGGTGTATATTGTGCTAAGAAAATAGCACTAAATTGTGAAGCTGAGCGTCATCCAGTGAAAGTCAGTGACTACTATCCTGCCCACACACCCTTATCAGCAAACCCCAAATAATGAGGATTCCAAGATATCTTCACAAAGGTGGCAAGCTCTTTGAATCAACTCCTTGGAGTGTCGACTCGCTCGACATTTCCTCCCATGTTTTCTGTGGTATACTCTCTAATCTGAATGCTAATAAGTGCATTCTCTGTCACTCTCACTCAGCACACACTGCATGGCAAGATGGCAGCTAGAGCCTGTGCAGCTAATCATTATAAGCAAAAATTAATTGTACAAACCACAAAGGTTGAATTTCAGCATGAGTTAATTTCCCAAGTGTGCATTACATACCTGGGAACAAGATTACTGTCTCCTTCGAATTACACAAGATGGGTGCAGCAGCATTGGGAGGCTGCTATGCAAAAGGAGAAGATACAATGATAGGCCTTCAACTGCAATGTCCCAAGGATCTGGGACACCATTCTAGTACAAATCAGCAAAGTTTTGCCCCTCTTCTGCTTCAGGAGAGAGCAAAACGTCCACCTCTCAACACGATGTAAGCTTCCAACGATGCAATATTCTGGGAAGCCTCCCAGCTTCTTCCTTCTATCCTAACTGCCCTAACTAATTTGCCTGTATCAAATTTTTGCTTAGCAATTAGCATATGCATACAGTATCCTTCCTCCCCTGCTATTTTCTCCCCATGTTTTATGCTCCTGGTGAACCTGGTCCTTTTTGCAGGGTTATCCTCAAACGTTTCACTTTCTTCCTCCTATTTTTTCTCACCTCTTTTGTTGGCTCTTTCTTTGGGCACTTTACCACTGCTAATCAGTGCTAAAGTGCATATGCTCCCCGTATAAATGGCAATTGTAAATGATTATTTATGATTGGCATATTTGATTTACTGGTAAGCCCTAGCAAAGTGCACTGTGTATGCCCAGGGCCTGTGGGCCTGAAGCACTGGTTGTGCCACCCACATGAATAGCACTCTAAACTTGTTACTGACCTGCAATCAAAGTGTCTGTGAGTGCAGTTTTAAATTTACTAGTCAACCTGGCAACTGCACCCACTTGGCAGGCACAACACATGTGAGGCATTCCCTAAGGTAGGCCCAAGGTGCACCTATGGGTAGGGTACAGTGTATGTCAAAGGTAGGACATGCATTGGTGTATGGTGTATGTCCTGATAGCGAAAAAAAAACTAAATTGGCAACCCTTCGCCCTTCCAGCACCTTTTTTCTGATACAGAACCACCGTGCAGGAAAAGACTCCAAGCACCGACCCCAGGCAGACAAAGAAATTGATGCAGTGCCTGCGTGCTATCGAAGAAACCGCCGTAGCCTGAGTTTAGCACACCATATCTCTGAAGTCTAATACCTTGTACTGACTTCAACGCAGGCCCTGCTGTGCTGCTGAAAGAATCGACGCATTGTGGGATGGTGGCTGATGAAATTGACGCAGCGCTTGTTTGCCTCTACCTCTACCTCTAGTGTCCCCGGATTTCCATGCATCACACCTGTGCACCAAGATTTCCACCACATCATTAGGGGCGGCTCCTTCCACTAAGGCAGAGGAGCTTCGCCCACTGCTTTTCAGCAGTGCAAAAAAGTAAAAATAAAAGTTATAATTACATGATGGTATTATCATTTTCTTTTTCCCTGCTGAAGCCAGTTGTGGTGAGGTGGGGCTTGGCTGTTGTTACAGCCAGCAGGGTAGGAGTGGTGAGTGCACTTAAGTGCGCATGATGATTTGGCTGTCCGTCTTAGGCGGACCAAACAGTCACGTGCAATTAGCATCCCCTGGGTGTATTGCACAGCCTGCGTGGAGAGCATGCACAGACTTCCACTCCCTGTCTGAGAGCCGAACCATGGCACTAAAACTAATCACGATGCAGCTGTGAGCCTGTGTGCTTCTGATTTCACAGAAGGAGTGGATGGAGGAGAGAACAGAGAAGTCTGATATTTCCTTTTATTTTAACCCTTTCTCTACCTGCCTCACCACTACTGCCCAGATGCAGCCAACACTGTGCATCCCCCGCAGACTCAAACCATCTTGGATTTCAAAGCATCGATTCCCCATACAGTCTGGATTTGACGCAACGCTTCTCATGCGTGCAGCAGAACTGATGCATCGCCTCCGCAAGGACTCAGGAATAGAAGCATTGCTGATTTTTCCATTGCTTCCCTCTTCTGCGGCTGTTTTTTCCTTTTGGATTTTTTGTTACCAACTTTGTATTTATTGAAAGATGAGGTTAGCCAAAGTACACAGCTGTGTGCCTACAACCATCTTGGCCGGCAGCGGAAAAAGTCCAATTCCATCATACAAAAGCAATGAAGCATAGCATATCTCATGTACCTCCCCACCAGATCCCTGCTGTAGCCTCCATGCCCGGGGTCTGCCCTTCTTCCCCTGGACCCTACGTCCCTCTATTGCCCCAGCAGTCACTCTCCTTGAAAAGCCCTGCAGCCTTATCCCATCTGCCGTACCCCAACCCAGCGCATCCCACCCAACGTGCCCGTCACCACAAAACCTGCCTACAGCTATGTTCACACCAGCCGGAGGGTCAGACAGAGCAGGTGCAACTGGTGGTGCAGTCTAGTCTCTAACGTGGGTCCCGCGGGAGGAGGCCAACAGGGCTCAGTTCCAAGTCTAGTGAGTGTCTTTACCCTCTCCAGGACAAGTATTTGTTACTCTCTATGCCAGGTCTATGCTAAGTTCATGTGTCATGCCCCAGACAGCTCATTTAGTGCAGTACAATGTTCCCAGGCTAACTCGCAGTCCTTGGAGGGACTGGACGGGGTGGCGTAGCGCCACCGTACTGTGTCACCAAGGCACTATCACATCGCTTAACCTCTGTAGGTCCTGAAGACAGGACAAACCAAGCAAACAAAAAACGGGGGAAAGTGGTGGGGGAGGGGAAGCAGGACGCCAAATGCCAAAGTGGGGGAGTCTGGCGGATTCAACTAGTCTAGCTTAAGCTGGGCCGGCAGTCCCCTGATGTCCCTGGTACCCTTGAGGTGATGTATGCCTGTGTAGTGAGGAGGTCAGACCCTGGCGCACTCGCCTGGAGCTAGGAGCCCTGCGACGATGAGGGCATCAGCTCCACGGACCGCGTGAGAATCCCGGGGCACATCGGACTAATCTCGTCGTCGAACAGCTTTAGGGCCCGCAGTCTCGGCGGTTGCAATCGTGCATGCTCTATCCTGCCCAAATATTCTACCAAGGGATTCCAGAGGGTCTTGAACCTAGTTTCCCTGAACTGGAGATGGGCTGTGAGCAGCTCCATCGCCAAGACCTCGCAGAGGCGGGCAAACCACACGTTGATGGAGGGCGTCTCCGCCTTCTTCCAGTACACCGCCACTGTTTGTTTTGCTGCGCCTAACATGTGGAGGCTCAGGTGCCAGTCCCGACCTGTCATAGCCCGCCGCAACGTCGGTCAAAGGCCCAAAATAATCGTGAGCGGGTCCTCCGGCAGGGGGTAGCCTAGTACCCGTTTGATGTGGCTGAGGACTTCCTTCCAATAGGTAGTCAAACTCGGACACGTCCACCAAACATGGATAAAGTCCCCTGACGCCTGGGCGCAGCGCCAGCACAACAGGGACACCTTAGGGAACATCTTCTGGAGTCGGACAGGGGTGTAGTACCACTGGGTCATCACCTTGTAGGCCGATTCCTGTTGGGGGATGCTACGGAAGGTTTTGGGGATGTCGCACCAAAGCCTCGCCCACTGTGCGGAGGTGATCCCGGAGCCCGAGAGGTTCTGCCATCGTACTTGGTATGGGTGTAGGCCTGGACGCTGGGTATGCTGGAGCACTTTATAGACACGGGAGATGAGGCCCCTATATGTTCCAAACGTGCGCGCCAAGTGCTCAAACGGCGTGAGAGGCCGCGTGGCCGCCTGCACCAGCGAAGAACCCTGCACCCAGTGCCGAAGCTGTATGTATTGGAACTTGTCCTTGTCTGTCAGTCCAAATTCCCGTTGGCATTGCTGGAAGGATTTGAAGTCCCCCCCCACAAAGAGATCTCGAATCGTCCTACAGCCGCTTTCCGTCCAGTTCTCGAAGTATGGCGAGCGGCAGGCCGGCGGAAACTGTGGGTTGCGAGCCAGGGGGGTGTGTGGCGAGGGGAAGGTAGTGAGGCCCCTGCGGACCGCCACCCTGTCCCAGATCTCCAAGACCGTCCTAGTGGGGACCGCCATGTATGCACTACGGTGGCGCGCCGCCCGGGGCAGCCAAGCATGATCCCAAATCGGGCGACAGGTAACTGCCCTGTCCATGTGGAACCAAATTTTTTCGCTTTCCCAGGCCCCCCACTCCAGAACATAGCGGAGGTGCGACGCCCAGTAGTAGTCCATTAGATTGGGAAAGGCAAGACCACCTCTATCCCGAGGGAGCTTTAATATTTTGTTAGAGAATCGCGGTTTCTTACCTCCCCAAATAAAGGAGATCAGGTCCCGTTGTAGCCCTTGGATATAATGTTCCGGTATGGGAGTCGGCAGGGTCTGAAACAAGTAGAGGATCTTTGGCAGCACGGACATCTTAATTGCATTGAGGTGACCAAGCCAGGAGAGCGGCAGTGCCTTCCAGGTGCGCAAGTCATCTAGGACCGAGCGCCTGCACTCCGGACAATTGGCCTGTGTCCAGGTAGCTAGGTCCGGTGTCAGGTTAAGGCCAAGGTATCTCACTGAGCCGCTCGCCCATTGATATGGGGCGCAGGTCTGCAGCGCTGCAACCTCCGCCTCCGGAATCGTGAGATTAAGCACCCAGGACTTCGTGTGATTAATTTTTAGCCCGGAGGCACGCTCATAGGCGTGGAGCAACGATTGCGCAGCCGGGAGCGAAGTTGAGGGCGCAGATAGCATAAGAAGGAGATCGTCGGCAAAGAGCGCAATCTTGTAGTCACGGCCCCTAAGGGAAATGCCCTTGACCTCCGGCGACTGGCGAATGAGAATAGCTAGTGGCTCCACTACTAGGGCGAAGAGCAGGGGCGACAAGGGGCAACCCTGCCGAGTGCCCCTACAGATGGGGAATGGCTGTGTAAGCTGGCCATTCACTCGCACCCTGGCCGCCGGGGCAGCGTATGGAGCCATGATGCGCGCCTCCATTTTAGGCCCAAGACCTATTTTCCGTAAGACCGCTCGAAGGAACGCCCAATCCACCCGGTCAAACGCCTTTTCAGCGTCAAGGGACAACAGGCAAGCCGGGATTCCCCAATGCCTGGCCTTACCCACAATGTGGGCGATGCGACGTACATTGTCCGCACCTTGGCGTTGGTGCATGAACCCCACCTGGTCCGGGTCCACAAGGCGAGGGAGGTGCGCACTGAGTCGTTTGGCGAGAATTTTGGTATACAGTTTAAGATCTGTATTCAATAGGGCTATGGGTCAATAGGATGAGCAGAGGGTGTGGTCCTTCCCTGGCTTCGGTATGAGGGCGATCTCAGCCATCGCCATGTCTGGAGATGGCCCTCCCGAGTCCAGACACTGTTGTACATGGCATTTTGCGACTCGCAATCGAGCGCAATTTGCGAGTCGCACATTGTCATGGTTGTACATATGGGCCCAGTATGCTGAAATTCTTCTTAACGCTTTTAAAATGAGTACCAGAATGCTGATGTTATTCCTTAATATTACATTGAATGGGTGGGAGGACCTTGAATTGCCCACAGTAGTCAGGTTGTTCACCTAGAGGTTAATTGAAAATGCTCAACTACAACAGCCCAACATATTCTCAATGTTTATATGCCCCCTCTTTGATATAATGTTTGCTTATGCAAAGGGTTGCAAAGATCCGTATTACCAAGGAATCTGAGAAGACCAAATTTAGATATTGAACAAAACCTCTTTATTTATAAAATCCAGTTATGGATGACTCTTTGCAGCATTTCGGCAGGATTTGAGTGACACCTAGAACAAGTGTCACACAGCAAATTATCTGATGAAGTCTTTTTCTGGCATCACAATACTCTATCAAGACACAATTCTTGGCACTTATAGTGTTGGCTTCAGAATAATGTTTGAAGCGTTCCAGATGTGAGTAATATAAATCTGCAGGATGTGTGCAGACTTTGTTGCATTCATAAATATAGAATGCAGCGCTGATGCCCATGTGAGGGGGAGAACGACTACGTTATGTTTAGAAGAAATAAAATAATTGGGTTCCTCAAGAAAATCTTCTCCGATGGATAGCTGTATCAGGTAAACAATTACAGTGTTCATGATTTAATAATTTTGGCAAAAGGCCATTGCACTATAAACAGTGTGGCACTGGAACTAGCTGCATGGTATTTGATGCTGCATCAGTGCAATGCAACGTTAAAGTATATCTGTAGCTCTAAAAACATCAAATGTGTTCAGGTCAAAAGGAAAGCCTAATCATACAACTGTGTGTGTTTTTATTTTTATTCAGATCTATTAAGTGTCTTTACATTTGTAGCGATGTTCCAGGAGGTTAAGTAATCTGGAGAGATATCTTGTGTTGAAGGATGCTGTTAGAGTCAGTAACATAAACAGGCAGAAATCCCAGCATCCAGTCCAAGGTGGCTGTCATCTAGGATTTTTAAAGAAGTCATTTGAATTCCGTGACCAGCTCTGAAACGTGGCCCTAGACTGGTAGTATGTTTTGTTTACTGATGAAATCAGTGAGCTGAAGAGAGATGCATTGTTCAATGGACTCTCCTAGCCAGGTTAGAGATTGGTCTATAATTGGCTGGTATGATGGGATTGAGGTTGGGATTTTTTTTTTTGCAGACGTGATATTTCATATGGGAGAAGAAGGCGCTGATGATTTTGCCCAAAGCTTCAGAAAAAAATGCAAAGTTAGCTTGGATGATAGAAGCACGGATGAGGTAATTGTAGTGTAGGGTGGCATTGAGTCTTTTAACAATGTTGAAGAAGTAATTTTGCAAAATAGTCCTAAAAGCATTCCAGAGGTTCAATGTTTTGATCATTCTATAAGAGGCAAAAGAGAACGTTGTTGAATGGAACAAGGAGATTTTGTAGGAAAAACGTGCAGGGTGTTTTGCATAACTTGACAGAGGAATTTGTGATAGTATTGGCAGGCGGTGAGGTGTTCGCATGGATCAATTGGAAGAGAGCCCTGGAAGGGCTCTGTGAATTCTGATGTGGAGAAATTTGGATTTGGCCTTCCGAATGTGAGGTTTATAATGATGGATTTCTTAATGATTTCAGCTTTGTATGAATTGTTGGTCAGTTGAAGAGTCTCCATTGATTTTCAAATGAAGGTATTTCTTTCCCTATGCTCGGGGGTGATCCAGGGATAAAAAGGATTGAGACATATATATATATATATCTTGGTTTCAATGTGGGGGTTGTGTCAATATTTTGGGGAAAATACAATTGTATTTGTGAAACGTTGTGTGAACGTCAATGTCATAAGGAAGAGTATGGGTTTGAGTGATGTGATAGCCTCAATCAGGTTAGGAGAGAGGTTTTCACTTAATGATGATGGGTGGAGTGGACCTTAGTGAAAATGGATGAGTGAGGGAGAATAAGAGAAAACGGGATGGGAAAATGGCCAGTCCAGTGTATCTTAATTGGGTCCTGGCACTGGATAATTTTGTTGTTGGTTATAATGAGTACGAGTGTGCGGCAGCTGCAGTGGGTCAGCTCTGTCGCCAACACTATTCAATCTATATGTCAGTCCTCTGGCACAGGTAGTCAAAGATCATGGCATAATGTTGGTATCCTACGCTGACGACACTCAATTAGTGGTCACCGTGACCCAAAGTGTCGGGCTAACAGCTGAGCGGTTCTGCAACTGCCTTACAGATGTAATGGCATGGATGGATTTGAACTTTTTAAAGATAAATACAGAAAAGACTGAGGTCTTAGAGTTTGGGAAACTCCCTTCTATTTGGAGCCAAACTTGGTGGCCACCAGAGGCAGGCACCTGTCCAGTCCCGGTGCCAAGGGCCAGGAATCTGGGATTTGTGCTCGATAAAGATCTTAAATATGCCTCACAAATAAATCACGTTACCTCAGCATGCTTTTTTACAAAAAATCTTGCGGAAAATGTTACCCTTCATTCCTCTGTCACTTCGGAAAACTGTGGTCGGAGCACTTATTTTGTCCAGAATCGATTATTGTAATGCTCTTTATCTGGGAATAGGCAAGGGACAGATCAAAAAACTTAAATCACTCCAGAATGCGGTGGCTCAGATACTATATGACTTACCTAAATACCATCCGACGTCAGCAGCGATTAAGGAATTGCATTGGCTCCCAGTCCGTCAGAGAGTGAACTTTAAAGCCTTATGCTTATTGCATAAGGCAATATATGGAGGAGGGGTTGTGGACATTCAAACTTTGTTTTCCGTGTACCAGCCCCAACGTTCGCTCAGGTCTGCCAATACAGGATTGGTTTGTGTTCCCAGAATTAAAAGAGTTAGATGGGGAGGAACGGGGTTCGCGTACCAAGCATCCACTTTGTGGAACTCCCTCCCTGAGTTAATCAGGTTAGAATCAAATAGGGCCTCTTTTAGGAAAAAGATAAAGACCTGGCTTTTCCCAAGGTCTTAAGATCTGCCATTGTCTGCATCATACTCATTCAGCGCCAAGACGCCACGGCAAAAGTGTGCTTTACAAATGTTTCAGTCAGTTAGTCAATCAGTCAGTGGGTGAGAAAGAAAGAATGTTAGTTTAGGTCATGTGTATGGATAAAAGTGTTCAGCGAAATGAAGAGATTGCATTTGACATTACCACAGTCAATTTTCAGATCTCCAAGCAAATTGTTGTTTGGAGACAGTCTGTGTTGGAGGCAATATAGTCAGCTGTTTGCTTTAGAGAGCCTTATTTAAGATTAGATGGGAGTTAATGAGACAATGAGGAGGAGATCTTAAGATTCAATTTGAGGCATTCAAACATTGCTGGCTTGTTTGTTGAGTCTGTCTTTGTGAATAATCTCATAATTAGGCAGCATTTAGGAGTCTAGAATTGGATTTGAGCACTCATCCTGCCATGACTCTGGATTAAGGTTGTGTGTAGTAGTGAGATTATCTATATTCTCATGGTAGGCATTATCATGAGTTGTGACACATTCATGCTAGTTTGACGTGGGTAGGTGTGGTCGAGGTAGTTGCTTGAGGAGGAGGAGAGTATGGGAGTCTTGCAATTTAGATGAGTTGTTAGGAGGGGATTTTGTCACGGTGGGATGGATCTGCCCATGCGCCAGCTGGCATATGCTTGTGAATATGCATTGCATGTATACATGGATGGTATTTGATGATGAGGATGGAGTGCGGCGTAGGAAGTAAACACATGTTTAATAGAGATCTAGATGCTAAATTTGATAGTCAAGATGTTGTGTCATTATTATAATGTGCTATGGGTTACTAATAACTGTGTAACATTGACGCTGATGACAAGATATTTGCAAACAAACCCTTCAATTGATTTCAGGTTGTATTTGACATTAGGGCTGCTTGTCTTATCAG
This sequence comes from Triturus cristatus, assembly GCF_964204655.1. Taxonomy (NCBI): domain Eukaryota; kingdom Metazoa; phylum Chordata; class Amphibia; order Caudata; family Salamandridae; genus Triturus; species Triturus cristatus. The sequence continues at coordinate 1,112,718,140 of NC_140582.1, read as the reverse complement.
AATAGATGATGTCTGTAGCTCACTGCTGTTGAGAGTCTACTTTTTGGCCATTGCATAATGACTTAGTAGTCTTATTTCTATTTTGCTGATTTGGAGGTTTGGGAGACCTCCTGGTGGCTTTCCACTCCTATATTATTGTCACCTAGCTGAGTCATATTTCTATGTGGATGGATTTTCGAAGAGTATTACATTTGTTTTGCTGTAGAGGAGGGCAGGTGTGTAGAGAGCTATGGGATTGTTGACTGCCTTTTTTTAATTCAGAAGGCGCCTGCGTTCCAGTGGAGAGTGGCCATGCCATTCAAGGACGTGGTGACAGCTTGCACTGCTGGTTCTTCTATCCAGGTACAGACCCTTATTGATGCTACACTGAAGACTGCAGTCCACCAAGGCCACAGAGGCCATTTAAAGTGGTCCGTAGAGTAGGTATATAAGCATGTGCTTCTCTCAACACCACATACTACTAGTCACTAGCTCACAAGGCATAGATGACACAGACTCTCAAATAGCATCCTTAAGCCCTCATATACATCCCTCTAACTACCACATACCCTCAAACTACAGAACATACATTCCAATTCATGCTTATCAGTGCTCGTTCTGCAGTCCTCCATGCACAAGCGTGGATCACCTACAAGACCGCCATGACAGAATACCACCAATGCATAAGTCAGGTTCTTAGGTTATGCTGAAAATGGGGCCAGATAGTGATGCCCTAGACACCCAATCCAAACATCTATCTACTTCAGCCCACCAAAACGAAATTTTTACAATGGAGGGAAATGTGGGCACTTACCCCCCCATGGTTGGGGCAAGAAACCCTGTCAAGCAGGACGGATTAAAAATAGTATCCTGGAATTTAGCAGGACTTGCCGCCAAATATGAGGATCAGGAATGGAGGCAATATATCACCAGGTTTTATGTTATATGTCTCCAGAAGACCTGGTTGATTGATTGTAACCATTTCTCCCTGGAGGGGTTTAAGTGCTTTGTAGTTCCCGCACAAAGGTCAGCCTCAGGGAGAGCTATGGGAGGGTTGATTATATACATAGATCTTTCTATCGAAGGGGTTTGGTCTAATTTAAATTGGGCATCATACAACATGCAGGCCGTGGGTCTCCGCTCAAAAGTGGTAAATATCACCCTAGTTAACTGGTATAATGCGGTGGGAGCAAATGGGAAGGAAAGTATAATAAAAGAATTGGACTCTCGCCTAAATGCCCAGCTGTCGGTTGTGAAGTCAGGAGCAGTTCCATCTGTAGTTCTCGTAGGTGATTTTAATTGTCAACAGTGCGTGAATTTAAGACCACTTACGAAGGACTGGTCACAGTGCACAGTGGAGAAAGGGCCACACTTTTTGCATACACCGGAAGGGGCGCATTTAGATAAGGTTTTGAAAGGCCATAATTTGGTCCACACCATGGACCTGGTAGGAATGGGCAGAGGTGGGGAGCCTAATCCCACCTTTAAGTGTAGAGGATGTCGATCTTATATCGACTACATCATGGTTTCACCCATACTTAAAACCTGGGTTAGTAGGGCAGACATCGAAATGAGCATTTTCAGTGATCATAACCCTCTGGTGTTAGAGCTAAAAGGACCAATCATTAAATACGTATCACGAGGGGCAGGTGCCGTGGAGACGATATCAGACCAAGGGAGGAGGCTCAGATGGTCCAAAATAGATGGGGATAGCTTTTATAAAAGCTTAATAACCAGAGGGGAAGACGCTCTCAATGTATGCCTCGACCCCAACATTGAGGGGGCCGATGTAGTATCCGCTTTCGAAAAGATGGCGTACCTCATTGATGGACTATTAAAGACCAACAAGACTAGGACATTACCTAATACACCCAGATGGTTTGATAGAGATTGCTCAAAAGCACATAAAGAGCTTAAATCTAGCCTAAAATTTCTGCCCAGGGATAATTTGTATATAGCCCAATGTAGGCTGATATATAAAAAGGCATTAAAAAACCGTAAGACTAGCCTCCAAATGCAAGCCTGGGAGGATTTAAGGGAGGCAGCGGATAGAAGACACTTAACTGAGTTCTGGAAAATGATAAACAAACCAAGTTTCCAGGACTCTAATGCCCCACAGATTCTAAATGTTATCTTTCCGGAGCAGTGGCATTCCCATTTTAAAAATCTATATAATCACACGGGTGAAATTAATAACGATGAAGGGCAGAGGTTAAAACTGACAGCAAGGTCTGATATTACCGGGCAGAAGTGGAGGGGGCCATCCTGGGCCTAACAAAAACTAAGGCGCCTGGCCCGGATGGGATTCCTCCAGACCTTTATCTTGGAAAAGTGGAGCTGCGGGCACCCATTCTTACGAGGGTCCTGAACGCGGCAGTGGTGGCAGGTCTGCCGCGTTCTTGGTCCTCGGCAACAATAGTTCCAATATTCAAAAAAGGAAATAAGGATGACCCACAATGTTATCGCCCGATATCCTTGATTGATGTCACAGCGAATGTGTTGGGTCGTGTTGTCCTAAATCGTTTAACGGATTGGACAGACACCCATCAGTTACTAACGGACACTCAATATGGGTTTAGAGAAGGAAGGTCAACCACGGACCAGTGCCTGAACCTCTATCTGCTGGTCGCTAAGTATACTATAGCCAGTAAGGAGGCGGTTTATTTGGGGTTCATGGACCTCTCCGCGGCCTTTGATCATGTGAATAGGGAAAAGCTATGCGCCTTGATGATAGGGCTTGGGGCGGACCAGGACCTAGTCAATATTCTTAAAGCACTACACTGGAACACAACTGTGTCTGTTCGCTTCAATCAAGACGGAAGTAAGACCCCATCATTCCCATGCACCAGCGGAGTGCGGCAGGGCTGTATCCTAGCCCCCTTTTTGTTATCACTTTATATAAACAACTTAGATAGTGAATTGTGTAAACTGGGAGTGGACTCTCCTCAGGTAGGCACCCCCTCCAGTACCTGTCCTACTCTATGCGGATGACGCGGTGCTCCTAGCACGGACTCCGCGGGAATTACAGAGGCTGATTGATGGATTTGTAACTTTTATGTCCTCTCTTGATTTATCTGCAAACCTAGATAAATCGTATATCATGCTTGCGGGGGCCAGACCATACAAACATTTTTCTTATAAGATAGGAACTTATAAAATTGGTCGGGTCCAGTCCTTTTCCTACCTAGGGGTATTATTTGATGGGCTTCTAAAGTTTAGATCTTTAGTGGACAAACACTCTTCAAAATTGGTGGCCTCATCTGGGGCCATAATGGGTTATGGGAGAAGGCTGGGAAGATGGTCCCCCGAGCAAGTGATGAATTTGTACAGATCAATATGCTGTGCCAAGACAGATTATGGGGCTGAAGTCTGAGGCTTTGTGAATATACATCAGGTCCACTCCAGACAGAGGAAAATAAATTCTTTAGAAGGATACTGTAAGTCCCGCACAGTACATCAGCCTATATGGTACATGAAGAACTGGGAGAACCATATATTGAAGATCAAATCAAGGTCAGGCCGCTTTTGGCCTGGGTGAAGATTTGGTCTAACCCCGAGGCAGGCTGCAGCAGACAAATTATTATAGATTGTCTGAATCGAGACAAAGGGAGCTCCATCCCATGGCTAAATTATGTAAAGTGTACTTTGGAGGCTATTGGTTGTAAGAACCTCTTCACTGAGCCTGGAGCCCTTATTGCCCAGAATAAAACACTAGTTAAGAAAAAGTTTGGGGAATGGACAACTGCAAGCAGGGCGGCCACTGAGGAGTGTAAATCTACAGTTGTGGCCTATAGCCTACTGAAATGGGAGACAGGAATGGATCCTTATCTTTCACTGATCCATAACGCACAGGACAGATTTTATATGACCCGCTTTAGGTTTAACCTCTTGCATCACCTATTATCTGATCCTCTTGGTTTTACCTTAACGGTGGAGCAGAAGGGTACCTGCGGCTGCGACAACAAGTCTCCGCAGGATACCCTTCATTTTGTTTTGTTATGCTCATTTTATACCTCACCTAGGCGTAAGTTCCTGGTGGGAATCTTGAAAAGAGCCAAGATTAGACATGCCAAGATTGCCTTATTGTTTTTGCAAAGGGCCAATGATGCATATACCTTGTCCTGTATTATGAGTTTTATTAAGACGGCGGTAAGGATAAGGAATTCGAGAGAGATGGGTTGATTGTAATGCCCTGTATATAGAGATCCTGGATAATGAAAAGAAATGACATGATTTGAACTGTCTTTTTAATGTTTTTAATGTGTTTTAACTGTTTTATGTACTTTTATGGCATCTTTATAAGTGCCGAATAATGAATTATTGATTGATTGACTTAGTAGTCTTATTTCTATTTTGCCAATTTGGAGGTTTGGGAGGCCTTCTGGTGGCTTTCCACTCCTATATTATTGTCACCTAGCTGAGTCATATTTCTATTTCTATGTGGATGGATTTTCGAAGAGTACTACATTTGTTTTGCTGTAGAGGAGGGCAGGTGTGTAGAGAGCTATGGGATTGTTGACTGCCTTTTTTTAATTCAGAAGGCGCCTGCGTTCCAGTGGAGAGTGGCCATGCCATTCAAGGACGTGGTGACAGCTTGCACTGCTGGTTCTTCTATCCAGGTACAGACCCTTATTGATGCTACACTGAAGACTGCAGTCCACCAAGGCCACAGAGGCCAGTTAAAGTGGTCCGTAGAGTAGGTATATAAGCATGTGCTTCTCCCAACACCACATACTACTAGTCACTAGCTCACAAGGCATTGATGACACAGACTCTCAAATAGCATCCTTAAGCCCTCATATACATCCCTCTAACTAGCACATACCCTCAAACTACAGAACATACATTCCAATTCATGCTTATCAGTGCTCGTTCTGCAGTCCTCCATGCACAAGCTTGGATCACCTACAAGACCGCCATGACAGAATACCACCAATGCATAAGTCAGGTTCTTAGGTTATGCTGACAATGTGGCAGTTCTAACCCCCATCCGGATTACTTGTCTGCGTGCAGTAGTCACAGCAGCTCAATTATTCAGTGAAGTGTCAGGCTATAAGTTAAACTCAGTTCAGTTCAGTTCATACTTTATTAATGTTTAGACACCATATTTAAAACATACATTCCTTAAAAACAAAAACATTTTATATATAATTACACCCTATAGTACCAATTCATCATACTTCTGCTAAAATCCATGAACCCCTACTATTTACACTATAGGACAATAATCAAAACATTTTCAAAGAAATTCAGCCAGTGCGCAAGCCACATCAAAGAATTCTATCCTTAACATAAGTGCTAGTGCGTCATTCCGAGAAAATATATTATATTTTTTAAAAAGAGGTTTTAAAATCAAGCAACGGGGACTATAAAAATGGCGACAATCAATTAAAACATGAACATTAAAATTATGAGACGACAGACCGCAGGTGCAGTAATTATCTAGAGCTAGGATGGGTTAAAATTCTTGGCTCTTACATAACGCACTTTTAATGCAACCCTAACTTTAGTAGTAGTAATTGGTACCGGGCATCTGGGAATGCAGATAAGTACAGAAATACATTTGTATTTTCCAATGAATCTACCGTTAATTCTTAGGAGGGTTTATTCCTTACATATTTCAAGTCCACCAACCTAGGTGCCGATTCCGATCCTGGAAAAATTTCCCCCGTACGAATCGTATCCGGATTTTTTTCCGTACGAATCGTACAAGTAGCGTACAAACTGCCAAGTACGATTCGCATGGGAAAAAGTCCATACGAATCGCATAAGGAACATTTCCCCACACGTCCTCGGGTCGGAAAATGTGTCCGACACATCCCCGGACGATTTACCGTACGAATCGGAAAAATGAAGTCTGACCGCGCAAGTATGATCAGTCCCGTCCTTTCGATTTTACAACCGTATGGAAAAAACACCGTACGGACCGAACTCCTATAGCAACCATGGAGACATGTGCCTGCATACGCGCCGAACACCCCACCCCAGATCCCGTATGTACGCGCAGAACACCCCCCCAGCCCTCGTATGTACGCGCCGAACCCCCCCAGCCCCCGCATGTACGGGCCAAACGCCCCCCGGCCGCGGATGTACGCGCTGAACCCCCACCAGTGTATGTACGGAGTGTACCCCCAACCGTGTATGAATGGAGCGTACCCACACCCCACCAGTGTATGTACGGAGCGTACCCAAACCCGTGTATGTACGGGGCGTACCCCCACCAGTGTATGTACGGACCGTACCCCCACCCGTGTATGAATGGAGTGTACCAACACCCCACCAGTGTATGTACGGAGTGTACTCACACCCGTGTATGATTGGAGTGTACCCACACCCCACCAGTGTATGTACGGAGTGTACCCCCACCCGTGTATGTACGCAGCGTACCCCCACCCGTGTATGCATGGAGCGTACCAACTCCCCACCCGTGTATGTATGGAGCATACCCCCACCCGTGTATGTATGGAGCGTACCCACACCCCACCAGTGTATGTACGGAGCGTACCCCCACCCGTGTATGTACGACCGTACCCCCACCTGTGTATGAATGGAGCGTACCCACACCCCACCAGTGAATGTACGGAGCGAACCCCACCCGTGTATGTACAGAGCGTACCCCCACCAGTGTATGTACGGACCGTACCCCCACCCGTGTATGAATGGAGCGTACCAACACCCCACCAGTGTATGTACGGACCGTACCCCCACCCATGTATGAATGGAGCGTACCGACACCCCACCAGTGTATGTACGGACCGTACCCCCACCCGTGTATGAATGGAGCGTACCAACACCCCACCAGTGTATGTACGGAGCGTACCCCACCCGTGTATGTACGCAGCGTACACCCAGCCCCCCCTGTATGTACGGTGCGAAACAACACCACCGATGGACGGTGCGGACCAACACCCTGCCCGTGTCTGTATGCACCCTACCCCAGGCCCCAAACCCAGCACCCTCACCCAACATCGCGCATGTACGAGTCGTACTAAGCCAAAGCAAAGGACAGCACTGTACAACAACATGGCCCATGTACGCACCGTACAGACACACAAAACACTCGTACTGAACCAGGACAAACCAAAACAACACAAGGAGAGTCAATTTGATGCACACAACACCACAAAACATGTCCAACAAGCCCAAATACATCCTATACACTGACCTGCAACTGACAAACAGCTAAACAGAGGCCCAAAACACAACCACTCCTTATAACACCCCCACCCAAAGTTCAAACACAGCCACACCCACAAATGGACCAATAAAAAGGCCCAGCACACACAAACCATGATCCTTTGCAACAGATACACTACTGCCAGACCACAGAGACAACGCACTGCACCATACTACATCCATCAATACACCTTACACTTGCACTCCTTCACACAACCACCATCACAAACACACCCTCATCACATTCACACACACACACCTGCACAACCACACTCACACCCCCACAACCATCCACACCCACACCCCCACAACCATCCACACCCACACCCCACACCATGCCCACTAACAAGAATCCAAAGTTCACAAAGGAGGAGCTGGAGGTCCTTGTCGACGAAATCGTCAGTGCCGAGCCACAGCTCTTTGGAACATTGGTCAGACGGACCAGCATAGCCAAAAAATCTGCCTTGTGGGAGAGGATTGTCAATTCTGTGAATGCTGTTGGGTCCACCAGAAGGACCAGGCATGAGTGCCAAGCCAGGTGGTACGATCTGCAGAGGACGGTCCGCCGCAAAATGACGGACGATCACAACCAGGGGAACATCACTGGAGGAGGGCCGCCCCGCAGACCGGTACACTACCATCCCTGGGAGGAGAAGGTGATGGCCACTCTGCCGCCGGTGGGAATAGACGGAGTAGAAGGAGTCCGAGAGCCTGGTGAGTACACAAACAACTCACCTCACATGGGGGGAACGCCATACACAACCAAAATACCAATCATGCACGCAACCCCCCCAAAGCCAGCACCGTACACAACCACACTCCAAAAACACACACAAGCCACTAGCGCCTCCATGCCCCATGCCCCAAGCAAGGCCATGCCAAGTCACAGGCCACACAAAACACCAACACAAGACAGGATGTCCCCGATGCCGGGAGGGTGGGCCTCAAAACTAACATAGAGCAACTCCGAAGCACACAACAATGCCCTCAGCCCATATGGCCTAGGGCACAGCCATACAAACAGTGTGTCCCCACACAGTACTGTGTTGCCTGCTAATGGTGGCCGCGTTGCAGGATGACATGGGTATGAAGGCACAATTTGCATATAACAGCAGCTAATGAAGACGCATCACTCTGAAAGAGTGTCAGCACACACCGCCACAGCAGCAGCGCAGACTCAGACTCTCCTCCCAATGGGTGCCCGGAGATAAGAAACAAACCCACATGAACAAGCCAATGGCCTTTGAAAAACCTGCAAACTGTGTGTGCCCAGGAAGCTGGGCTGAGGTGACAGAGGGTGAATCACAGAGGGAGGGAGAGGGGGAGAGAGAGGGACGGAGACAGAGGTGGACACAGGGAGACAGACAGAGGGAGGGAGGAGGCTGACAGAGGGAGGGAGAAAGGGAGACAGAGGGAGACGGACAGTGGGAGGAGGGTGACAGAGGGAGGGAGAAAGGGAGACAGAGGGAGACGGACAGAGGGAGGAGGCTGACAGAGGGAGGGAGAAAGGGAGACGGACAGTGGAAGGAGGGTGACAGAGGGAGGGAGAAAGGGAGACAGAGGGAGACGGACAGAGGGAGGAGGCTGACAGAGGGAGGGAGAAAGGGAGACAGAGGGAGACAGACAGTGGGAGGAGGGTGACAGAGGGAGGGAGAAAGGGAGACAGAGGGAGACGGACAGAGGGAGGAGGCTGACAGAGGGAGTGAGAAACGGAGACAGAGGGAGACGGACAGTGGGAGGAGGCTGACAGAGGGAGGGAGAAAGGGAGACAGAGGGAGACGGACAGTAGGAGGAGGGTGACAGAGGGAGGGAGAAAGGGAGACAGAGGGAGGAGGCTGACAGAGGGAAGGAGAAAGGGAGACAGAGGGAGACCAAATCACCCTTGGGTGGTGTGGCCATGTCCGCTCGTCAGCAGGCGGACTGTGTGCATGTAGACAAGGTTTGGCAGTGCGTGAACCCCCCCTTCAACCTTTGATAAACATTGGGCCATGTGTCAATCTGTGCATGAGTACATCCGTGCTGCAGGCACAAACCTAACCTTACACCCAGTATACCCACCCACTGTGTTTGCCAGACCCTGTCACAAATGGTTAAGTTACCTACCTGCATTCTCAAATAGCATGGAAAAAACACCATTTGGCCACGTACAGTGCAACACGTAAGGCGGCCCTGCATGGCTTGCTACGCCCGCTCACTACACTGCTGACTGCGTTCCAAAAAGATGCATCAACTAAGATTGTGTCACACATAGGTAAAGTGTCGAAAGCTGTGGCCAAGGGACATACCCATGCACAAGTGCACTGTGAGAGGAATGCTAGCCAAATCCAACCACCCAGAGGAACTGTGCCAACTCAAAAATGAATGAAACATGGATGTCGCATGTAACACAATTAACACTGTCTCTCTCACACACAGGTCAACGTCATCGATCTCCCCCCAACACTGGGGGGAAGACTCACAGGACCAGGCTCTGCGTCAAGAGGACCCCACCGGCAGCGACGACTCTCACCACTCCGTGGATGACCCAGACCAACCTGGCCCCTCTGGTGTCCAACCACCTGCAGCACCTGCGTCAGGTACAACTGTGCCAACCACCACCCCCATTCCTGCCACATCCCAGGAGACACCCAGGAGCCCTGCCCGCACACAACAACACAGCCAGTCTGTCCAGGAGGGACAAGGTTCTCCGGGCACCCAGGAGGAGGCAGGCGACACCGCAAATGCCATCCCTCAGGGGTCCCGGAGACCCGATGTGCCCACAACGGCAGGCCAGGCGCAAGTGGGCAGGGGTGGTGGGAGTGGAGGACGGCGGAGGCGCAAACCTGACCAGTTGGCTCAGGAACCGGTAATGTCACACGTCAGCAACATCCTCGACTCATACCGGCGTGACACCAGGGGCATCAGCCAGGTTGTGTCCACCCTCGAGGAGATGAAGACCCTGCAGGCCGAGCAACATGCCAGTCAACAGCGACACCAAGGACGGATGGAGGCAAGACTGGCTGAGCTCGTGGCGGTGCAAATGGACATGACCCGTGTACTCTGTCGGATTGCCGAAAACATGGGCAACCCTCCCTGTGCCACCAGGCGAAGAACATCACCACCCACAGGGAGGGATCAGGGGGAGGAGGATTCATCCAACTGAGCATCACAAGCATCGTCACGGCCTGCTTCTGAGGGTCCCCGCAGGAGGGTGGGTCACCTACGCAAAAGACCGTGAGAGTCAGCGGAACATCACCATCTTCCAGGTCACCTGGCCTGGCACCTGGCCCTCTGGCCCATCAGCAGCACATCAGCAAATGACATTCTCTGCCACATGGCCTTGCTGGTCACTGTCTGACCAATGTTGACAAAGACTGTGGCATAGACTCTGATGACTTCCAATGGCAAGGATACCAACTCCCCCTGTGAACTTTGGATTCTACACTCCTGCCAAGCACCTCTTGTCATCCCCCCAAACACGTGCCCCACCACAAATAAAAATCATCACAATCACGAGATGATGCCGTCATTTTGCATTATTCCACTACATGTGGGTGTTGTAAAGTCAAACCATGCCTGATTTCAGAAGTAACTCCAACCATCCATACCCTGGGGTCTGAGTCTGGCACAGGACACACATGGGTCACAATGTATCATCCAATACAGACATGGAGCACCACACTCACCCGTGATGGGCCCAACCAGCTGAGGGGGTGCCCGCACAACTGTGCCTACAGACCTATTTAGATGAGCAACAGTCATGCGCAGAGGTCAGGGATCATGTGGAGTGTCCTGGGGTGTTACTCCCAGGTATGTGTAGACACGTGGCAGAACCATGTCCTGCATGCTTGAGTCAGGTGGATGTGGAGAATGGTGGGCCGGCCAAGGTTGGATGCATGGAGATGGCACAATGGGGTGTTGGATCACAGTGCCACAAGGTTGTGTTGTGGTTGTGGGCTGCATCCTGAGTGTGTGCGTGGATTGAGAGGTCATCCTGCAGCTGGCAGTGATCCATTCCCCCCATCTCTGTTGGACGTTGATGTGGCCTGGTCGCCGGATGTAGAAGCAGAGCTGTGCAGATGCACCCTGGATGTGGACAAGTATCATGGGAGTTGTAGCGCACATGTCCGTAGAGTGCAGGGTAGGATTAGACACGGATGTCGTAGTTGACCTGGGGGATGGTCTCTCTTGCCTTGAGGTGGATGGAACTGGGGATCTTGTGCATAATGCAGAGTGTGCTGCAGCATGAGGCACAGATGCTGCTGATCAGCATAGCACATGTCAGCAAGCAATCCATGATGAACACCAGCTCGTTTGCGTGGACACTGGGTGCCCTTGCTGCAGGGCCTGCAGCAGCATGCGCCATGTCCAGAAAACAATGCCACAAGTAGCAAACAAAGACAAGGATCTCAGGAAGGAACTATGCAAAAGGTGTATGTCAAGGAAGGAATGTCTGGTTCAACATAGCACACACACACACAATGGATGCACATGCAGCACAGTGGCTGTCGTGGAGACTGACATGCCACAATACCTACACAGCCATGGGCATCATGCACAATACAGATTCTAATCCCTGACAAACAGCTTGCATCTTGCTACTCTACACATAGACTCATATGCACCATCTCTGAGAACTATGCCAGACATGCCGCATGCACAGTGGCAACAAACCACCATTGACAGAGATGAGGCACCTTGGAGGCAGAGGGACACCTTTATTAGTCATGTGTGTCGGAATGCTAATGCAACACTGTCAACACATACACAGGTCATGTGGATGAACATGTCGGACCAACACTGGCACCCCCCTTTGCACCACAGATGCTGGAAATCCATAGAACTGGCACACAAGTGACGGGTTACAGCTAAACACCCCCTGCTGCTCACAGAGAGGCTGCTATACTCCATTGAGCCCCTAATCGCGAATTCACACACCATGTCAACCCGGTGCAACCCGTATGTTTCCGAGGGCAGTGTTACACACATTGATGGCTTCATCACAATCCACAATCCCATTACAGATGACTGTCACCAAGTCTGACCATCAATTCAGGTGAATTCAGCTCCATGTCATATGCCCCATGGTGATTCTACATGTATGTAAAGTATCCAAACATGAACAGGAGCAGTGCACACACATTCAAAACAAATACCACTCCCAAAAAGCCGTGCTGCATCCCTTACCCTAAGGAGATTTTCAAACGTGTCCGTGCATGTAACGCTGATTCAGCACATGTTGCTGTGTTCATGAGGAATAGCAGGAGCACAACAATGCCACCAGCAGACAGCATGCGCAAGTACCTGTGTATGAGAGACACACCAGAAGTCAGCCAAAAGAAGCACATCCGCATGCATGTGCATGTACTCGACACGTATAAGGTTGTCAACATGCTAGGTGGCAATGATGACTCTGGAAAAACATTCTTCCATTGCACCATCACTCGAGTGACACATCCAAACACACCTCTGACTCACTTGGCAGACATGCAGATGGACACACACATTGCAACACATGCCACACACGGCCCAATGCGTGCACACTCAGACACTGGAACTCACCACTAAGCAAAGAAGTTGCGTATGAGCCGACTCCGGATGTCCTCTACCGCCTCCTCCTCCTCCACATCACTTGCCTCGTGACCAAGCCCTTCATCCTCCACGGGTGGATGGTCCTGCTCATCTGGATCCAGGATGAGTGGCACAGCATTCTCCACTGCCATGTTGTGCAGCATGCAGCACACGAGGAAGATCTTGCAGACCTTCACCGGTGCATATGGGAGTGCGCCACCGGTCTTGTGGAGGCAACGGAATCGGCTCTTCAGGAGGCCAAATGTCCTCTCTATCACTCGCCTGGTCCGCCCATGGGCGTTGTTGTAGCGGTGCTCGGCAGCCGTGCTGGGGTTGCGGAGAGGCGTGATCATCCATGGCATGTTGGGATAGCCAGCGTCCCCTACATGGAAACATCATGGATAACAGTGGGTCAGGAGAAGCAGTAAGACAGGAAGATGACGTTAAATACAGGACTGCCAGAGTATACCCACCAACAATACATGCTCGTTCGTTGCGCAGCTGCAGCATCATTTCAGGCACCCTGCTACACCTCATGATGTAGGCTTTGTGTGCTGATCCTGGAAAACGAGCACAGACATGTGAAATCACCGTGTTGGCAAGACACACCACAAGGGTTCCTTTACGCTACCTCCTGTGCCTGTGGTGGTACCAAAGCCACATGTGTTCCATCTATGGACCCAATGACATGGGGCATCCCTCCCAGGGCATAGAACTCACGCTTGACACCTGTCAACTGCTCAGGAGTTGGGAATTTTATGAACTCATCCAGGTGATCCAACATGGCCTCTAAAAAATCATGCAGAACACGGCTGAACATGGTTTGGGACATGCCACCAACATGAGCAATGTTATGTTGAAAGGTACCCGTGGCAAAGAAATGTAGGGCTGCCATCACCTTCATCTTGGGTGTCAGTGCAGTAGGATACCTGTGTAGCGGTTGGAGGTGTGGTGCCAGCCGTGTCGTCAAGTCCTCAATCAAATGTTGGGGGAAGCGGTAGCGGCGTATACAGTCATGTTCCCTCAGGTCAGCCAAGTCCGGAATTGGTCGAGGGAGAGGCGGAGCCCTGCAGTGAATTTGAAGGGACAACGAAGAGTGAGTACAGTACACCACCAATGTCAATGTACTGAGCACATGTTCAACAGGCAATACACATATGCTACATACACAGACAGGTCTGTGCAATATGCCCTGGACACGTATGCCAGGCAGGTGACACTCCTACCAAGAGCCAGCTACAAACGTTGATTCTCAACCTCAATATGCCATGCCATGAAACTAGCTGTGGGCCAGTGTAAGTGAACAGGCAGACGCATTACAGGAGTTACAGACATCCACATATGTGCAGAAGAAGGATGTTAATTGTACAGACAGGTTGCGGAACACTAGAGACACAGGTCAAATGTCATAGAAAAAGGACAGACCACACACCTTGCCATGAAGGAATACATGTCAAGACTGATCACACATACATTGAGAGTATGCAGATATGTCCTTGTTATGAAACTCCGTGTCGATGCATACATACACACCTTACGTCGGATTACACATGTGGGCTGGTGTGCCTAACAGTGTGCCATGCCCATCTACACACAGACACATGTTGGTTGCAGCAACTGCAGATGCATTTGACCAAACACCTACAGCAAACCTATGGGAACACACGACACACACATGACATAGTTACAGCGTGCAACGCGGGCATTCACATGTCAGGGGTAATATTCCGTGTACCTGGCATCAGGGGACAGTTGCGGGTGTCGGTGACTGTGCCATGCCAGTGACGCATGGCTCAACAAGTCTGTACTACATGCACACATGTCAAAGGAGTGAAGGGGATGTGTGGCACATAGGGCACCATCACACATGACATGTGTACACAGCATGTGTACACAGCTCATCATACTTTTCTTTGCTTCACACCTCAGGAGTATAGTGCCACATCACAGCCTGACCCACCTGTGCCCGACACATGTAGTACTGCACAGACAATGCCTTGATGTCCAGCCTTGGCCAAGTACGACAGCTCTATTCCTGTCTGTGTGCCGCCTGTCACCACTGTCAGGTGTGAAACTCACCGTACATATGCTCTGAGGGCGTGTGTAGGGTCCCTATCACTATGGGAGTGCTGGTGTATGCGTACGCCATAGTGATATGGAACGTACACGCGTGTGTAGGGTCCCTATCACTATGGGAGTGCTGGCGTATGCGTACGCCATAGTGATACAGACCGTACACGTGTGTGTAGGGTCCCTATCACTATGGGAGTGCTGGCGTATGCGTACGCCACAGTGATACGGACCGTACACGCGTGTGTAGGGTCCCTATCACTATGGGAGTGCTGGCGTATGCGTACGCCACAGTGATACGGACCGTACACGCGTGTGTAGGGTCCCTATCACTATGGGAGTGCTGGCGTATGTGTACGCCACAGTGATACGGACCGTACACGCATATGTAGGGTCCCTATCACTATGGGAGTGCTGGCGTATGCGTACGCCACAGTGATACGGACCATACACGCATGTGTAGGTTCCCTATCACTATGGGAGTGCTGGTGTATGCGTACGCCATAGTGATACGGACCGACCCTACACATGCGTGTACGGTCCGTATTACTATGGTGTACGCATATGCCAGCACTCCCATAGTGATAGGGACCCTACACACGCGTTTACGGTCCGTATCACTATGGTGTACGCATATGCCAGCACTCCCATAGTGATAGGGACCCTACACACACGTGTACGGTCCGTATTACTATGGCGTACGCATACGCCAGCACTCCCATAGTGATAGGGACCCTACACACGCGTGTACGGTCCGTATCACTATGGTGTACGCATACGCCAGCACTCCCATAGTGATAGGGACCCTACACACGCGTGTACAGTCCGTATTACTATGGCGTACGCATACGCCAGCACTCCCATAGTGATAGGGACCCTACACACGCGTGTACGGTCCATATCACTGTGGCGTACGCATACACCAGCACTCCCATAGTGATAGGGATCCTACACACGCGTGTATGGTCCGTATCACTGCATTTGGGGTGCCCTAGGGCCATGGAACGAACCGTACCTGTGTGTAAATATTGAAATAACATAGGGGACACATGAGGGACAAGTATAAGGGCCTAAATGCATGCTGGTTGTCATGGAGACCGAGTTTAAAGTTTGAATTATTGCATCAGGTGGCCAGCAGAAGTCGGTTGGAAACAATATACTTTGTTGCAAAGTGGTTGTTGACTTGACATCATGCTCAATTTTTAAACCATGCAAAGCCCCTCACTGGGGTAGGTTTAAAGGGATTGGAGGAAACATAGGATACTAATGTGACTGACCAATCACTCTGTACTCCTGTAAATGAAACAGGCCAGCAAGGCAGATATAAGGCAGCCAGGTCCCATGAGAGAGCACTTGCCTGCACATCCTTTCATTCCACAACACTGCTGCTGCTCGTGATTCCTCTGGCACCATGTCCAGGTCTGTGGAGAGGGCCCAGCCATTCACCATGGAGGAGAATATGGCGTGGGTGGATGTGATCCTCCCACAGTACACCATGCTGTACAGTCGACCAGGGGAGCAGGTGAGTGCAGACTCCACTAGCTTAGACTGTGCCCTTTTTTGTGACTGTGACTTCTGGCATTGTGTCCCTGTGTGACAGATATGCAATGTTGTTTAGAGTGGGTCCCAGGGTGGGGAAGGCCTCATGTCTCCCATGCAGAGCATGCTGTAGTTCCTGTATGTACTCCTCACTTGCATTGTGCTTACTGTGACAATCAATGCATGGTGCATGCCACATTCTGCCTGGCTACTCCACCTGGGAATGTTGTTGCTACAGTCCTGATGTGATTCTGTGGTCCCCCCAGTGTGACAGGTGACAGTACCCATAGATGTGTGTTTGTTTAGTGTACCTGTGCTGTGAGTGTCCAAATGATGTGTTCGTCCCCTGGACATTGTTGTGTGTGTGTAAGTCCCCTGTTATGTGGGTGAGTGCATATGGGGAGTGTTGCACACCAGCTGCATGAGGGATGGATATACCCTGCCCATGTGATGTGAGCAGGGAGCAGTGCTGTGTGACTGTCGTGCTGAGCCAGCCCCACATCTGTGACACCCCCCAGTCTAGTGGCACATGGGCAGAGTGAGATTTGTACCCGCAGTTGGCAATGGCAGGTGATTGTCCTGTGCCTGTGTGTGTCTGTGTACTCTGCTGAGGTTGCGTCAGTGGGCTGGGGCATGTGACTGCTTTGAGGTGCTGTCCATAATCCTTGTGTAGCTTGTGATGCACAGTGTGATCCAGGATCATTGATTGTGTGGCACCCCTCATGCCACCTGTGTACTTTCAATGCCACGTAGTGCATTTTGCCTTCCACAGTGGATTATGTCCCTATGACAAATGTGCAATGAGTTGCCTGCATACCATGGCCTGTTCAAACAAGACAAATTGTTAATATGTGTGTCTCTGTGTCATTGCTCAGGTGAATTAAAGTATTCTCACTTTTGCATCCTCACAGGTAGGCGTCCATGCTAAGGGGGAGATATGGAAGCAAGCCGTCAGTGCCGTGAGGATGACGGAGGGTCGGAAGCGGCGCCTAGCCCAGGTGAGGAAACGCTGGCAGGATATCCGGTGCTGGACGAGGAGGATTGCACGGGTCCTGCTGGGGGACTCACCTGAGAGCCGGAAGAACCGTGGGCGCCGGCGTCTGACCCACATCCATAAGCGTGTGCTGGCGGTGGTCTTCCTCGACTTGGATAGGCGCTTACAGGAGAAGCAGCAGCAGGAAGGAGGTAGGTACATGTGTGTTTGTTGTGTGTCACCAGCTTTTGGAAGTGCGCAGTTGCATGGATACACTGCCAGGGTTTACATGTGCAGTGCATAACCAGTTCCCCAAAGTAAACCGGTGCTGTTCTTCCTCCCTTCCCCTCCTTGCCATGTGTTCCCTGGTCTGTGTGTAGTCACTCTTGCACAAGGTAATCTAGGCTGGCAGTTAATCCAAGTGCCCAATGCTTGCAGCATCATGTGTGGGGGTGGAGTGTAACAGGTTTTGGTACCTTGGCTGTGCCCTGGCCAGTTCAGTCATTGTGGGGTCCATGTCAGTTGGCACTGATGCTGAGTCCCAACATAGGAGTGTGTCTTAAAAGTGTACTGCCTTCCAGCATGCATGTCCAATGTTGTGCCCTCTGACATGATGTGCATGAGTGGGTCTAATGCATAGTGCAGGGACGGTTGCTTCAGTTGCAGTCATATCCATCCAGGACCATGGAGGTGTGTGGCCACTACCGTGCCCTGGGGCACCTTTTCCTAGGTATCATGTGTGTCATCCAACAATGTGGACATTCTCTGTGTCTTCGGCATAGGTTGGGCTCTGTGGCATTGTACCCTGGCCTCATCTGTATTGACGTAAACTGTACTACATGTGTCCACTGTACAGTGTGACCCAATTTTGCTTGTGCATACTCACAGTGGGCAGTGCCTGTGTGTCTTGGAACGACAATCTGATGATGGTTGATTATCAATCATATATGTGGACAGGCGCACCAGGGGTAGTTTGTGTACAATCAGGATTTAGTGCAGGCCATGTGTTTTTATCCCAGAGTAAGAGGTGTAAGTACTTCCTCTGTCTCAATCACATTGTCTCAGGTAGGGGGTGGTTTGTGCGGGCAAGGCCTACATGTCCAAATCTGAAGTCTCCCTGCTAGGTCTGGCCTGTGTGTGATGTTTGTCTGGACATACACTCAAGGTGCAGTGACCCAGTCATGTTTGGCATGTTTTAATGTATTAGCTTTGCAGCATGTGCAAAAAGTTAATAGACATGGTTCCTGCTCATCCCTTTTTTGGCAACGCTGTGTGGTACAGATGCTGTGCATGATTGTCCCCAGAGCCTGGCTCCTCTGTCCAATTTGATATCAAGTAATTTGCTGTTGGGTCATGCTCTCCATTGTTTCTCAGTGGCATGGTGGGTCAACCAGCTGTGTGTTGCAGGGCCTACATATGTACCTTGTTTTGTAGATGTTACTCATGTTGCTTTTCAGGCTATGCACTGTGACCTATGTAGATTTGACTCATGTGACATATGTATACAGGTGTCTGATTATTTCCTGTCTCTTCACCTTGCCCACAGCATCGTCGGGGGACTCCGAGGGAGACACTGGCACGGACCGTGAGGAGGGAGCAGGCACCAGTGGCAGTAGTGCTGTCTTGTCTGGCGCATCGAGTGGCACGGAGGCTGAGGGGAGTGAGACGGAGGACCTGTCCAGTAACACCACCGACTATGACGCTGATGGGTCCGAGGCTGAGCTCCCAGAGGGGGCGGAGGCTGCTCCCACAGCTGACAGCAGCACTCGATCTCTACCCGCCCCCTCGATTCCCATCACCGGCCTCCCACTTGCTCTGGTCCCTTCCCGCCGTGCTAGGTCACCACGTGTCTCCTTCTTGCCAGGCACGCACCCCCTGCCCCTGTCTCCACTGCTGCCGCGAATGCCGAGTCTGTGGACATCCTGCGCCAGTTGCAGGTTGGTCAGACTGCGATGCTTAATGTCCTCCATGGCCACACACGAGTGCTCACCCAGATGGAGGCATACATGGAGGGCATCTCAGCTGCGCAGTCTGACCAACGCCAGTTGCTGAGGTCCATTGACTCGACACTGACTGCAGCAGTGGGTCTCCTGCAGCGCTACGTCCCCCCCTACCCCTGCACCATCCACACTTCCCACTCCCATGCCTGTCCAAAGCACACCCAGACGTACCCATGCACGCACCCCACCAGACACAGGCACCACACCACCAGGAAAGGCCAAGCGCACACCTCCTGTCACGCACACACAGGGTGAAGTAGGCACACCCACTGGGTCGGGGGGCAAATGGAAGACACGCAGCCACAGTGGGAGTCCACATTCATCACAACCCACTGCCTCCAAATCCACTCCCCTCAGCTCTCCTGGCCAGGATTCCACCAAAGAATCCTTCCTGGCCGCTCTGTCCCTGAGCCCCAGTGTGACACCACCCCGCAAGCGGTCAAAGGAGTCCCCGGTCAGGGTAGTTGAGTCCCCCCCTGTCCACACCCTCCTCCAGTAGCGCTGCGACCCATCCCTCCGACACCCCCCCTCCTTGGGGCCTGTGGTTCCTTCGGGTGCAGGGGAGATGCTGGAGGACCTTGCAACCGTGTGCAGCGCCATTCTCACCTCCACCTTTGGTGCTGCCCCACGCCCTGTGGTGGAGTCCTCTGTCCCTGCACCCACAACACCTACCCTTGCCCCTCCTGTCCCTGCGGTGCCTGGTCCTTCCCCCCCACATGATGCCCCCCCCCCCCCCTGTGGAAGCAAAGGAGGTATGAACTGTGCAGGCAAGCTAGGGGACACGCGTCCCTATGTGTCCCCCACCAGGAATTGGACTATGGACTGCCCTATGGGCCTTGTACATATTGAACTTTTAATAACAAATGTTTTTTTAATGCTGAATAAAGCAATGTTTTTTTCCCTTTGCACACTACTGCTTTTCTGGTATTGCTGTTGGTGGTGCTGCTCCATGATTTGGGGTGGGGATAATGTGTTAGGTGTCTGGGAAATGTAGTAGTGTGCTGCTCATGGGGTGGACCCTGGTATCTGTGTGCCATCACAAGGTATTTGCGAAATAACTTTGTTCATGTAAGCTCTTACTGCATGGTGACATTGTCCCAAGGTGTGTTCCTTCCTCTGTGGACCCTGACATCTTCCCTGCAGGGTGTTTCCTAAATGTTGTGCTGAGCTGTGTCTACATATCCTTGGTGTGTGACGGATCCGTTCAACTTTGGCCATGCATGCTGGGCAATGTCTCCACCTGCATCATTTGTGGCATCCTTGGTGGTCACTGTACTTGTGTGTGGAGTATATTGAAGTTACTTCTTGTGGACATGTTCCCTTTTAAACACTATGCATGTGTGTACTCCCAGCCTCGCACACATGTTACGTGTTCTGCAGGGTCTTTGAGCACCTGACTGACAATTGTGGGCATTGTATCTGTGGGTACTGCACCCTTTTCTTTCCATGGGCACTGCTGGGAGGACTCTGCACCCACCCCTCCTGTGTCTGGGCACTGCTGGAAGGACTCTGCACCCACCCCTCCTGTGTCTGGGCACTGCTGGGAGTGATAGGCACCCACCCCTCCTATGTCTGGGCACTGCTGGGAGTGATAGGCACCCACCCCTCCTATGTCTGGGCACTGCTGGGAGGACTCTGCACCCACCCCTCCTATGTCTGGGCACTGCTGGGAGTGATAGGCACCCACCCCTCCTATGTCTGGGCACTGCTGGGAGGACTCTGCACCCATCCCTCCTGTTTCTGGGCACTGCTGGGAGTGATAGGCACCCACCCCTCCTATGTCTGGGCACTGCTGGGAGTGATAGGCACCCACCCCTCCTATGTCTGGGCACTGCTGGGAGGACTCTGCACCCACCCCTCCTGTGTCTGGGCACTGCTGGGAGGACTCTGCACCCACCCCTCCTGTGTCTGGGCACTGCTGGGAGGACTCTGTACCCACCCCTCCTATGTCTGGGCACTGCTGGGAGGACTCTGCACCCACCCCTCATATGTCTGGACATTGCTGGGAGGATTCTGCACCCACCCCTCCTGTGTCTGGGCACTGCTGGGAGTGATAGGCACCCACCCCTCCTATGTCTGGGCACTGCTGGGAGGACTCTGCACCCACCCCTCCTATGTCTGGGCACTGCTGGGAGTGATAGGCACCCACCCCTCCTATGTCTGGGCACTGCTGGGAGGACTCTGCACCCAACCCTCCTATGTCTGGGCACTGCTGGGAGTGATAGGCACCCACCCCTCCTATGTCTGGGCACTGCTGGGAGGACTCTGCACCTACCCCTCCTGTGTCTGGGCACTGCTGGGAGGACTCTGCACCCACCCCTCCTGTGTCTGGGCACTGCTGGGAGGACTCTGCACCCACCCCTCCTATGTCTGGGCACTGCTGGGAGGACTCTGCACCCACCCCTCCTGTGTCTGGGCACTGCTGGGAGTGATAGGCACCCACCCCTCCTATGTCTGGGCACTGCTGGGAGGACTCTGCACCCACTCCTCCTATGTCTGGGCACTGCTGGGAGTGATAGGCACCCACCCCTTCTATGTCTGGGCACTGCTGGGAGGACTCTGCACCCACCCCTCCTGTGTCTGGGCACTGCTGGGAGTGATAGGCACCCACCCCTCCTGTGTCTGGGAATGTACGCTCGGACATACACGGGTGTGGGTACTCTCCATTCATACACGGGTGGGGGTACGCTCCGTATACACACTGGTGGGTACGCTCCATTCATACACGGGTGGGGGTACACTCCGTACATACACTGGTGGGGTGTGGGTACGCTCCATTCATGCATGGGTGGGGGTACGCTCCGTACATACACTGGTGGGGTGTGGGTACACTCCATTCATACACGAGTGGGGGTACGCTCCGTACATACACTGGTGGGGTGTGGGTACGCTCCATTCATACACGGGTGGGGGTACACTCCGTACATACACTGGTGGGGTGTGGGTACGCTCCATTCATGCATGGGTGGGGGTACGCTCCGTACATACACTGGTGGGGTGTGGGTACGCTCCATTCATACACGGGTGGGGGTACGCTCCGTACATACACTGGTGGGGTGTGGGTACGCTCCATTCATACACGGATGGGGGTACGCTCCGTACATTCCCGTACCCACGATCTGCAGGCCTGGGTACATACCATACCCACGCCTTAGGAGCGTGGGTATGGGTCGTACCACACCCACCCCTACGTCACCCCAACAATCCTGGTACGGCCCGTACCCAGGCCTTTAGAACGTGGGTACGGGCCGTACCGCCATTGTTGGGGTGACGTAGGGGTGGGCGTGGTACGACCCGTACCCACGCTCTTAAGGCGTGGGTACGGTACGTACCGGTATTGTTGTGTTGCTGGTTCGCGTCAACATCCACTTCCGTTGTGGCGGACGCTTGCGTTGCTGGACACGCCCCCACCCCCTCGAGGTGACCAGGTCCTGCAGGTCAGGTATGTCCAGGGCATGTGTGATTTGTGACTTGGGTGGGGGTTATGTGTCCTGCCCCTGCCCCCCCCCCTTTGCCCCTGGGTGTTGTTCTGACCTTCTGCGGCGTCTGCGTCGGTTCCTGTAGAGCAGGTGGACTGCTATGAGTGCTGGGTTGACACGTAGGTTCGGGTCCATGGCTGTCCGTCGCGTACAGGTGCTCCTTGTGCGCGTCGTCCTGATTTCCCGGCAGTTTTTGGCAGCCAGAGAATTTAATCCGTGGGGGGTGACGTCGGTGCGGATCGTACTTCCTGGTTCGTGAGCTTTCCCGGATCACATTTGTATGTATATTTTCGTTGGTCGGTGTTTTGTACGATTCGTACGGAAATGGTGTTTCCATACGAATCGTACTTGCATTTTTGTAATGTTTTTTCACCGGGTACGAGTCAGACGGAGAAAATGCTCCGTCTGACGGTTCATACCCGGTTTCCCCAGGATCGGAATCGGCCCCCTAGAGTCTTGTTTACATGCTTTTTAATTCTGCTTTGGAGAGTGAGGCATCAGCTATTTTTACTTATAATTTTAAAGTTCCTGCAATGTCTTCCAATCTTTTCTTGACCTTCTTTGCCAACTGTAATTCACTTCTTTCTATTTCAGTGGCACAGCAGGCTGATATCTTCTGAGCATTCGGGACCAAAAGTTTATCCCAGAAACGCAGAGTTGATTTATAGGCTAGGAAGTTCCAGGCTTGCAGTTCGGCTTCCAATCTTATTGCCTGGTACATTGCACCTTTGGGAAGGGCCAACAATTTTTTCAGACATTTGCTTTCGTACCTCACCCAACTTCCCTCCGTACTAATGGCTTGCAACTCGGCCCCGTAGAGGCATTGCGTCACAAGCGGTTAAAAGGGGAGACCATGAGGCGCTATCATATGTCTTTTTCAAGCGACCAAGTTCCCCTATTGTGGCTAATGCCCTCGACTTCACCAATTCTTTATGCAAGGTCCAACTCAGCTGACTGGTAAATGTCATGCCCAGGTACTTTGCAAGAGGGCACGACCTCTACCCTACTGTTGCCTAACTGCCAATTATACAGTTTACATTGTTTTCCAAACATGATTATCTTTGTTTTTCCCATGTATATCTTCAATTTATTAGCCTCGTAATAATGATAAAACTTTGTTATCTTCCTCCGCAGGCCTTCATGGATCACGTCCAGAATTGACAAATCATCTGCATAGAGTATGCACAACACATGTCTTCCTCCCATTTTCGGGGAAAATGAATGAGTCGCTGCCAGCTCTCCGGGAAGGTCAGCTAAAAATAAGGAGAACAATTTGGGAGCCAGGACTCAGCCCTGCCTTCATCCATTTTCCAAGGAAAATGTTGAACTCAGATAAGGTGCGGTGTTGAACTCAGATAAGATGCAGGTCATTTTTTAATGTGTCTCCTCCCAATGAGGATGGAAGGTGGGTTCAGTTGGTGGTATATCTGGGGATAAACTTATACATCCACATCGCAGATATAATATAGAACAACTACAGGAAGCTTTATCTAGAAGCAGCAAAAAAAATATCAAATGTAACCAGCTGCATTTGGACCTGATTAGCCACTGTCATTTTAGTAAGATGATTGTTCTCCTGTGTATCTTTATATTTTCCACTGCATTCCTTTCTTTCTTCCTGTGGTCTTTTTCACTAAGATTGAGGTTCCATAGCAAAGGTTTATATGGTGTTACAGGATGCCTCGCTGCAAGATTCAGCTTGTACAACAGCTTAAAGACGCCGGTGGTGTCTCGCTCCCAGTTTTGCGGTTTTACTATTTGGCTTGTTTTTTTTTACAACTTCATCTGTTTTGGGGTGGGGGTCGTGGGAACAAGGGCGCATGATCACAGATTTCCTGCCGTTGTGGGAACCAATTGCCCTTGGGGTCGGTATTGTGGATACACTGTACTTTAACAGAACTCGATTCAAGAATTTAACCGTTTTCCATCATATTTGGCGTGCCCTCCAACATATATTCCCTGGTATTACCCCAGTAAACCGACTCACATATTTAGGATATAATCCCAATTTACCTCCCTGTGTTCAGGAACACTGGGAGATGGCTAATCTTTTTATTTTAGGCCATCTGGTCAAGGGTACTCTTTTTTGAGAAATTACAGCAACAGCTCTCTGTTCGACATACCTATTTCGATAGCTATCTGCAGTTACACAACTTTATCTCTAGTCTTAAGGAAGATGAGATGCGGTGCTCTGATAACTCCTTATTGGAGTTTATTATGAAAGCCCCAATAAAGAGAAGTATTGGGCTTTATTCCTCCTCTCAGGATCCCTCTGTTGACACATTTCAGCCAAGAGTGAATAACTGGAGCCAACTCCCTGATATGGAAATAACAGTTGGCGACTTGCCGTGTAGCAATATTTTGTCTCTGTCAGCTTTGAATGTATTGTGTATTGTAGAGTAGGTTATTAGTAGGGTTCAGTGACTAAATATTGAGGGACATAATATAGAATGCCCAAAATCTCGACGCCAAAATATAGAAGGACAGAATATCGACTCCCTATCTACAAACAGGTAAGTATTAAAATATCGATTCCAAAATATAGAATGTTAAAATATTGTTAGCTAAAATATCAAATTTTTTAAATGTATTAAAAATAATATAAAAGTAATTAAATATTAAAAACAATTAAATAAAACATACATAATATAATATAAAAAAGCTTAAAATGTAAACATAATAAAAGTAATGTAAAAAAAGTAGAGCTTTTGTTGGATAGTGAGAGCGTAAAAATTACGGAAAACGTTGGATAGCGTAGGGGTAAATTACTATTCCCACTCCAGTGAGTGCAACAGTAGGGAAAGCGTTGGATAGCGTAGGGGTAAACATTACTATTCCCACTCCAGAGAGTGCAACAGTAGGGAAAGCATTGGATAGCGGGAGGGTAAACATTACTATTCCCACTCCAAAGAGTGCAACAGTAGGGAAAGCGTTGGATAGCAGGAATGGAAAAATTACTATTCCCACTCCAGTGAGTGCAACAGTAGGGAAAGCGTTGGATAGCGTAGGGGTAAAAATTACTATTCCCACTCCAGTGAGTGCAACAGTAGGGAAAACGTTGGATAGCGGAGGGGTAAAAATTGCTATTCCCACTCCAAAGAGTGCAACAGTATGGAAATCGTTGGATAGCGGGAAGGGAAAAATTACTATTCCCACTCCAGTGACTCCAACAGTAGGGAAAGCGTTGGATAGCGGGAGGATAAAATTTACTATTCCCACTCCAGAGAGTGCAACAGTAGGGAAAGCGTTGGATAGCGTAGGGGTACAAATTACTATTCCCACTCCAGTGAATGCAACAGTAGGGAAAACGCTGGATACTGTAGGGGTAAAAATTACTATTCCCACTCCAAAGAGTGTAACAGTAGGGAAAGCGTTGGATAGCACGAGGGTAAAAATTACTATTCCCACTTCAGTGAGTGCAACAGTAGGGAAAGAGTTGGATAGCGGGAGGGTAAAAAATACTATTCCCACTCCTGAGAGTGCAAAAGTAGGGAAAGTAATGATTTAATTTTAAAATAAGATTACATTAATTATCAATACCAATAAAAAGTTAATTAAAAATAATTACCAATTCATAACAATTAATTACCATAGAAAAAAATTAATTAGCAATTATTAAAAATTCATTACCAATTAATACAAATAATTTAGCAATTAATAATTAATTATCAATTATCAATACACATAAATAAAAAAATAATATTTACTTTATTACAAATAGAGAACCCAACCAACTCCGCTGCATCCTCCTCAACACCCGCTCCGCTCGCAAGCACGCCATCGAACTCTGGGACCTCCTAGACTCCACCGCCCCCGACGTCGCCTTCCTGAATGAGACAGCACCAGACATCGCCATAGCCATCCCACAGGGCTACAAGATCTCCCGCGGAGACCGCACCAACGGAGTGGGAGGAGGAATCGCCATCATCCTCAAAGACTCCATCAAAATCTCAACGAACACCGATGACACCCTCACCCCCGCCGAGCACATGCACTTCCAGATCCACACCGACCCCAACACCACCCTCAGAGGAAATCTCATTACAGACCTCCCGGACCCCCGCCCACAGTTCAGTGACACCATCGCCGACCTCATCAGCACCCACGCCCTCGCTTCCATGGACTACATCCTCCTCGGGGACCTGAACTTCCACCTCGAGAACAACGACGCCAACTCCACCGCCCTGATCGACAACCTCGCCAACCTCGGACTCAAACAGCTCGTAACGACACCTACTCACGCCGCTGGACACACGCTCGACCCCATCTTCTCCGCAAGCCCCCGCGTCTCCTTCAACCACACCACCGAACCACACTGGACCGACCACAGATGCATCCACTTCACCTTCAGAAAACCCACCACACACCACCACACCCAACAGCTACCACGCCGCTGCTGGGGCAAGGTCACCGAGGACCAACTGACTACCGCCCTCGCCCTGAGACCACCCACCGACCCCACCGACCCAGACACCGCCGCGACCAACCTCACACAGTGGATCAACGACTGTGCCAACACCCTCGCCCCTCTCAAGACCTCTACAACCAACCACACCAACAAGAAAGCCGCCTGGTTCACCGAGGACCTCCAGATCTCCAAGCACACCTGTCGGACGCTGGAGAAGAAATGGCTCCATGACCGAACACCAGAAAACCACACAGCCCTCAAAAGCGCCACCCGCAGACACCACCAACTCATCAGGACCACCAAGAAGACCGCCTTCAAGTACCGCCTAGACAACAACGCACACAACACCAAAGAGCTCTTCAGCATCATGAAAGAAATCTCCAACCCCAGCTCCAACACCAACGACATCCCGTCATCTCAAGACCTGTGTGACTCCCTGGCCACATTCTTCCACCGCAAGATCACCGACATCCACGACAGCTTCAACTCCGACCCCCCCGCACCATCCACCGAGTCCACCACCCCTGCGACTACCACTCGCACCAGTCGCCTGACCGTCTGGTCCAGCGTCAGCGACGAAGACACCATCAAAACCATGAACTCCATCCACTCCGGATCCCCATCGGAACCCCTGCCCTCACCACGTCTTCAACAAAGCCAGCGCAACCATTGCGCCCCACCTCCGGAAAACAATCAACTGTTCCTTCAAGACAGCAACCTTCCCAGAAAGCTGGAAGCACGCCGAGATCAACACCCTTCTGAAGAAGCCCAAGGCGGACCCCAAGGACCTCAAGAACTTCCGGCCCATCTCCGTGCTCCCTTTCCCGGCAAAAGTGACCGAGAAGATTGTCAGCAAACAGCTGACCCGCTACCTCGAAGTTAACAACATCCTGGACCCTTCCCAATCCGGTTTTCGCAGCAACCACAGCACCGAGACCACCCTCATCGCCGCCACTGACGCCATCCGGACCCTGATGGACAAAGGAGAAACAGCCGCCCTCATCCTCCTGGACCTATCAGCAGCCTTTGACACGGTCTGCCACCGCACCCTATCAGCACGCCTCCATGACACCGGTATCCAAGAGAAGGCCCTGGCCTGGACCACATCCTTCCTCTCCGGCAGAACCCAGAGCGTCCGCCTCCCACCCTTCCGCTCCAAAACCACAGAGATCATCTGCGGTGTCCCATAGGAATCCTCCCTCAGCCCGACGCTGTTCAATATCCACATGGCCCCCCTCGCCCAAGTAGCCCGACAACACAACCTCAACATCATCTCCTACACCGACGACACCCAGCTGATCATATCCCTCACCGAAGATCCCCACACCACCAAAGCTAACCTCCACAGAGGAATGAAGGCCGTAGCCGACTGGATGAAGGACAGCAGACTGAAGCTGAACTCAGACAAGACAGAGGTCCTCATTCTCGGACCCACCCCATCAGCCTGGGACAACTCCTGGTGGCCCACGTCACTAGGCACAGCCCCGGAACCCACGGACCACGCACGCAACCTGGGGGTCATCCTCGACTCCACTCTCTCCATGACCAGCAAGTCAACGCCGTCTCCGCGTCCTGCTTCAACATCCTCCGTATGCTCCGCAGGATCTTCAAATGGATCCCCCTCGACACGAGAAAAACCGTTACCCAGGCCCTCATCACCAACAGACTCACCTACGGGAACGCCCTCTACTCAGGAACTACAAACAAGCTCCTGAGACGACTCCAACGCATCCAGAACGCCTCGGCCCGACTCATTCTCGACGTCCCCCGCCGCAGCCACATCACACTCCACCTGAGAGGCCTGCACTGGCTCTCCCTCAACAAAAGGATCACCTTCAAGCTCCTGATCCACGCACACAAAGCACTGCACAACACCGGACCCACCTACCTCAACAACCGACTCAGCTTCCACACCCCCACCCGAAGCCTCCGCTCAGCCAACCTCGCCCTCGCCACAGTCCCTCACATCTGAAAAACCACCGCCGGTGGCAGATCCTTCTCCTACCTCGCTG
Source organism: Triturus cristatus (assembly GCF_964204655.1). Classification (NCBI taxonomy): domain Eukaryota; kingdom Metazoa; phylum Chordata; class Amphibia; order Caudata; family Salamandridae; genus Triturus; species Triturus cristatus. The sequence goes on along the minus strand of NC_140582.1, from coordinate 1,112,688,954 downwards.
CCAAGACCTGGAACACTCTCCCCACCATCCTACAACAGACCCAGGACCTACTGGTCTTCAGAAGACTCCTCAAGACCTGGCTCTTCGACCAGTAGCAGCCCCCCCCCCTCCCCAGCGCCTTGAGACCCTCTCGGGTATGTGGCATGCTTTACAAATGCAGTGATTGATTGATTGATTGGTCTATGGCTCAGAAGAGGTCTCAGTAAATTCATCCCATGCTTGGCTGCGAGCAGACAGGCTTCTTAATTTAGGAGACAGGTATGTAAAGCATTTAGAAACACCAGTTCAGTAAATAGTTAAGATACAACGCAAAAAAAAAAATCCAACACTAATTTATAAAAATAGAAATTATTTTTATCCTTCAAATGACATCAAACGGACAAGAATTTAATGTAGCAAATCAGAGATTCTTTTTTGTAGATAAATATCACTTTGTAGTGCTTAAAAGCCTTTAGCGCCACTCTGAGACATCGCTTGATCGGGACATAGTCAAAGTTTCAGGCTAACTGCAATGGAGCCCTGCATGGATAACCCTTGCGGTAGGCCTACCGCATGGATAACGCTTGTGGTAGGCCTTGGTCAAAGTTTTACCTTTGTATGGAGCTTTTTCTGCTGGGGTCCCTCAATGCTATTCACCAGGCTGGAATCATTGAGGGTTCGCTAGCTTTGTTTTCAGGGAATTCCCAGTCAAACCCTGGAAGTCAGACCTCCAGAGCTTTTCAGAGGGATGAACCAGCAGGTCAGGCTGGCTCGTGGTTGAAGGTGGCCGGCTTGCCTCTCACAGTTGAGTCCACCCCCTTATGGAGCTTTTATCCAAAGTTGCTCCAATCTTTTCCAAACATCAGGAACCCCTTCCTGGTGTTCCTCTTGAAGGTCCAAAGTGTCCAAAACACAATCCAAGGATCTGGATGCTCCAAGATGGTCTTTGAAAGTTTGGAACCACAATTCCTACAATGCACCTGTACAAAACCCCTAGTATCCCACTGGACACACACCAGGCAGAGGATTCTTGGTGGTGAGCTCTGTTAACCACTCTTTAATCCTTTTGAAGCAAGGTACATCCACAGGGCTGTAGTTCTTGATAATGCAGCAGGATCAGTCAATCAAAATGCAGGGCTTGATGGTGCAAATCAAGTTTCCAGCTTGGCAATCCCTCTTCTTCTATTAGTTTGAAGCAGCATGTTTGAGAGGCCCTGCTTTTGTCACATATTTATTCAGTGTTTCCTGGGGTCTTGCAGGAGAGCACTCCTGTCCAATGAGGTGTATGGCAACACCCTAGAGCATGACCACTTCTTCCATAGTGTGGCATATTATTCTCCCAGAAAACACTATCCCTCCAAAATTCAGTATGGCTTAAATCTCAGCAGAGGAGCAAGAACTAGTTAAACCAAACTCCTGTATGGCTCATTTCTATACCTCTTTCCCCCCTAACATCCACAGATTCCATCCTTAAGCCTGCCATCTGGCTGGATCAGAAGTGATGGGGGTAAGTGGACCTGGCATTCCCTGCCTATCCTTTTCCTCCTTTGAAGCTTCTGTCTTTATGGCCCCATCCACCTGTTCTGACATCCCTGTGTAGCCGAGCTCTCGCTTGCAACATTGCATATCAAAGGGTTTTAACGATCTGTACTATACTCCTCACCGTCTCTTTGCCATGAAATTAGGGTTGGAGGATTGTTGTTATCATTGTGGGTTTGAGAGGGCCAATGAGGTTCATGTATTTGCATTTTGCCCTGCTTTGCATTTGTTTTGGGAATTTGTTTTTGGAAAGATGCATGCTATACAGAACCTCCCGGTTGCGACAAACTCAAAGTTTGTCATGCTGGGTCATTCACTGGCTATCCCTCCCCCTTTAGTGAGTCTATTTGTTTTTACATACATGACAGTAAATTACTAAGTAGACATCTGAACCAAATAATAGAACGCTGCATTGCAAAACATCTAGTCTGATTGGTGGTGAGCTTTGGGAACACAACTCAGTTTATGTGTGTTAAAGTATTTGTTGAGTAGTAGATATTTAAGTTCCCGTTTGAAGCAGGAAAGGAGGGGTTAAAGCAGAGATCTCTAGGGAGTGAGTTGCAGATCCTAGGTGCATTTCCAAGGAATGAACGTGTCTGGGGGGGATCTATTTTTCAGTTTGGGAGGTAGGCAAATAAGTGAGTTGGAGCTTCTCAGATTCCTGGCACTTCTTTCTTTTGAAAGTTTGGTATTTAGATAGTTGGTGTTAGACCTGGCATTTCTTGGCATGGTTACCCCTGAATTTATGCCTCTACCTCCTCTATTTTTGATGCTGTGATGGATGTCATTTTGCTGGCTTAGATGCTTTGGGCACTTTGCCACTGCTGATCAGTGTCAAAGTGCAAGTGCTTCCTGTATAAAGTGCTATGGTAATTAGTTGTCCATAATTGGTATGTTTGTCTTACTTGTAAAGTCCCTAGTAAAGTGCACTATGTGTGCCAGGGCTGGTAATGCAAATGCTACTTGTGGGCCTGCAGCACTAATTGTGCCACCCACATAAGTATCTCTAACAAGAGATCCAAGGCCTGCCACTGCAGTGCCTGAACACAGTTTGATAACTGCCTTGTTGTCCTGACAAGTGCACCAGGCCTTACCCTTCCCTTTTTATGCACATCAGACACCCCATAGTCGGCCCAAGGTACCCCCCTGGGCAGGGTGCAGTGTATGTGAAAGGTAGGACATGTACTGAGGTGTGTACCATGTCCTGAAAGTGAAATACTGGCAAATTCGTTTTTCACTGTTGCAAGGCCATCTTGCCCATAGGACAGAATGGGGAATGCTGTGTCACATGTTTCCAGCATATCGCCCCATATGCATAAGATGGAAGGATGGAGTTTAGTGTGCCTGAACTCAGAATTAATAACACATCTTTTTGTGAAGATGGTTTTTAAATTGTGTGTTTAGAAACCACGCTGACCATCCTGTGTGCCTCTGACTGCCTGGGTTTGGATGTGACAGGGTCTGGGGAGGTGTCCTGACACCAGGAAGGAGTGGATGAGACAGCAACAGGCTGGCCTGCATTTCGTGTGGTGGGAGGAGTAGCCCCTTTGATGTGAAGTGGGCTGTGCTGCTGCCACAAAAGAATGGCTCCACCTCCTGCAGAGTGTCTGAGGCCCAGACCCTCACTATCAAAGAAAGAAGGTGTGCACTGGCAGGAAGACACCCAGAACTGGTTTGAACCGGGCTCAGAGCCCCCTCAACACAAAGACTTCAAAGGCATTTAGGGGTATAAATATGAGAGCTGAAACCCCTGAACTCAAGACTGAATTCAAGCCTGAAAAAGGATTGAAACTACTTTGTGATCAAGAGGAACCTCTGCCAAAGAAGAACAGCTGAAGAGACCGAAGAGAAGGACTGCCCTTGCTGTGTGTTCTGGGGCTGACCTGCAGTTTGCTGATTTGACTAAGGATTGGACAAGGGACTTTGCTGTGTGCTGTGTCCCCCTGCTTGAAAGGACTTTGCTGTGTGCTGTGTCCTGAACTAACTTGTCTCCAAGGGCCCGAGAGGATATGGCTCCCTGTTGTGGAAACTCAGGAACATCAAAGTTTCCAAGTGTGTCTCAGCGACGCTGTGTGCGTGTGCTTTTTGCAGCCTGAGGCCTTCCTGAGAATTGCCCTGTTACCGTGTGCCCTAGAGCAGTCTTGTGCTCTGCTTCGATCGACAGCGTGACCAGAAGTGCTTTGATCGTGATTGCCATCGGTCCGGAATGTCGTCCCATTGGGGAGCATTGAGAAATCAATGCCACCGGCCCGAACCTGCCTTTGCCAAGGAGAGACCTGTGAACCTTCATCATTGTGGGTCCGAGGTCCTTTGCCCAAGATCAATGGAGTCACCCTGAGAGCCGATCAGCTGCGAGGCCGTCGCCTGGTAGCCCGACTCTCACTGTGAGGAGCAGCCGCCGCCAACCCAAAACCGCACAGCGTCACGCTCAAGCCGCAAGGAAAGGAGAGAGAGAGACTGCACCCCCCGGCAACCCTCAGCAAGCGTGCGTGTGCCACCGCCTGGGGCAGAGTGCGTGCTACGAGAGACCGCTCTCGGCCTTTCCCATCTTTACAGCGCGAGCCTCCGCTCAAGTCAGTATCGTGGCCCATACTCGCAGAGGAGCGGCAGTACCGGGGTCGGATTGTGGAGCTGCACTTTGGTTCCCTCATAACAGTATTGGAGGCATATTTTGGCAGTCGGTGACCGCGAGTCAGCCGAGAGTGGCATGGAGATCTCCACTAGCACCGCGATCGGCGCCAAATAGTTTTTACAATCCGCATTAGTACTTGCATTATGAACTGCATTATTACTTGCTTTACAAACCGCATTAGTACTTGCATTGCCGACTGCATTACTACTTGCTTTACGAACCGCATTAGTACTTGCATTAAGGACTGTCTTATTTCTACATTATGAACTGCATTACGAACTGCATAGCATTGCATTAGGACTGCATTAGATCATCGTGAACTGCTCATTAATACCGCAAGAACCTATGAGTGATTGTTGGCCTAATAACCGGCCCAGTGAAATTTTACAAATACGCATATGCTGGATATTTTTATCGTTTAGTCTCATCGTATTTCTTCTTGATAAAGATACCGCTATTTTCCTAAATCAGTGTGGCATTATCACTGTGCTACTGGGCGTGTGGTTGCAAATACTTTAACATTGCCTTGGAGATAAGCCTGGCTCCTCGTGCCAAACTACCAGAGGGTGAGCAGGGGTTAGCTAAGAGTGTGTCCCTCCTTTCCCTGACTAGAATCAAAGGTCCCTATTTGGACTAAGGTACCTACCTCAGCCAACTAGAGACCACCAGTTGTAACAGTTGGGGTGATGTGAATGGCGTTGTGGGTGTTGTAAGCAGTCTTGTATATACATGGGAAGTCAATTAGGGTTCTTGAGTGCTGGTGAGATGAGCTTGAACTATTTAAAACCTGTTAGGAGCCAGGCTGCTGTTCTGAGAACTGTTCTTGGGTGGGACAACGTGAATTTTATGTGTTCCTGTGAAGATAGCGTTGTCATAATCCAGGTTTGAGAGGACTAGTGATTGCACTACCATTTTAAAATCATCAAGGGGAATGAATGGTTTGATTTTCTTGAGGATTATTAGTTTGCAAAATTGCTTCTTTGGCAGAGTTGTTGTTGTGGTCCTTCATTGTACATGTTTTTGTCCAGGGTGATGCCCAAGGACTTTACTGAGTTGGATTATGTGAGAGAACAATTTAGGGCATCCAAATTATTGAGCCAATTTTGAATTGGGAGAAGGTTGTTTTTAGGGGAAAAGAGTGGAAGTTCAGTTTTGTTTGGATTCAACTTTAGGTGGTTGGTGTTAAGCGAATTTTGTATCCTGATTAATGTGTTGTTCAGATGTAGGATGTCACTGGGTGATTTCATTTTGTAGTAGATTTGGGTATCCTTGACATATAGGTGATATTTGACTACTGCTTGGTTCAGGATAACAGTAAGGGGTTCCATGAAGAGATTGAAAAGGGGTGGGGAGAGAATTGAGCCATGGGGTACACCATGAGGACTAGGGTAGGGTTCGAGAGACAGTTGTTGATTTTTATGTTTTTTGTGAGTGAACCTGCAGATAAGATGTGATCCATCTTAGGACTGTACCATTGATACCAGTGCAGTTCTTGAGTGGCTCGAGTAATGTTGGGTGATTTACAGGATCAAAAGCTACAGATAAATCAAGTAGGATTAGGAGGCAAGCGTCACCTTCATCTAATGATCTGTGAATGTCATTTGAAATATTGAGCATAGCAGTTTCTGTGCTACAGCCTTTCCTGACTCCTGATCAGAAGGTGTCATGCAGGTTGAATTTTTCTATCTGTTGATTGAGTTGTAGTAGAATGCACTTCTCCATTGTTTTGGCTAGGAATGGGAGGTTAGTGATAGGTCTGAGGTTATTGAGGTCATTAGTGTCAGCCCCTGTTTTTTTAGTATGGGTATAATTTGGACCAGTTGGAGGGAGTCAGGTACATGCCCTGAGGGGAGACATGTGTTGAGGATTTTTGACTAGAACTGGGTGATGATTTGGTTGAGGTATTATACTATTGTGGATGGGATGGTATCAGTAGTGTGGGATGTGGCCATCAAGTTTACAATTATATAGACAACTTCACTTTCTGTCACAGGTTTGAAGTTAGACCAATCAGCATTGTTTTTCAGTTGAAAGAGATCATAGTTGACATTAGTTGTTCGGTCCTTATTTAAATCTGAAGGGCGGGCTGCCATGGAGGGATGTGAGTGTTCGTATGGTGCAATAGAGTGGAGCGGAATTGAGCAGAGTGATGTGGCATACAGTGGAGTGATTTACAATAGTGTTATATAGAGTGGAGTGGGCTAGAGTGGAGTGGCATAGAGCAGAACAGTGTAGAGTGCAGTACATAGAGTTGAGTGGTGTACAGTGTATTGGCATACAGTACAGTGGCATACAGTGAAATGGCATAGAATGTAGTGGCATACAGCTGAGTTGTGTAGAGTGAGATTGTATACAGTAGAGTGGCATAGACAGTAGTGGCACAGAGTCAAGTGACATAGAGTGAAATAGTATACAGTGGATTGCCATACAGTGAAGTGACATAGAGTGGAGTGTCATTGAGTGGAGTGTCATGCAGTGGAGTACTGTACAGGTTTAAATATTTACAGGGGACTGCCATAGAGTAGAGTTGCATACACTGGAATAGCATGGTGTGGAGTAGAGTGGAGTTGCATATAGTGGAGCCGAGTTAAGTGTGGCACATTGGAATAGCACAGTGTGAAGTGGCCTACAGTACAGTGGCATAGAGTGGAATAAAGTAGAATAGAGTAGAGTGGAGTGGTGTAGAATGGAGTGAGGTAAAGTTGAATAGAGTAGACTGGATTGGTGTAGAATGGAGTGATGTAGAGTGGAACAGCATACATTGTGTGGCATACAGTGGAGAAGTGTAGAGTGCAATGGCATACAGTGGAACAACCATGTATTTTTCACCACAATTGGGCCGTACAGTGTCTTTTAATTTACAATTTTTGTATATCTCCAAGTAGTTCATTACTTTCGAGGTAGTACTGTTGAACTGCATTAATTATTTCTTTTAAAGGTAAATATGTAAAGAATAGAAAATACACAAGAGTACTCTATATTGTGAAATACAGTGCAGTTAATTTTAGGCAGCACTGTACTACCTAGGAAGTACCTTGGTATGCAGTATATTTTGTTATTAAATATGTAGAAATCTTCTAATAATTTTCCCTATCTATTACTACTTTAATAAAGTGGCATCAGCTAATATTTACCTGTATCGAAGGCCCTAACCAAGAACAGAGCCAAAGTGTACTTAAAATAACATGGCTGCTTTTCATTTTTGTAAAGGCAGTCATTAGCCAATCATATTATTCTTTGTCATTGGCATTTACTGTGGTACGTTCGTGAAAAACCACAAAAGTTCATAACACTACTGTGGCCTGCAATATCAATAAGTTAAATGCCTTATAACAAAAATATACTAAGCTTACTTACTTCTAGTAGCAGAACTCAACATCAGCACACCATAATCTATGATCCTGCCAAATGTCATTGAAAATAGGTTGGTTGTGTGGCCACTAAGCGTGAGTATCAAGTCGATAGAAAATTAATTGATGGAAAAACACGTTTTGAGACCCCGTTTATTCTTTGCACCCCCTTTACCAACCACTGCAAAACTTTGCATCATTCGTCAATGTAGAAAAAGCTATAGGCTGTCAAAGTTTCATGGAGAGTCATCAAATAGGTGCAAAGTTGTTACCTGTCAAATATCTGAGTACTTCCTATATCTGAGAATCCTAACTATAACTACAAAAGTGCTATCGCCACTCTGTAATGTGTAATATTGTGACCTTTCGATATTCTACCTTCAATGGTCCCTAGTAAAATCTTGTCTCTTTAAGTGCTGAAGCACACAATGCAGACTGAACACAAAAGTGGAGCAACATAAGTAGGTTAGGGAACATATAAGGTGTCCATAACATGTGTCCTCCCGAGTGACATTAACAACATTGACCATGGCAGTACACTGACAGCCAGAACGAGAAATTTAAACCGTGTGGTTACTTATGGAAAAAAATACTTACTGAACTAGTGCTCTCTATCATGAATTCTGGGTTTCTATAACAATCCTCTATAAATATTTTACATAAAATCTGGTGCCTTGGTGGCATTTCTGTTAAAATGCCCGACAGATAAATTTAAATACAAATTCACAATGACATTGCATCCAGCAATGATTGCACATATGTTGAATTTTTTGGCAATTGCTTTTATGGTTACTGGCATTTCGGCATTGCTCTCTCCAGACAAATGAAGGGACATAAAAAGCTCAACTTGACATTTGCTATGCGTTTTCATCACTGCAGAGACCCTCTGAGCCATTTGTTAAATACTCTAAAACGGTTGTTTAAGATTATTTTGTTCAATAAAAAGTCACCTCTAACAGAACACAAGTAACCTTTAGTAGACTTTTCTAGGACTGGCCAATCCCTTTAGTCAGTTTAGTGATATTTATTCTGTGAAGAGGCTGACAGCACACTCAAAACAGGTTACATATAATCACTAAAAAAATCATGTCATTACAGATTTTAGTATTAAATATATAACGAAAATAAAACGTGTCCCTCAAGTGTGTCTATGCCATTATACATTTTATTAATATTACTGAATGTTATTATAGAAAGTCAGTAGGGTTGGGTTCAATCTTTAAATTGCATTTTCCTGAAATAATATTTGTTATAGCAATATGTTTCAATAAACAACAGAAAACATACTAATTACAAGCACAGATAGAACATACAAAATGATAGACAGGAAATAAAGAAAAATATATTTTTTTACATTTAAAATCTATTTCGTTTTCAAGTGACCTGAGGTGCAGTGGTAGAGAGTTTGAGAGGGAGGAGTCATGTTCGCATAGAGTCCTGCCGCAAACTGTTTCACTCTTAAATGGATTAGTGAGAGACAGTGCTCGGTGGACACCCATAATAATTTGTTAGGGTGATACAGAATTAATAGTTTGGAAGGTTGCTTGTGGTTGGACTATTCAAGCATTCTTGCGCCAGGCTAAGGGTTTTGATCGCTTTTGTGATGGGCAGACAATAAAGTGAGATTAGAGCTTGGATCTTTTCATGTCTGAGAGGATTCCAACATCAACTTTTTGTGCTCTTTGGAGTTTACTTAAGGCTTTAACTGTGAGTATTTCACAAACTGTAGTGTATGCGTTAGTGACGCATATATGTCAAGTGAGATTGGGTCTTTAGTTTGGAGTGGAAGTATCCCAGAGAGGCAACAGAGGGTGAAAGGGAATCATGTTCTTGGTCATGTAAGGCACATAGGAAATTTGAAAAAAAACAACCTACAACAGGACGAACCCACAAACATTTTAAAGTAAAAAAACAACATATAGAAAATGGCAGAATAAAGGGAGGCACCAAGATAAGAGTAGAAGCAATGGGGAGAAAAGGAAAGGTTGAAAAGGTAAATAAATCCTAAAAGTACGCACACCTTTGGACAGCAGGCAATAACAACTAGGGCTTGGTGAATGGATTAATTATTTGTAGAGAGCAGACAGATGCTCAAGCCTCAGTGTTGGATCACTAGCGTCCAGCAGATTTTAATAGATGGGCTACAGGTGCATAGTTAGTAAGAAAATAGCCAGGTTTTGATCAGTTTATGGAAGGAAGCTTCAGAGCGGTCAGCTCGAATGTGCATAGGATTGGAATTCCAGAAGTTGGTCCCCTCAAGGGCAAAGGAGAGACCTTGAATGTGCTTCTTGTGAAAACGGAGTAGACAAAGTCTAAGGGGCATATTTCTAAGGTGAATGCGCCATCATAACATAAGTGTTTCGGGCTGTGGTGCAATCCCTTGCACCATATATACAGAGTGGCGTGCAATGGGTGTTGCTATGGCCTTTCCACTGCAATCCCCATTGCATTTTGACGCGGCCTCAGATTTACAAGGATCTGTAAATCTGAGGCAACGCCAAAAACTAAAGCCATGTAAAATACTTTTATTTCTCTTAGTTTTTTTACATTTTTGATTGGTAACATAGTGCAAAGGAGCATACTGTGCTGGGATGTGATGTATCATCAATTTTTTTTACTCTCATTTTGGGGAACAAATATTGTTTTCCGATCTGTTTTTGGAGTCTCCGGCCTGAGACCACCCTAGATGATGGAACTCTGCAATTGGGCCAGAGACTCCACAAATGGGACAGAAGTAAATGTTTCAATAGAGGGAAATGACAAACAGGAAATACAAGGCAGGAAGTTAATGACAGGAAGCTGTAGTGTTAGACCGAGCATCTTCATACATGTTTCCCCTGTCTGCTTGCTTTCTGACCTTATGTTTTTGATGGTGTGCTGGACTTAGTTTTTGCTGGTTTAGAGTTGTTGTATACTTTTTCACTGCTATTCAGTACGAAAGTGCAAGTGCTTCTACTGTAAATTGTGTTATGATTGGGTTTCCATGATTGGCATATTTGATGTACTACTAAGTCCCTTGTTCAGTGCACAGTGTGAGCCTAGGGCGTCTAAATCAAATGCTACTAGTAGGCCTTTCACCCACCGCACGTAGCCTTTCAACGGTGTCTCAGACCTGCCATTACAGTGTCTGCACACAGTTTTAACTGCCATGTCGACCTGGCAGGTGCACACATGTGCCATGCCCTACCCTTCCCTTTGCATATATGTAATACACCACTAAGGTAGGCAAAAGGTAACCCCATGGGCAGGGTGCAGCATATGTGAAAGGTAGGACATGTGCTGGTGTGTTTTAAAATGCCCTGATAGTGAAATACAACCAATTTCATTTTTCACTATCGAAAGGCTGTCTGTCCCATAAGTAACATGGGAGCTGCCTTGTAACATCTCACAAGTGTAACTTTCAATGAAGACAATTTAGAGAAATGGAGTTTAGGTTTTCTGAATTCAGAACACATCTTTTGGTAAAGGTGTTTTTTAAATTCTGTGTTTGGAAATACTACTTTTATAAAGTGAGAATTGTCTTGCTTAACCATCCTCTGTGCCTCTGCCTGTTTGTGTAATCAGTGTCTGGTTTTGGGATGGCAGGAACTGGGGAAGTGCATTCCCACTAGACAGTCACAAGGAGAGCTGAGGTGTGACCTGCCTTTCCTGGGTGACCCATAGCCAGGCTGAATAGACCTTTCTGCATTTAGAGTGGTTGGAGGAGTTTTCACGAGGACTTGAATAGACTGTGTCTGCTCTACACAATGCTGTCTCCACCTCCTGAAGTAAAGCTGGACTAGAGATGACAAAACAGGTTTCTGCTGATCTCAGAGACTTTCGGTCTAAAATTTCAAAGGGAAAAGTGGTATAAATATTGAGGTCGTGACCCCAGAACTTTTGAACTCATTTGGACTAAGGAACCTGCCAAGAAGAAGAGCTAGAGAAGCTGTAAAGAGGAACTACCACTTTGCCGCGTGCTTGCTGTGTTGGCCTACAGTAGCTCCTTCCGCCTTGGGCATTTGAAAGAACTGGACTGAATTTTCTGCAACTTATTCTTATCCTTCAAAGTTTCTCCATGGGCTTCAAGTAGAGCTTGCCTCCTGTTCAAGAAGTCTCAGGAACAGCAAAAGACTTCAACATCCTCTGGGTACCTGCTTCTGAAACTGCATAATTCAGCTGCCACAGTGACCTGATCAAAACACACAAGATGATGGACGGAATGTTGCACATTGGCAAAACATTAACCCAAGTCACAGATCTGGGTTTAATCCATCATTATTTTGCTCACCACGCCATCCCAGTTCAGACATGGCCATATGCAAATCAGTCTTGACCCTGTGCCTCATGGGAACAGTCCAGCCCGAACTGCCAAGCCATGTCTTCCCTGGACCGGAATCAAGCATCCTAGGACCGGTTTCAGGGTTTCACCACTCTTCAGCCAGAATAGCTTGACTCCAGTGGCTTAGTGAGCACGGGACCCACGACTGGGCATACCCTTCCCACATAAGGGGAAAAGCAAAACACACAAGATGATGGACGGAATGTTGCACACTGACAAAACATTCACCCCCAGTCACAGATCTGGGTTTAATCCATCGTTATTTTGCTCACCACGCCACCCCAGTTCAGACATGGCCATAAACAAATCAGTCTTGACCCTGTGCCTCATGGGAACAGACCAGCCCGAACTGCGAAACCATGTCTTCCCTGGACCGGAATCAAGCATCCTAGGACCGGTTTCGGGGGGTTCACCCCTCTTCAGCTAGGATAACTTGACTCCAGTGGTGTAGTGAGCACAGGACCCACGTCTGGGCATGCACTTCCCACATAGGACGAACAGCAAAACACACCAGATGATTGACGGAATGTTGCACATTGGCAAAACATTCACCCCCAGTCACAGATCTGGGTTTAATCCATCGTTATTTTCCTCACCACGCCACCCCAGTTCAGACATGGCCATATGCAAATCAGTTTTAACCATGTGCCTCATGGGAACAGTCCAGCCCAAACTGCCAAGCCATGTCTTTCCTGGACCGGAATCAAGCATCCTAGGACCGGTTTCGTAGGTTCACCCTTCTTCAGCCAGGATAGCTTGACTCCAGTGGCGTAGTGAGCACGGGACCCACGTCTGGGCATACCCTTCTCAGATAGGGCGAACAGCAAAACACACAAGATGATGGACGGAATGTTGCACATTGGCAAAACATTCACCCCAGTCACAGATCTGGGTTTAATCCATCGTTCATTTTGCTCACCACGCCACCCCAGTTCAGACATGGCCAAATGCAAATCAGTCTTGACCCTGTGCCTCATGGGAACAATCAAGCCGGAACTGCCAAACCATGTCTTCCCTGGACTGGAATCAAGCCTCCTAGGACCAGTTCCATGGTTTCCCCCCTCTTCAGCCAGGATAGCTTGACTTCAGTGGCGTAGTGAGCACTGGACCCACATCTGGGCATATCCTTAACACATAGCGCAAACAGCAAAACACAAAAGATATTGGATGGAATGTTGCACATTGGCAAAACATTCACCCCCAGTCACAGATCTGGGTTTAATCCATTGTTATTTTGCTCACTACGCCACCCCAGATCAGACATGGCCATATGCAAATCAGTCTTGACCCTGTGCCTCATGGGAACAGTCCTGCCCGAACTGTCAAACCATTTTTTCCCTGGACCGGAATCAAGCATCATAGGACCGGTTTCAGGGTTTCACCCCTCTTCAGCTAGAATAGCTTGACTCCAGTGAGGTAGTGAGCACGGGACCCACGTCTGGGCATACTCTTCCCACATAGGGCGAACAGCAAAACACACACGATGATGGACGGAATATGGCACATTGGCAAAACATTCACCCCCAGTCAAAGATCTGGGTTTTATCCATCGTTATTTTGCTCAACACCCCACCCCAGTTCAGTCATGGCCATATGCAAATCAGTCTTGACCCTGTGCCTCATGGGAATAGTCCAGCCCGAACTGCCAAGCGATGTCTTCCCTGGACCGGAATCAAGAATCCTAGGACCGTTTTTGGGGTTTCCCCCCTCTTCAGCCAGGATAGCTTGACTCCAGTGGCGTAGTGAGCATGGGACCCACGTCTGGGCATACCCTTCCCACATAGGGCGAACAGCAAAACACACAAGATGATGGACAGAATGTTGCATATTGGCAAAACATTCACCCCCAGTCACAGATCTGGGTTTAATCCATTGTTATTTTGCTCACCACGCCACCCCAGTTCAGACATGGCCATATGCAAATCAGTCTTGACCCTGTGCCTCATGGGAACGGTCCAGCCCGAACTGCCAAGCCATAACTTCCCTGGACAGGAATGAAGCATCCTAGGACCGGTTTCAGGGTTTCACCCCTTTTCAGCCAGGATAGCTTGACTCCAGTAGCGTAGTGAGCACTGGACCCACGTCTGGACACACCCTTACCACATAGGTGCGAACAGTAAAACACACAAGAAGATGGACGGAATGTTGCACATTGGCAATAAATTCACCCCCAGTCACAGATCTGGGTTTAATCCATAATTATTTTGCTCACCACGCCATCCCAGTTCAGACATGGCCATATATAAATCATTCTTGAGCCTGTGCCTCATGGAACAGTCCAGCCCGAACTGCCAAGCCATGTCTTCCATGGACCGGATTCAAGCATCCTAGGACCGGTTTCGGTGTTTCGGCCCTCTTCAGCTAGGATGGCTTGACTCCAGTGAGGTAGTGAGCACGGGACCCACGTCTGGGCATACTCTTCCCACATAGGGCGAACAACAAAACACACAAGATGATGGATGGAATATGGCACATTGGCAAAATATTCACCCCCATTTAAAGAGCTGGGTTTAATCCATCGTTATTTTGCTCACCACGCCAACCCAGTTCAGACATGGCCATATGCAAATCAGTCTTGACCCTGTGCCTCATGGGAACAGTCCAGCCCGAACAGCCAAGCCATGTCTTCCCTGGACCGGAATCAAGCATCCTAGGACCGGTTTCGGGGTTTCGCCCCTCTTCAGCTTGGATAGCTTGACTCCAGTGAGGTAGTGAGCACGGGACCCACGTCTGGGCATACTCTTCCCACATAGGGCGAACAACAAAACACACAAGATGATGGACGGAATATGGCACATTGGCAAAACATTCACCCCCATTCAAAGATCTGGGTTTAATCCATCGTTATTTTTGTCACCACGCAAACCCAGTTCAGACATGGCCATATGCAAATCAGTCTTGACCCTGTGCCTCATGGGAACAGTCCAGCCCGAACTGCCAAGCCATGTCTTCCCTGGACCGGAATCAAGCATCCTAGCACCGGTTTTGGGTTTTCGCCCCTCTTCAGCCAGGATAGCTTGACTCCAGTGGCGCAGTGAGCACGGGAACCACATCTGGGCATACCCTTCCCACAAAGGGTGAACAGCAAAGCACACAAGATGATGGGCGGAATGTTGCACATTGGCAAAACATTCACCCCCAGGCACAGATCTGTGTTTAATCCATCGTTATTTTGCTCACCACGCCACCCCAGTTCAGACATGGCCATATGCAAATCAGTCTTGACCCTGTGCCTCATGGGAACAGTCCAGCCCGAACTGCCAAGCCATGTCTTCCCTGGACCGGAATCAAGCATCCTAGGACCGGTTTCGGGGTTTCACCCCTCTTCAGCCAGTATAATTTGACTCCAGTGGCGTAGTGAGCACGGGACCCACGTCTGGGCATACCCTTCCCACATAGGGTGAACAGCAAAACACACAAGATGATGGACGGAATGTTGCACATTGGCAATACATTCACCCCCAGTCACAGATCTTGTTTTAATCCATAGTTATTTTGCTCATCACGCCACCCCAGTTCAAACAAGGCCATATGCAAATCAGTCTTGACCCTGTACCTCATGGGAACATTCGAACCCGAACTGCCAAACCATGCCTTCCCTGGACCGGAATCAAGCATCCCAGGACGGGTTTCGGGGTTTCACCCCTCTTCACTAGGATAGCTTGACTCCAGTGGCGTAGTGAGCACGGGACCCACGTCTGGGCATGGCCTTCCCACATAGGGCGAACAGCAAAACACACAAGATAATGGAAGGAATGTTGCACAAAGGCAAAACATTCACCCCCAGTCACAGATCTGGGTTTAATTCATCGTTATTTTGCTCACCACACCACCCGAGTTCAGACATGGCCATGTGGAAATCAGTCTTGACCCTGTGCCTCATGGGAACAGTCCAGCCCGAACTGCTAAGCCATGTTTTTCCTTGGCCTGGAATCATGCATCCTAAGACCGGTTACACGGTATCACACCTCTAGGTGCTTGATGATATCGGATTGTTGAAATTACATAATTTGACCAATCCCTGGATGTTATGTGTTATTTTCCCACCCCATCATCATGTGGTCGATGATTGTCTTGGACACTGTCTTGAATTATTTTGAGCATGTATGCATGAACTTGAGTGTATGTTGGTTTGATTGAAGTACAGGTGCATTGATTGAATATGTGGGACCTTGTATGTTGTTGTTACATATTGAGGATTTAAATGTCATATGTTTTGATTACCTATTTGTTTGATTTATTGATTTTGATGATTGAACATGAGAAAATACTTTGCATTGCACATTATATATTTAAAAAAAAAATAATAAAAAAATCAAATGTCTGATTAATTGCAACTGTCGGTTCCGGATTGTTTTGTTTCATTATGGGATCTAATTAAGGACCCTTCAAATCTCTTTTGAGCAGGTTATTTAATTGCTTGTTTGTTTATATCACCCCCCTTCAGCCAGAAAAGCTTGACTCCAGTGGCGTAGTGAGCACGGGACCCACGTCTTGGCATACCCTTCCCACATAGGGCGAACAGCCAAACACAAAAAATGATGGACGGAATGTTACATATTGGCAAAACATTCACCTCTAGTCACAGATCTGGGTTTAATCCATCGTTATTTTGCTCACCACGCCACCCCAGTTCAGACATGGCCATATGCAAATCAGTCTTGACCCTGTGCCTCATGGGAACAGTCCTGCCCGAACTGCCAATTCATGTCTTCCCTGGACCGGAATCAAGCATCCTAGGACCGGTTTCGGTGTTTCCCCCCTCTTCAGCCAGGATAGCTTGGCTCCTGTGGCGTAGTGAGCACGGGACCCACGTCTGGGCATACCCTTCCCACATAGGGCGAATTGCAAAACACACAATATGATAGACGGAATGTTGCACATTGGCAAAACATTCACCCCCAGTCAAAGATCTGGGTTTAATCCATAGTTATTTTGCTCACCATGCCACCCCAGTTCAGACATGGCCATATGCAAATCAGTCTTGACCCTGTGCCTCATGGGAACAGTTCAGCCCGAACTGCCAAGCCATGTCTTCCCTGGACCGGAATCAAGCATCCTAGGACCAGTTTCGTGGGTTCACCCCTCTTCAGCCAGGATAGCTTGACTCCAGTGGCGTAGTGAGCACGTGACCCATGTCTGGGCATACCCTTCCCACATAGGGCGAACAGCAAAACACACAAAATGATTGACGGAACGTTGCACATTGGCAAAACATTCACCCCAGTCACAGATCTGGGTTTAATCCATCATTATTTTCCTCACCACGCCACCCCAGTTCAGTCGTTGCCATATGCAACTTAGTCTGGACCCTGTGCCTCATGGGAACAGTCCAGCCCAAACAGCCAAGCCACGTCTTCCCTAAAAAGGAATCAAGCATCCTAGGACCGGTTTCAGGGTTTCACCCCTCTTCAGCCAGGATAACTTGACTCCAGTGGCATAGTGAGCACGGGACCCACGTCTGGGCACACCCTTCCCACATAGGGCGAACAGCAAAACACAAAAGATGATGGACGGAATGTTGCACATTGGCAAAACATTCACCCCCAGTTACAGATCTTGGATTAATCCATCGTTATTTTGCTCACCACGCCACCCCAGTTCAGACATGGCCATATGCAAATCAGTCTTGACCCTGTGTTGTAAATTAAGGCAGAATGTGATTAAGCATTTACTGAAAACATTAATGCTTTCCCTTGCGATCATGTTTTCTTCGTTATGTTGACCGAAGTCCGGACTCCATTTTGTATTGACATGCTGCCATGTGTTCGTCACGAGGAGAGTCCGACCTCTGTGTTAGTTGCTCCTGTAATCTGCCTAGTAACAGTTTATAAATAGCTCTCTTGTCCATCTGGCGCATGCCCAGACTTGACCACATCTGTTATAATTAGCTTTGCTTGACCATGTCCTTTCGCGGGCTCAAGGAGTGTGTTGGCTCCACCCATGTATTGATTCAGTATCGAGAATGACCATAAATGGTAATGTTCTTCGGCCTCATGTTGTATCCACCCACTTATGAGCCCCTCTGTTGTGTATAAAAGGGGACTGTGTACGAATGTTCTTTGTGCTACTCCATGCAATACTGAAGAGTGTTGTGTGGATTGTAGGACCACCCTTAAGGGTTAATAAACGTTGTTTTTGTACTTTGCAGTTTCCGTGCCAACTTCCTTATAGATTCCGTTACAGGAGAGCGAACCCTTGTGCTTTGCGGGCCTAGCTGGGGCCTGTATTCATCAATTGGCGCCCGTCACGTGGGGCTCATCGGCGACTCGGATGCTCGAAGGACTGGTCGCGACGAAGGTGAGGAGTTTGGCCGGGGACGTGATCACTGCCAGCGGCGTCTTAGCCCTGGCATCCCGAGGTTTTTATTCCTTCCCTTCCGAGCTGACTGTCTGGGTGGCGCCGGTCATCGACTGAGACCTCTTCTGTCGGTCCTGCCGTGAGAGCCGTTTGGGCGATTGTGGAGCTTGGCAGTTGGAACCTGGACTCTTGATTGGTAAGAACCGTTGTACGGTACTTGCTCCGAGTTTTTGAAGCCTGGGATGGCTATTTGAGTTTGATTGATGATGACTAGTCATATTTTGAATTTGTCTTTGTGAAAATATATGCGTTGCAACACATATAGGCAGGTAATGTGGAGAAATTTCTCCAGGAGCTGTGTAAACTTTGAACGGCGCAACGATTAAGTGCCATTTTTCCTTATAATATTGCATATTTTGCACTATTTCTGAGCATGCCTGCTTTCAGCGCACTCCGTAAGTGGTGCTGCTGTTTTGGTAACCGGTTGAACCTCGAGGAATCTGCTCCAGCTCCCCCAGAGGGGACTCCTAATAGGGATATGTATGTGAAGCATGGTCTTTCTTCCATAATGTACAGCACGCTATGGAGGAAATACACGAGGAAGGATCCTGAGTTGCGATGGCCTTTGTATGGATCGTTTGATATACGTAAGATTGAGTATGTGGAACAGTGTATGTGTAAGCGACGTGCTCGTCAGGATATGTTTGAGTGTGTGCGATTATGGGTGAAGGAAGTGCGTGAGCGAGAGAAACGTGAGAAAGCGCTGTTTGATAAAGAGCAACGGAAGAATGACCATGTGCGAGCGCAGGAAGCGAAGCGTCGGGAGGACAAAGAGCACACGGACAGACAAGAGAAAGAGCGTAGGCTACAGGTCTCGGGTCAATATGTTGTTCGCCAGCCACTTTATCCTGTCCTTAATAATCCTGATGATGATTTTTATTTACTAGATCGCTCTCCGCCCCCTTATGTTGGCGCATCTGCTCCGCGGCCGCAAGATTCTGGCCCGGCTCCGGGTAAGGTCGACACACGGTCCATGTTATCGGCCGAGCATATGGCTGAGCTTCGGAAACTTTCCCTCCGTGCACTTAAGGGCAAGATGTCTAAGGAGGAGTTGTTCCATACTTGGGGGTCGTGGCAAGATAGAGAGAGGGTGTATTTTCTGTCTCATTTCGCGGATGAAGTAATTGCTGCTTTCCGAAAATATTCTAGTGTCCTTGAGCCTGACGAAGTGTCTTCGGATGCCGGAGCATTACGTAATGGTGTTTTTTCTCCCCCTAAGGCTCCTGAGGCGGCTCGGCGGCTGTTCGCTTTACGGGACGAGGTGCTGGCCCTTAGAGAGAAAGCACGCCAACAAACGGAGGAGGAGAAGCAGTCGGATTCGTCTGCAGCAGGGGGCCACCCATCCGCCTCCCAGTCAGATAAGGATGACATAGTGCATGCTAAACCAATGCGAGAGGCGGCGCCTTTGTATGTTCCTCCTAAGGGAGCAGGGACTAGCTCGGATATTAACTCCGCCGATGCAAGGGGATATTTTGTATATAATTGGGTTTACACTCCATGGCATAGGGCCGATGTTATGGCATTAAAGAATGCGCTGCCTGACCCCCGCAAGAATCCAGCGGCCTTCTATGAAGAAGTCGAGGGGGCCTTGAATTCTTGCATTATGACCTTAGCGGATATAGACCTGTTCTTTGGCCTTATCCTACCGCCGGATACGTGGCGCTCTGTCCGAAAGGTAGATGATGCGGTTGCCTTCAAGGCCCGGTGGTCCGACCTTGAGGATGAGGATAGGGAACGGAAGCCCGCACAGAAACCACCCCAGAATATTTTAGATCTCCCTGCGGCTATTGTGGCTAAGTTGAAGACGATTATCCCCCCTAAAAAGATTGACTGGAATATGTTAGCTGCATGTAAACAGAAAGTTGACGAGTCAGTTGCGGACTTCTTTACGCGCTTTGAGGAGACGTTTCATGATTTTAGTGGCCAGTCGCTTACTGACGACACGGGCCGCCACCTTTTCGCGGACAAATATGTGGCTAATCTGCTACCGGCAGTTGCGGCCCGGTTAAAAGCGAGTGAAAGTTCTTGGTCCTCCGCGACACCGACGGCCCTTCTGACTATCGCTCAGTATTATGAGCGTCAGGAGCACGAGGCGAAGGGCCAGGAGGAGAAGAAATCGAAAGATCTCAAAACCAAGGTGATGTTAGCACAAGTATATGGCCCGCCCCGACGGGGTAATAATAATAGAGGAAGGGGCGGATCTTATGGTCCCCCTTCGGGCCGATCTGATTTGAATAGGAACCAGTGTGCGTACTGCAAGCAGTTGGGCCATTGGGCCAGGGATTGCCCAGCGTTGCGTGCTTCGCGTCAGGGGCACACTCCGGGTGGCCCGAGAGGTAGAGGGGGCTTCTCGAACTTTAGAGGGAATTCTAACGATAATGTCCGTTTCGATACTGCCGGGCGGCACCGAGATGGCTCAAATGTTTTTGATCGCCAGCACCAGTATCATGTATCGGACATCGATCAATCGGGATATCATGATTCTCAGCATGCATAGGAATGCGTTGGATGGGGGTCCGAATCAGTTGAGGTGCCGGTCGATCAGACGGGTCCTTATGTATCGGCTGAGGTTTTAGGTTCTACTGATCAGTTCCTAGTGGATACAGGAGCGACACGTAGTGCATTGTCTAGGTACTTGGTTCCGGGGGCTCCCCCATCCGGCTCAATAGTTACATCGGTAGGGTTTGACGGTACACTCTCCCGAAGCCCTCTTTCACAGCCCCTTGCATTTAAAGTTGATTGTTTTTCTGCGCCCTGTCCGTTTCTGCTTGCTCCGTATACACCGGATAACATTATGGGCCTTGATATGTTAAAGTACTTTAGGGCTACAATCCGCTGCTCCCCTGAGGGTGTGAGGGTGATCTTAAATGACAATTATCCCAGGTCTGGGCGGATGTGTACGATATCAGAGGATGCGTTGTTGGCTACCCTCCCCCGAGCTTTATGGGCGACTTCGGACACAGATGTGGGACAAATGGTGATTCCTCCGGTCCACATTAGTGTCCAGGAGGGGGCGGTGTTACCACGCCTCCCGCAGTATCGTATTTCCCAGGAGGGCGAGGAAGCTCTCATACAGATTGTGCAAGATTTGATCGCAGTAGGGGTAGTGGAAGAAGTTCCCTATAATATCTGTAACAGTCCGATTCTCCCAATTTTGAAAAAGGACACGGATGCAAAGGTCTATCGGTTCATACTTGATTTGAGGGAGGTAAACAAGATCGTGATACCTCAGTACCCGGTGGTTTCCGATATCACGACGTTGCTTACCTTGGTCCCGCCTACGGCGACCATGTTTTCAGTGATTGATTTGAAGAATGCCTTCTTTTCCATTCCCATTCACCCTGATAGCCGATTTCTTTTTGGGTTCACATTAAACAATAGATCTTATCGTTTTTGTTGAATTCCCCAAGGCTATACAGAAAGCCCTAGTATTTACAGTCAGGCTTTGAAACGACAGTTGGATTCCTTTGTTTTACTCGAGGGGGTCGCCCTCATTCAATATGTCGACGACATCTTGTTGGCGGCTGACACCCTGGAGTTGTGTGAAAAGAGCACGTTATCCCTCCTTTCCTTTTTAGCATCCCACAATCATAAAGTGTCTAGGAAGAAATTGCAATTCTGTAGACCAAAGGTGACTTATTTAGGTCACCTTTTGTCTAAGGAGGGGCGTGCACTCACACCAGATCGTATCCAAGTAATTTTGGACACACCGAGACCATCCACGCAGAAGGATGTGCGTGCATTTTTGGGCCTTGTTTCTTTTTGTAGACAGTGGATATTGGGGTTTTCACACATAGCTAAGCCATTACTAGCTCTTTTGACAAAAGACACGCCTATCCCAATCCCTTGGTCAGATGAGTGTGATGCTGCTTTTCAGCAACTGCGACAGGCCCTTTGTTCAGCACCAGTGTTAGGGACCCCTGATTATACAAAACCCTTTTCGTTGTATGTGCATGAGAAAGATGGATGTGCATTGTCAGTCTTAGTACAGATGCACGGCGACAAGCAGCGCCCTTGTGCATACTTTTCGGCTGTGCTTGATCCTGTCGCCCGAGCATTACCAGGGTGTTTTCGCTCGGTAGCGGCGACAGCTGTGTCAATACGCCAAAGTGAAGGAATTGTGTTGTCCCATAAATTGTTGGTGTTAGTTCCCCATGCTGTGGATGCCCTGCTTAATCAAACAAAGACGCAGCATTTGACCAGTGCCCGTTTAACGGGATATGAGCTGACGCTTTTGGCTCCTCATATTACGTTAAAGAGGTGCGTGACATTAAACCCGGCCACATTGTTGCCATACCCCGAGACCCAGCCTGAGGCGCAGAAAGCGCATGATTGTATTCTTGTGACTGGGGAACAAACAAAGGGTCGTATTGATCTCCAGGATACGCCCTTTTCAGAGGTAGATGGAGAGTTGTGGGTAGACGGATCATGCCTGAAGCTACCAGATGGTACGACTTCAGCAGCGTATGCAATTACCACATTACACACGATAGTGGAGACAGCACGCATACCACAGAAATCAGCTCAAGCAGCGGAACTGATAGCCTTAACACGAGCATGTGAGCTCAGTACAGGATTGTGTGTGAATGTTTACACAGATAGCCGCTATGCCTTCGGAGTAGCGCACGATTTCGGCCTACTCTGGAAGGAGAGAGGGTTCTTAACGTCACATGGGGTACAGATAATGCATGGGGAGTTAGTCCACAATCTCTTAACCGCATTGACATACCCGAAGAAAATTGCCATTGTTAAGTGTAGTGCCCATAGGAAAGTAGTTGATAAAGTTGGAGAAGGGAATGCGTTAGCAGACCGGGTAGCACGGGAGACTGCGATGCAGCCCGGCGCTACTGCCATGTATGTAGTAAAGTCACAGGTGGAAAGATGGCGTGATGCGAAGGAGGAAGTGCGAGAAATGCAAAGGACCGCTTCTGATAAAGAGCGGGAGAAATGGGCTAGCGAGGGAGAGTTGGATGATGAGGGCTGTTGGAGAAATAAGCAGATGGATAGATGGAAGTTACCCACGGCTTTCGTACAACCTATGGTTCAAATGGCACATGGGCTAGCACATGTTGGAGCTTCCGCAATTGTGAAATTGCTTACCCAAGTCTGGGAGCATCCAGAGATTGCTAGCACAGCAAAGAGGGTGGTGCAGACCTGTATGATCTGTCTGAAGTATAACCCAGGGAAAGGCACTCGAACTCCAGCAGGAGGATTTGCGACGCCCACTGCACCCTTTGAGGTTCTGCAGATGGACTACATCCAGCTTGAGCGCTGTAACAATTTGAAGTATGTTCTAGTAGTGGTCTGCGCCTTCAGTAAATGGGTTGAGGCGTACCCTACGAAAGACAATACTGCAATGACTACAGCGAAGCTATTGCTGAAAGAGTTTTTCCCTCGATACGGCGTCTGTAGACTTCTGTGGAGTGATAATGGCCCTCACTTTGTAGCGGATGTTATAAAATATGTCTTGAAGGGCCTAGGCATCACCCAGAAGTTCCACGCCGTATTCCACCCCCAGTCTGCAGGACTAGTCGAGAAGTATAATGGTACACTGAAGCTTAAGATCGCCAAAATCCAAGCTTCAACATCTTTGACTTGGCCAGACGCCCTGCCACTGGCGTTATTGTCAATTAGGTCGGTGCCACACTCTCGAACTGGCCTTACGCCATATGAAATCGTATTTGGACGCCCAATGAATATTTGGGGTCCACCAAGGCCTAAGGCTGTGTATGATGTACCTTGTGTAATGATGAGTGATTATCTGGCACAGTTAACGGATAATTTGGTTTCTATTCATCAACAGGTCCGAGAAGCGCTCCCTGATCGGTCTACCGGCGAAGGACATGGTCTCCGGCCTGGGGATCATGTCATGGTGAAGGTCTTCGACAGAACGAACAGTTTGGAGCCGAGATGGGTCGGACCTGAGCAAGTTCTCCTTGCAACAAGGACGGCAGTGCGAGTCTCGAATAGGAAGAATTGGATCCATTCCTTACACTGTCGAAAGGTACCGCCCGGATTGGTGGAGTCTGCCGTGCTGACCGATCAACGAGAAATCCTAGCAGCAGAGACAGGCCGTGCTGCGGAGCCAAACGACACTGAGGAGCTCTTTCCGGACCACACGACTTCTGGAGGAAGGCGATATCATCTTCGACCAAGGAAGTAAGGTTTCCAGTACCGGGACATTCTGTCAGAACGGCCCTTGGGTTAGTGAAACGGAGAGCCGATGAGGCAAGGGGGGGGGATCAGCCCTGCATTAGTGTAGCGACACCCGTCTTGGCCCGCTGGTGAAGAAATCAACCGCTGCCCAAGGGGAAGAGTTCTGACAGACTTTTTAGTTTCAGGAAGATATCAGGGTATTGTTTCTTTTGACATGGAGAAGAAGAAAATCCTTTGTGCGTTGGGGTTCATGCTAACAGTAGCTATCGTTGGTATAACCACATGGTTTGTGGAGGAGGCAACTCCTGCTCGAAAGACACTTGTGTTGACGACTCCAGTGCCTGCGGAGCACTACTTTTATACACTGCCATATCAAGAGTTGAAGCATCGACAATCCTATTTGAATAACACTTTCATTCAGATGCTGCATCACACCCACGTTGCTACGAACGCTACGAACTGTTGGATATGTGGGATGATGCCAGCCCATCAGAAGAAAGGAGGTACGCCATTCATACCACTTCCTTTCTCTCATAATGGCTCTTGTAGAGCATGGTACACTTTGCTGTTTGCCACTCGGAAACCGACAGTGGGACGATTGCTTTTTAGACTTAATAGAGAATGCCATCAAGACAAGAATGGGTATCCACAAGCGAATGGGACAATTTGGGAATGGGAAGAGTACCGACCGGACAATGAATCCATTCCCTATACCTTCACGAACACAAGAGACACTGCGGGGAAGGACAAATTCGTAATCCAAGTAGCACAAGCTCAAGCGGACCTGTGTGTCCAGAGTGTGGGTTTTATCCCTGTTGGTGTCAGTGATTGCATAACCGTATTGAACATTGACGGGTTGAACAACAGTACCTTCCTAGCGTCCCATAATACCTATTTTGTATGTGGAAATAAAGGTTATTACCGTTTGCCGGCTGGGTGGTCTGGGGTATGCTATGTATCATTCCTATTACCTCCTGTATTCTTAGCACCTGCGTCATATCATAAGGATTTGAAACTGTTAAATAATGTGACTGTAAATAGATATAAACGTACTCTATCAATTGATGATGTGGATCAGACCGATACCAGCTTGCAACAGTATATTGATTTTAACTTAGGACTGTTTTTCTTTGTTGGAGCCTCTTTGAATAGTAGGAAGATCCGAAGATTAACAAGAGTGGTAGAAGCTGTGACCAATCAGACTGCCGCTGCTCTTGGGAATCTTACGGAAGAGTTACAAATAACCAGGATTGTTGCGTTGCAGAATCGTATGGTATTAGATGTAATGCTAGCTGATCGAGGAGGAGCCTGTAAAATTATTGGAAGTAGCTGCTGTGTGTTCATTCCTGATCATACGCCATCCGCTTATAACGCCATTAACAAGCTGCATAAAATAGCAGCTGAAATCCACACAGAAAACGGCACTTGGTCCTTTTCTGGATGGTTTTGGGCGTTGGTTACTGCCTGGGGATGGAAGGTCTTAACTGGTCTCTGCATTATTATAGCAGTTCTGTTCCTTTTCTGTATGTGTATTCAATGTGGACCATTGTGCTGTTCCGTATGCATTTCATTCTGCATTCCAGATAAGAAAGCTATTGCCGATGTTGCTCGCCAGAAGGGTCTAGCTAAAGAGGTTAAGGGAATGATGATAATTGATATATATGATGATTATTCTTGGAAACCGGATGTCGTCAGTAAATGCTGAAAGGGTCGTCTGTTGTAAATTAAGGCAGAATGTGATTAAGCATTTACTGAAAACATTAATGCTTTCCCTTGCGATCATGTTTTCTTCGTTATGTTGACCGAAGTCCGGACTCCATTTTGTATTGACATGCTGCCATGTGTTCGTCACGAGGAGAGTCCGACCTCTGTGTTAGTTGCTCCTGTAATCTGCCTAGTAACAGTTTATAAATAGCTCTCTTGTCCATCTGGCGCATGCCCAGACTTGACCACATCTGTTATAATTAGCTTTGCTTGACCATGTCCTTTCGCGGGCTCAAGGAGTGTGTTGGCTCCACCCATGTATTGATTCAGTATCGAGAATGACCATAAATGGTAATGTTCTTCGGCCTCATGTTGTATCCACCCACTTATGAGCCCCTCTGTTGTGTATAAAAGGGGACTGTGTACGAATGTTCTTTGTGCTACTCCATGCAATACTGAAGAGTGTTGTGTGGATTGTAGGACCACCCTTAAGGGTTAATAAACGTTGTTTTTGTACTTTGCAGTTTCCGTGCCAACTTCCTTATAGATTCCGTTACAGGAGAGCGAACCCTTGTGCTTTGCGGGCCTAGCTGGGGCCTGTATTCATCACCTGTGCCTCATGGGAACAGTCCAGCCCGAACTGCTAAGCCATGTCTTCCCTGGACCGGAATCAAGCATCCTAGTACCGGTTTCAGGCTTTCACCCCTCTTCAGCCAGGATAGCTTGACACCAGTGGCGTAGTGAGCACGGGACCCACGTCTGGACATACCCTTCCCACATAGGGCAAACAGCAAAGCACACAAGACGATGGACGGAATGTTGCACATTGGCAAAACATTCACCCCAAGTCACAGATCTGGATTTAATCCATCGTTATTTTGCTCACCACGCCACCACAGTTCAGACATGGCCATATGCAAATCAGTCTTGACCCTGTGCCACATGGGAACAGTCCACCCGGAACTGCCAAGCAATGTATTGCCTGGACCGGAATCAAGCATCCTAGGACCGGTTTCAGGGTTTCACCCCTCTTCAGCTAGAATAGCTTGACTCTGTGAGGTAGTGAGCACGGGACCCACGTCTGGGCATACTCTTCCCACATAGGCCGAACAGCAAAACACACACAATGATGGACGGAATATGGCACATTGGCAAAACATTCCCCCCAGTCAAAGATCTGGGTTTAATCCATTGTTATTTTGCTCACCACGCCAGCACAGTTCAGACATGACCCTGTGCCACATGGGAACAGTCCACCCTGAACTGCCAAGCCATGTAAATGTAAATGTAAATGTGCTAGTACTTATATAGCGCACAGCTACCCCGGACCGGGGTCTCCCGGCGCTGTATTCATACCACTAGGGAACCCTTCCTGGCTTGTTCCCTGTGAAATGTCCACTCCTGGGCATCCCCAGGGTGAAGCCAGGCATCCCAGTGCTGTGGGGCCATTGTGGAGATTAAGCAAGCTATTGCCCAGAGTTGCAGCGTGGGACCCATGATTAGAATAGGCACTGAGGCGAGAATATCCGGTCCGCGGAATTTATAGCCCGAGACCCTGCCGCGACGAGAATCGAACCCTGGTCCCGGACCAGTGCTCTGCATCAAGGTCTGCCGCTCTAACCATTGAGCCACACTTCTCCACATGTATTCACTGGACCGGAATCAAGCATCCTAGTACCGGTTTCAGGGTTTCACACCTCTTCAGCCAGGATTGTTTGAATCCAGTGGCGTAGTGAGCACGGGACCCACGTCTGGGCATACTCTTCCCACATAGGGCGAACAGCAAAACACACAAGATGATGGACGGAATGTTGCACATTGGCAAAACGTTCTCCCCAAGTCACAGATCTGGGTTTAATCCATCGTTATTTTGCTCACCACGCCACCACAGTTCAGACATGGCCATATGCAAATCAGTCTTAACCCTGTGCCACATGGGAACAGTCCACCCTGGACTGCAAAGCCATGTATTCCCTGGACCGGAATCAAGCATCCTAGTACCGGTTTCAGGCTTTCACCCCTCTTCAGCCAGGATTGTTTGAATCCAGTGGCGTAGTGAGCACGGGACCCACGTCTGGGCATACTCTTCCCACATAGGGCGAACAGCAAAACACACAAGATGATGGACGGAATGTTGCACATTGGCAAAACATTCTCCCCAAGTCACAGATCTGGGTTTAATCCATCGTTATTTTGCTCACCACGCCACCACAGTTCAGACATGGCCATATGCAAATCAGTCTTGACCCTGTGCCACATGGGAACAGTCCACCCGGAACTGCCAAGCCATGTATTCCCTGGACCGGAATCAAGCATCCTAGTACCGGTTTCAGGCTTTCACCCCTCTTCAGCCAGGATTGTTTGAATCCAGTGGCGTAGTGAGCACGGGACCCACGTCTGGGCATACCCTTCCCACATAGGGCGAACAGCAAAACACACAAGATGATGGACGGAATGTTGCACATTGGCAAAACATTCTCCCCAAGTCACAGATCTGGATTTAATCCAACGTTATTTTGCTCACCACGCCACCACAGTTCAGACATGGCCATATGCAAATAAGTCTTGACCCTGTGCCACATGGGAACAGTCCACCCAGAACTGCCAAGCCATGTATTCCCTGGACCGGAATCAAGCATCCTAGGACCGGTTTCAGGGTTTCACCCTTCTTCAGCCAGGATTGTTTGACTCCAGTGGCGTAGTGAGCACGGGGCCCACGTCTGGGCATACCCTTCCCACATAGGGCGAACAGCAAAACACACAAGATGATGGACGGAATGTTGCACATTGGCAAAACATTCTCCCCAAGTCACAGATCTGGATTTAATCCAACGGTATTTTGCTCACCACGCCACCACAGTTCAGACATGGCCATATGCAAATAAGTCTTGACCCTGTGCCACATGGGAACAGTCCACCCAGAACTGCCAAGCCATGTATTCCCTGGACCGGAATCAAGCATCCTAGGACCGGTTTCAGGGTTTCACCCTTCTTCAGCCAGGATTGTTTGACTCCAGTGGCGTAGTGAGCACGGGGCCCACGTCTGGGCATTCCCTTCCCACATAGGGCGAACAGAAAAACACACAAGATGATGGACGGAAAGTTGCACATTGGCAAAACATTCACCCCCAGTCAAAGATCTGGGTTTAATCCATCGTTATTTTGCTCACCACGCCACCCAAGTTCAGACATGGCAATATGCAAATCATTCTTGACCCTGTGCCTCATGGGAATAGTCCAGCCCAAACTGCCAAACCATTTCTTCCCTGGTCCGGAATCAATCATCGTAGGACCAGTTTCGGGGTTTCACATCCTCTTCAGCTAGGATAGCTTGACTCCGTGAGGTAGTGAGCACGGGACCCACATCTGGGTATACTCATCCCACATAGGCCGAACAGCATAACACACACGATGATGGACGGAATATGGCACATTGGCAAAACATTCACCCCCAGTCAAAGATCTGGGTTTAATCCATCGTTATTTTGCTCACCACGCCACCCCAGTTCAGACATATCCATATACAAATCAATCTTGACCCTGTGCCTCATGGGAACACTCCTGCCCGAACTGCCAAGCCATGTCTTCCCTGGACCGGAATCAAGCATCCTAGGACCAGCTTCGTGGGTTCACCCCTCTTCAGCCAGGATAGCTTGAATCCAGTGGCGTAGTGAGCACGAGACCCACGTCTGTGCACACCCTTCCCACATAGGGCGAACAGCAAAACACAGAAAATGATTGACGTAACGTTGCACTTTGGCAAAACATTCACCCCCAGTCACAGATCTGGGTTTAAACCATCATTATTTTCCTCACCACGCCACCCCAGTTCAGCCATGGCCATATGCAACTCAGTCTTGACCCTGTGCCTCTTGGAAACAGTCCAGCCCGAACAGCTAAACCACGTCTTCCCTAGAAAGGAATCAAGCATCCTAGGACCGATTTCAGGGTTTCACCCCTCTTCAGCCAGGGTTACTTGACTCCAGTGGCGTAGTGAGCACGGGACCCACGTCTGGGCATACCCTTCTCAAAACACACAAGATGATGGACGGAATGTTGCACATTGGCAAAACATTCACCCCCCAGTCACAGATCTGAGCTTAATCTATCGTTATTTTGTTCACCACGCCACCCCAGTTCAGACATGGGCATATGCAAATCAGTCTTGACCATGTGCCTCATGGGAACAGTCCTGCCCGAACTGCCAAGCCATGTCTTTCCTGGACCGGAATCAAGCCTGGTAGGACCGGTTTCAGGCTTGCATCCCTTTTCAGCCAGGATAGCTTGACTCCAGTAGCGTAGTGAGCACGGGACCCACGTCTGGACATACCCTTCCCACATAGGGCAAACAGCAAAACACACAAGATGATGGACGGAATGTTGCACATTGGCAAAACATTCACCCCCAGTCACAGATCTGAGCTTAATCTATTGTTATTTCGCTCACCACGCCACCCCAGTTCAGACATGGCCATATGCTAATCAGTCTTGATCCTGTGTCTCATATGAACAGTGAAACCCGAACTGCCAAGCCATGTCTTCCCTGGACCGGAATCAAGCATCCCAGGACAAGTTTCGGGGTTTCACCTCTCTTCAGAACGGATAGCTTGACTCTAGTGGCATAGTGAGCACGGGACCAACATCTGGGCATACCCTTGCCACATAGGGTGAACTGCAAAACACACAAGATGATGGATGGAATGTTTCACATTGGCAAAACATTCACTCCAGGCTCAGATCTTGGTTTAATCCATCGTTATTTTGCTCACCACGCCACCTCAGTTCAGACATGGCCATATGCAAATCAGTCTTGACCCTGTGCCTCATGGGAACAGTCCACCCCGAACTGCCAAGCCGTGTCTTCCCTGGACCGGAATCAAGCATCCTAGGACCTGTTTCAGGGTTTCACCCCACTTCAGCCAGTTTAGCTTGACTCCAGTGGCGTAACGAGCACGGAACCCACATCTGGGCATACCCTTCCCACATAGGGTGAACAGCAAAACACAAAAGATGATAGACGGAATGTTGCACATTGGCAAAACATTCACCCCAAGTCACAGATCTGGGTTTAATCCATCATTATTTTGCTCACCACGCCACCCCAGTTCAGACATGGCCATATGCAAATCAGTCTTGATCCTTTGCCTCATTGGAACAGTCCAGCCTGAACTGCCAAGCCATGTCTTTCCTGGACTGGAATCAAGCATCCTAGGACCAGTTTCGGGGTTTCACCCCTCTTCAGCCATGATAGCTTGACTCCAGAGGCGTAGTGTGCACGGGACCCACATCTGGGCATACCCTTCCCACATAGGGTGAACAGCAAAACACACACGATGATGGACGGAATGTTGCTCATTGTAAAACATTCGCCCCCAGTCACAGATCTGGGTTTAATCCATTTTTATTTTTCCCACCACGCCACCCCAGTTCAGATATGGCCATATGCAAATCAGTCTTGACCCTGTGCCTCATGGGAACAGTCCAGCCCGAACTGCCAAACCATGTCTTCGCTGGACCGGAATCAAGTATCCTAGGACCGATTTTGGGGATTCGCCCCTCTTCAGCTAGGCTTAGTGGCGTAGTGAGCAAGGGACCCACGTCTGGGCATACTCTTCCCACAAAGGGCGAACAGCAAGACACACAAGATGATGGACGGAATGTTGCACATTGGCAAAACATTCCCCCCAAGTCACAGATCTGGGATTAATACATCGTTATTTTGCTCACCATGCCACCACAGTTCAGACATGGCCATATGCAAATCAGTCTTGACCCTGTGCCACATGGGAACAGTCCACCCCGAACTGCCAAGCCATGTATTCCCTGGAGCGGAATCAAGCATACTAGGACCGGTTTCAGGGTTTCACCCCTCTTCAGCCAGGATTGTTTGACACCAGTGACGTAGTGAGCACGGGACCCACGTCTGAGCATACCCTTCCCACATAGAGTGAACAGAAAAACACACAAGATGATGAACGGAATGTTGCACATTGGCAAAACATTCAACCCCAGTCAAAGATCTGGGGTTAATCCAGCGTTATTTTGCTCACCTCACCACCCCAGTTCAGACATGGCCATATGCAAATCAGTCTTGACCCTCTGCCTCATGGGAACAGTCCAGCCCGAACTGCCAAGCCATGTCTTTCCTGGAGCAGAATCAAGCATCCTAGGACCAGTTTGGTGGGTTCACCCTTCTTTAGCCAGGATTGCTTGACTCCAGTGGCGTAGTGAGCACGGGACCCACGTCTTGGCACACCCGTACCACATAGGACTGGAATCAAGCATCCTAGGACCGGTTTCGGGGTTTCCCCCCTTTTCACAGAAGATAGCTTGACTCCAGTGGCGTAGTGAGCACGGGACCCACGTCTGGACATAGCCTTCCCACATAGGGCGAACAGCAAAAACAAACAAGATGATGGACTGAATGTTGCACATTGTCAAAACATTCCCTCCCCAGTCACAGATCTTGGTTTAATCCATCGTTATTTTGCTCACCACGCCACCCGAGTTCAGACATGGCCATGTGGATATCAGCATGACCCTGTGCCTCATGGGAACAGTCCAGCCCGAGCTGCCAAGTCACGTATTCCCTGGACCGGAATCAAGCATCCTAGGACTGGTTTCGGGGTTTTCTCCCTCTTCAGCCACGATAGCTTGACTTCAGTGGCGTAGTGAGCACTGGACCCACGTCTGGGCATACCCTTCCCACATAGGGCGAACAGCAAAAACAAACAAGATGATGGACTGAATGTTGCACATTGTCAAAACATTCCCTCCCCAGTCACAGATCTTGGTTTAATCCATCGTTATTTTGCTCACCACGCCACCCCAGTTCAGACATAGTCTTGACCCTGTGCCTCATGGGAACAGTCCAGCCCGAAATGCCCAGCCATGTCTTCCCTGGACTGGAATCAAGCATCCTAGGACCGGTTTCGGGGTTTCCCCCCTCTTCAGCAAGGATAGCTTGACTAAAGTGGCGTAGTGAGCATGGGACCCACGTCTGGGCATACCCTTCCCACATAGGGCGAACAGCAAAACACACAATATGAAGGACAGAATGTTGCACATTGGCAAAACATTCACCCCCAGTCAAAGATCTGGGTTTAATCCATCATTATTTTGGTCACCACGCCACCACAGTTCATACATGGCCATACGCAAATCAGTCTTGACCCTGTGCCTCATGGGAACAGTCCAGCCCGAACTGCCAAGCCACGTCTTCCCTAGACCGGTTTCAGGGTTTCACCCCTCTTCAGCCAGGATAACTTGACTCATGTGGCGTAGTGAGCACGGGACCCACGTCTTGGCATACCCTTCCCACATAGGGCAAACAGCAAAACACACAAGATGATGGACGGAATGTTGCACATTGTCAAAACATTCCCTCCCCAGTCACAGATCTTGGTTTAATCCATCGTTATTTTGCTCACCACGCCACCCCAGTTCAGACATAGCCATATGCAAATCAGTCTTGACCCTGTGCCTCATGGGAACAGTCCAGCCCGAAATGCCCAGCCATGTCTTCCCTGGACTGGAATCAAGCATCCTAGGACCAGTTTCGGGGTTTCCCCCCTCTTCAGCAAGGATAACTTGACTAAAGTGGCGTAGTGAGCATGGGACCCACGTCTGGGCATACCCTTCCCACATAGGGCGAACAGCAAAACACACAATATGAAGGACAGAATGTTGCACATTGGCAAAACATTCACCCCCAGTCAAAGATCTGGGTTTAATCCATCGTTATTTTGCTCACCACGCCACCTCAGTTCAGACATGGCCATATGCAAATCAGTCTTCACCCTGTGCCTCATGGGAACTGTCCAGCCCGAACTGCCAAACCATGTCTTCCCTGGACCGGAATCAAGCATCGTAGTACCGGTTTCTGGGTTTCACCCCTCATCAGCTAGGATAGCTTGACTCCATTGAAGTAGTGAGCACGGGACCCACGTCTGGGCATACCCTTCCCACATAGGGTAAACAGCAAAACACACAAGATGATGGACGGAATATGGCACATTGGCAAAACATTCACCCCCAGTCAAAGATCTGGGTTTAATCCATCGTTATTTTGCACACCACGCCACCCCAGTTCAGTTCAGACATGGCCATATGCAAATCAGTCTTCACCCTGTGCCTCATAGGAACAGTCCAGCCGAGACTGCTAAGCCATGTCTTCCCTGGACCTGAATCAAGCATCCTAGGACCGGTTTCGGGGTTTCACCCCTCTTCAGCCTGGTTAACTTGACTCCAGTGGCGTAGTGAGCATGGGACCCAAGTCTGGGCGTACCCAATCCCACATAGGGCGAACAGCAAAACACACAAGATGATGGACGGAATGTTGCACATTCGCAAAACATTCACCCCCAGTCACAGATCTTGGTTTAATCCATTGTTATTTTGCTCACCACGCCACCCCAGTTCAGTCATGGCCAAATGCAAATCAGTCTTGACCCTGTGCCTCATGGGAACAGTCGAGTCCGAACTGCCAAACCATGTCTTCCCTGGACCGGAATCAAGCAATCTAGGACCAGTTTCGGGGTTTCATCCCTCTTCAGCTAGGATAGCTTGACTCCAGTGGTGTAGTGAGCACGGGACCCACGTGTGGGCATAGCCTTCCCACATAGGTCGAACAGCAAAACACACAAGATGATGGACGGAATGTTGCACATTGGCAAAAGATTCACCCCCAGTCAAGAGATATGGGCTAAATTCATAATTCTTTTGCTCACCATGCCACCCCAGTTTAGACCTGGCCATATGCAAATCAGTCTTGGCCCCGTGCCTCATGGGAACAGTCCAGCCCAAACTGCCAAGTCAGGTCCTCCCTGGACCGGAAACAAGCATCCTAGGACCGGTTTCGGGATTTCACCCCTCTTCTGCAAGTATAGCTTGAATCCAGTGGCACAGTGACCCCGGGACCCCGTCTGGGCATACCCAGGGAGGACCTGGCCTGGCAGTCCGGGCTGGACTGTTCCCATTGGGCACAGGATCAAGACTGCATATGGCTGGGTCCAAACTGGACTGGCATGGTGAGCAAAAAAAGATGGATTTAGGCCCAGATCTCTGTACTGGGGTGAATGTATGACATTGTTATGCATTCTGTCCATCAATTGTTCTTTTTGCATTTGTCACCCCGAGTGGGACGGGTATGCCCAGACGTGGTTCCCATGCTCTCCATGCCACTGGAGTCAAGCTATCCTGGCTGATGAGGGCTGAAAGCCCGAAACTGGCCCTAGGATGCTTGTTTCCAGTCCAGGGAGGACCTGGCCTGGTAGTTCTGGCTGGACTGTTTCCATTGGGCGCAGGATCAAGACTAATTTGCATATGGCTGGGTCCAAACTGAAATGGCATGGTGAGCAAAAAAACGATGGATTTAGGCCCAGATCTCTGTACTGGGTTGAATGTATGAAATTGTTCTTTTTTTGCATTTGTCACCCCGAGTGGGACGGGTATGCCCAGACGTGGGTCCTGTGCTCTCCCTGCCATTGGAGTAAGCTATTCTGGCTGATGAGGGCTGAAAGCCCAAAAACAGTCCTAGGATGCTTGTTTCCAGTCCAGGGAGGACCTGGCCTGGCAGTTCGGGCTGGACTGTTCCCATTGGACACAGGATCAAGACTGATTTGCATATGGCTGGGTCCAAACTGGAATGGCATGGTAAGTAAAAAAGATGGACTTAGGCCCAGAGCTCTGACTCGGGTGAATGTATGACATTGTTCCCCATTCTGTCCATCAATTGTTCTTTTTGCATTTGTCACCCCGAGTGGGACGGGTATGCCCAGACGTGGGTCCCATGCTCTCCATGCCACTGGAGTAAAGCTATCCTGGCTGATGAGGGCTGAAAGGCCGAAACCGGTCCTACAATGCTTGTTTCCAGTCCAGGGAGGACTGTTCCCATTGGGCGCAGAATCAAGACTGATTTTCAAATGGCTGGGTCCAAACTGGAAAGGCATGGTGAGCAAAAAATCTATGGATTTAGGCCCAGATATCTGTACTGGGGTGCATGTATGACATTGTTCTGCATTCTGTTCATCAATTGTTCTTTTTGCAGGCTGAGAAGGTGGGCTTTAGCACAGCAGCCTAACTCTTGATTGCGTTCTGATTAGGACCTTATCATTACCATCATATAAATTGTATTGCAGCAGAGCTATTCTCTGAGGATGAGTGGATTTGGGAAGAGTAATGTTGGGTTCTTAGTTGGACAATTTCGCTGCTATTGTTGATTCGTTCCTAGAATGTTCGCTGCCTTTATAAGCCTATTTCATGTGGAGGCAGGCAAGCGGCAAATCACTCAATATATTTGTGCCTCACATATCACAGCAACAGCGACACAGCGGCAGTCATCTTGTGCACAAGGCTGATGCAGTGGCCTAGTGTTCCTGGTACATCACTAGGCAGTCATATTGGGCAGCAGGGAACATTCAACACTCTAGTTTTCACTGGGAGCCTTCATTCAGCAGTCTAGTTGCCAAAAACTCATGGTGGACCAGCTATACTACCCCCACAGCTATATCAGTCTCTCTACTTCCATGCAGCTTAAGGACATACATAACTATTAACATCAACAAGTTGACAAAACGAACAAAAGAACACCCCATCAGATCAAACAACTCTGAAAAAAGTCGCACACAAAATACAAGTAGCACCTCACAAATCACAAAAGGAGCAACCATATATTTAAAGTGCACATGGTATTGTACAAGCCATGCAAAAGGTTCTCTCAAAAGGTAGATGCATGTTCAAAATTAAATCTAAAGTTAAAAAACAGACATATCAGTCAGGGCAGGGTTTGATGGGAAAGTGACACTTATCATGACCCCTTGCAGCAGCTTCAGCTCCTTCTCTAGGAGCTTTCCCTACCCATTGTTCCAATACCGAATCCAGCCTCTGATGCTCTGGAGCACTATCACTTGGACTTTCGCTCTCAACAGGCAGAGTGCTTAGACTTGACTGCAGGGTACTGACAGAGACAGGGTGTGATACCTTCATGTCTGGTCTCGGTAGAGAAGACAAAAAGGGATCAAGACCATCTGGATCCTCAAAATCTTCATGTTTACCCTCAATGGTAAGGAGCATACTCGCCTACTTTCTTGACTTGGACCATATACCCTTCCTTCACTGCCAAATTTCTAGATGCACTCCTCAGATACTTGTTTTGAGCTGACTTCCTTCTCTTACTCACACTATCCAAGGTCTTTGTAGGCAGCATCTCCTTCTGCATCCAAATGTGGTTCAATTTTGACCCTGGTACTCTCCCTTTCATCAAGACTAAATGTGACACTTTGGTTTCTGAGTTAAGCATAGTGCGAATTGCCCTCAATACATTTTTTACCACCAACATCTAGTCCAAACCATTTAACAATGACCATTGCATGTTTTCCTTAATCACTCTGCTGCAACACTCAACCAGACCATTGCTCCTGTGTTGATATACTGACATTATGATGTGCCTTATCCCATGTCCCCTAAGGAATTCTTTACATTCCAGGGAATCAATTGTTGCCTATTGTTGGAGATGATTTAATCCCCTGTACTTTCATTCCAAAAAATATTTTCTATCATGCCCTTCACTGCAAAAGATGTGATGTTACTCACAAACGCAGCTTCTGGCCATCTAGAACAACAGTCAACCACCAAGACCCCATACTTGACCTGATTGTTCCCTACGCCCCAAGGACCAATTATATTATATTAGCATGCGATTACAACGCAGTTGTTAAAACG
This sequence comes from Triturus cristatus, assembly GCF_964204655.1. Classification (NCBI taxonomy): domain Eukaryota; kingdom Metazoa; phylum Chordata; class Amphibia; order Caudata; family Salamandridae; genus Triturus; species Triturus cristatus. The sequence goes on along the minus strand of NC_140582.1, from coordinate 1,112,651,192 downwards.
ACCGCGTTGTTACAATGCTAACCATTACAACCCAAGTTGTTTCTACAACTTGCTGTAGGGGGTGCTCTAAATTAAGAAATAGCATAATACACTATTCCAACACCTTCCCTTCGGTTGTGCAGGCTGGAGTTGAAATTGTAAATTATACTATTACTGTCCAGTGTGCCCCCTACGGCAAGTCGTTGAAATAGCTTACGATGTAATGGTATGCGTTGTAACGCGGTCATTGTAACGACCACGTTGTAATTGCATGCGTTGTACTGCATGAGATGTAACATCGCATATTCTTTTGTGGATATTGATGAAGGGGTTTTGCTTAGAGAGGAGGTGAGCTGGTCTTCGGTGACCTTATATGGTGGTGCACGGTGAGTTTGGTGATGGAGAAGTGGACTCAGTGGTAATCGTTCCAAAGTTGCTAGGGGTGTGGCTGACGGAGATGTTAGTGCTTGCGGAGAAGATGGAGTGTGTACTGCTAAATGGATTGGAGAGGTGACCAGTTGTTTGAGTGCGATGGCGGCGAGGATCTCCAGTAGGGATGTGGTTTGGTAGTAGTTGTCGAGCTGTCGGGATGGTGTTTGCGATGTCCAGGTCTGAAGTCAGGTTCATCCATGTTTCCATGAAGAAGGCGAAGTTGGGGGAGATGGAGTTGAGCAGGTCCCAGATTCCCACCGTATGTCATTTGAGCGAGCGCCTAATGAGAAGGATGCAGCTGAGGTGGTCGGGTCCGGTTCTCAAGGGTCTTACTGTCGATGGGTATAGTGTTCAGAGGCAGGAGAAGGTTCAGATCAGGCAGGTGAACAAGCCTTTGATGTCCTTCTGTGATGTGAGGTGGCAGGCGATGGCATGTCCGGGGTTGAGTGCTTGGAGGGTGCTTACATATTAGTGGTGAAACCTGCGGGTACCAAGGTCCCTGGCACTGGGCATGGTCCAGGCGCATACAAGCTTGTCTTTGGCACGCCTTTGGTGCACCGGTGCTGCGCCCGCTGAGCGACCATGCAGCAGCCGTCATTAAGTAGGGATGGGGAGGTGGGAGGGCTGGTCAGCTGGGAGGAGGGAAAACGGTGCATGGAATGGGATGGGGCCGCTGGGAGCGGGCAATTGCGAGGGCAGGAAGAGAGACACATAGGAGGGGAAAGCGAACCGGAGTGAAAGTAAAGGACAAAAGCAATCATTGAAAACAAGAGGCAGAACAAAGAAATACAGAAAAGGCAAAAAATGAACGTAAAGAATCACCAGCAGTAGAATAAAAATCAATCCAATAAAAACAAAATAAAAGAAACACCAGCAGACAGAACAAGAGCTCACCACTGGGCTGAGGAAATATGAATTTTTATGATCGATTGTGTCCCCTATCTTAGACCCCAACGGCTCCATGTACATGCTACAAGTACATGTATGTTCCCTCCACTTCCAGCTATGAAGACGCAAATACATATGCGTCCAACGTTAACATGTCCTCTTTCAGATCCACCATGAATGGATGGAATATTCCGTTCCTAAGTATGCCTTGCCACCGTCTTTATATGGTGTACCTTTCACGTTTTTCAGCTCTGGCAAGTTAGGCCCTGAATTCTGCCATCGAGCTTTTCCTGCCTTCTGCCTCTGAAATGCTCCAGCCTGGACCTGTATCTGCATCCATGACCTTTGTCTTACTTCCTGCGCGGCTAACGGTGCCAGGCCCGGCCTGTTGCCTGCCAAGACTGTATTCAGCCTTCAAGTTATCTGCTCCGCTCCTCGAGAAATACATTCCTGTCTAGTAGTTTAGGTAAACATCCTTCCAGCTACAGAGCAAAGGGTCCGGCCTTACTGTCTCCGTGCAAGTAATTCATGGCTTTTGTTGCCATGGTAGGCCCATGCCCCCTCGCATCTCATATAGACACATAGACGCTTATACACGCACTAGTAGTTAGTATAGGATAGCCTCTGCCTGAGAGACCTTTCCTTCCAGATAATACAGTTCCTTAAACACAAGATATTAGATACGATTTGGGATTAGGTTGTTCTGACATCCGAGACTTCTGTCTCCTCATGTAGGGCTAAATGTCAAGTCCCCTTCACCCTCCAGTTACACGTCAAACACACGTCATGCTACTGTGCGCACATCTCTGCCAAGTATTTCTGCTGACTTTGCAGGATTCACTTATGGATCCACCCACCTGTGTCATCATCAGAATGACGTTTCTAGTACATGCCCTCATGCACGCCTATTGTAACGCCTTGATTCATTACGTATGTGTATTCTTATCTCTCTTCTCAACTGTCACGCCTTCTGCATATGTCTTCACTGTAATGCATTTACTATATATATGATGACCTGTCAATAAAGTATGCCCTCTATCCCTTCCCGAACCTTTGTGGTGACGGAATCCGATTGCCTGGTTCGAACCAATTCCTTTGTAAGGAATAAACCCATTTTTACAACCTCAAATACCACGGATTCTGCCTCTTATTTTTACTGAGTTATTCTTATTGAATTTTACCGCATAAATTAAGTCCAGGTAATTAAAATTTACCACATAATTGGCGCCCGAACAGGGACACCTCCCCCACCCCACGCGCCGGAGGTGCATTGCAGACCCGGTCTCCTGCCACAGCCGGACGGACAACTACGCGTACCTGCAGGATTTCCTGTACCTCCCTCAGGCCAACGGAGGTGACTGAGGCTGCGATCAACACCCAGACGAGGCGGTGAGGAGTGCGGAGGATCCCGACCAGAGCCTAGCTGAGAGAGCAAGATCCGAGGTATACAGAGGCCCACCAGGTTCCGAAGTTCCGAAGTAACTAAGTCACGAGTCGAGTCCAGTCCAGTTTGGTCTAGTCCAGACCAGACTTTCCGAGGCCTTCTGTTCCGTTCCGTGCTTCCCGGTGAGTACCGTTGCTGGGGACGCATCTAGACGTGCGCATTGGTTTGTGCCGGTCAAGACGGGTTTGGGTACACAGACCTGGTCTGCACTGTTTTAGCAGTGTATCTGTACTGTTTAGCAGTATATCTAGTATTATGCAGTTAACTAGTTTTATTCTAATTATTATTGTTCGTTTTAAAATGTTTTAATATGTTTTAAATGTCGTGGTATGAGTGATTGTTCGATCTTCATTACTGTGTTTATTGTATTAATTGTGTTCAAGTCCGAGTAAGAATCAAGTAGTAAGGTTTAAGATGCCGTTATTCTCGAAATTAAGACAGATAAAAACTAGAAAAGGGATACTCGAAGAAGCCGTTCCCATTCCACCTAGGGACACTCCAGGGTACTTTATGTACCATAAACATGGCCTAGATGCCGTATTATATCTCGAGTTATGGGTAGACTACACCAAGGATTTAGCAGAGAATCAGAGATGGCCCACTACTGGGACATGGGATGCAGATTGCATCATGAGAGTAGAAGAAGCATTATGGAGAAAGAAAGCCAGACAGTCACAGAAAGATGCCATTGAATTATGGCGTAAAGAATCGCATAGACGTACAGAGAAAGCACTCAGAAAAGAAGAGAAAAGTAGGGAGGATTCAGACAAAGCCCGAGAAAACGTATTAATTGAGGAAGGTATCCGAGTAAAAGCAGAACAAGTAGACAGGCAACGAAACACTCTTATGAATGGTATGTATCCTCTTCTGGCCGAGGGTTTACCTAAGGCCACCCTGGAAGTACCGAAAGATCTGCCACCTCCATTGCTTCCGACTAAATTGCACCCCAAGACTGCAAAGGACATTTTCCTTTCTTCCTATTTAGATGACGTAGCCCCCGAATATGTTAACCCTCCGCCGCCACGCACACCGCCTGCTAATGGCGCTCGACCCCGAGAAAATCTGTCCCCACTCCCGCAGCAACATACTCCTCCGTCCGTTCAAAACTTTCCGCCCGTTCCTTCACTTCTCCCTGCATCTATTCTTCCTACCTTACACCCAACGAATCCTTTTGGACCTAGCACCTCAGGAGGTGCGACAGGAAGTTTTCATACGCCGCCATCAGTGCGTCGATTGACTTATAGGGATTTAGCACACCAACGTACACCGCAAACAGCGAATTATGACATACTTAAAGAGCCTCTTACAGATTGTAGATATGATCCAGTACCAGGTAAAGACGACAGAATGATGCTATCATCAGTACGTCTACGACGAGTTGCGAACTATTTAATGATACTACCAGGAATGATTGATCATCTAGACAAAATATATCACTTTGTCCAAACAGGGCAAGGTCCTGAAAGTATTGGCGAGGCCATGGCATACCAGAAAGTGGACACGCAGAAACTGTTGTTACGCTTCTTTATAAACTGCCTGATAAGACACAGGGATAGGCCAGGTGTAGACGCGGAAGAAATGAGAGCCCTTAACAAATGGGGCCAGAATATAGCAGACGGAAAACATGATAAACAGAATAGTATAGAAAGTATGTACCGAAGGATCAGAAAAAAAGTAGAACAAATATGTGAAAAAGAACAGCCTGAAAGAGAAACAGATGCAGATAAGACTGAGTCCTCGGGGGAGGAGTAACAACTAGAAATGACAACAGGACAATTACAATTACCAGCTAGAGAAACGATAACTTATGTAGGAAAAGGAAGATCCTTCAATAATCCAATACGTCCGATACGTCCAGAAAGTAAGAGAATTTTTCAAGCAGCTATGTCAAATCCAAAGACCCCTGAACACTTGTTTCAGGCTACTGATAAAATACTTCAAGAATGAATGGGGTACCATGTACTCGATTCTATGGATGAACAAGAATTAGCCAGGTCAGCAGTACAATGGGCTGACAGTTCTGATAAATATAGCGATGATGCGCTAGTACATACGTTTTTGAATCTTTCACCAGACGAACAGCGATTAGCTGGTATATACATGATACAACATCTCCTTATATTATATAAAGGCCAACACTCCGATCCTGGTCCCCTACCTGATATACTGATAGAACTACTCATGAATAAATGGAGAGGTCTAGGTACAGATCTAATTAAAGTAATTCTAGAACATCGACACAGATATAGTGCCTTTCTGTGTCCAGAGCACGATCCAGCTCCCTCCATGGAAAGAAAGACGTATTACATAGACAGACAGAATCCCTTACGCGAAGTGCACCCAGTTAGAAACGATGATAATACTTTTAGACGCGTGTTCGTGTACACGCCTATAACTAAAATAGAACTATTGGAAATGAAAAAAGTAGTGCCCAGCCATGACAGAGATCCAGCAGGTTTTCACCGTGAAATAAAAGACATGTTACTCATGGGTGATTATACCTATCCTGACATTATGAAAATATTGAAAGTATTATTGCCTGCCGGTATTTACGAGAAACTCAAAGAAAAAGAGTGGGAGGTGGGAGAACAAAAGATTGATTGGACAGCATTAGAAAACGAAGAAAATACCCGAACTGCAGGCCTAGGGCTTGGAGACAAAACTAAAGCATTACCAGGATTATTAGTACAAGTATTACCATGTTTATTAACTACGAAAAAGGAAGACTGGGGAGCAATATCAGCTTGCAAACAGAAACCCGATGAAGACACTAGTGATTTTTATTCCCGATTTGAAAAATGTTTTGGTATTAATAGTGGTCTGAAAGCAAGTAGCGATTCATATCCACATCTTTTTGTAACAAAATTAGTCGAGAATTCCTTGCCCCAGGTTAAGAACAGAGTATTAAAGGTAGAGAGCTCTTGGCAAGCTAACACCCCGTCACAAATGTTACAAATGTTACAGTACCATCAGAATAGAATTAGAGAAGAACAAGAACACGAACAAAGACGTATGCAAGACACGAAAATGAAAATGCTCGTCGCCCAGTCAGTTCCAGCTGACAGTCATAAAAAGGGTGCGACACAGTCCAGTAATTCAGCAGTTCCTGTTAAAGGGACATGCAACTATTGTAAACAGCCAGGTCATTATATAAACGATTGTGCAGTTCTAAAACATAATATCTCTACGGGTAAAACCAAGGAGAGACCACGTCCACCCAGACAGGATCAGATCCAACAACAAGTACCTCAGAATGTACAGCCTATGCAAGCTGCACAACAGACCGTAGCGGTCCCACAGTCACAGCCTATTGCCGCAACACAGAACACGGCACAACAGATGTACCAGTATGCACAAAATGACTATCCAGATTATCAGCGATACACATGAAACAGCCTAGAGAGGGAAGTTGGCTTACCCCTTATTGAGGTCCCTGTAGATCAAGAGGGTCCTTATGTACATAGTCAAGTATTAGGGAAAGACAGAAAGTTTTTAATTGATACAGGGGCAAGCAGAACAACTATAAGTCACGACGAAGTTCCAGGGGCACCCCTCTCAGGCTCACAGAATGTTTCCCTTGGATTTTCAGGAAAACCTATTGTTAATGAAGTATCGCAACCTCTTCCTCTTGCAGTTGGTCCATTGACACGGACTACAGATCTATTGCTTACAAAATCATGCCCAGAAAACTTGTTAGGTATAAAGACACTGAAAGCTCTAGGAGCTGTAATATGTTGTTCCCCGGAGGGGGTACGACTATTTTTGCGTGACTTCAAAGGTCACTATGTATTTAGAGACATGGATCACAGGTTACAGAATGTCCCTGCACATTTATGGGCGCAAGGCCCTACTGATGTAGGTTGTATGCATATTACACCATATCGAGTCACACTCAAAGCAGGAGTGGTATTACCACGAATCCGACAATACAAGTTACCTCCAGATGCTGTAGTGGCTTTGCTGCAAATCATTGACGAGCTCATTGCACAAGGAGTGGTTGTGGAAACCGACTCCAATGTGTGTAATTCTCCTATTATTCCAATTCTTAAACGAACTGATCCAAAAGCACCCCCAGTTTATCGATTGATTATTGATCTGCGCGAATTAAATAAATGCATTGTACCACAATATCCCGTGGTTCCAGATATCTCTTCACTATTGACAGCTATTGATTCAGAAGCAACGTTCTTTACTGTAATTGACCTCAAGAACGCCTTCTTTAGCGTCCCAATTGATCCGGAAAGCCAATATTTGTTCGGATTTAGTTTAAATGGACGAAGCTTCAAATTTGCACGCGCACCTCAAGGATTCACAGAAAGCCCCAGCATCTATAGCCAAGCACTGAAAAGACAACTTGACAGTATCCACATGCCTGTTAACACTACCCTGCTTCAGTATGTCGATGATCTGCTGATCACCGCCCGAAGCGAACCCGAATGTGAAAAAGCATCACTGACGGTTTTACATTTTCTGGCCGACAAGGGGCACAAGGTGTCCCCTTCGAAGCTGCAATTTTGTGTTCAGCAAGTTGTGTACCTTGGGCACTTGCTGTCCAAAGGGGGAAGACAGCTCACACCTGACCGCATCCAGTTAATTGTAAATATGCCACCACCCAAGACATAAAAGGAGGTGCGGGCCTTCATAGGTCTCACTTCGTACTGTAGACAATGGATTCCCCAATATGCATTTCTAGTAAAACCACTCATTCAGTTGACAACCCAGGAGGCAGCGACTTCGACTGTCCTCCCTTGGACTCAGGCACATACACAAGCTTTTGAAGACTTAAAGAAAGCCTTATGTCAAGCACCTGTTTTAGCGACACCATGTTACAGTAAGCCTTTTACACTCTTTGTTACAGAACGCGAAGGTACTGCCTTGTCAGTACTCACTCAGGAACAAGCAGGTTCACACAAGCCGTGTGCTTACTTTTCTAGCACATTAGATCCAGTAGCTCAGGCTCTGCCTACATGCCTGAAATCAGTCGCAGCGACAGCTTTAGCAATCAGACAAAGCGATTCCATAGTATTAGGACATCAATTGACAGTGCAAGTTCCACATTCCGTGGAAGTTCTTTTAAACAGAACTCAGACTCAGCACTTGACTATAGCACGACTGACAGGTTACGAATTAACATTGTTTCAGCCACACATAGAAATCAGACGCTGTAGTACATTAAATCCTGCCACACTTTTGCCATTAAGTGGAACAGACCCATTGGCACATGATTGCATTGAAGTCATTACTATTACGACGAAACCCAGACAAGACTTGACAGACATTCCATTAACATATGGCAGTGGTATTGCCTCTCAGTCCATTTTGCAGTGTTCACCAGCTAAAACTATAAATTGGAGTTAAAATATTTTCTAAACATTTGTATTAGACTAAAATTAAATTACAAAGTATGAAGCTTTTACCAAAATAAGGAGATATTTCTGTGAAAGTCTTTTTTTGATTAACACTTACAGTCTTTCTAATAGGTTGATACCTCCATTGACATTCTCCTCTTTGCTATTTCTTCACTTGTGGGTCTCTCTTCTGTTTTGATGTTAGCTTTTAACAGATGGTTCTTTTGGCTTAGTCCACTTTTGCCATAACATTCCTTCAGCGTATCCTCCCTTTTCTATTTATTTGTTTCATTTCTTACTCTTCCATTCAACTTCTGTCCCATAACATATGTTTGCAATTGTTTAGTTGAGCGTTCTCTGACCCTTGGTAAAGGGCATTTTACCATTATCTACTAAACAACCACACACTTTAGCAATGCTTCTGGCTTTGATTTTCTTGAAAATTAAGCTTCTTGGAAAATGAATTTTCCTTTAGTTTTTCTAAGAAAGGTGATAACTGGACAATCTTTGGCTGAAGTCACAAGCAAAACCTAAGTAAACCTATTCTCAACCCTTTGACATCTTGGCACAGAGCATTCAGGCTTAACTTAGAAGCGATGAGTAAAGTATATGTGCAAAACTTCAAACAATAACACTGCGAAGAAATGCCATAAAAGGATCCCACATAAATCCAATCAGTAGTAACAGAGGATTTAAGATTTCAGTGAAAATAGTGTCAAAGGGCACAAAGCAGCAATTGTGGATATCTGGTCACTTTAGACCAGGTCACAACCACATTGGAACAAGGGCAGGCTACTGGGATCAAGTTAGGCCAGCTGAACAAAAGTACCTAAGTGCGTTGTAGTCAAGTATTCCGTCGACAAGGGCTTGAGCTGTGAAGTCTAGCATCAAGGATATGTTGTGCAGCCAAGGAGATGTTTTGGTTCAGAGAAAATATGAGATTGCTGTGCGAGAACCCCCATCGTTGTTGAGGCTGCCGAAGGTGAGGGATTTGAGGCAGTTCTTATGCGGGCAGCGAGGTTGATGAAGACTCAATGCAGTGGGAGAATCCTTGGAGCAGAGGTGATGCATCGGTTGTGGTTGGGATTGCGCTGCACAGCAAAGGAGCTGCGCTAGTTCTAAGAGATCTACTGATGGGCTGGCAGAGCCCTTCAGGCCCACTTCCAAGTGTCTAGGACTGGGGTGGCTCCACTTTGCAGTGTAGGACTCAAAGATGGCAGAGTCCAGGTGCTGAGTTCAAAGTGGTTGGAAACGTGTGTCTCTGAGTCTCTAGTCAGGAGGCCAGTCAACTAACCCTTGGAGTCACTCTGGGGTCCTGGTTGCAACAAATGCTACTCCAGTCCTTCTGAGCAAGAGTCCATCAAAGTGGCAGTCCTTTCAGCATCAGAGCAGTCCTTCTTCCTAACAGAGGCCACAGGTCTAGAAGTGTACTGAAGAGTTGGTGTCTGAGGTCCAACCTTTATACCACATGCCTTTAGAGGTTCCCCTTCGAAGTGCAGAGGTTTCCTGCCTCCCTGCCCTAGTTTCAGGCTAACTACAGCGGGCATGCAGCTGTTTTAGTGGAGGCTGAACATGGCCTATTCAAGTGTAAGCAAGGCTGTATCCAGCTCCACCCTCCCAACCTGCCAGTGATGGCCCATCCAGGCATACGTAAGGTCTGTATTGTGTGTGGCTGTCTAGAAGGATACACAAAGCTGTGTGCTACACCCAGTCATGTGAACCAGAGACAGATTGCAGGCACTAAATGGCTTAAGCTAGAAAATTCCAACTTTAAGAAAGTGGAATTTTCAAAATTGAGATTTAAAATCTGACATTACCATAAGGAAGGATTTTTCATCGCAATTCCAAAGACACAAAACATGAACTGGGTACCTGTTCCCATTTGCAAGTTACAGCTCATTAAAGAGTTTTTCTGTTTCCTAATTTTGTGCCATCATTCAATGCTGCAATCACCTTCCACTTTTTTGGAGTCCTCAGGAGAACTATTTGTAAAGTGTAGAGCTTGTTTTAAACTCTTGAATACCTATTTAATTGCCACATATCGTAAAGTTATTGACAATAAATGGAAAAATGTTATGATAAGCTAAGCCGGTGGAGAGGCTCAACACATTTTTGAACATCTACCTCTTTATCACATAGAGGTATGGCAGCTGGTGGCTAAAATCAATATGCAAAAACTGTTGAGAGGTTGAAAATAAATTTCCTTGAGTATCCCTGTATAGATATGAAGAGGCAAATGTTTTACACATAGTATCATCTTCCTAATGAGCCAATTAAATTGTTTGTGGCCACTTTATGCATTCTTGCTAGTTAATATCAATTTGAAAGCTTGTTAGAGCTTTAAATTAAAAATTGTATGTCAGTGTTTTGACAAGATAATCCAGGCACAAGTACCTAGATAGAGGAATCCTTTGCATAGAAACCATTGATATTGTCAAAAATATTGAAATTACCTATGACCTGCCAGATAATTATTGGATGATGAACAGTCAGTTGAAGATGTATGTGTAAAAAGGAAACACGATGACAAGACTAAAAATAATGACAAGTCTAGCACCAGAAGTGCAACTTAACACAAGTGCTTCACAATCTTATGCTGGTAATTATAAAAGCTTGTCTGCTATTGTCAAAGGAGTGTTATAAATGTGAGAAAGTTGATATTTCTCCAGTGTTTCTAACACTAGCAAAAATCCATATAATTCAAGAATCTGTTGATGACATTTGTGATCTTAAACTCAATGTGATATTAATAGGTTTTCAGAGGACTGACAAAAGGAGGAGCCTAGCTGTGCTTTTCTAATGTATTTTAAGTCAACAAGCACGTAATAACTAAGCCTGGACGGCGTTAGCGTAGCAGTGCTACTCGGCACCCCGTGAAGTTGCAAAAAAACACATCCGCGCTATGCGGAGTTCCGAGAGCGAGCGGAGTTGATTGTCCCACCCGTTCGTGTGACGTTTTCCACCATACGTCAACGCAGATTGCGTGTTTGGGTGGAAATATGAAACAAACAGCACCACGCGGTCACACATGGGCACGGCCATTTTGTTTCTTACTCTGTTTATGGTGCCGGGACCTACTTTGCAATCCTTCCTTAATCTTTGGCTTTTAAAACTTGTTTTCCCATCTTTTTTATTTATTACCTTACCCTTTGTCTTTCTAAGTATGTATTTGTGTATTTGTTCTATTTTACCATGTGTTTTGGTGAGTTTTGCACTTTATATTTGAGCTTTCCTGCTTCCTTATTACTACCCAGTCCTTCCTTCTTTTCCCCGTTTCTTTTTTTTATCTCTTTCCCCCAGCCTCATGACAAATAAGGGCACACCGAGGCACAGCTGCCTTTCTTGCAGAAGGTGATGCCAGGCAGGCGTTCAGCCCTGTTTTCCAAGGTGGAGGTGGCAGCACTGCTTTATTATATCCAGTGCCACTTCCCCTCCACCCTGGCAGCAGGCAGCAGGCATGGGTCTGAGTACGGGATGCGAGACCCCACCAGCAGCTCTGGGCGAGGGTGTGCCGGGCAGATTACTGCAGCTCTGGGGTCCGGCACACCCATCAGCAGTTGGCGCACCGCTGGTCCAACATCCTGAAGCGAGAGCAGGACCTGCTGGACCTGCCAGGAGTTGAGGTTGTGGGGCTAGGTGAGTAATTATTAAAATTATTAATTTTTATTATTACTTGTGTGTTTAATGCTATAGCTAATTTTTTTTCCCAAATAATAGGAAGCATGCTGCTTATATGCAGGGAAATTACATTTTCAAATATTATCTAATTATCTGTTATTCTAGAAAGGTGCTTAGCTTACATGGCGCTACCCACCTAACCTAGTTATTGAATTGTACTTGTTGCCACTCGCTTGGGCTGATGTGATTAGTGATGATTATGTTAGATGTTCTGCAAATAGTTATTTGTAATTTTGTAACCGCATGCTGCATGCCAATGCCACACGGGTGGTGCAGGGATTTTTGTGAACAAAAACATCCATTTTCCAATGGAACCTTGTGCTGCAGGCCTTTTCCGCCTGCTACACAAGCTTACATTGACAAATGGATTTTTGCGACCACCCAATGGCCTATGGGCGATCTCATCAATTCGTAGAAGACTATTGCGGTCGTTATGACCGCGGCGCCGAACTAAGGTTGGGCAGTTCCAGAACTGCAATGGCGTCCGCCTGACATCATTGTAATCATTGTAATAAGGCCCTTAGTAATTAGTGTATTGGCCCATCAAAGGAGGTTGAGAATGAGAGATTGCAAATGAGATTTGAGAAGAAGCAAACATCATGATTTGTTGTAATTTATTATTAGTAATTCAAAAATGCATTTTACTAAATTTAGAATAGGAGTGGACTAGGACGGTAGGTTTTGAAAATTCTGAATAGGATAGAACGGTCCGCGATTTACTACTACTAGTTGATCTGATTTAGAAAAGTTCAATGTTATTGCAATTGCCTTTGCCTGTCAAATATATTTTGGGGAGATAGTATTTATTACCACTAATTTCTTTTGCCTTTATGTTTTACTTCAACATCAAGGGGCAAGAAGAGGGCTGAGGCAGCAAAGGGTACAGGACCTGGAGCTGGAGGTGCCTCCCAGTGTTCCTCATCCGATGGCTCTACTGGCCCAAGTAAGCCCTCCAAATCCTCTTTGATGTATCCATTTCTAAATTCTTGTTATCCCTGCATTATGCGATTTACTTATTATCTATATTTTAAGTTTCTCTACTTTAAATTAAAGTGTCTCTAGTTACTAGTCTGTCTGTAGCTTGCTTTTTTCTGCTTTTTCAGTCAGCTTTCCCTCTACCCTTATGTGGACTGCATGTGGTGGTACTCTAAGGCTCAGAGAAACCATTGGTCGCATAGTACTACTACTACTCCTCCTCTGCGAGTGGCGGAGTGCAGTGCTAACTGCAGTTTGTGCTGGTATTCCTGCCGCCTGGGTAGAAATACTACCAGACTAGCAGCTCGGCTCATGAACTTACCTTCCCGATCGCGAGTGGGGAAAAACTTAACTGCACTACGCGAAGCAGAGTTTTCTGCACTCCACAAGCTATGCAGAGTGCGGAGTGCAGAAAACTCTGCAAACTCCGCAAACGGAGCGAAGTTTACCGCCCAGGCCTATTCTATGCCTGTAATAGATAAGAAGGCTTAATAACTAAAACAAGAGAGTGGCAATGGTCACATTGAAACCCCAAAGTTGTGTCTTCTTATTAGCTAGGCCAAGTATTATTAGAAGCAGTAGGTGAACTGATAACTGCGCCATGTCTGGGAGAAAGAACGAGGAGGACAGCCCCATTGCATTTGCCAACCAAGGCCATGTGCTATTTGTTTCTCAATACATCAGATTCATCAATCAATAGCACCAGCCACTCCTTAATAGCTTGTCTCTTGTCTTGACCTCAGGCTTTTTTTTTTTACTTTCCAATAACAAAATGCCCATCCTCACATTTTTGTTTTATAGAATATACTGTCTGTAATGTATCCAAATTGTAGTGAATGATGTGTGTGGTGTTTTTTTATTTTGCTATAAAACTAGTAATATGGGGAGGTGCATCTGGCAAATAAGAAATGTTTAATCTTTTTTTTCTAGCTGCACCAACCACCAGTGCCAGGGCCAGCACAGACGGCGCCAGTCAGTCTGCAGATGCAGCAGCAGACGGGGGTGAGCAGGCGGCAGTGGCAGGTGGTGATAAGTCATATTGCTTGCTTATTATTGACAATTAATTATAATTATAATCTAACTGTAAAGGTGTAGTCTTGTTGACTTGTGAACAACAGGTGAACACAGCAGGAGTTGAAGTTGAGCTGAGTAACCGATGGTGCTCTGATCTACAACTCAGCAGAAAACATTTTATGGGCTGTTGGAAAAGGGAAGGATGGAGGGGGATAGGTTGGATGAAATGTATTGTATATGACTGAAAGCGAAGGATGCTTGGGTGGAAGCACCAGATGCATAAATTGTGCTCTAGGTGGCTGGCAGCTAGAATGCATGGGTGGGTGAAGGATGGATGAAAGGTTGGTATACAGGTAGTAACGAAGCTTGACTGGGTGAGTGAATGTATATTTGTGAAAGAATGCCTACCTGGGTGGGTGATTGGAATCCTGTGGTGGTTTCTTTTGATTGAAATAAACTTAAGGACACATGGGTGGGTAAATGTCAAATGACAAATGTATGTTGCTGATAGGTTTTTAGTTGCTATCAGGAGACTAGAGTGAGACAGAGAGCCATGTTTGGAACTTTAGATGGATGGGTAGTTTGAATGGTGAATAGTGGATTGAGAGAATGTAAAACAAATTAAATGGTGGTGAGTAGCAAAGCCAAGGGTGACAAATAAAAAATAATATACTCAAAGAAAAATGCAATGATGAATGTAAAAATCCTTGGGAAGGAGAATAAGGAACTATGGCTCTCCTCTGTAGTGGTGTTCGTCTCACCGTTACTTGTCTGAAATGTTTTTTTTTATTCAAATGGCTGAGGAGGAGATATTTCATACTCTTCCCTGGACTCACAGTAGTTTTCAAGCGTAACATTATGTATCCTTCGTACCCACCCATCATCAATCACCTCCCTCCATACCCACTGCATAATTTTCTATGTGTTTTGCTAAGAGCATTGTTTACAATTTGACTTTTTTCTTTCTTGATATGTAGCTACTCCTGCTGCTCCACCGACCAGGCAGGAGATGGCAACCGCTGCCCGGCGGCAGAAAATAGAGGCCATCAGGGACTAGTACCAGCGGCTGGTGGCCGAGGAGGATAAGGCAGAAGCTGCTGCAGATGCCCCGGGCCCCAGCCAGGCCTCGACAACCACCCCACCACAAGACCATTGCCGTGGTCCAATGGGTGCCCGCCAGCATCGCCACCATTCCACCAGCACTGCTGCTCCCCCTTATTTCTGCCATTATGAGTGCTGCATCACGTGAAGGCTGGCGGATATTGAAGCCAGGCAGGACCGGGCAAAGAGGCACCTCCAGAAGCTCTCTTCATCCACTTTTTAAATCTATTTTTGGGTGGGGGGTGGGAGTTGGGGGATTGTTGGATTTTTCTTTATTTATGGACATTGTTTAGACACTACTTGGATATTTGTTGGGGTTAAGAAGAAGAATGGGCCAGCTGTGAGTTTGGTATTTTGCTCAGGGAATTATAAACTTTTCATACTTTTACATTTTATGATTGTGAATGATTTAAAAAAATGTGGTAGGGTTATTGATTGTTTATTTTACTTCTCAGTGTTGCCTTTGCCACAACCAGTTTTAAAAGTCTGCTGATAGTGTAAACAAAATAGTGATGTAGTACCCTCCCTTGTCCTACTACTCTCTCCTCCTAGTCTCTGCAGTCTACTCTGCTACTGCTATATAATATTTATTAACCCCTAAGAACTTGGAGGGGGTGAGGGGTGAATTACCATTGTATAGAATGATTGTTCTTCAAAAATGCTCAATCAACCACAGTTCACTTCTCTTATCTGATAAGGATGAAGCGAGGGCTCCATGGTTTCCCAAGGTGCCATCATGGTGGTGGTAGTAGTAGCAGCATGCATTGTTAGCGTTTCTTCTGATATTAAAGGCAACCTCATCAGAACTGAAGCGAGCTCCCACTCCGTCCTCAGCGAACTAGAACTGTAGGATAAGGACTCGGAGAGTGGGGACTATTTATCGAAAGGGAAGTTAACAAACTGAAATAGGTTAATGCTGTTATTGTATGCAAGCTTGATGACAGTCACCAGACACTAGACTACTAGAACAGACTCAGTCTCAGACACAATACAAGAGTATGATAAGCAATGAAAAATTTAAATTAATCAGAACAATGTTGAGCTGCTACGAACTATACAAAGTGGACAAGCATAACCGGCTTAGACACAAATTAATACAGTGTCTAAATGATGATGCTGGCAATAAGATGTTCCTCTGAAAATAAATATCATACACCGTGTTGGCTGGGGTGGATATTGTATAATATATACTGCCAGTGTGGGCTAAATGAACTTAGTTAAAAATAAGATCCTCCTCACCCTGCACTGTTGTTGCTTTCACCACATCTGCCCCACCAAGTGTGTGATCAAATAATGGTGTGAAAATTGTTAAGCCACACCTCAATAAATCAGCCTGGGAGAAGAGGGTTAGGGGTTTGATGAATGGTTGGGAAGGACGATTGAGGGAAAGGTTTGACAAAGACAAACACTACACATGGATAACACTCATCTTGGCAGCCGACCATCATAAATCTGTTATGGGAGGAAAAGGAAATGCATGCTGGAATCTCATGAGGCTTGAGCCGGGAGAAGCGCTGGCTTTCGCCTTTCATCTGCACTACTATTTTATCTTACTTTTATATTTTAACCGCTTTGCTGCTATTGCTTTTAGAAACTTTTAGAACTTTGTTATTTGATTGTCTTGCTGCTATCTGGGACACAGTTGGTGCTCTGAATGAGGTAATACCCCCTTACCTGGCTCTCAGCACTTCCTGACATTTTGCACAGCCCCTGCCGAGTTGGTGACGATCGGCAGGGGCCGCTATCTTGGGTGGGGAGGTGATTCGCGCTCTAGCGCTTCAGGGCTCATTACTACTTAATCACGCATGGCACGTGCGCGCAGCACTGGAATCTCCTGAGGCTTGAGCCAGGAGAAGCGCTGGCTTTCGCCTTTCATTTGCGGTACTATTTTATCTTGCTTACATATTTTAACCGCTTTGCTGCTATTGCTTTTAGAAACTTTTAGAACTTTGGTGTTTGATTGTCTTGCTGCTATCTGGGACACAGTTGGTGCTCTGAATAAGGAAATACCCCCTTACCTGGCCCCCAGCACTTCCTGACATTTTGCACAGCCCCTGCCGAGTTGGTGACGATCGGCAGGGGCCGCCATCTTGGGTGGGGAGGTGATTCGCACTCTAGCGCTTCAGAGCTCATTACTACTTAATCACGCATGGCGCGTGCGTGCAGCGGAAGCGTGCAGCGGACGCGCGCAGCGGGCGCGCCTAAGGCAAGCCCGTCTGCGCCCATCCGCGCACCAGCCGCGCCATGCGCCAAAATCCCTGGCCAATTCTCCCTTGGTGATGCAACTACTCTCAGCTACTCTAGTAGACAATTACGAATTCTTAACAAGGCTACTAGGCGGCCGGATTGTGTTGGTTTTTTACCTGGTTCTGGTTTGGGGTTCACACCTCGGCGGTGCCTGGCTTGTCTCACAACTCTGCCAGAGCTGGGCTCAGGGAAAACGCTTGAAGAAGTCCGGGTTTTGGGCTCTAATCCATCTAATGGCAAGATTACGGCTGTATTTCAATGCCTATTAGATAATGCACGCTCTTTGGTCAAACACAGTGTCGAATGTGCAACACTAATTGAGGATAATAATATCAAAATAGCCTTTATCACGGAAACTTGGCTGGACGAGGCTTCGGGACCTGATTTAGTGAAGGCCACGCCTCCTGGTTTTTCCTGTTACACTGTAAATAGACCCTCTAAGAAAGGGGGAGGACTGGCCGTGCTCTATGATAGTTCTATCAAAGCCACTTTCGATACAACCGCCTATTCCTGCTTTGAAGCCCTGTCCTTTGCCTTCACCCTCCATCATGGTAATATTTTTAGGGGTGTTTTAATCTATAGACCTCCGGGTGTTAGGAGCCCTTTTTTAACAGAGGTGGGAGCTTTGCTTGAGGACGGCTTGTCCAGGGAGTCATTTACCTTTCTAGGCGATTTTAATTTTCATCTAGAAATGGATGGGGACAGAGACACTGGCAAACTGCTTGACCTTATGGGTAGTCTGGAGTTTAAACAACGGGTGCGGGCTCCTACTCATCAGGCTGGGCACACTTTGGATGGGATTTTCTCTAACTCCATACAGCTCTCGGTTACTGGTATCTTTCCCCTGGCCTGGTCTGATCATTACGCAGTCAGGTTTGAGGTAAGGGGTGTGAAAGAGAAGGGTAGAACCTTCACAGGGGGGGAGCCTAAGGAAATTAGATCCAGGAATAAGGTTGTAGGAAATTATCTTAAGGATCTTTTACTTTCTACACAGAAACCCCTCCCTCTAGATGTGGAAGAAGCCGCCTCGGTAAACACATCTTGGCTGGAGGAGGTCTGCCTTACTCTTGCTCCTAAAAAAATTATTGTCCCTAAAGGGTTAAAACCCACAGCTCCATGGTATTCTCCAGATTTGAAGTCACAAAAATTAATTTGTAAACAGTTGGAACGAGCTTGGAGGAAGGATTACCTTCCTTCTGCTAAAGATACCTATAAACAAAGTATTCAGTGCTATAAACATTTGCTGTTGGAAACTAAGAAAGAGTTTTTTGCACATCAGATTAAACTTGCGAGTAATTCCACTAAGGAACTCTACAACATAGTAACTAGGCTGGCGCACCCATCGCCCGTTCTTCTTACGCCAACGAGGGGTTTCTGTGAGGAAATTGCCATTTTCTTCCAGAATAAAGTGGCTAAAATTTTTGATACCTTAAAAAACCCGGCTAATACTAACTCAGGCTCGACGACCTGTCCGGAGTTAAAATTCACTTTGGATATTTTTCCTCCTATAGTATACTCTGAGACCCTCAATTCTCTGGTTACTGCTAAATCTGGGTCACCTCATGACCCTTGCCCTGTGGCAACAGCAAAATTGGCACCTGAACCCATAGCCTGGACATTGACGAGTCTTTACAATGCTATGTTTACTCTTGGCCAGTTTCCGAAACGTTGGAAGACAGCTTCAGTACTTCCTTTGCTGAAGAAACCCAACTTGGATATGAATGATCCAAACAACTTTCGCCCCATTTCGCGTCGTCCCCTACCGGCGAAATTGGTGGAAAAACATTTGAATAGCAAATTGAGTGCCTTTCTGCATGATACCAATGCCCTGGATCCCACCCAGTTTGGTTTTAGAGAGGGGCATAGTACCGAGACTGCTCTTCTCAAATCGACGGATGAAATTGGGAGAGGTTTGGATCAAGGTGGCAAGGCTTTATTGATCCTGCTTGACCTTTCCGCGGCCTTCGATACGGTCCATCATGGAGTCCTGATGGACCGGTTGTCGGCCTGCGGAATACAGAAGAAAGCCTGGTCTCTCTTAGAGTCCTTTCTCTCCGATAGACGACAGTCAGTGGCATTGGGTGACTTCCTCTCGAACTCGTTCTCACTTCCTTGTGGGGTTCCACAGGGTTCTTCCCTTAGTCCTACCCTTTTTAACGTATATGTATCCCCTCTGGCCCCTTTGATTGAATTGTTCGGCTTTTGTCTTACATCTTATGCTGACGACACTCAAATCGTAATCTCCATGCTACCAGGCCAGGAGAGGGCTTCAGGGGAAAGGCTGCATGAATGTATGAGGGTGGTAGGAGAGTGGATGTTACAAAATTGCTTAAAGCTCAATGCAAGTAAGACGGAAGTGATGCTTTTTGGCAATAATGCCAATATCTGGACCCCTAGCTGGTGGCCTGAGACTATGGGTACTCTGCCTGTCCCCTTGAGAAAAGTAAAAAATCTGGGTGTAGTTTTGGATGAATGCCTCTCCATGCAAGCCCAGGTGAATGCGGTAGTTTCCGACACCTCTTACAGTCTTAGGAGCCTGAGGAAAGTGCTCCCGTTTCTACCCTCGGAGTGTTAATTTACTGTGGTCACAGCTCTGATTTTGTCTCGCCTTGACTGCTGTAATAGTCTCTATTTGAATATGCAGGAGGGTAACCTTCATAAACTCCAGATGCTCCAGAACTCAGCAGGTAGGCTGCTTACTAGAACGTCAAGGTCTACCCCTATTTCAGACGCCATAAGAAAATTCCACTGGCTACCTGTAAAAAAGCGCATCCTATTCAAAGCTCTTTGTCTAGTCTTTCGAGCTTTGCAGGATACAGGCTCTCTACATCTGAGACAACAATTTCGCTGGTATGTTCCAGTAAGATCATTGCGCTCCTTGGGAGCAAAGCTTATCATCCGTCCCATGATAAGGAAAGCCAGATGGGGTAGGAGAAGTTTTTTGGCAGGAGCGGCCAAGGCCTGGAATGAGCTTCCGTTTGAGTTGAGAAATTCAAAGGATCTTCTTTCCTTTAGGAAAGCGCTCAAAACTTGGTTGTTTTGATTCTTTCGTAGCAAGTGTTGGGAGAACTACAGCAAGCGCCGGGACACCCTAGGGTAGCTGTGCGCTATAAAAGTTCTAATAACATAACATAACATGCATGATGATGAGTGGTACTAGACAAGTACAGGGAAGTATATTAATTATGCAATTGTCTGTCTGCCCCAAGTTACATACATTATATGTATGTTCTGTTGTACTGGGCTTAGAAAGATCGTAAATACAATTGAATTATCTGCAGGAGTAAAAATCAAACATAAACAACACACACAGTCGTAATGATTGAAGAGAAAAAAATAGATACTGTAAAAATTGGGAGTTGCATCTCCGCATTTCTATTGGACTGTCCGCCTGTGAATCTTGGGTGCCTGGTGGATGCTGTTTAGTATGGTAAGTGTGAGTTGTTTTTCCAGTATGACTCAGGATAAATATTGAAAAATCAAGGAGAAAACAAAAGGTTAAACTGAATAAGCAGGATTGCAACAAGTTGACTTTCAGAGGCAGCATGGCTAAATCAGACTCTGTTCCCGGCAGTTACCTCCAACAATAGGCCACCCCAACCCAAACTCCACTTAGCTTTGGATTTGAGCCAGACAGCACTGAGCACACATACATAGTATACACATGGCAATATAGCATTTTCCAAATGAAGTAAAAAATCAATGCTCCTCTGTCAGTCACACCTCTACGCAGATATGTAGATCTGGTCTCTGTTGTTGTTTACCTTTAGGCCATTTCAAAGTCATCATTAGTCATCCAAATTGGTTTTGTGAATTTGAAAAAAATCAATTTACTTCTGGTGGCACGCCCTGAGTTATTCCATCAATTATCTCTGATCCTCCTGACCTGACTCTGACTGCGAGTATGGTGGTCATTGTGTCCAACTCCGAGTCCGTACCAACAGTGTCTGACTCCCGAGTGAGTGCGCCAGACTTGTCCACTCGCGACTCAAAATGCAATGAATTGGCCTGTAGTAGTACGCTTTTGTTATTGAACAACAAGAAGGGAAAGATTGACGTGTGTCACTTTGTAGAATAAACATTCACAAGAAACAACAATCACTCATCGTGCAATGCATGCCATCATTCACCTGTTCTTCCAGGGCAGTACCTCTAGGTTAGGAAACAATAGATAGATAGCCAGGGCCCAGGGTTGGAGGCAGGCACACATTTGTTTGAATTCTCCATTCAATGTCTGGCTTGAGAGACATGGCTTTTGGGTGAGTCAGGGGTGGACTTTACTTCTTCATTGACTGCACACAGTTGCAACTCTGATCTGGCAATAAAAAGAGTCAGACAGTGGGGATGGATTTGTGAACCAGAATGACAGTCACACACACTAATAAATAATAAAGTAAATAATGTTCCTTAGCTACATCTTTTTTTATTTTGGGGGTGTCAAATAAGGAAAGAATGTAACTAGAAATTGAAAGAGTCTAGTTATCAGGGAAGTAGAGCTCATCCCCAAACTCTGCTGGTTTGCCCAGAAGTAGGTCACCTAACACACTACTTCCATGACCTGAGTCGCCATCATCATCTTCCTGATGTGCTACTTCAGGCATGGTGTAATCCGGTGGTATAAAGTGCTGATTCATTTTGATCATGGTTAACCTCTCCACGTTTTGGGGTGAGAGACTGCTCAGAAGAGACACTTGCAATAGGGAAAGCCAGATAGTTTATCGCCTGCCTGCAGATCACTGGCAATTGGCGCCTTTACCCATACCATTACAGGGTTTTCATCAAAGTAGACATCTGTTGGGTCATCAAGATAGGCCTGGACCATCCGCTAAATGCTCATGGGTGCTCCGCTGTGCTCTGCCTCTTTTGCCTTTGCCTTAGCACGGGACTTAAGCCCTTGCTGAAGAAACCCTTTCTGTGCCGATTTTATGGGCTAATGCTCCTGTTCTTGTTGATGTTGTTCTTGGTGTTGTTGGTGGTTTTGGCTGCTGTGAGCCAAATGCACTGTCCTTAGGCTCTGAAGTTGAACTTGAAGCCGGCTGCCCTGCAGTCCTTCATGTGCCTGGAGTAGCGGGCCTCCAATTCCCTGCCGTTCTTTTTGTAGCTGACTGGCTTCCACAGCTATCCATTTTTGCAGTTCGCAACATCCCCGTCTGAAAAAGGAATGAAAGAATGCAGAAATGGTTTGTACAGTGCATCCAGAATTGTGGCACAAATGTAATGGTTGGATGAGACAATGCATTTGTGCACCCTTGTCTTTTCAGATAAGTGAAGGGTTAAGCTCTCCACCAACTCATATGCTTCTTTTTTTTCATCCACGCCAGCGTACATTGCAGACAGTGCCTTCAGCTGTTCCTGTAGCATGTGCAACAATGGGATAACTTGACCCAAAGTACAGTCCTCCTTGCTGACTTCACGTGTGAAGAACTCAAAAGGAAGTAGCCTTTCTGTCTGGCATTTAACTAGGCCCCATTGGTCCATCTTAATGATCATGCCTTTCACAGTAGCATACCCTGTTTGCATGACATATTCATTGATTGGTTTGTACTGCTCAAACAGACGTTCCAGCATTTAATAAGTTGAGTTCCAACGTGTTGGCACCTCCTGGATGGGTGCTTTAACTGGCATTCTATTATCACATTGAATGATCCTCAGCTGCTTTCGGGCTTTAAAAGAATGGCTAAAATGTGTGCAGATTCATCTGCAGGTGGTCTTTTTTCAGAAAGTCTTGGACAATGATGCGCCAAACACAGGAACCCTGAAATAGCCACCATCGGCCATGGCCTTAACTATATTACTGCCATTGTCTGTGGCAACAAAACCAATGTTATGCCCTCTTGGTCGCAGCCATTCAAAGACCTTGCTGTTAAAGTCTTCCAAAATGTTTGCAGCAGTATGAGATTTCTCCATGGCGAACATGGCTACAGTTGCATGTTTGTGAGCGGCATTAAAAATCTTAGCAGTGTCAACAACACCTGCTGAAGATATTTTTTCTCTAACCCCCACAAAAGAGATCTAGTGTGCAAAGATGTACATGTAATCAGTGCTGGACAACTGGTCCACATTTCTGTTGTCAGGTGGATAGTGTGAAGAGCACTCTGCTGCAAATCTTTTCCGAGCAAATCCAGTACGTCGTGATGTAGTACTGGAACAGCAACTCTGGTGAAATAGGACTGGCTGGGAACCTTCCATTTCGGGCATATGGCTGCCACAAATTCAAGAAAACCCACCCCTTCCACAAAAGAAAAGGGAGAAGGTCCAGCGCTAACATTTTAGCCAGCTTCGCATTGTACAAACGTTTCTTTGGGTGGTTGTGTTTGTACTACCCCTCCTACCTAAACATGCTGAGATTAGTAGCCTTGATTTTTTTCTTTTCTAGTGCCACTGATGCAGGTGACTTCTTGACATCAGATGTGAGGCTCAACGCATGTTTTTTCATTGTGGTACTCTCTTGCCTGGGACCCCTTGGTGTCTCAGCCTGACTCTTGTGCCATTGCGATGTTACTGATGATGTGATGATAATGTGGGGGGTACCACTGCACTGCTGGTGACAGGGCCACTTTGTGTATGAGAGAAAATGTCTCCCTCTTGTTCACCTTCCACTGTGATCAGATTTTCTTCTTCATCCCCTCCACCAACAACACGTGCAGTTTATTGGCTGCTAAGGTGCGCCTCCCACTGGACCAAGTGGTGTTTTCTCAGATGGGTTGTTTGGCCTCCGGTACCATAGTTTGTACCAAGCTTACCCCGACTAA
Organism: Triturus cristatus; assembly: GCF_964204655.1. Classification (NCBI taxonomy): domain Eukaryota; kingdom Metazoa; phylum Chordata; class Amphibia; order Caudata; family Salamandridae; genus Triturus; species Triturus cristatus. The sequence continues at coordinate 1,112,627,334 of NC_140582.1, read as the reverse complement.
CACCTTGTCCACAAATGGAGCATAGAGCACTGTTCACCTCCTTCCTGCTAACGCAAAAGAAATCCCAAATTGGGGAGGTCAATTTTCTGGCACTGCTGGTGCCACTTGCAATGTTGGATAAACTGGTACGTGGGTGTGAAGTTTGACTCTTTTCAGGACCTACTTCTACTGAGGTGGTTGTGGTGGATGTAGGTTGCTGCCGGCGAAATATGGAAGGTGGTGTTGGTGGTATCATCTGTGTTGGTGGTATCCGTGTCACAGCCCTCACAGCAATTTGAGATGGGGTATTGTTGGTCTCCACTAATGTCCATGATCACTGGATCATCATTATCCTCTTCTTCTACATCTACCTCCATAACTCTAAGGCTTTCTGGAACCTTCCTTTTCCCTAGACTTGTCTTGTGGCATGTGGCATGTCTCACTCCCAGACTGAGGTGGCGTCTAGATCATCAGAAGGAGGGCTTGCAGAAGAAGTTGATGGACTAAGTCTCCTTTTCCTTACTGGGGATATGAAAGACAATGGATCTTCTGAAAGAGTGGCTTGCTCTTCTTCCTCTGTAGGAAGCTCGATCTCCTGAATTGCCCCTACTTTGGGAGGAAAGCCTACTATTGGGTTTGGTTGAGGCTATTGTTGCCCACTTATCTGAGTTTCCTGCATTTTGGCACAGTATTACAAACACACTCACACACTGGCCAGACAAAGGAGGCATGCTAAACAACATAGCTTTAATGCAACAATGCTAAAACGAAAATCCACAGGGCTAAAAAGGGTTTGCAAGTTACACAACAACCACACACAACCAACAAAGGTATTTATTTAACACATGAAAAAAGTGAAGTACCCAAAAAAACACATTTTGCATTTCAATCCAATGCAATCCATGCCCCAAATGATGTTTAAACTCAACAGACACCACAGAAACTGTTGTTTCATGCACCTATAAGTAGCTCTGGGCCTAGTGTTTGAAAGGCCTATTGGCAGACTACTGGGCTAGTAAGTTAAATAGATATTGAAAATGTAGAGAACTGTGCAACATATTTCCTTTATAAAAGAAGAAAAATGACTTACAAAGAAACAACTAGGCCCCTACTGACACTACAGGCCACCCACCAAAAGAATTTTAAATAAAAAACAATGACAAGAACAAACAATTAGGTGCAATGTCCCAATCAAACAAACAATACCAATGTTCCAACTTACTTCTAAAGTCCTCAAATTATTATTATTAATTATTATTATTATTAATTAATATTTATAGAGTGCCTGGTTACCCTTGCATCACCGCACTATCTGAGATAAGCAGAGCACACGCACAAGAGGTGGTCTCATTAAGGCAGCCTCTGGAAGAGCCACGTCTTCAACTGTTTCCGGAAGGATAGATGGTGAGTAGTTTCATGCAGCTGAACAGGAAGAGTATTCCATAATTTAGCTGCGTTATAAGAGTACATACGACCCCCTGATCGTGCTCTCTTAATTTTTGGTATCGCTACTAAAAACTGGTTAGCTGACCTGCGACATCTTGTTGGATGGTAGAAGGTCCAATCCAATGATATCTGATGCAGCAGACTCAAAGAGTGAATTCAAATTAAAAGTGAATAGGAGATTGACAAAGAACTGGGTGGATGAAGCCTGTTGGACAGGAACAGGAAGTTGTAGACTCTAGGGCACTTCCTTCCTCTTTAAAAATAAGTAAAAAAAGAAAGAGGACTCCTCGCACAAAAAAGTACAGGGAAGTAAAAATCTGAGGAGTTTTTTAATCCAATTCATCATTTTGAGAAGGTTTTGAAGCTGCTGGGAGAGAACCTTTGCCAGATTGCAGATTCTGTGTGTTCAGGATCAAGTTCTACACGAAACGTCTGCCGGACGTCTGATGGCACACCCCAATGACGTGTTAATGATTGCACACTCACGGCGGACCGTGCGGCCGGCTACCAAATTTCGTAGCACTTAGGAATGGATGGAAAATATCGTCGGCGGTCGCAGGCACCTGGTAAGTCACTCCTGCGGACTCGAAAATACATTTTGGGCACCCAAGCAGAGTTTTACACCCAGGGTTAGTAATAACCACATATAAGGCTGTAGTCTAGCTTAGATGAAGAACTATACTGCCAACCTTTGTGTTCTATATCCACAAATGATGTTCATTTCACTGTTCTGGCTGATTCAGCTGTCCCTGTTCAGGTATTTCAGAATTAATCTTTGAAAAAGTGTGGGGTAATAGAGTAATTTGTGACCCTGTTTTTAAAGTGTTTTCTCATTGTGGAAACTCTATTGATATTTTTTGATTTGTCATTGCTTATATGAATGTAGCCTTCAAGACGTGCAGACAGACATTTGGAATTTGAAATAGTTACGCCATTCATGTATTCCTCCAAAAGAAATCAGCTCGACTGTTTTTGGAAACTCAGAAAGTACACACTGCACTTAAATGGCAACTTTTCATGCCAAGGTAAACTTTATGAAGTACTATGTATTGGCTTGTAATATATTTATTTACTATAACAATAATCACTAAATCCAAACTAGCCACATAATTCAACACTGGCTCCCAAGTTACTTACTTGAACCCATTATGTTAATGAGGACTGCTAAACAAAGGACAGTGTGGCAAACTGATGCAAAACTCATAGAGCTTCACATGTCAAACTGGCATTTTTTTAAAATGATAGGTGCAGTCTACCAGTGCCTTAGCCACATAGCAAGTCAAGTCAAGTAAAAAAGCTTTTATTTCGGTATAATACCATAAAAATACATAAAAACATATTACAATAAAATTAATAAAAAATGAACATTTACATGTAATTCAATCCATCAAGAATTAAAAACATGTTTTAGAGGTTAAATGAGCATTTTAAGACACAATTAAATACATTATTAAAAAGGGCAAGTAATATCAATGAGGATGTAAACACATAAAACAGCATCCCATCCTTGGACAAATCTCATAACTAAAAATGCTTTCGCTACAACGCTAAATTCACCTCAGTAAGAGCAAATTATGGCCTGTCAATTTTTTGTTTTGTACACCTTGAATACCACATGGAAAGGAGAAATCTAGCCATCGCAAACACTATCATGGGGGTAGTATCGTATTTGAGGATTCTAAATACCTCCTGATAATCCCTGAGACCCCTAGACTTACAGAGTTGGATAATCCATTTTGCTCTTGCCTTGATGTAAAGAGGGCAAAAGAGCACAACATGCAACTCTGTCTCACAAGTATCAGCACAATCTGGACAAAAACTCGTTGGACAGAGCGCGCTAGACCACCTATGAGTTAAAGCCCTCAGAGGAAGAGAACCATGTCTGAACTGGATATATAGTTTCTTGGCCAGTGGAGGCTGGATAACATCCAAAAAGTTTTTAAAGTTGGGACTGATCTTAATGTCCAAAAAGGTGTTAGTAAGCCTACCCAAGGAAGAATTTAATAATATTTCCATTCGATAATGCTGAAGAGCTGCCCTCAATGAGTCCTCTGGTGTCGTCCACAGGTCCCCCTTACCTAAGGTATAGCAAAGGTTCTTAATGTGCATTAGCCATGGGATTTTCCCCGTATTCCCTCTTGACAGGAGATCACTAAGGTCCTGCCTATAGCTCACAAGCTCAGGTGTTGACCAGAGACGTCTTCAATACAGGAGTGGACGATTTGGGGCAATCTCTTCAATAGGAACCAGACCTAAATCTCATCTCAGGGGGGTTAAGGGGGTACTCATGGGTAGTTTCAAAAGCCGCCTAATAAAGCTGTTCTCGGTTAAAATTAGAGAGGCACTGCTACAATAGCCCCAAAGCTCTGCACCCTATAGCGCACCCCCTTTTGCTTGGGATTTGTAGATTTCCATAGGGGGGCCCAAGGGTTTAGATGAAGTGTTATTAAAAACCTTCAAAATACCCCCCACGGATTGTGTCAACTTCAAATTGGCCTTCGCCAAATGAGACTCCCATTTAATTTTGTCATTGAGAGTTACCCACAAATAATCAAATGTAGAAACTCGGTCTAGACAGTTGGCTGAACTAGAGCTGAAGACCATGAATTTAGTTTTGGGTAGGTTCAATTCCAGGTTCCTTAGTTTACAAAAGGAGCAGAATGCCTCTAGTGTACGCTAGATGCCCATAAAAGATTTTGACAATAAAAGCGTGTCATCTGCGAACATTAGGGCAGGTATCTTTCGCCCCGCTAACCTTGGGGAATCCAGATTACTAGCACACAATAAATGATCTATCAGCCCATTGATGAAAAGAGAAAATAATGTTGGAGCCAAAACACACCCCTGCCTCACACCCTTTTCAACCGGGAATGGACCCGAAATTTCCCCACTTCTCCCGTATCTCACCCTTGCATATGTTCCATCATGCATTCGCTTAAATAGATGACACAAATAAGGGGGGGGGGGCGCCCATCTCCAATAGTAACGCCCAGAGCTTCTCCCTTTAGACCATATCAAATGCGGACCGAAGGTCCACGAAAATCAGGTATAAATTGCCGGCTCCAATAGAAACCGTCTTCCAGTAGACCAACTGTAATCTGAATAGTTGGTCAGTAGTGGAAACTTTTGCTCGAAAGCCCGCTTGAAGAGAAGTTAGGATGTGATATTCCTCCATCCAACTCTGTAATCTTGTTAAAAACATGCGGGCAAACAGTTTCTTTAAAACATCTATCAAGCTTATAGGGCGATTGTTAGCCGGGTCCAAGGGGGAAGATTTTTTGTGGATAGGTATAATTTCAGCTCCTAACCAAGTTTGGGGAATCTCGAGGCCCTGCAAAATAGCATTAAAATAGACCCAGATGTAGGGAGCCCAGATTTTTTGTTCACTTCGATATAAATCACCTGGGATCCTATCAAGACCCGGAGCTTTCCCTAATGATAAGCTACTGAGAGCCAGCTCGATTTCCAAAAGGGTGCAGGTTCGGCTCTCCAAGTCCACATATTCCGAGTAAGCCATAGCAATACGGTTTGTTTGAGTTACTAAGTCCATTCCACAATTGGAATTACTAAGCGAATAGAGGGTCTTAAAGTGCTCTAGCCACACCTCTTCGCTAAGATTGGGAATGATTGCGGATGGACTTTCTGCCGAACCAGCTCGAACAATATTCCAGAATACCCTGAAATCTCTGGCTTCTAGGGCTAGCTTAATACTTGACCACCTCGAGTCCTCCCACTCTGATTTTGCCTCCTTCATCAGGTTTTTATAATTATCCCTCGCAGATCTGATACTTGACTGGGTGCCCAACTTTACTTCCCTAATCAAAGCACTCTTAGCCAACCTACAGCTTTTGTTGTACCAGTAATCGTTCTTAGTTGTCCTTGGCCTCTGTGTGGTGGTACTGTAAAAATAACCGGCCATGGAACTAAGGAGTTTATTGTGAATACACTGCAAGCCCAGGAGATAATGCTGGGAGGAATCTCCATTAAGACTCAAGAGGTGGGAGACCTCTGCTAGAGAACAGGCAACATGGCGGTATAATTCCGCTAGCTTATTCTCTTCTGTTGCAATTTTTGCCCACCTAATGCGTCTGCCACCTGCCGCTAGAACCAAATTCACACTGCTATTAGTTACTAAACCCCTAAAAGCACTACGACCCCCGATATTATTTGCTAGTTCTAGTGTCAGTAAATTATGATCACTGTCAACCCTAGGGATGACAGAGAAGGCACCCAGATAGCCCCAGAATTCCATATTTACCAGAATATAATCAATTGTTGAACAATTCCCAGGTCTATTAAAAGTATGTGAACCCGGGACATCAGGAAGAAGTCTGCCATTACAGGCCCTAAGAGAATGTAAAATAGTTAACTTATTAATCTCAAGGGCCAAAGGCAATAAATGTTTTTCCGGGTACATAATACAGTCTGGGATTTTACAGTTTTCATCCTCATCCGAGGTCACTGAAGGGATCCCAGGAAGGGGTTCAAAATGACAATTAAGATCAGCACCTATAATTTTGTGGGACGTTGGGGGAAGAGAGTGTAGAAGAACGTCTAAGGCACCCAAAATCGATAAGCCCAACTGGAGGGGATAGGGACGTAAGTAGACATTAAGTACTACCAATGAGTAGCAAGCAGAAAAGTTAAGCACTAAACAAAGGATATCTGGGCACTGAGTGTCTATGGTCTTAACTGAACACCCAAGATGAGAGGCAACCCAGATGGCCAACCCCCCGAAGGTCTTCCCCTAACTCCTTGAACCGCTGGTGCATGGAAGGACGCATAACCTACCCTCACTGGGATAGACCATAGCCAAGTTTCCTGAAACAAACATATATCGTAGATGTCCATAAGCTCTCCCCACTCTGGATTGGGGAGTTTAGACCCCAGTCCAGCCACATTCCAAGACCCTACTAAGGATCTACGTGTCGCTGCTTGAGAAGGACAGTCCTCAGAAAATTCACAGGCAACAGAGAGGGGAGATACTATTAAGTCTGGAGTACCTGACTCTATTATCCCTCGTACTGGGCTGTTACTTTGGGGGGATAAGGGAATAACTGTTGCTCCTAACCTAGTTCCATTTACCAAATTGTGAAGACCCACCTCCGTACTACAGCCATCCATTGCCTGACCCCCTTTCATATTCATGGCCCTTCCTTCAACGTGCCTCAATGGTGGTGGTCAATCCACAGAACCAAGTGCATTAAATGAATTAGCGACCGGAATATTATAATCGTATTCCTGGCTATCTTGATGGAAATAGGATGGTTCCGAGGGCCTTAGAATACGAGGATGCATATAAAAGTACCCCAAGTGACAGGTGTTAATAGAGCCTACTTTAGTCGACCCTCCATGATCCAGTATATGACCAACTACTCTTGGGTCCCTGAAATTAATTATAACACAATCCCCACAAATATCTTTGGGTCTAGTCCCCAACCAGCAAACTCTCCGCACAAACAAAATCTCCCCCAAACCTACTCCATTCAGAGGTCTATGATTACTTAGCCAATAAATAACTTTATTTTTTAATTCATAGTAAGATTTCCCCCTATCACTAGACAATAGAGGTACTCCCGTAAGCACCACCACGTATGATGAAGCTTCGGGGGGTAACTGCGGGTAGGAAGGAGATTTAACCAAAACCCTTTTTACCAAAATTCACAAGCGGGTTAACTGGAGTCCTACCCGCCCCCAGACTCCGTGTTCCAAGAGCCTTTAGGATAGGAGGTTGATCACAGGGGGCCAGACCAGTAGCAACTCGGGGCAGGTTAAGACAGGGAGATGGATCAGGAGCATTTGGGGGTTGAGTTGGCATCATCGTAGACAGCTGAACCGGGTCTTGTATTATAAGTTGTTGAGAAGTACAAAGAACCCGTGGGGTGGCTTTACTAGTCATGTCAGATGTACCCAAGCCCCCCAAGCTACCAGGATCTCACAGAGCAGAGTTTTCCCTACAACTTTATTATTAATCAGTGTTACTAATCTGCCGATCCTAGTCGACAAAGATTTAAAATGAGCATTTAAAGTCTGCTCTATGTGTGCCTGTAGATCAATTATTAAATGTGTAGCCCACAATGGCGGACCCGAGGTTACTGGATGGGGAACAGTGTCCAGATAACCGGGAATAGATAAAGATGGCGTTGTAGTTTTAACCGTTTTTTTAGCAAGCTTCTTTTTCTTTGGCCGTGCTCGCGGTTTAAGTGCCACTGGAGATACCATAGAGGATGTAAACAAAGCAGCCTCTACTGGCACATTCTCATCAAGTGGAACCTGGGCACATGGTAAATGTGTAAAGGAAGGCAACATAAACGACATAGTTTCCACATCATCCTGAATTACTAAATCTACAGAACAGTCGTCTAAGGACGGTGCAGTGGGAATGGCAGGGGTGATTGACAGCCGCCTTTCAGTGTTTTCAATTGCTGAAGCCACCACCCCAATAGTTTTCTGGAGCATTTTATCAATGGCTGTGAGGCTCGGAAGCTGCGGGTTTGAAGTAGCTAATTGCCTAGTCATTGGGCGTGCGGTAATGGGCTTACAATGTTTCCCCATGATTTAATCACAAGGAGCATGCACACAAAATCTTCCTTGTTAATATCACAACTAGTTACCGCTAGAGCAAATACTTGAAATTAAACAGCGACATTAAGAAAGGTTTTGACTGGTTATGCCAGAAACACTAAAACACATGAATTTACCACATGAGTAAATAGTACAAAGTCAAACTGACCCCCGGACACAGTTTAGGGGGATGGCCCGGCCCAGCCTCCTCCTGCCTCAGACGACCGTAGACGGCCTGATCTTTGCCCGGGCTTAGCCCACGCGCGTCCCGCGCCGCGGGAGGGTTGAGCGCTCTTTGTAGCCCCCTGGCGCTGGTCTGACGCGTTCCGCTAGCGCCTCGCTGAGCCTGCTGGGGATTGTAGTTTTCCCAAACTGTAGCTGTTTCCCTCACGGCGTGGCCTTTGGTGACTACAGGAAAGGAAGGATCGAGCCGTTCCCCTCACAGCTGAGAGTGTATCAGGTGAGCGTCCCCATAGCTCTATTACAGAAACAGAGGCCATTTTCAAAAGGGATAATTTTTAACAATAGAACAGAAATAAAATGATGTCTATGTCTATGAACTCCAAATTGAGAGTAAGTCATTTATTTTGTTAGGCAATATTTCAAAGCCATTAAAGTTGGACAATATGTTGACAGAATAAAAGGGGGAAATTGTGAGATTTCCAAAGCTCGGAAATTATATAATATGTGGCTAAAAAATAAATAAAATAAACAATCGATGAGCCATTATTACAAAGTATCTTTGCTCATCAAATGTAGAGGGGCAATGCCCCAAAAACCCTAATAAAGGATATGCCCTTGATTGTGAAGGAGATGCACTGAATGTTTGTTAGGAATGCTAGAATAAAACTGAATAAAATGAAAATATAATACCATGCCAAGCATGACTCCAAACAGTCAAAGTCTGAATTTTGGAAATTTGTTAAGATAACAAATACCAGACTTGTATGAAAAAGTTTTCACATTTCCATGCCGTTCGGGAGTGAGGTTTGATGTGTGAGTGTGCCAAGGTCCATCAAACTTTGTGTTAGAAGATGGTGAATTTAAAAGATGGTGGGATTTGTTGAAGATGCATCATTAAATGTGAATTACTAACAGTTTTATACAGATCGGGCCTTAGAATCAAATAGCAGATAAGGGATATGAGTTAGAACAGCAGGGAGAATCAGGTGGAAGATCAAGTTTATAGTATAAGTACAAGTTTGTGAATAAATAGAAAAGGTATAAAGAAACCTAGACATTTGGAGAACTATGTATTTTCATGATTTACAACTGATTTATTTTGATTCACTTTCTCATGCATTTGTCATCCTCAATGTTTCCATTTCTCCTCCTCGCTCTTGTTCTGTATATACTTTTGTTGGAAAGTCATCCTGTGCCAAATTCTTTCCTGACTGGTACTGGTGATAACTGACTCTGACCGTCCCTGGTCTCTGCCTAACCAAGGCCAGTGCTATGCTGAAAACACACTTACAATACAGTGAAAACACCTACGCACACTAGGGTACATAATGTGTTAGGATGCTCTTATGATTGGCATGACCTCCCCTATGAGGCCCTAGTACATAATAGGGCAGAACAATCCAAACTACCTTTCAGTCCCTAGTATATAAATGGGCATGGCAGTTTAAAGGTCAGCATTCCTTTCTGCACTTGCATGTGTGCACTGCTGAAACCTGAGTTCAGTTTAAAAGCAGCCCTGCGTTGCAGGACTGATTTTAACATGTAAATGTTGCCTAAACTCAACTTTGGTCTTAGGGGCACTTACACTTTAAAAAGCTAACATTTTGTGGCATATTAGGTACCCTGAGGGTCTCCCCCAGGTTTCCTAGTGGTGGGGGGGGGGGTCAGGTACTTATAAGGAGGACCCTTACCAAACTGTTTTTTATGTGCCTTGGGTTTAGTAAAAATGTACATGTCCCTTCCCTCGTTGTAGCAAAGTGCTTCCCAAAATCGACTTTTGTGGTAGGAGCACTGTGGTGTAAGGATCTGCAATATTTGTACCTTTTCCAGAACCCCTAAAGTCTCCCCTAGGTGTTCAAGGGGACGGGGGCCTGTAGATATAGGCTGTTTCCTTATAAAATATGTTTTATAAGCCCTGATGATGGAAAAATTGCCCAAGTCATTTTCCCCAGCCACATAGGTTAACATGGCAAGACATAATTCTTTAAAAACTCTGGCCAGGAAAATCAGAAAAATATAATTCAGGGACTCACTAGAATGGTATTGGTAAATCCATCAATATACTTTTGTTGAATTTATCCTAAAATGTACAGACAAGAAGTTATAAAACGTTCTTGTTTGTAAGCCAAAATTCAGCCTTCCAGTGGGCTGCCCTGATTAGTCAAAATTAAGTGGAATAGCCAGGCTTTTTTGATGAGGTGATAGGTAGCCCCTGGGGTGAAAGAGCCATTCTGGGAGGAGAGGGTTCTGTTGCATATGAATGCCAGAGCAAGGGGAAGGGGTTGTAAACAATGATCTTCAAAAGAAGGTGGGGATAGGCTTGAGAAGTGAGTTTCTTTTACACACCTACTATTTGATCCCAGCCAGGTGGCAGGCTTTAGGAAAGAATAGGCAGATGCCAGGGGCAGGGAGAATATGCAGTTAAGCCATCCTGGAGGTTTGTTTAGCCATCTTTTGCCTCTCTGCTGAGACTTCAGCCATATTGAACTTCGGAGAAATATTAATTTATGGGAGACCATTGTGCCAACCTTGGAGGAAATGGTTGTACTCTGGGGTGTTGCCCTACACCTCATTGGATAGGAGTTCCATGCTGTGTGACCCCAGAGAACACTGAATAAGTATCTGAGAGGGGCAGTACCTCTCAGATCTATTGCTTGAAACTAAGGGAAGAGAAGGGTCTATTCTAAGAAGTTTGATTTGCACCTACCAGGACCTGCACTTTGACTGACTGCGCCTGATGCACAATCTGGAACTACAGGCCTGTGCATCAAACCTGCTTCAGAAGGACTAAAGGGTGGACTCCCTGCAAGCATCAGGTTAACAGAGCTCACCTGGACCATCACCACCAGAAATCACCAGCCTGGAGTACTACCAGTGGATTTGTAAGGGCTTTGTCCAAGTGGATTGTGGGCATTGAGTCTTGGAACTTCCAGGCCCTTGGACTACATTTTTGACACTTTGGGACCCTCAAAGGAACTTCAGGAAGAAGTTCCCAAAGTGGGGAGAACTTTGGAGCAACTTTGAAAAAAAACTCCATAAGTGGACCAACTCACACTGGCCAGCCAATCCGGCGACCCTAATTGCCTGGTTTGTCCCCGTGAAAAGCTCCGGAGTTCTGAATTCCAGAGTTTGACTTGGAGCAGGTCGAAACCCAAGTAGGAAAACCCTCACCAAATCCTGCCTGGTGAAGAGCATCGAGGTACCCCGGGAGCAAAAGCTCCATAAAAGTTTCTAAGTCCAAACGTAGAATCAAGCCTCCCACCTTCAACCATGACCCAGCCTGTATCTCTGGTTCATCCCACTGGAAAGCTCCGGAGGTCTGACTTGCATAGGTTTAACCTGGAGCTTGTCACAAGGCAAGCCAGCGAACACTCACCGAATCAAGCCTGACTGAGGGCTTCAAGGGCAGAAAAGCTCCAGAAAAATCTCTAAGTTAGAAGGTAAAACCTTTGACCGAGACCTTCCGTAAGGGGTAGCCGTGCTGGGCTCCATCGCGGTGGGCCTGAAACTTTGACTTTGTCCCAGTCGAGCGTGACCAGATGCCCCAATAGGTGCTGTAGATTTCTATGTGCTACAGAGACAAGATGGTGCCCATGAAGAAGGCTGCGCAAGTCAGTCCCCGCTGCACGGACTCTGAGAAACCAGAAAACCCGAATGATATCCTGATGAAAGTGGCAAACCGCTAATGCGGACTTACTGGCAGTGTCCCTGGTCCATCATCATACTGTGGGTGGCTGAGTCGACCTCATTGGCCGCAGAGCTTGTTGGAGTGCTGGGACCATAGCACTGCAACTTGTCCCTGGCTCCGGTCTGGGAAGGAGGAGGGTCTGGTAGGATCGGGTGGCTCATGGCCACAAAATACACAGAGAATGATACCCCCATTGCTTGTCTCACAGTATAGGTGGGAGTAGGTGGGTGGGGAGGCAAGGGCAGGATGGTTGGGGTGTTCTGGTAGGAGTTTGGGACATCCAGGGGGTTGTACATTGGGGAAAAGCAAAAACACTGTCACATGAGGAAACTAAAAAGATTGGGGAAGAAAGGTTTGGAACAGCTTAAAATTGTGCAATCAAAATGTGAATTGCCACAGTAAATACCTGTGGGCTGAATGACCCGTTTAAGCACAGAGAGTTGAAGAGGAGCAGCAAATGTTATATGCTGACATAGGGGGTTTGCAGGGAACGCACATTGAGGGATCTAGGAAAAACCTACTAGAGCAACTAGGATATCAGTTTGTGGTATGCACCGCACAAGGAACCCAAACTATGGGGGTGGCCATCCTGGCTAGGAAGGGGGTGCATAGTATTTAAAAATCAGATAACTGGTTGCTGAGCAGTTGTTGAGTGTCAACTCTTGTAGTTTAAATTTACTCTCTTCTTAGTTTATGGCTGGCGGGTGACAATCCTGATACTTTTGAATTTCTCAACTCTGAGCTTATCAATTGGCCACTACGAATTATACTCTGTGGTGATCTAAATATTAACGGATTGGGTAGGCTAATGAATGGTAATTGCAGCAACTATACTAGCCGTAAAAAAAAGCTCCCTGAGCCCTCACTTAACTAATTCACGATAATGGGCTTATGGATGACTGGCCTCATCTAAAACTGCAGGAGGAAGGTAGCCCATATTTCCCAGCCCCCCCATATGGTAGTAGCACGTCTAGACTACTTTCTGGTCTCACAACAATTGCTCACAGTGTGTACTATCAAGAAGCTCCCCAGGGTAATGTTAGACCACAACCCCCTGAGCCTTGTAGTGACTACCACAGGGTTAGAAATACCAGAAAGAAATTGGACATTCAAGAGAGGTTTGTTGTAAGATCCCAAAAACATCAGTCATATGAATAAATAGTTGGGAGAGTTTCTTGAGTTTAATAGGGGAAGTGCAGGGTGCGGTGTAGTATGGGATACCATCAAGGCTGGGATCAGGGGGGAGACGTGAGTTTTGCTATGAATCAGAATTAAAAAAATCCCAGCACCTAAATAGGATCTATAGTATGATGGCGGATGTAGAAGAAGAATTGGTTAGGGCCATAGCTAATGGGTTATGTATTGAGAGAATTCTATAGACACACACCATAGCAAAAGCATCCACCGGCAAGATCACGGCAGCATGAGCAGCAGAAAAACACATGGTCTGGCAGCAAAACTGTTACGAATATAATGAGCAAGTGGGGCATCTATCATCCACACAGACAAGACAGAAAACCGTTGTGGGTGAACTAGTATCCAGTCCTAGGGATATACAACAGGAGATCCATAGATATTATGAGAAACTATACGGAGAGGAGGGACGCCCGGCGTAAGGCTTATAAAAGAGTACCTAGAGTTACTTCAGATTGAACAATTTGCACAAGAGGATGTGGAATCCCTTGAGGCCCCATTTTTAGCAGAAGAGATCCACAGGGCTCAGTAAGAACTCACCTCTGGTAAAGAGGTTGGGATTGATTAAATTCCATTAGAATTTTACAAAATCTTTTTTCTGGAGACCGACTGTTATGTGTCAAGTGCAGAAAAGAGATGCCCCTCCAGATTCATGGGCCTGGGCTAACATTGTTACCTTCCCACAGAAGGGGAAAGCTCCAGAAGAGACAGGTTCTTTCCAACCCATAAGCCTTATTAATAGCGACACAAAAATATTTTCTAAAATATTGTCTAATCGGCTGAGTGGTATCATAGGGGAGGTGATATCCCCAAGGCATCACAGGTTTATCCTGGGCAGAGGTAAAGCCGATCATATACTTAGAGTAATTATTCTATTTAATGGAACGTCAGTCACCGGAGACCCTATGGCACTCATTCTTCTCTACGCAGAGAAGGCGTTCAATAGGGTCTTCTGGGAGTACTTATGAGCCTGTCTTGAGAGAGTGAGGATTAGAAAGGGTTTATCAAGGCCATACAGACACTTTACAGAGCTCCCCAGGCCCTGCTTAGATTATTGGGAGGGCAAACTGATCCTATACATATTACTCAGGGGACTAGACAGCGTTTGCCTTATTCTCCCCTTCTATTTGCATTTTATATAGTTCCCCGAATTTGTAAAATACAGGCCAACGCAATAATCCACCCTATCCAGCTCCAAGGTTGGGACACGATAATATTGGGGCATGCGGAAAACCTGCCTGTAACAACACCTAACACCCATGTAGCCCTGAGGGAGATTGAGAATAAGGCAAAACAGTTTGGGGCGGTTTCAGGTTATCTGCTTAATCAGGATAAAAAACGCAAATTGTGATAATTCATAAGACTTGTCTGTTTGATCCACGAGTGATGAAATCTGCAGTTTATCTAGGGGTCATTATTAACCCTGGGCGTAGTTTGCGTAGTAGCGCTATGCGTAGCTACGTGAACTGCGTAGTGCACTGTGCAAAATGCTGTTCGCAATGATTTCACAGTGCTGGATGCTTGTCCGCACTGTGCAATCATTGCAAACGGCATCGTGCACAGTGCAAGTCGTCGTTTTCTGCCGCTCGAGTAGATTTGTACTCGAGCAGCAGCTTTCTCAACGCAGACTGGTAGTTTCTCATCGCAATGAGAAACCTGACCTCCCCGCATTGAGAATCTCGCTGGGAGGTTTATTTTCCATGCTCGCGATCGGCAACTTGATGTTGCTGATCGCGAACGAGGAAAAAGTCTCGCCGGGATTTTATTTTGCTCGCTCGCGGTAGCCATCTTGACGTTGAGGGCCACGAGCAAGCAAAAAATGCCCACTCCACTACGTGTTTTTGCACTGTGCTACGTGCAATTTGCGCAGCTAGTAGTTGAGCAAACTACGCGAGCGTAGCATAGTCCTATGCCCAGGGTTAGTCATTATATCATCCGAAATTGGCAAAATTGTAGAGGAAAATCTGGCCCCTGCAATTCAATAAAGAAGGAAAGATCTAGATAGGCTGAATAATCTGCACCTGTCGATCCTGGGATGGTGGAACATCATTAAAATGATAGTTCTTCCAAAGTTCTTGTATTTCTTTAGGATTATACCTTTGGAGTTTGAAAATGACTGGTTCAAGGGAATGGAAAACATGGTCAATAAGTTTATATAGGTGCAGGGAAAAACGAGAAGGGCATTAAGATTCATGTCCCTCCCCAGGGAAAGGGGGGGGGATGGGCTGTCCCAGACTTAAAAATGTATTACTGGGAAGCAGTAATACAATATATCCGGAACTTTTTGGGAGGAAGGGGGGTGGGTCGGTGGAGAAGTGATGCTCCCCCGGATATGTATGAATTGCTATTAGCTTAAAAGGCCTCTAATTGGCTTTTGAAGTACAGTGCACCTAGTTCCTATAAAAAAGTCAAATTTAAAACCCTAGGGGTGGCATTTTCTGTCTGGTCTGCCGTCAGGAAAAAACTAGGGTTGGGAATGATGAATGTTTATACTCCACCTTTCGAAAATCC
Source organism: Triturus cristatus (assembly GCF_964204655.1). Taxonomy (NCBI): domain Eukaryota; kingdom Metazoa; phylum Chordata; class Amphibia; order Caudata; family Salamandridae; genus Triturus; species Triturus cristatus. The sequence goes on along the minus strand of NC_140582.1, from coordinate 1,112,611,769 downwards.
GTACTTCTCAGAAATAGTCCATGACGGGGTTATGCAGCGCTGGAATGCCCTAGGTATGGGGAAGATTGGGGATCTCCATGATTCACATGGTGTAGCATCATTTGAGAAGGTTCAGCAGCCCATTAATGTTGGAAAGAATGTTTTAAATATCCACAGGTTCGGAGCTACATCGTGAAAAAGAAAGAGGGGGAAAGGGCTTTTATTAAAGAACCCATGATAGATGTGATGAGGGACCCAGAGGGCTGCACTATTACCCTGATATACAGAGAATTAAGCTCATTGATGGCTGATGATTTGGAGAAACATTGTGAGAAATGAAAGCAAAGGCCAGGTATTGATGGGGCAGAGTTTCTTGACTCACTTGCCACTCCATATTGAGATCTGCTGGGCACAAGCACAACACTATAAGACAACCTCTTTATTATATTACACACCAGCCAAGATTGCTCAATGGGGTGGCACAGAAAGGGTCCTCTGCCTCCGATGTTGCAGCACTGAGGCTGACATCACCCTTATGTTTGCATCCTGTCCAGTCTTGAAGTTTTTAAAGATGGCCATGGAAAATTTCCTGATGCAATTCGTGAGGATCAAAATAAGGCTTACCCCAGATTTGATTTTATTAGGTGTTACGAGGGAAGGAGCCTCAGAGGCGCATAGAAAATTTGTCTTCATAGTTATGGCAGTTGTAAAAATATGCATAGCCTCAGCCTAGCTGGATCCGGGCCCCCTTACATTTCAGCAGTAGCTCTCACAGCATTTAGCTATTTATAACATTGAAAAGGGCTTATACGAAATGAAAGGACGGAGGGCTAAAGAATTAGGGAAACGTATCTGGACCCCCATGTACAAATGGAAAAACGATAGCTTAGCCATATCCTGAATGATTGGTATTTTATTGGTGTCCTGAATCCAACCTAATAACATTATAATGCTATGGGCCTGATTCCGATCTCGCTAGGAAAGCCCTCCCTACAACTCGGGTCCGGAGGGCTTTACGAGAGAGTTGTGTTCTGGGAGTCCAAACAAGTGATTATGATGCTGCTGTTTGCTTATGGACTCGGTTTGCTCGGACTCTTATTGAACTCTATGGGAGCCCATGTACAGAAGCGTACACAGGGTCCCATAGCAGGAAAGGGGTGGGTGGGGAAAAGCGTACACACAGTACCATGGGGTGCCCGCCACACTGTGCACGCCTGGATCTGGGGGACCCATGAGCACACCCCGGTGACAGAATCGGAGGCCCCAGAGTGAACGGGGACCTGCTACGTCCCCCCGAATTACGCTTCTGACAGCAGTTTCATCTCGCTGAGACCGAGGCAAAGCAGCTGTCCGAATCAGGCATCGTACTTACTTGGTTGGAATTTGGCTCCGTAGCGCGGCACGTGTCGGATATGGATGAGTCATACGGACAGGTTCGGGCCCCGGAAATGGTTCGGTCGGTGCGTACGCGATCTTCGCATCGTACTTGATCGTTTGGACCTGTGAAGAATTCGGTCATAAATGAGGGCTATGAATCGGATCCGAGAAAGCCAAATTTGATTCAGAGGCCTTCCGAACGACATCGGAATCGGGCTCTAAATTGTTATCAGAGATGAAATGCTGGAAAAAGAGTTTTCATTCCTAGTCTCCCGTCTCCCTTTTACAAATGTATTCATTATTTATCATCGGCAGTGTTTCCTCATATATGTATGTATGTATGTATTTATCTAACCGTATTTAACTGATGGTGGCAAAATAACAATATGAAAAAATAAAACAAAATAAATGATTTTTTGGTGCTATATAGTGCTAAATCTTTCAAAATTGATAGCTCCGGTTCCCTACATTGGATGTTTTTCATTTTGTTGTGACTTTAAAGATACAAATATTTTCTAATTTTATAAATTTGTGTTGGATTTTTATTGTGTGTTTTGTGTTACTTATTTACTGAAAAGGTGTTTTTAAATGCTTTACATACCTGTCTTTGAAGTTAAGCCTGCCTGCTTGCAGCAAAGCTACCAAGGGTTGAACAGGGGAATACTTTTCTGAAACCTATTCTGAGCCCTACATTGTGTTAGTGGCATTATTGCAAGTGGTAGATGCATATGTACCACTACTAATAATCCACTTTCCAACAATATTTCACAGATTATTTTTTCAATGTGTTGTATTATTATATTGTTGTTAATTATGGTATTTGTGTTGTAATTGTGCTGTGCTTCTTATCGCTATATTATTCCCTCTACATATTCCTCAGCTGCAGTGTCTGACTTATATTGAACCTTGTGGTATGGGCCTCATACAAGACTGCTCATGTACAGTTCCTTTAGAACTTGGAATGGTTATTTTGTATGAGCGGGTTTGTGGAATGTATTGGGCCAGATTCACAAAGGTAAAATTAGATGAAAGTCTAACTTTATGATTTTCAGTAATCACAAAGGGCATTTACTACTCGTAAATTCCCTTTGTGAATACCGAAAGTCATAAAGTTCAACTTTTGGTATTCCCAAAGGGCATTTACTAGCAGTAAATGCCCTTTGTGAATACCAAAATTCGGAAAGTTAGACTTTCGTCTCAGTTTACTTTTGTGTATCGGGCCCATTGTGTCTACAAATACTGCCACAGCATTGTGATAGCACAGTCGCTCTTGTTCATGACTGATGGGCTGGGATCTGTATTAGTCTCTTATCAGATTTTGGTGCTCCCCCATGGTGTATTATCTCTGTAAAGCACTCTACTTGACAAAGTATATAATGGGAGGGCAATATGGCAAGGATTCACCTCTCAAAGTCGGAAAGAAAGGGCTCCACCAAACATCCAGAAAGAGCATATTTTTCTAAATTTCTGAACAAAGGATTTCATACATTCAGTACAGTTGTACATGGTTCCCACAGAATAAATCAGTCAGAATTAAAGAGATTGAAACAGTTACAAAGAAATATCTTTGAAAGGCTCACATAATTCTACAACTTGGAGCTTCTCACGAACATCACCTATACTAGAAGTCATGTTGCTACATTTTGTGTACCTCATCTAAGACAGCTAAATGAAATCTTGAATGTGTACGATTCAGCTGAGAAAACCTTCTAATATTTGGGGAATGTTGTTCTCTTGCCCATGAAAATATTTTCAAACATCATTTTACTGTGACATGAAAATCCGAGTTTGTCCACCTAATACAGAACTTTGGTAGCAAACGTCACAATTAAAGTGGAGTATGAGACCTACAATTGCTATGTAAGCTAAAGTTTGATTTTTATTAGTGCAGTGCCTTTATTTTCGAAAACAACACAGTTAACAGCTGTGGGGCTGGAATTGTTCCTAACCTTGGCTCAGATAAATAATTCACTAGCTGTCTGAGCCATAAACCTTTGGAAATACAACAAATGTAACTTAAGAACAGATGTGCCATAAACTACAAGAGGGATAAGTCACATTTGTTTTAGTAAATTGAGAATCTAGATCTTACAAATGCAGTCAGAACCCATCAGTTTAGCAATATAAAACATATTGGGGCATATTTACAAACCCTCAGTGCCACTGAAACGTCACTTTTTTATTTGACACTCGGGTGCCCAGCACCATTTTCCATATTTACCAGGTGGGACTAAGCTATTATGCATGGCTTAACGCCACCTTATCAATATGCTCCTTTCCGCCGCAGTACTCTACGGCAAAGGGGCGTACAGTGGTTGGTGCTGTGGGCGTTCCACCACAACACCCATTGCTTTTTGATGCTGCACCTGATGTGAAAGGCTGAGGCCGTGGAATATCAGGCATTAGAATGGTTCAACAAGGAGAGATTATTAATTTCTTCTTGTTTTCTGCTCTTTTCATGTGTGCTGCATTCTGCTGCACACATAGAAGTTGTAAATCACCATTATTGAAAAATGCATGCCTCTAAGTACAATGGGTGGCTTTCTACATTCAATGCCCACACACATTGTTTTGTGTTTATGTTATGTTATTTGAGATGCACTAACTTGTGCACAGTAGAGAAGTGTATCCGTCGACTTCTTTTTTCAGCTTGAATTGCAAAGATTGTCTGTACATATTAAACAAAACACATTAGAAAACTTTCAGCAGAACAGTTTGCTGGGGACAGAAAGTTGTGCCTACTGCTATTAACCTTGGGAGTAGTTCCCTGAGGCAAGCTTTGATTAGCTATGAATAGAAAATGGAATCAACTCTCTTGTGTTTACCCAACGAGTATTGATGTAGGGCCTCGCCTGCCTGTGCCAATTTTGCAAGACGTCTTTTGATTCAGGATATTCAACACAGGGCATTTTTTAACATCACGCTTTAAATTGCATCTTTTCACTAGGTGAAGCTATAAATATTCTTAATCCTCTTGAGTTAAAATTTCGTTACTAAATCTTCAGCTAAATGTTTTAGGAGACAATTTATTGACTGCTCCTCTTCCTATTCGTGAACTGATTTCTAAACAAGCATTGACATTTATGTTTAACAGGAACACACATTTCTCAATCCTGTAAATATTATCTATAGTGAATCGAGTCAGCAGTAATAACAATTTTATTGTCAGCTGCATCTCATAACACCATAACAGTTTAGTTCCTAATTGAACGCTAAATATATAACAGCTGTTTTTAAATATTAGAAATAGTATCATTGTTGTATTTGTAAATACACAAGCAAAACTGATTTAATTCTCACTCCTGAAAGTATGCAGTTTTATTAATGACTCTTTTAGATTTGTTATGCACAATTGCAGACGGTTTTATTTCCACTATATGCGTGGTAAACATAATGTAATTTAGTATGCAATATTAAAAATTACCACATCAAGAATACAAACAATAATACGACAGTCTAACAATAATATTAATGCCAATAATAAAAAATAAAATTGTATTTTAAGCGTTACAGTTATGAATTCCTTGTGACATTTTTACCTTATTTAAAATCTGCTGGCGTACACATGGAAGACATAGAGAGCGCCTAAAAATATATAAATTCCATAGATTTTATACTTCGTCGTTCATGAAACAAAAATGCATACATATGTGCAGATAGATGGAATAAGTCTACTATGCGTAGATTTACGCTCCATCAGTTTGGGGGACTATCTTGGCAAAGAGCATATACAAAAGCAAGAATTGGCTATTGACGATTAACATTTGTGAGACATTGGTTTGTTGACTGGGTTGGGTGGTTGAATGGAGGGATGACCCCTAATCAAGCAACAGCCACAGCCATAGGCACAATCTCTGTCAAGGTAAACCACAAAAGTCACTAAACTAACCTGTGCTTAACCTTCCGGTAGCTTGGCACAAAAGCAGTCAGGCTGTAAAGTATCTAGGCAGAACACAACTAGTAATAAAGTGACAAAACAACACAGAAAAACCCACTCTAATTAAAAAAAATAGAGTACATTTTAATAAAATATTAAACACCAACAAGACAAAAATCCAATCAGCTGAACTGGAGTTATGAATTTTTAAAGTTTAAGGTAAAACTAGTGCCTAAAAGATCCAAGCACCAACCGTGGACATCTATTCACGTGAGACCAGGTCAAAGTTAAAAAATATGGGCAACTGTATTGGAGCGTGAGTCGAATACAAGAAGTGGATTGGGCCCAGTTGGCACTTACCTTTGGACTTAGAAGAAATTCTGAAGAAAATGGTCTGAGCAGGTAGAGTTCAGCGAGCAAGGCTGCAGGGGATGTCTAAGGTGGGAGCAGAATTACAAGAGGGGGCAGGGATGACGATTGCGGGTGTGTTGGATAATGCACACTCTATTGTTTCTCCTCAGGCTTACTTATTTGTTAGGCATCAACTAGTTCATAATTAAAAGATGTGGTGTCTGCCACAGCAACCATGTACTCAATATCAGGGAGGGGTGCACCTGTCATGAAGGAGTCTGCTGCCCCGCCGTTGTTGCTAGTGCGACATGCGTTGACACATATTTATTATCCACCTCAAGGTATCACAAGTTTTTTAGAGTAATAACACTGTTCGAAACCGTGGAATCGTCCACCCTGAAGTAACCACTTACAGCACTTAGGAGGGTGTGGGTTATCTTTAGAAATTCGTAATATGTGTCATGCAAGTGCAGTAAATTAACTTTTATATTGCCGTGAGAGGTGCAGTTTTTTTTATCCCCAGTTATATTGCTGACAGAATGACTTCTGTTCAAATCGTCGTGTGACCAGATTCTAGAAATTGATCTATCTCATTCTTCGTATGTCTGCCACTTAGAGTTTCAGTTTCCACTAATGTTTTTGTTTTTAGCAGTTCACAAACCATGTTTAACCTTTCCCTAACCTCTTCAGAGGAGTATAACATTCTCCAGTATTCCAGTGTGCAGGTTTTGGTGGGCTTTGATCATGTGTCAAAGGCCATATGGTTGTGAGTCACGTTTTGGCAGCCCATTTTTTACATTTGGAGCAACGGTTCTGTGACTGCATTGTTAACAATCCAGCTTTCTTCTGTTAGGCTTGGCTTCATCAATGTTGCTTGCTGCATTCACAGGTGGAAGCCAACGAGTTTGGCGTGGATAGTGGCAGGCAATTTGCTGTTAAGTGGCCAAGTGAGAGTGTACAGGAATAAAGTGCAGCCTGTGTACCTTGACCTTCGTATGGCCTCTTGCTACGTTCGTCTGCTGCTCGCTCTCCCCAGGTTCTGTATTGGCAGCATATCAATGCACTTGTCTCTTCATTTTCGTAACTCTTTCATCTCTGGTTTCCCCTTACAAAGATGTGTTGCCTGCGACGAATTAACAGCTATTAATGTAAACAAACGCATACTGAGGAGAACATTTACTACCCCATCTTTAGGGAATATTATAAAGATTTCATTTACTTTGTTGCACACTCTCAAAATACATTCAATTCTTCAGGGCTCTAAAACAGAGTTGGTGCATGCAAATTGCAATACGCAGTAAAATAGTTAACATACCCTAAACACTGTTTCTAATCCTAGACTTTTCATTGAATACGTTGGTACCTTCTGGTCCAGTGGCTTCTTTTAGCCCAGGTGATGAAAAGTAACTTATCAAACGAAACCACGACTGCATGCAGTGTGGTCTGACTGGAGCCATCTGGCGCTGCTAAATGTCAGTTAAGGAGAGAAGAATGTACTGCGCAGCAAAGAAGGCACTGCCACCATGTTCATGTGGGGTTTGGTGTATTCAGAGGCCAAAGATAGAATGAGCATTGAGAGAGCACAGTTACCTACAGGTGACTATTCACTACAGTGCAAGCAGTTGGAATGTCACTCCACCCAATGTCACTCTACTATACGCCACTCTACACCACTCCCCTCAATGCCACTTCATGCCACTCCACTTTACCCACCCCTCTTTATGTCAGGATACTCTACTACACTGCACTCTACTTTACACAACTCTGCTCTGCGTCACTGTACTCTATGCCACCTTACTCTATGCTACTCTACTCTATGCAACTGTATGCCACTCTGCACTATACCACTTCTACACTACTCCATTCCACTCTACGCCACTCCATTCCACTCTACACCATTCCACTCTACACAATTTCACTCCACTATACGCTATGCCACTCCACTCCCCACTCCAAGCCACTCCAAGCCACTCTACACCACTCCACTCAACTCTATTGTACGGCACTATACTCTACTCTCCACCACTCCACTCTACACCACTCAACTCCATGCTACTCTGCGCTCCTCTACCCTACTCTCCATTATGCACTCTCCTCTAGGCCACTCTACTCTATGCCACACCACTTACTATTAGCAATGCAGAACAGCAAACATGCCGCTGTACATATGGCTAAACGACATTGGCAAAGGGAATAGCTCCTGCAAGGTGAAAACTTATTGGCTTTGCCAATGCTTTTCTTCATTATTGCGGATGAAAGCACTTCTAGATATATGAGGCAGAGTCGGAATCAATGGGAGTTGCGGTGGAACGCCCACCGCAACACCCTTTACCCTCCCTTTCACGCTAAGGATCTTGTGAAAGGGGGCCTTATTTACAAGTGACTTAATGCTGCCTTGTTAATAAGGAAAAGTCCCTATCGCCACAGGAACGTCGACAAAAGGGCTTGGTATCGTCCTTGGCTTGATGATGGTGGATGAAGAACAAGAAAAAGCATTTAAGCTTTCGGTGGAATTCTAGGATGTATTTAATCATTTAGAAATATTAGGTTTGGACCAACAGTTTTTTCTGATTTCCTCTTTTAAGCCATCTAGAACAGCTGCAGTGCTGATGGCTGTATATGGTGCCCACCTGCACTAATGTTACATCATCAGACTTTGGCCAGGTGGTGTGAGCGAGCAGCTCTGCCTCAGAGGGATGCTTAAATGGCCAGTTTTTAACCCACGTAGCAAGGAACACTACAAATCCAGCAGGAGGTGAGGTTTATATGACAGATGTCGTGATCCCAGTGCCTAGAGCCCCTCTCATGATGTCTTCACCTTAAGCTCGAAACCGACTCTGAGGAACCAGTAGTGAGGCACTGCAATACGAGGGACCACACGGAGTAATCTGGTCTCCACGCGGTAATCCCATATCTCCCAGGGCAGTAACCCTGCCAGCAGCATCCTGAAACAGACAGATGTCCGATATGAGAATCTGAGACATTGAGGCACAGAGGTACAGAGGCAAATCTCCACTCTGAACCGGTGGCCACTTCCAACCGACAATGAAGATAACAAATACATCCTAAAAGAGGTACCAACAATGAAATCAAATCACCCAAAACATCCACACAAAGTCACTCACTTTAGCACTAAGGACATCCCCGAAACGGAGGCGGAGGGCCGCGAAGTCACACTGCATGGGCCGGACACATCTTGGACTTCCACTGGTCTTCGGTGAAACACAGCAGCAAAAGAACAAAAAGAAGAACAGGGATAAACAGGAACGCTCAGCATAGCGGTAAAATTAAAGTAAGAAAATAAAGTAAGAATCTCTTTTTACACAAACGATTGTAGCACGCATGTAGTCCAGATGGCGCCCAATATGTAACTACGCCTGAGAACCAACTGCCATGTTTGCCTGGCTTTAACATGGCAGCCGACGAGTGAAGTAGGTGCATACATTTTGGGTGCGTAATCACATACCAAGAATGTCGGAAAACTACAAAGCTGGTAAATAAGCAAACCCAGTAATAATAAGCAAACCCAACAAAGTAAGTCGGGAGGCAACAAGCTAAAGAAGAATTGGAAAACCTTGAATCATAATCAATGTGAGATGCCTGGTCCCAACATGGATGATTATCATGTTTGCTCAGTTTGAAAATAAGCCAGCTGGTGGAATAAAAGTAGACTTCGAGCTTTTACTCCTGCATATTACGTAAAACTGTGAGTGGATACCAACAGGGCATGGGGGCCTAATAGACCTTTCAGAAGCAGTGCAGCAGTCAAACCTGATACCATAAACTCAATCCACATGTCCGCTAATTTAATACAAGTAATGTGAGAAACTCTACAGTGACCAAAGCCTAATTGTTTCTGTGATAAGCTGAACTCAGCTTGATTATACTTGAGTAAGCCACACTAGGATGTAACATGCATACAAAATGTCATACAAAACCTACAGAACACCCACATTGCACATTGCACACCAACTGTATAGAATCAACTCTCCAGGTACACATCAACATGCTGGTCCACTAAGAATAATACTGGAGTGGTCTTCCCCATCCAAGTAGACAGTAGCTGAGTTTATGTGAATCCCTCAAAACGGGAAAAAATACTGGCACTATGATGGGCGAGAAGGAAAATAAGTCAAACCTCAAGAGATTAAAGTCTGACACACAGAACCCAGACTCAAAGTTCAAAAATTAACAGGATATTAACGTGACAATGGAAAAGATACTTGTGAAGCTTGAAGAGGCCAATGACCAAGCAAAATCCCCTAAATAGAATACAGACTCTATGCAATCAAAAATCTCTGTAATTCGTAAAGAAATCAAAGAGACCAGCAGTAGGATTGTCGAAGCAGAAACCAGAATAAGCCATCATGATGGGATGATTCTGTACCCAAAAGTCAATATAGAAACTTGAGTATTCCTCAAGCGCATTTGCCAAACAGTTATCTGACTTGGAGGATAGAAACCGGAGAGGAAACCTTCACATTGTTAGTTTGCCAGAAGGCATTGAGGATGATGCGGGCACTTGTGTGGCCTTCCTAGAAAAATGGTTACCGCAGGTTACCAATTTAATTTTTGACAAACCTGTAAAATACAACAGAGCACATAGAGTTCCCACCAAACAAGTGATGAACCAACTATACTCAAGACCGATAGTATGCAAACCACGAAGATACAAACATGCGGAGCTTATCTAATCCTTTATAAGGAAACAGAACCACATCACATGGAATAGCAAAACATTTTGTATTGCACAAGACTACTCCAAAACTACAGTCAAAACTAGATAAAGCTTTCTGGCCCTTCGACCCAGGCTGAACGCATTGGGATACCAAGTCAAGTTAAAGGTAATGTTAATTTAGACCCTCGGTCCTTAAAAATGAAATAGGAACATTTCCATCTTTCCATAATACAATATCATTAATCGTTTATGCACAATAAAACTATAATACCATAATAAATAGTTATTTCATTTTCTAATCTAATTCCTATTATCCTAAAATGAAATTCATCAAATCCCAATTTTATAAACACTAAAAACCTTTTTTAACTTCAAGCATAAATCTCCACAGAGCACATGCTATGTCCAAATAGGTCATTTCCGTTAGCAATTCTGCTGCCTGTGCCTTTATCCCATATTTTAAAAATATTGGTCTTAAATACAATTTCGGTGTGTCAAGGAACTTGAGACAAACTAATAATATGTGCAAAATATCCCATTTCGTGCCTAGGTTGCAGGTGCAATTTCGCTCTGGATCCATCATAACCGCTTTTATCCTGTCATTCATATAACAAGGATTAATTCCTATTCGTAATCTTAAAACTTATTTTCTAAAGTAGCGGTTGGGTAGTATATCTATATACGGGAACTGTTAATCAGATTTCCATGATTTAATCATAAAACCCACCAATTATTTCCCCTCCAGGTACTTGCAATCCTGATCTTTAGATGTTTCTTTCCCTAGTACCTTCAATTATCGTCTTATAACATCACTTTGTATGTCCTGAGGGTTCAGTTTAACTCCTAGGTCCCTGCATACTATCTCTAACATTTTCCTGACCCCTGTTTCAAATCACTCTGTATAATTTCCCTTTTGCACCAGTGTACTTCTTTTGCTCCTCCCCATTTCCCAGGCATTGCCAAAAGCTTATTAATGCCATACGTGCCATTACCTCCCAAGATACCATGCCCGTTTCTACTCTTACCGCCTGTATCATAGATGATCTAGGTAGGGATAGTACATTTTTTATACATTTTCCCTCTTCAATATCCCACCTTCTTTTGCCACTCATGTACAATATTTTGGCCCCATATTGTAACTGAGGCGGTATCATGGCCATATAAGCCATAAATCCAATTACATTTATTAAACCCACTGACTGACGCCTGTGCTCGTATTCTTAATGCATTCAGATGAGTTTCCCAGGCATTTTTCAAACCCTATCCCTAAATATTTATACTCATTCACTTCTTCAACTTAAGTGGAGCCCAGAAACCAACTGAATTTCTTCCTTTTTTTACCAAAGCTCAAGACATTGGTTTTGTCTAGGGTTACAACAAGTTTCTTCTGTCTACAGTATTCATTGAACACAATCAGCTTCCTCTGCAGACCTATCTCTGTTCGGTCTAAAATTACCAGGTCATCTGCATAGAGTATGCAAGCAATGTGCTTCCCGTCTAATTTAGGGCTAGCACCCTGAACCTTTTTTAATATAACTGGTAAGTTGGCTGTGAACAATTAGAAGAGCAAGGCGACCAAGATACACCCTTATCTTAACCCATTTTCAATTGGTATGTTCTTCGACAGTGTTCCATCTGTGTCCAGGATAACCTGTGCCCAATTGTTCCTATGGGGGTCTTGTATAATGACCAAAAAGTCCTTAGAGATGTCAATGTTTATCAACATCTCCCACAACCGGTTGCAGTCAACGAGATCAGAAGCTGCCCGGAAATCGATGAAGCAGCTGAGCAACGTACCCCCCTGCTCCACCGACTTCCGTGCGATGGACCAAAGGGAAAAACAGTGGTCTATTGTAGAATTCCCCTTTTTGCAACCCCCCCTGTGCCTGGGGTATTAGTTGGTTAACCTCTACCCATTCTTTAAGTTTTGCAAAGATTACTTTAGAGAATACCTTCTCTCCCATTGGTACACTAATTCTCCTTCGAAGGCCCAGCCAGATACCGCATAGTTATTCAAGGCAGTCCCCACCAATTCACAGAATCTGAAGCTCTCAGGAGATTCCTGGACAAGGCAGAAAACCATAAGATGGACACCTCAACATCAAGTGACCAGACGGTTAGACCTAAACACTGACTCTCAGTACAGACTATGGTACTGCTCGATGAGTAAGGTATCGTCCCTACTGCCAGCAACTGGAGTGGAATCATATTGGATTCCCCTTGCTTCATGCTTCATGTTTCTAAAATAAGTAATACAAAATTGTTGTGGTTGACATATGTTTAAAATGTGTATTATTGTGGGATTCATGGTTCTAAGGGAAATAGCATACAATTGTTATAGAACTATTAGACTACTAAGTTTTAGGATACTGGACAATCTAAACAATAGGTGCTTGTCATATGTTTTAGACGGGTGCTAACTGGTAGGTTGATTACTTTGTGACCCAACACATTAATGATATTTGATCTTGAAGATATTTTATCTTGAGAAAGACCCTTGGAAAGATTAATAGAGACATTCATAATGTTTTCTAGACGTTCAGAATGTTTTCTCACTGCTTTTCTTACTGTTTCTAATGTTTTAAATGTTTCATACTGGTACGTTGCCATGTAATAGTGTCAACTTTAACAGGCGTCCCTAACAGAAATGATTTTCCTTGTTCGCGCCCTGCCTGTTGTTTTTAAGGGGGGATAGAGGGCGGCTCAGGGCTGTTGGGGGGGTAGAAAAGGGTTACTGTCCTTTTGTTACTTTTTTTGCTCCCCCTGGTTTTCCTTTCTTCTTCGTCCGTATATCTTATTTCTCACCATTTGAACACAAACATACCACAACCAGACTAGTACGACCCGCAGGATGGGGGATCCCCTTTATAAGCAATTTCTGACATGTCTCAGGAGAATACTGCCCATTATCTAATATACGGAAACTGACAATAGCTTACCCAGACAACAACAGGCTCTACGATCAAAAATAATAAAACTAGCCTGATGAAAATGTGGGTCACGATCTTTTAGAGGTAACAAAAATTACACCTCAATCCCAACAAAATATTACAATAGTGTCACTAAATGTTAAGGGCCTGAACCACCCAGTTAAAAGAAAAAAAGATCTTGGATTAAATCTGTTAACAGAAAGCTAATATTATTCTCCGCCAGGAAACAAAACTAGACACTGCCCTAACGGAATCTCTATATAACAATAAATTTACTGATTTAGCTTACTCAGCAGCCATAGGTAAGAAAAACGGGGTGCTAATATTGGTGACAAGGAAGGCTAGAACAGAAATAACCTAATTCTCTGCTGATACACAAGGTAGATGGGTGATATCAAAATTAAGAAGATAAAACTCTACATCATACATAACAAGCATATACACTCTCACTGGTGTTGACCCACCACTTTAATTCCACCCTTGATAGGAACTCTGCATGTCACTTTAGACGGAACAAAGCTCACAAGGCCTTAAAGAATCTATGCAGTAAATACAACATGATAGAAATGTGGGGACTAAAAAACCCAACAGAGAGAGACTACACCTTCTACTCCTTTCCACACAATTCGTACTATTGCATTGATTACTTTCTGATCTCAGGTAACGCTACTGGTAGAATAGATCAAACAATGCAGAACCAAGGGTTATCTCTGATCATTCCTGTATCACTGTCACTATAACAGATTCAACTCTCCCACTCAAAGAACCCTTTTGGAGATTCAATGAAGATGTCCTCAATTCTCTTCAAACTAAAATAATAATTGAGGAGGTGATAACAAATTTCCTAATGGAAAACAAAGAAAATTATACCTCGCATCTAGCCAGATGGGAAGCGCTGAAATCCACCACCAGAGCAGTAGTAATTTAAATCAAAGCATATATAAATAAAGAAGCTAATGTCACTATTGCATTTAGAGAGGGATATAACCAAACTGGAAAATTACATATACTAAAGAACGATCCTATGACTTTAGACAAAATACTAAACAAAAAATATGAATACTACAAAATTATTGGCACTAAAGAAGGGTATGGATAAACAAACAGAAAAGCCTTTGATTATATGAATTCAATAAACCGGGGAAATCACAAGCCTCATATCAAAAATTCTGAATTCAAAAATATGCCATTAGCGCCATTAAGGATGATAACAGTAACAAACAAACTAACCCACATAAAATTGCCGACACTTTTCAAGACTTCTACCAAACATTATACAAATCTAACACCAATTTACACCAGATGAATAATAAGAAGCACCTGGAGGAGCTACCACTCAATGGCTTACTGGAGCAAGAAGTTATCTCAGTTAATAGTCCAATTACTTTACAAGAAATTGACAATGTCATTAAGAACATCAAGTCATGAAAGTCCACAGGGCTGGACGGATTTAATGCCGCCTTTTTCAAAACATTTGCGGACCAAATAAGACAACTACGGCTAAATCTTTATGAGCAGTTTGCTTCCAATGGACAAGAATCAGGCACTTAGTATGGAGAAGTATCAGGTACAAGTATCATATCTGTAATACCCAAAGAGGGTAAAGAACCTCTCCTCACCAAAAACTACATGCCAATCTCCCTAATAAACATTGATTGTAAGCTATATGCTATGATATTAGCTGAACGAATACAGAAACACATAGCTAAACTTATCCACCCATACCAGGTAGGGTTCCTCAAACACAGATTATCCAGCGATAACACAAGGATCTTTTGCCATGCAATTCAAAAAACAAACGTATTTGATTCCCCAATGGTAGCCATCACACTCAACGCTGAAAAAGAGTTTGATAAAGTAGACTGTTTTTTTTTGCGTATGACGCTTGAAAAGTTCATCTTGGGAATCACTCTAATGGGCATAATCATGGCGCTTTACAAAGATCCGTCAGGTAAAGTCAGGGCAGGTGGTGCGATCTCCTCTAGTTTCTCACTGAAACAAGGAACGAGACAGGAATGTCCTCTCCCACCATCACTTTTCCTATTAGCAATTGAACCATTCCTGTAACACTTAAGAGAGGATAAGTATATAAAAGGCCTAACTTTCAGTGATACCATTTTCAAAGTAGCTGCTTATGCGGATGATGTCCTGGTTGTCTCAGAGAATGCTGAAGTGGCTATTTCGGCTCTTATGAAGTCGATATAGGAGTATTCAGAGGTTTCGGGATACACACTAAAAAAAGATAAAACAAAAGTTATGTTACTTACTAATCAAGGGAATAAGGAAATAATAGGAGATTCAGGCCTGACGTGGCAAACAAGTACAATTAAATATTTGGGACAGGAATTTACTAACAACCTTGTCACTACACAAGAAGAGAATGAAAATATATTGTTGAAGAAAATCACCAAACTACTGAATGGATGGTCACCAAAATGTCTTTCCTGGTGGGGTAGAGTAAAAACAATTAAAACGATGATTACCCCTGTTGTTAATTGTTTAATTAGCATGCTTCCAACGACATTATCAGAAGCCTTCCTTTGGAAAATAGACTCTTAACAATCTCCTTTGGCAAGGAAGGAAACCAAGAATCTCAGTAGTGAAATTTAAGCTGGCTAAAAGCAAAGGTGGGTTGGGTCTCCCAAACATTAGAGCATACCAAATAGCTTTTCTATGTAAACAGGAGGTGGCCTGGTTCATTGAAAACCTGGCCTATTGAACTCTGTGGTTAGATGTGGAAAAAAACTAATAATGGACCTACCCCTAACCGCCTTCATGACAATGAACACCTCTATTCTATCCAACTCCAAATACATTACAAAAATACAAGGCAGGCCCCTTTCAATTTAGAGAAGCATTCCAACATCAAATTTAGTTCCTCAAACCTGGCAACATTATGGTACAATCCTAATATAATAATAGAAGGTCAGACATTATACTGGCAGGAGTGGTCACAAAAAGCAATTAACTTTATAAAGGACCTGTACAATGACACCTCCCCAAAGCCCTTCGCCAATCTTGAGATGGAAAAAAAACTGAATGCAATAGACATAAATTCTTGAAGCTTAAGGTCCAGACCGCTAATTTACCTATAACGCTGGAAGCCCTCACACTACCCTCCAAGCTAGCCCAACCTAACAAGGTGGGACATATGGTATCTAAATTATACAAACTAATCTTACCAGAGCCTCATAAATCCCACAAAGAAAGTTAGTGGAAATGGGAAGTAGAGACTAACTCTAATTCAGTCAAACTTGATTGGGAGCTTATATATAGGACACCTTTCAGAAACAATAAATCTTGCCCACACTCACCCAAACAAAGTTTATGATTATCAATAGAGCCTACTGGATGCCAAGCAGATTATACAAGGCTAACCTTATTAAGTCCCCTCTTTGCGGGAACAGTAACATGCAAGAAGGGGACCTTGCACACATTCTATTTCACAGCCAGCTCTAATCTTTCTGTGATAAGACACTCAAATGCAATAGACACACCTTCCATGTCAATCTGACCGGGGAGTTCTCCTACATGCTTCCAGGACCCCTAGACCCTTAATCACAAAATGAGAATGATTATGACCTGCTTGATCTAATGCTTACTCTGGCATGCAAAATCATTTTATGTAATTGCAAGAACTTCAAAGTAATATCAATCAAGATGTGGCAAGAATGGTTAACTTTTCTAGGAGGTGCACACAACTGACCCCTACAACTCACCCCATGGCGCTCACCCCATACAAAACTATGGATCTCTTAAGACTCTTCCTCTTTTTTCTTTAAGCCTCCATGAACAGCGGAGAAATTCCTCATGTACAATACCCCAGATCAATTTCACCTCTATAGAGATCACTAAGCATGTCAGTAGACCATTGAAGTGAATCCCCAATGGGGCCACTGGTCGCTGTGATGCTCCATTGGCTTTTCTTTTCTTATCCTGCATTCCTGGTTTGTTTTCCTCCTCATTTACTTTATTTTCCTTCACTTTCGATTACAGAGGGACAACTACGAGCTCCCATATTAAGCACGGATGATATTATCACAATCAAAGCCAGAAAATAGTTCAATAACAAGGAAGACTTGATTTTAAGAACTCGGATACCTCCAAATCACAGACTTGGGCATTCATCACTTATTTGTTTTTGTCAACATTGTCCTATGATCTTTTATAATTCATGATAACTGTATATGTCTTGACTTCCTGGATGATATCCCTGGCTAATGGGAGATGTAATACACTATGCTGCTTTTATTTTGTTGTATATTTTCTAAAACCTTAATAAAAATTATTTGAAATGAAAACAGCAAAAAAGAAGAGAAATTAAACATTTATCCTCACTTTGCCAGGTTAAGACCGGGTTTTCCCTGGTCTTAATTCTGGTGCTCCCTCCTATTTAGGACTCCCTTGTAAACAGGAGGCAGCGTCAGAATCTGTGGGTGTTGCGGTGGAACGCCAACCGCAACACCCATTGCTCTCCCCTTTCACGCTAGGCATAGCATGAAAGGTGGCCTTATTTCCAAGACCGAAAAACCCACGTTAAGGTGGTTAATGCTGCCTTTTAAATAAGGCGAAGTTCCAGTCGCCACAGTAACGTCGTAAGAAGTTACATTCCCGTTGTGATAGGGGCTTGTACATATGCCCCTTAGTGTCAGAGTTTCTACGTTAAAGAACAATATATGTTGTAGCACCCATTATAATATGCTGCATGGGTAAATACCAATGCTTGTTAACATTTCCTTCAACGTTCAGGTTATATTTTTCAAACTGTTTCTGTTTTTGCATTATATATAACGGGTGTTTATTTTAAAGTGGAATATCATGGATTTAGAAAACACAGAGAACCAAATTGAAACTTGAAGAGGGTGGGACAGAACGAGAGACTGATATAGCAATGGTAACTGGGTTAGTGGCGGACAGATATAAAGAAAGACTGTCTGGTGAAAGATGATAAAGAAAGAATGAGAAGTTGTTGAAGAAAATAGACAGACAGATAATGAGAAAGAATGCAAAGGATAGGATAGTGTAGTAACTGAGTCCAGGCTGGTTTTTGTAGTTCAGGAGACTTTATTGTAGTTAGTCACAAGTTCTGTAGTTTAACTCACGACTAGCCCCACCAGGAGAAGGCAGCATGCTGCTCAGTCCCTGTCAACTGTGACTTTTACTCACAAGCTCCCATGATTCCATAATGCATCATAACAGCAACATTCCACTGTAGAGCATATGATAAATAACAATAAAGACAGGATATTACATATCCCCTTTTCATCTATATAGTTAACAGAAAAAAAAATACTAAAATTGAGAATAGAAGAAGAAGAAAGCAGAAACCTGATAGACAATAAAGAGAAGTTGTCAACAAGGAGGGAACATGAAGATAGAGGAAAAACATCCAATGAAAAGCTGAGGACACAACGGGTGAACAGGTGAGGAAAGCTGATAAATATGATCCATCCTCCCTTCTATAAATGACAACAGAAAAGAAAAGAAGAACACATTGAAACAAAACAACAAGAAAGAGGACAAACGCAAAAGCACCAATGACTATCCCCTAACCACATCAGCTGGCCAGGCAGACATGCTAGGAGGTAAGGCATAGCACCAGAACAACACTAAGGTGAAATCAGATAGAGAACAAAGAAAAAAACTGACAGCAAGAGAGGAGTTCAGAATCCACAGATGACAAAAGAGGAAAAGACATCAGGAGGAAAACTGAACACAAGCAAGGAACAAGGAAGATGAGAGAAAATAAAATATGATCCCTCATCAAAGCCTAATAACAAATTGATAACATATTATGATATGAACATAACATTACCTTCGAAAACTTGACAATGAAACGAAAAGAAAGAATAACGTTGAGAAAAGAACTCAAATGGTGTGAGACCCAAAAAAACACACCCTAAATGAGGTTAAGAAGAACTCAATGTATGAGCTAGGAACAGAGTCCGTGCAAGGATACACCTCATGTAGAGTTCATATGTTGTGCAACGTAGTGATGGGACTAACCCATATGACACACCTCATGCAGAGGCCAAACATTGTGCACCATAGAGATGGAACTATAACCTAAACGAGTCACCTCGTGTAGAGGTAAAATGTGCACCGTAGAGATGGGATTATAACCAATTCGATATCCCTCGTGTAGAGGTCAAATGTGGTGCACAGTAGCGGTGGGACTAAAACCCAAATTGTAATTGTATACAAGAACACTGAAGTAAAGACACTGAAACACATACTGTACACCCTGTGTAGGGTAATTGTATCCTAGAAAGCTGAAGTAATGGGACAGAAACCCATACCGTACATCCAGTGTGGGGCAAATGTGTACTAGAAGACTGAACCTGAATCTAAAAATGTCCTAAAACGTGAGGGAGGACAACTGTGATCAGGTAACGTTTATGGGTAAGAACCCATGACATGATCTTTAGAAATAAAGACGTGTAAGAGATGCAAATAGGACTGAAACCCATGCATAATTGCCCTGAACGTAGCAACAAAACATAGATCAAAGGGCAAGTGTACTGTGCAAATGAGACCAAAACACCTAGACAAGAGCAAGGAAACAGCACCTTATGGACCAACACCCACAGGGTCAAGAAATGCACATTGTGAGAATGGGAGTAGTGCCCATACCATGTCCTTCTCCAAAGGAAGAAATGAGTTGGATGTTCCTTAAGGAAGAGAACAAAGATGTGGCAATAATGCCACCTCCTAAAATAAAAAGAGTTATCGTCCACGTAGTACAGATGTGTGCAACTTCCAAAAAATAGAATGAGACACCGTTGACACACGTTCAAAATGTACCTCCGGCAAACAAGTGTTTTTGCTGCACAGCGTCCACTCAAATGTTCCGAGGGTTTCATATGTTAAAGTTGTTGAGAACTTGGAAATAGTTCCGCCCTTGAAAACTTACTGGAGGGCATGAAGGCAATAAGCTCCTGGATGTCATCAAACTGCCTCAAGCTTAACTCTGATAAAGCGGAGGTGATGACATTCGGGAGCTTGAAACCAGCATGGTCCCCACAATGGTGGCCACCGGAGCTGGGATCCCCCCCCCAACCGGTGACTAAGGTTCGCAACCTGGGAGTCACCTTCGACAACAAACTGACCTTCCACCACCACGCCAATGCCGTCGTATCATCTGCATTCTATACACTCAAAAAAATCAAGAAACTTCTTACATATCTACCACAGTCAGCCGGTAAAACACTTATCAGTACTTTAGTATTTTCAAAAACGGACTATTGTAACTCTCTGCTTCTTAATGCGCAAGAAGGAGTCCTCAACAAATTCCAGACCATTCAAAACGCGGCTGCAAGAATCTTACTTTCTATCCCCAAATTCACATCAGTATCCCATCACATCAAAGAGCTCCACTGGCTCCCAATCAGGAGCCGAATAAAATTCAAGGCTCTTTGCATAGCCTACAAGACCCTTAACTACCCAGGGCCTAAGTTCCTAAAAATAGCTCTTCATCCATTGGAGCATCGCAGAACACTTCGATCCTCTACAACCTTTGTGCTGTCTGTCCCTCGGACAAAAAAAGCCACTTGGGGAGATAGGTGCTTCACTACAGCCACTGCTAAATTATGGAACACCCTCCCATTGCATATAAAAACTGCCCCCACCCTCATTAAGTTCCGAAAGAGCCTCAAGACATGGCTTTTCTCCTCTGTTTAACCACCCTTAAAGAGTAAGGAGTTCTCTGATCACTAGCGCCGAGACACCTGTATAGGTATTTGCGCGCTTTAAAAATAGCAAAAAAATAAATAAATAAATAAATAAATACTGCAGGCAAAACAAGAAGCGGTGACTCATAGCCAAAATGGTAAATTTCCTCAACATCTTTATTCTTAACACGACGCTCTTGGTAATTTCCATGTTCAAATAACTTTATTGAAAACGTCGGGCATGAAAAAGCAAACATGGTTGGCAAAATGAAGTGAAGCACCAAGTCTGTCAACTCGAAGATGGCAGCACGCTGTAGCACGTCCTCCCGGGTGGCTCACGGCATCAGCGTGCTCCAAACGCGGGAAGGCATCACCGCAGCTGAGGCAGAATGCGTGTCACAGAGAAGAAGGTCCGCATGATGTATGACACACAACAGAAAGGACTGCACTGGACTGAGAAACAGGACAAGGTAAGCGTGTGCAGTACTGGTCATGAACTTCGTTTTTTTAAACAGGAAGAAGTCGGTTAGGCAACGCCACAGGCAAGAGGTCTCAGCATTGCCCAACAATCATAAGCAAAACAAAGTTTCACCTGACTGTGGCCGCAGGGGCTCATAAGACATTGCTGCAGTCTGTCCACAAGCATGTAATTACATTTGCTTCCATTGAGTAAGTCAGGGCCAGAGAAAAACAACCCTTTAAAAAAATGACCTTTAAAAAATGACCTTTGAAAAACGGTCAACTTGAATTAAACAAACTTCTCTCAAGTAGGCAATAGCTTCATGGGTTACAGAGCCCACTAAGCAGGAGACTGATTAACTTCATCACAGCTCGAGATAAGCACAAGAAACGCTTTTCTCAGAATGAAGCACAGGATCACTTACGGTAATTGTGGCAGGATGGTCCCAAATGCATGAGAGGTGTAACTTTAGTTCTCATAGTCCCTCTCCACAACACGTAGTCAGCATAAGACGCAGAAAAAGGATAGGCAAATGTATTGCTGTTGTGACAGGAACTGGGGAGGATGACAAAATCAGTGCCGCAGTAACTGACTGCAGCAGCACAAAGTGAATCTCTTTCATTCTCTTCACTCCTCTGGGAAACCCCACTTTTAGGAGGCACAGTTCCAATGCAGACGGACACCGTAGCAGGAGATAAACACCTCTTTCAAGTCAGCAGGGCAAGAAGAGCAGGGACTGGCACATTTGGTTGGGGCGACTGATGAAAAGGTCACTGGTGGGGCTCAGTGGTGACAGTTTGCTTAAGAAGTGACGCTTTAGATGCAAGAGGATCTTTACCTTGGAGTTTGTTCAGGATTGAAGTTTCTGTGAGGTGGCACGCATAGGTTGTCTTCAAGCTTGTCGCCATTAAAATGTAGTAACAGAGTCCAGGCTGGGTGTTGTAGTTCAGGAGACTTTCTTGTAGTTGGTTACAAGTTCTGTAGTTCAGCTCAGGACTAGCCACACCAGGAGCAGACAGCATGCTGCTCAGCTCCTGTCAACTGTGACTTTTACTCACAAGCTCCCAAGATTCCATAATGCATCATCACAGGAAAATTCCACTGGTAGAGCATATGATAAATAACGATAAAGACAGGATGCTACAGATAGACAGAGCGTAAGACAGAAATAGCTACTGTAAAGTGTGAGATAGGATGTTAGATCTTTCTATTTAACACCATAAACAGCAACCACAGGAAATTGTAACTACTCTGTGGCTCCTTACTGAAACAAGTCTGCGCCAGTGAGACTGAAATGGTCAAGTTGGTCTTATTAACACCAAATGCAATTTTGATGTTTTAGACTAACTGTTAAAATACTGCAGAAAATCCTACTGCTGGATGTTGATGTTATAAGGAACATCCTGTCAGATGTTTATCCACAAAAAATATACCTTGGCGGTGATATTGAATAATGGATTACAGTAAACCTAAACTATACAGTTAAATAGTTACAGAAAACAACTTTCAAAATGTGTGTGAACAGAGCCTACCCAAAATTAGGAGCATTTCCATAATTATTGATAATCCATATTCAAATTGTTCCTCTGGAGGAAATCTGGAAGAATTCTCTCTGGCAGGGAGTACGGGTGTTGAGGGGACAGACCAAAAACAAATTGTGCATGCTATGGCAGAAACTTCTATAAAGTCTGTGCATTTAAGCCTCGTGAATGCAATCTCATTAACAGATTAGTTACTCTCCATCAGTTAGGGAGCGTTGGTTAACTTTAAATATTAATCAGAGTGAGACACTGGTATATAATGAATAACTTAGACAGAAGTCAATACATTTTAACTAAGAAAGCAACTTATTCTTTACAAACCTAAAACAATATTATATAAATTTACCTTAAAAGGTTTGGAGAAAATGGATATATGTACATGGCTGGAAAATTATTATTATTATTATTATTATTATTATTATTATTATTATTATTATTATTATTATTATTATTATTATTATTATTATTATATTTGGGTTTGTAAAGCGCACAGATACCCGGGGTGTTTCCCGGCGCTAACAGAGGAAAAAGAAGCAGGGAGACAAGATGGAAGTGGACATTAAGCAGAGAAAAGCCAGGTTTTTAGGCCCTTCCTGAATTTCAGGTAGCAAGTTTCAAAGCGCAGAGAAATGGGGAGTGTGTTCCAGAGTGATGGCGCCAGATAGGAAAAGGAGCGACCACCAACTCTGGTACGTTTGAAACGTGGCACGGAGAAGGTGCCAAGAGAAGAAGATCTGAGGGTACGCACAGGACAGTATGGTTGAACCAGAGTGGAAAGGTAGGGGGGGGAGTTGTCTGTTTTAATCCTGTGCATGTAACAGAGAGCTTTGAACTTTGCTCTAGATTCGATGCGCAACCAGTGAAGGCTGCGCAGGGAAACAGCAGCAGAGGCAGTTCTGGGCAAATTGCAGAGCAGGCGAGCTGCCATGTTTTGCACCATCTGCAATTTGCGTGTTACTTCCTTGTTAACCCCAAGGAGGAGCACGTTACCGTAGTCTAACCTGGAGGTTACTAAAGCCTGGACCACAGTTCTTAGGGTATCTGGCGGCAGCATCCATGCTATTTTTCTCAGCCATCGCATGATATTAGTACAGATGGCTGAGACTTTCACAGCATGCTGCTTCATGGACAATTGGTTGTCAAATGTAACTCCCAGGTTACGAGCCTTGGTGGATGGAACCGGCAGGGGACCCATTTGCAGAGGCCAATGCTTAGGGCCCCAGAGAGAGGTGTCAGGACCGAATAGAAGAAGTTCGGTTTTATCGCCGTTTAATTTTAGTTTATTAGTCAGCATCCAGTTGGCAATATTAATAAGCCCAGATCGAAGAGATGAAGTAGGGGCGTATTTATTAGAAGAAAGAGAGAAAATAATTTGAGTGTCGTCCGCATATGAAAATATAGAGAGACCAGATTGTTCTGCCAGAGAGGCGAGAGGACTGACATAAATATTGAAAAAGAGAGGGCTCAGGATAGAGCCCTGGGGTACACCGTGAGGGGACGGGAGAACAGAGGAAACAGAAGTAGGGGAAAAAACCTGGAAAGTGCGTGCGGACAGAAAACTGGCAATCCAGGCTAAAGCCATGCCATGGATACCAGCGGCCTTTAGGGTGGAGAGGAGGATGTCATGAGAGACGGTGTCAAATGCCGCGCTTAAATCCAACAGGATAAGCGCCACCGTCTCTCCTCTGTCCACCTGTTGTCTAATAGCCTCTGTGACACCTAAGAGGGTGGATTCAGTGGAGAATCCAGCCCTAAAACCAGACTGGGATGGGTGTAAGAATTTGGTGGCCTCAATGTGAGAGGAGAGGCAGAGGTTAATGTGTTTTTCTAAAACTTTGGACAGACAAGGGAGTAGAGATATGGGTCGGAAATTGGAAGGATTATTGGGATCGGCATTGGTTTTTTTGAGAAGGGGAACCACCATAGCGTGTTTCCAAACTGCAGGGACGGTGGCTTCCAACAAAGATGCGTTCAGGAGGGCTAAGATGGGTGAAAGAGCGGGAGTATCAAGAGTGCTTAAAATTTGAGGAGGCATGGCATCAAGTGGGGAGCCAGATTTGATTTTAGCCATGAGTTTGAAGAAGAGTTCCAGAGAGATCGAATCCCATTTGTCAATAGAAGTATGCGGAACAAGGCTAGTGGTATCCTGAGTGATGGTGTTGTCTGGATCAGTACTGGGAGGGATGTCTAATGCTCGTGGGGAGGCATCAAAACCGGCATAGATACGGTCTATTTTTTCCGTAAAAAATTCGGCAAGAGTATTACATTGGACTGTGTCCAAACAGGGGGCTTTTGGCGAGTTTGATTGTCCAGAGAGTTCTCGGACTGCTTTAAAAAGAGCTTTTGGGCGGTTTTGGGCTGATCGAATAAAGGTGTTTACATAGTTTGCCCTGGCAGATTTGCACAGGGAGTGGTAGTTTCGGAGTTCCATTTTATAAATTTCTTTATCGTTAGTGGAATACGCAGATCTCCATATGCGTTCCAGTTTCTTGCACTTGGATTTGGCGCATTTGAGTTGGTCATTAAACCAGGGGGCAGGGGGGTGAGTGAAATTTTTTTTTCCATTACGGGCCGGAAGACAGATATCAACGGCTGAAGAAAGCCATGTGTTAATTAAACTTTCATCTTTAGTAGTAATATTGTTGGGTAGAGAGGATAGGGTTAAGGCAAGCTGGTGATTCAGTTGTGACAATTTGAGTTTTTTCCAATTTCTATTCGGTCTGAGAGTCTGAGTATGCACTGATGGACCGGCAATAACACTCGTCAGAATGTTAAACTCGATAATGTAGTGGTCGGACCAGGTAATAGGTTTGGAAGGGAGGCAGGTAATGTCGTCAAGGTACGAAAAGATGGGGTCAAGTAGATTACCTGCCTTGTGTGTAGGGCCTGTGTTATGAAGATGTAGATTAAGAGCGGCCAAATCTTGAAGAAGGTGTGTACGGATAGGACAGAGTGAATTGTTAAAGTGGATATTAAAATCGCCAAGGAGAAGAAAGTTTGAGGTTTGAAGCAATAGAGGAGCTAAATTTTCCGATAAAGAAGAAGCCCATGCGCCAACAGCGCCCGGTGGACGATAGAGTAATACGCCCGACAAGGTGTAGTTAGGATTCAATAATAGTTTGAAGTAGCCAGCTTCGCAGTTGGGTATGGCTAAATCTTCCCACTTACATGAGTAGGTCCGTTTATATATGATGGCGATGCCACCTCCCTCCTTGCCCTGTCTATTGCGGCATACATAGGTGTAGTTGTTAGGGAGAGCTGTAGCAACATCAGGTCCCGTGCAGTCCTTCAGCCAGGTTTCTGTTAAGAACAGGGCCGCTGGACTGTCAGAAACCAAAAGATCAAAAATGTCCCTCTTGTGCTTAGGCAGGGACCTGCAATTCAAGCTCAGGAGAGTAAAATCCGTGGAATGATGGGTGGGGAAGGGAATGATTTGACATGAAGAGGGTTTCCAAAACGTAGAGCTGGGAATATGAGTATGTGAGGGTGCCGAAGTTAGAGTCAGGGAGCAAATCTGACAAGATGTAGGGGCATCCGAGGCCCGTAAGCAGGGGCAAGTATTATTCATAGGGGAACGAAGAGATCGTAAGGCATGGCTAGAATAGTAAAGCCTGGGGTTTGTGGAGCACGGCGCAGGGGGGGTGGTCCCTGGTCCCGTCTGGTCGCGGACGGGCGCAGACGGGCTTAACTTAGGCGCAACTTCGGCGCGAAGTCGGCGCCCCCGCTGCGCCCGTCCGCTGCGCCTCCTCCACTCCCCCATATTAAATAGTCCGCTGTAGAAGGCGGCTAGTCCAATCCCCTTCCCTGAATCGCTGAGGGCGGAAGTGCCGCTTCCAGGGACTCGCCGCTCTAGCGGCACCAGCCGAGGCGGATCGAGTCCGAGCGGGAAAGGATAACACACAAGGTAATCACTCAATTCAATAAAAGATAAAATGCAATTTTAAAAGCAATTTTCACGGAACAGAATAGCGTGGCAGCCTGCGCTGCTTCTTAGTCTCAGAGTGAGCCCGGTCACAACACGTGTTTTAAATAGCCAATACAGCGCCAAGGGGTGAGGGCGGCTAGTCCAATCCCCTTCCCCGAATCGCTGAGGGCGGAAGTGCCGCTTCCAGGGACTCGCCGCTCTAGCGGCACCAGCCGAGGCGGATCGAGTCCGAGCGGGAAAGGATAACACACAAGGTAATCACTCAATTCAATAAAAGATAAAATGCAATTTTAAAAGCAATTTTCACAGAACAGAATAGCGTGGCAGCCTGCGCTGCTTCTTAGTCTCAGAGTGAGCCCGGTCACAACACGTGTTTTAAATAGCCAATACAGCGCCAAGGGGTGAGGGCGGCTAGTCCAATCCCCTTCCCCGAATCGCTGAGGGCGGAAGTGCCGCTTCCAGGGACTCGCCGCTCTAGCGGCACCAGCCGAGGCGGATCGAGTCCGAGCGGGAAAGGATAACACACAAGGTAATCACACAATTCAATAAAAGATAAAATGCAATTTTAAAAGCAATTTTCACGGAACAGAATAGCGTGGCAGCCTGCGCTGCTTCTTAGTCTCAGAGTGAGCCCGGTCACAATACGTGTTTTAAATAGCCAATACAGCGCCAAGGGGTGAGGGCGGCTAGTCCAATCCCCTTCCCCGAATCGCTGAGGGCGGAAGTGCCGCTTCCAGGGACTCGCCGCTCTAGCGGCACCAGCCGAGGCGGATCGAGTCCGAGCGGGAAAGGATAACACACAAGGTAATCACTCAATTCAATAAAAGATAAAATGCAATTTTAAAAGCAATTTTCACGGAACAGAATAGCGTGGCAGCCTGCGCTGCTTCTTAGTCTCAGCTATATTATTTTCAATGCTATATTATTTTCAATGCTAAGACAAAGGGGTCAAAGGTGACGATGGACATCTTAGGAGATCAATGGAAACCGACAGGAGAGTTGACAAAGTCACTAAAATGATTTACATTACTAAAGTCTATATTTTGGACTGGGAGAAAAGAAGGGCTGCCCCGAATGTGAGTGCAGTAAGAAAGAGGTTGGAGGTGCGCCAATGTAAAAGTTACCTTTGATTAAGGAGCTGATTTTTATTTTTAAATCTTGAGAATAATCCACCAGTTAACTTTCTCAATCATACTACGATATTCTCAATGAAATTCCAACAGTGGGATCTCTTTCCTCCATAAATCAAGGCTTAAGCCAGAGAGTATTCCACAGCCTCGAATGTGGTATGTGGACACTTGTGTTGCACAGATGGAAAGGATAAGAAATGTGTTTGAGTAAATTATCCTTCCAGGTGCTGTTAAGGGCATACCGTAATCGAATTTTGTGGAACTGTAAGCTTAATGTCTATTGCTCTTGGAGATTTTGATGTTCTCCAAAAAGTCTTTGGGGGTTTCTATTTTCTCAATCAGCACCAAGTAGTCAGAGAGTCCACCATTTGTGCTTTCTTCAGTAGTGGTCCGTGGAGGGAGTGACGGTGGGGCAGTGAGGTGGGGAAGCCCACCACTGGAAGGACACAGATCCCCCATCACTGGAAAAATACCATTAAGTTCTAAATCACTGCATGGTTCTGGAAAGGCTGATCTACGTGCCCAGAGGATGTCTGAAAAAACATGCCAAGAAATGAAAGGCCTGGGGTCAGAATTGTGGTATTGTCATAGAGCCAAGCAGCTCACTGATACTGTTCCTGGATGCAGAAATACATAGCTATAGGTCTAGACCACTGAAAGTGGAGGAGTGGGGAGGCACCTGACATGTTAAAACTTAAAAATATGTAAATCTATCTTATGATACTGAGAGAAGGGTGGGAGGGGATGGTGCATTTTGAGGCAGTTGGTTGTTATTTTGCTATTGTATGCAATTTATCAAAAATCCCCAAAATTTTTATATTATACAAAAACAAACTGTTGGCAGAGGTCACACACGCACACACACACACACACACACATACATATGTATATCCATATATACATATATTCAAACATATATATTCAGACACACAACTGAAAAAGCCATAGGTTTCAGGGACGTTATAGTTAGGAATTAGCATTTAAAAAACCTTAGAAATTTACTGAAAAACCCATAGGTTTCAGGAACGTTATAGTTAGTTGGATATTTGACTCATATAAAACCAGAGAAATGTGCCTGTTATAGTTAGTTGAGCTAACTATAACTCGCACCCCCGCAATGCACTGCTGATGACGTCACATATTACATCACTCATGACATGGTCAGTGACATCACTGATGACATCACTGATTGACATCACTGATGACATCAACCAGTGAATGTGTGTTTCTGTAAAGTTTAAATATGTTTTATAAATATATATATGCCAAGGTGTATTGAAGAATGAATGAGTGTATAAGACTCAGGATGGATGATTAAGTAGGTGTGTGACTAACTGTATAACTGACTAATTAATTGTGTCTTACTTAATGCATGTGTTAGCGACTGATATAAACAATCACACAGTTTAGATTGTTAGTTGGTGTGTAAGCAGTTCCATGGTTTGGTTAGCAACTAGATGAGGATCTATACGAGTTATTCATTGCTTGTCTGAGTACCTGTATGAGTACCTGAGTGTCTGCATGGGGGGTGTAACTCTCTGCATATATGTGTGAGTGGCTAATTCACTAGGTATATGTGTTCAAGTCTGTATCTGTGAAGTTCTGTATGGCTGAGTGAGTGTATGTATGAGTGTCTCGGTCAGTGAATGGATGCCTACATGTGAGTAACTCCATATGTGAAAGGCAGTATATATGAGTGTTGGAATATATAAATGACTATATGTGAGAATGAGTGATTGTAAGAGGGCCTGTATGGATCAGTGTGTCCTTGTATTAGTTATTGTATTTGAGATTAAGTATGTGTTAGTATATGTTTAAATAAGTGATGTGGTATGTGTATAACTGTACAGGTGAGTACTGAAAGTGCTAATGATTATTTCCATTACTGACTAGGTGTGTGAATAACTCTAAGAATGAGAGGCAGTGTGTGTGTGAGTGTCTCTATAGATATGTGACTGGATATGATAATGCTGTATTGATGGCTGACTCTATGTATGAGTGAGTGTATAGGTGAATGAACGTATGTTTGTAGACCTACAAATTAGAGAGTGGATATGCACTAACTGGTATTGGTGTGTTCACAGTTTTGAAAATTATAGTTTGCATTTTAGACTGGGTGTATCAAGTGTTATATTATGGTCTGATCAGGTGCATCTGATTTTCACGTGGATAGTGTCATCAGTGATGTCTTTTGAGATGTCATCAGTGATGTCATCAGTGATATCACTGACCATGTCATGAGTGATGTAATATGTGACATCATCAGCAGTGCACTGCGGGGGTGCGAGTTATAGTTAGCTCAACTAACTATAACAGGCGAATTTCTCTGGTTTTATATGAGTCAAATGTCCAACTAACTATAACGTCCCTGAAACCTATGGAATTTTCAGTCAATTTCTAAGGTTTTTTAAATGCTAATTCCTAACTATAACGTCCCTGAAACCTATGTTTTTTCAGTGAATTTCAAAGGTTTTTTAAATGCTAATTTGTAACTATAACGGGCCTGAAACCTATGGTTTTTCAGTGAATTTCAAAGGTTTTTTAAATGCTAATGTCTAACTATAACGTGCCGGAAACCTATGGTTTTTCAGTGAACTTCAAAGGTTTTTAAAATGCTAATTTCTAATTATAATGTTCATTAAACCTATCTTTTTTTCTGTGTTTTTAATTATCAACCCATTCTCAACTTGGCGAAAACTGCAAATCTCACCACTCTTCCATCGATACCTTATGCCAACAAAATCTGCAATGCGATCCAAAAAGCAGTCGATAAGCAGAGGTAGCAGTAACAAATTGACATCAACCTTTAACTGGTGTAAGGAGGTCGACTATCTACTCCTTTATTTTGACCCAACTCACAACCACATCTAAAGACCAATACGTGATACAGCTACAGATCATGCAGCTCTGACACCCAACAACGCCACAACACCCAGTCCCACCACCACCAGAACCTCCCCACAGACCACCCCCCCTACTACCACCGAGGCAGCACAAAACAGAACAACGGACCTTCCCTAAACATCATGCCCCTCAGCCACACAATAGCTGAATGTTGGGAGATGAGCAACCAACTATATATGAAGGAGGTAAGTCACCCGTCACTGATAAAGAACACAATGCCAAGTGTAACGCTCATGTGCTGTACAGACCTCACTATGCAAAGCACAAACCTCTCCATGTGGAGATATACTGTTGATACTTGTAGTGTAGTGCACAGTGGACGCAACCATGTTACCTCAGGCAGTGGGGAATATTACGGTCATGTAGTTGTGTTGTCCCCCCCTGGAAGCAGAGTTGGCTGCTCCAACGTACACCACTCAAGCGTAGGAGTATGAATAAACAGACCAGGCCCTAACCATGGTTCATATGTGGGAAGACGAACGAGTCTGTCAGAACGGCAGTCCTCACCCTGGCACATGGCAGCTGCCATAACCGTGGGCCTCCTCGACACAGGGCCCCTGCGAACCCAGCGGCACAGCACCGCAGACTTATGTCTGTACCGACTACTGCCTTCGATCTACACTATGAACAGCACGGCTCACAATTCTGATGTAGAGGCGATTGCAGATATCACAGTCCAGTTCACAAGACACGTTGCTCCCAGTGCGGCCCACCCAGACCACGCATCATCGCAGGGTGCACACACGCTGAGTACTCCAGGTGCCACCAACTGTGCAGCTCAACTCAACGCCACGTGGCTGTGCACCCATCCTGACCGCTGCCTCCGCCCTACACTGGAGTTACATGGTTCACAATTCAACATTAGTAACGATGCAAATTGTGTAAGAGACTATAATGGGTTAAGAAGACCAAATGCTCCCAATCTGTGCAGCTCAAGTCCACGTCACCTGCCTGTGGGCCTTTGCTGACAGCTGCCTCTGGCCTACACTGTGGAAGACCAGCGACACGTGGTGCCAACTAACCCTGTTCAACACAAGCCAATGCCACATGTGTAACTGTGTCTTGAGTCCTCAATGGCAGCGACCACAGCACCAGACTCCCTTCGATCACCGAGGGATATTTCCACATGGAAGACCGGTGACACGTGGTGCCACTGAACCTATACTACGCAAGGTTTGTTTGGGTCACCAACGTATGCACGTGGCTGTGGACCCTAGCTCACCGCTACCTCTGCCCCACACTGTGGGCGACCGGCGACAAATGGTACCACTAACCGTCTTCAACACAAGCCGATCCCACATGTGGAACTGTGTCTTGAGTCCTGAATGGCAGTGACCCCAACTTGCCAGCGATCACAGCACCAGACTCCCTTTGATTAGTGTGGTATATTTGCATATCGAAGTCATCAATGTGGAAAGTATTGCCGACGAAAAGCTGTTGATTTCCCTTTCCACGTCCAGTAATTTCCAAAGGAAGAGTGAACAGTTTTATGTCAGCAATGAGACATACCATCACTCGAAAATCACCAAAAAATACTTATAATTTAAAAAGCGCAGAAGCATCAAAGTACAATAATGATTACAACGTGAAATGCAATTATGAACATACAATATAATGCACATAACTCAATTGCTGTTTCTCACTATGTCACGTCATATATTGCCAACTCAGAGAAGACAGAATTGAAAGAAATGTGGGAAAAAATTTCACAGGAGAAGACACTTAGGAAAAAAATGTACAGCCTAAGTTTGAAGATACTTTCACATCGATAAATTGGATTCTACCAATGTTTGGATCGATAGGCATCTGCAAGTTTATATTCAAAGTCAACAGGAACCATCTGGATAAGTCTAGGTTTTCCTGCGGCACGAAATCGAGTTTTAATATAAATGTTATAAAACACATTTGTGATGATATAGACTTACGTTTCTTTGCTAGTCAAGAGAACTCTACAAAAAATAACAGTTGGATATGTCTAGGTGTTGAACAACAAATGCAAGATAATACTGTTGTGAATTTTGAAAAAGAAAACACAAAGTTTAAAGTAGTTTCTGGTGAAAATCCCAACTATGTTTATATTTATTTCTGACGTACTCATTATACAATTCAAACTAGGAATGTAGATGTACTACCACTAACCCTGTTCAACACAAGTCGATCCCACATGTGTAACTGTGTCCTGAATCCTGAATGGTGGTCACCCCAACTTCGTGGAAGCGACCACAGCACCAGACTCCCTTCTGTCTTATTTGTTGTTCTTTTCTTTAACTAATTTCTTTTATACATAAATCTATACATGTCTAAGACTCCTCTTTGTCCAACCGCACAGGGACACTTCCGGGCCCTAGAAGAGTGTTGGGGGTATGATGGTAAAGAGGGTGCATTACCTGCTGATGCGGGGAGAGGCAGCGTCAAAGGGGTATCTATCATAGAAAGAACTCCGATATGTTTTAACAAATACCTCGGACAAATGCCAGCTGGCGGACTGAATCACAAAATGATTTTTCAATACTTATGTAGTGTGAGTTATGAACAGTTCGCACCCAGGCTCGCAGAGGGACAGCTGCGGCCTGTCCGCTCCACTCACAGATGAAGTACAACAAGCCATCGGCACCATTGTAGCTATCCCTGCCCTGTTCTGTCGTACGCCATGCACGCCACGCCATGCCATGCCACTCAGATTACGCTCCGTCAACGGCCCCACATACCTACCTGTCGCAGGCGTACTCGCTGTTCCTGTGCAGGTCAGTGGTCTAGTTCTCCTCATCTCCCGCCCACTCCCTGAGGGCAGCTTTATCCACACCACACCCATCTGGCACATGCGTCACAGGCCATGTGACCAAGCAAATATAATAGATCGACAAAGTCACATTCTTTATTGCCGGTGCTGACGAGATGCCGGACGCTCCACGTGTCTCAACCATACAGAGTCTTTCAAAGGTTGCACCGAAGGTTACTCGCCCCCTATCTGTATAGCCCTCAGGGGCCTACCACCCGCTTGGCGCGGTCTTCACATGCACAGGGTTAGTGCCACCCGAAGCTCTTATGGCCATCAGGGGCCTACCACCACGTGGCACGAACTTAACTTCCACAGGCTTAGCGGCCCCAAAAGCTGATGGGGTCAGGCCCTGGGGGACGGGGTCCCCAGGGCCAAAAACATAGAAAAAGAAGGGGGGCTACACATCCCACCTTCTAAAA
This sequence comes from Triturus cristatus, assembly GCF_964204655.1. Classification (NCBI taxonomy): domain Eukaryota; kingdom Metazoa; phylum Chordata; class Amphibia; order Caudata; family Salamandridae; genus Triturus; species Triturus cristatus. The sequence continues at coordinate 1,112,577,749 of NC_140582.1, read as the reverse complement.
AAAGAAGGAATAAAAAAAACGGGATCGGGCCGGAGGCCACACCCCCTCCTTACACCACTCTGCAAACGTCCCCCCTTGCGCGTTTGCAGAGGGGAACTAATTCCCCTTGAATACTGGGGGTGCCTGGGGGCCAACTAGCCCACCAGGAACCTCCAGTATGGGCCAGGGGGCTGCGTTGCAGAGAGGTGTAATGAGGCCACGCTCCTTTTTACACCTCTCTGCAATGCAGCTCCGTGGCGCTTACTGGAGGTCCCTGGTGGCCTAGTTGGCCCCTAGGGGACCTCAGGATTCAAGGGGACTTAATCCCCCAACTTGAAACGAGCCACGGGCGCGTTTGCACAGTGGTGAAGATAGGGGGCGGGGCCTGAGGTGATACTGTGCAAACACGCCCTGTGGCGTGTTTTAAGTTGGGGAATTCATTCCTCTTCAATCGATAGGGGCCAACTAGCCCACCAGGTACCACCAGTAAGCACCATGGAACTGCGTTGCAGAGTGTTATAAAAGGGGCATGGCCTCTGAACACATCTCTGCAACGCAGCTCCCTGACGCATACTGGAGGTACCTGGTGGGCTAGTTGGCCCCCAGGGGACCGCAGGATTGAAGAGGAATTAATTCCCCAACTTAAAACGTGCCACAGGGTGTGTTTGCACACGTCACCTCAGGCCCCGCCCCCTTCCTTTACCATTGTACAAATATTCCTCTAAAATCAGCCGAACTACGAATTCCGATTTACTCACCTGTTATTAGGAGAGAACCCAGTGCTGCATCTTTTAGACCAGCACTGTCCCTGAAAATGAATTCTAAGCATACTTACCAGTAACTTGTATTTCTTTCCATAGGAATCCATTGTGTGGTTTTCAGCAGAAAAGTTTGTGTCCATTTTTGAAACGTACAAATATTCCTCTAAAATCAGCCGAAGTACGAATTCCGATTTACTCACCTGTTATCAGGCGAGAACCCAGGGCTGCATCTTTTAGCCCAGCACTGACCCTGTAAAATAATTCTAAGCGTACTTACCAGTAACTTGTATTTCCTTCCATAGGAATCCATTGTGTGCTTTTAAGTAGAAATGTTTCTAAGTGTCTATTTTCACAAACTAAAAATATTCCCAAAAAATCGTCTGTATGACTTAAACAAATTCTTTCAACTGTTTACGGGAGATTCACCTGTGCTGGATCCAGGATCCACCACTGAGTAGGAAAAAGTAACAATAACAGTACTTACCTGCTAAGTGAATTTTCTGCCATAGTGTCAACTTTTAAAATACAATAATAATCCTAAAAATCACTACTGTAACCAAAACGCTTTTACTCAACTGTTTACAGGAGATATCCAAGGACTGAATCTAGCATCCAGTCCTGTGGTTAGAAAAGTAATCCATAAAGTAACTAATTGCATTTGACTAGAAATTCACATTGAGCTCAATGTTGCTTTGTGTTTAAAATTGTGTTGCCCATTGCAACAACTGTAACTACTGTACTTAAAAGTCTATTGCCACTTTGCAAAGTATTTAAACTAAAGTAATTCATTCTGAGAAAGTATATTTTGTATTGTAATGTATAATGTAATTAAAAAAATAAAATATCTAAAAATAAACAGTTTAAACAATGTAGTAAATCAGTATAAAAAAATCAGTATAACAATTAATACATTAACAATTGTCATTTACGAAACCTTTGAAATTCACTGAAAAAACCATAGGTTTCTGGCCTGATATAGTTAGGAATTAGCATTTAAAAAACCTTTGAAATTCACTGAAAAAGCCATAGGTTTCAGGCCTGATATAGTTAGGAATTAGCATTTTAAAAACCTGTGAAATTCACTGAAAAAAAACATAGGTTTCAGGCCTGATATAGTTAGGAATTAGCATTTAAAAAACCTTAGAAATTCACTGAAAAAACAATAGGTTTTAGGGGTGTTATATTTAGCTGGACATTTCACTCGAACAAAACCATTTAAATTCCTCCGATATAGTTAGTTGTACTAACTACATCTCGCGCGCCCGCAATCCACTGCTGATGATGTCACATATTACATCATTCATGACATGGTCAGTGACATCACTGATGACATCTCAAATGACATCACTGATTACATCACTGATGACATCATCCATGTGACAATCAGATACACCTCATCATACACTAGTATAACCTTTCATCACTGCCTGTAAAATAGAGTGCCAGATTTAAAACCATTGACACACCAATACAAGTTTCTAAACACCCACTCAGTGATTCCTAGATCTATACACACATCTAATCACTTACCAATAGATTCACTCATACATGCTGTCAATGATCAATAGAACACTATCAAATATACTTATACACCTATATCGACATTACACACCAGCACACATCCTAATCACTTATGAAGTCATCCTACTCACTTTTGCAAACAATGGATCATACTTACTTTTACTTAGCTATACACATATAAAAACACCACTTCATCTATTCATATAGATAATAGCTCATACTTAGTGTGTTTTAAAATCACTATTACAACCATACAGTTATCCATACAGTCACTCATACAATCACTGTGTCTTATGTATACTTATTTATATACAACAACTGACACAAACACTGGCTTTTATTTTTCTAGTTTGTTGGACATGTACCATTGAGACATATATTTGCTCATCGCCACACCCATACAGATATTCACTCACCCAAACAACTGTTATAACATGTAGTTTTAACTTCATATACCTACTGAATCAACTATTCACACATCTTTGGGCAGTCTCACACCCCCCACCGAACCACACACACATTCACTCTCCCATACAAATAGTCAGTTAACTAATCAATAAATAATATAGACTTTCAGGTAGCTATTAACCAACTAGTGCAGCAGTTTACACAACAACTGACAAAGTGATACAGATATTCATACAGTTTAGTCACTATCCAATATATTTAGTGAGCCATTATAAATAAGTCAAGTAAACAGTCAATCACTGCCCCCCTTCTTTTTCCATTTTTTTGGCCCTGGGGACCCCATCCCCCAGGGCCTGCCCCCAATTTTTAAATGTAAAAAAAAAAAAAAAATCGTGAAGGGGGCCGCGTATAATTTGCTCCGGGACCCCATCACCCGTGGCATGGCCCTTTTAAAAAAAAACATTTTTTATGGAGGGAGGCTGCGTAGCCCCCCTCCTCTGGCCACTTTAAGGCCCCGGGGATCCGATCCCCCAGGGCCGGCCTTTGTTTCTTTTTTTTTTTATTGGGGAGGGGGGCCGTGTGGCCCCCCTCCCACGCCACTAATGGCCCCGGGGACCCCATCCCGTGGGGCCTGGCCTCTGTTGGGGGCCGTGGGGGGGTGCCCAATACCCCCACGGTCCCAGCCGGCTTCCCGTATCCTGCGGGAGCCGGCATTGCTTTTCCACATGGGGAGCAGCTAACATGCTGCTCCCCATGTGGAAAAGCAATCAGCTTTGCTTCATTGAAGCATGAGCAGGTTTCCCTACTCTCGCTTCAGTGAAGCATAGCAGTTTGCAATGACAGGGTGGGAGCCACGAGGCTCCCGCCCTGTCATTGCAAACTACAGTGTCCCGGGGGTGGGCACCCCAGGACACTGCAGGAGCCGGCCCTGGGGGGTGGCGATCCCCAGGGCCTATTCAAGGCTCCAGGAGGGGGGCTGCATGGCCCCCCTCCTACACGGACAAGTTGCCCCGGGGGTGGCGGTCCCTGGGGCTGGGGGGGCCTGAGAGCCCCCATCCCAAATAATTTTAAGCCCCGGGGGTAATGGTCCCCAGGGCTGGGGGGGCTGTGAGCCCCCCACCCATTTTCTATAAGCCCCGGGGGGTGGTGGTCCTAGGGGCTGCGGGGGGGCTGTGAGCCCCCTGTATCTAGTACCTCTGAGCCCCAGGGGGTGGCGGTCCCTGGGGCAGTGTGGGGGGATTTGACCCCCCCGGGGCCAATTACCAAAGAAGTGCGGGAGCCCCGCGCTTCTTTTTTTTATTTTCGGCCGAAATTCGCGCTCGGTGCCCAAATCTCGACGATTTTTTTTTAAAAAAATGCTTTTTTTGGCCCTGGGGGTCCTTGTGGGACCCCCTGAGCAGGCCTAGGGGGTCAGGGTGTTTCTACCCTACCCCCTTGTAGCGTTTTTCATGTTTGTTTTATAGGTTTCTTGTGCCTCGGTTCTACCGAGGCACAAGATGGCTGCCAACACTTCCTGATCTGGAGCGTTGACAGCCAATTAGAATACAGCTTGTGCATGGCAGGGTGCGCGCTGGGTGCGGGGAGGGTGCATGGATCCTCCGAGGCCATAGATATATCTATCTTTTTAACTCTAATTTTCTCAGGAACTACTGAACAGATTTACACCATTTAAGCAAAAGGCATGAGTCTGAACTGAGGACTACCTCTTTGCCAAATTTGGTGTAATTCCGTTCAGCAATTTGGGCTGTAGCTGCATCAACAGGTCCTATGGGAAAATGCATGGGGAAAACACGTTTTGGGACCCCCCTTTTTTCTCGGCCCCTCTTGACGAATCACCGTGAAATTTTCAGGATAGGAGCGGACCGGAGCTGGCCAAAAGTTTGGAAAATTTCGCGAAGATTCGTCTATCGGCGCCAACGTTATTCCAAATAGAATGTTGCGGATTTCCTAAGGAAAATAGGTCCTAAGTATATCTACCTACTGGCGACCGCCAGTAGGTAATATAGATAGATAGATAGATAGATAGATAGATAGATAGATAGATAGATAGATAGATAGATAGATAGATAGATAGATAGATAGATAGATAGATAGATAGATAGATAGATAGATAGATAGATAGATAGATAGATAGATAGATAGATAGATAGATAGATAGATAGATAGATATACACACACACACACACAATATCTATATATATATATATATATTGCCTTCTGTCTTTTGCCAGTAGGTAGTTATAGTGAAGACCATGTTTCCAAAGTAAAAGCATTTTTTGACTTGCCTATATCTTTGGCGCCATTTGACCAATCGTCACAAACCTTTCCCCAAAACGTGCCCCAGTGAGTCTAGCTGTGCATGTAAAGTTTCGGGGCAAGGACTGACAAAAAAGGGGAGTCGAAAAAAGAGTGTTTACCATGTTAATTCCCATAGAGCAGAAAGGTATGTTTTGGTCAATAGATTACACTTCAGTTATTCGGTTCAAATCCGTTCAGTAGTTTGCAGGGAAATTAAAGTAAATCTAATTTTCTGTATCTGAGATTGTGGAGGCTTCGCAAATAATATTGAGCTTGTGCACAGATCTGCAGAGAGGGCAAAAATTATATATATTTTATAAATCCACAATGAAATGTTTGAATATTCACGAATATAGTTGTGAAGTGGGCAAATAAAACAAGCGCTGTTTCCCACACTTATTTTTGATGTCACCCCCAGGTGGTCCAGGTCCCGGAGGTGTGCAGAGCTTATAGAAAACCGGAGGGGGAGCATAGTGTCCCCTACAAACGCTCATTTGGGTCCCAGGGACCCCACCTCCCTAAAGGCTGTAGATAAAAAAATATATTGAGGGACCTTGTGGACCCACCCACTGGGGGACCACCACCTCCACAAGGCTGACACAAACATTTAAGAGGGAGTCTGTTCAGACTCATGGACCACCACATCCCCAGGGCTTTCTTATTTTTTTGTAGAAGGAGGAGGCCGCACCAGCCCCTACTCTGCCATTCTCCACCCAAAGGACCACCCCCTCCATGGGGCATGGAAAACAAAGAAGGTGGCCCCTCTCCTGGAGCCATATATGGCCCAGGGCACCAGCACCCCAAGGGCTGGCTCCTGCTAAGTTCCAGAGAGCCCACCCCCAGGACATAGCTGTTTGATTTGTCTTGGCAAGAGCTTGAACAACTACCACCAAGCAAAAGTAAACACTCCGCTTCCAGCAGGCGGGAGCTTACAAAGTGCTTTTGAGATGTCATCAGTGATGTCACTCACCATGTCATGAGTGATGTGATATGTGAGGTCATAAGCAGTGCATTGCTGGGGGCGTAAGTTATAGTTAGCTGAGATATCTTACCTGCTGATTTCTAAGATTTTTTTTATGTTATTTGCTAAATATAACGTACATACTTTTGTTCAATGGAGATTAATCCTCTGACAGAAACTAACCTAATGCACAGATAGCAAGATCTTCTCTCCATGGAAGTAGAGAACATCTAAGAGATTCATAAATACAATGCTTGGCTCTATATTCTCCAAATATCCTAACTCCTCTTTCAAGGTGCAAAAGAGAGATTGCGCTTCTTGTAAATGTGAATGGATTCCAGGCCTGCTTGTACCATGAAAATAAGCAAGCATTTTGAATGCCACAAAGATGCTCCAATCCGCTGTGAAACAGCATCTATATTCGATTATAGAGCAATGGGTCCATCAATCTTTATATGTGTAAACATTCACACTGTAATGCAAAAGAGTATATGAGCATAATAAAAACAGGTTTTACATTTTTATAGACATACATAATTTTGAAGGTAAATTTTAATTTGGCCAAACCAGAATAGCTGGGCGCATACATGGGGGTCAGGGGTAGCAAGAGCCATATACATACAATTTGCAATTAAAATATTTCAAAGCAGATAGAACCAGAGCGTTTAGGTACTGCCTTTGCTGGTCACTCTGATCCCTCTATTTCTGGTACTTGCATAACGACAGACGGGATACCCACAGCACTTGTGACTGAAGGGAGCTCGCTTTTCCATCTCTGGTAGAAGTTTTCAGTACAGTGGAGGATTCTGAGGCTAAGGGCTGCCTCTATCATTTTTTGGGGCTCTGCTTGGAATTGTTTGAGAAGTAATCCAACATGATGCAAGTTTCAGACATTTTATGTTAGAGTGTGACATGCTCAAACAAGCAGGAACTGATTTGCTTTTGGGAATTCTAAATCACTCACTACACTTCCTATTATACAATGGCATAATGATATCTAGATTGGCTCAGGCTCTATTCTCTTTTTTCCCTCTTTTTCTGCTTCAAAGCAAAGACCATGTGTGAGTAAGTGCTGAGGATCACACCTGCTGGGTTTGAAGGCAGCAGACTACCAAGTCTGGGATTACTTTGCTGGGGCAAAGGGGTTGTCCATGTAGAAATGGCAAATGCATGTTGAGGCAACAATACAGGTGCAGAAAAAAATGGTCTAATGTGAAAAATTTGATCTATGAGGTAGTTAGTCAACTAATACAAATAACATTTTGCTTATTTTAGCACAGGCCTCTCCAGGGAGCTGAGTGTAATGTGTCCTTCCTCTGGATGTTTGCACTTGCAGTTATCTGTAGCTGGTGCTGTTTTCCCATACTAAACAATGTGCAAGGGCTAATGACCTGAGCAAATAAGGAGTGATCCCATTTCTCTAGTACTTACGACAGAGGTCATAATCAGGTGCCTAAGCACAGGATACCCGGCAATGATGGATGGTATTTTCAAGGGGGGGCGGGGCATGTGTGCCAGTCATTATCTCTTTGGTAGATGGACCCTGCAAATGTTGACAAGAGGGGTATGACATCGCTGGAGCTTCCAAATGAGTATAAGTGATATAAAGTCTTTCCAACACCTGACAGTTGATAAACATTAGGAACAACTACACAAAATTATAGCCTGATATATGCATGCTGCCAGGATACAAAAACCATTGTCTCCATGATCATCATTTCAGCTGAGCAGATCCGGTTCAATAAAATAAAGGACTTCTACAGGTCATTCACTAGGGGTGGCCAGAAGAGACCTGGAATTATGGAAGTAGCACGGGGGAACCACGGGTATTTGCACTTATTTATTTCATTTTCAAGGTACTTCTGTATCCCTGAAGGGGATGCAGGTGTTTTTTTTGTGTTTTTGTGAGACCTCTCATGTGAATTGATTTTAGCGGTACACATTATGCACCAATTAGATCTCAAGAGGCATTCACTCAGTTGTATGGGGTGAAGCACCACTCAAATGAGGCAACACATTTCCCACTTCACTGTTGCCACTTTGCCAATATTGACTCAGGGCCAATCTAAATGTTGGGATCGTGCTCTTACTGCTCGCTGCCCAGGAACAGGCAGTGAGTTCCTTGAGGGTACCTTTGGGAGGAGATACAGAAGGTCCCAGGAACTCTCCCGGTGTCCACCCGCAGGTGGCTGCCCCTAACAACGGAACCTGTCCGGGCTGAACTCCCTGCATCCGCCTTCACCTGAGACCAGCCTCCCTGCATAAAAAAGGACTGGTGGTTGGGAACATGTTCATTATTCGCTCTACCCAGTGTAGCAGACACACGATGTGTTTGTACTATAGCACAAGAGCCACAGAACAAACACTACTGCCTGTCTACTACACTGCACAATTGTACATAATGTGGGAGAATTCTCATGTTTATATAAGTGCTGTAGACAGGTCAATTTCAGGAATAACTGGAGCACATACCACACCTGCTTCTGCGCTCCACACTGAAGGGCACATGGTTCCGCGTCTTTCTTCTGAAATCAGATTTCAGCCAGTCCCCACATACATTAGCCTATCTATACAGAAGAACATATGTATGAGACGCTCCTTCCACTATGAAACATGTTTTAAGTGACGCACTCTCTTGCTCCTCGCAGCTTGATTTGCAGTATATGAAATCCTTATATTTATTTGTGTAGATTTTTAGCGCGCACCACAAGGTTCTACTTGCATCTGAAGTAGCATCCAATTTGCTTTCCATAACTTCACGAGCATCTCTTAATACTTTCTGTTCTCCATATTTGGGATATTGGCTACAGGGAAAGTAGCAGTGGTTCATATCACTCCTCTCACTTAAACGTGTCTTAATATCAGTTGTATTTGCATAGTTTGTAGTCAGTACATGCATAGGTATTTTCAGGATAGACTTCTGGGATGCTGTCATTATCATCCCTGCTGCCTTTATTACTCCCCTACTGCTGCTCCTCGTGACCACCAGATTACATTCTGAGTGTGTTGTGTCTGTAGCATCCCATGTGTTTTCATTCTGAGTGCGTTGTGTCTGTAGCATCCCATGTGTTTTCATTCTGAGTGCGTTGTGTCTGTAGCATCCCATGTGTTTTCATTCTGAGTGCGTTGTCTATAGCATCCCACGTGTTTTTATTCTGAGTGTGTTGTGTCTGTAGCATCCCATGTGTTTTCATTCTGAGTGCGTTGTGTCTGTAGCATCCCATGTGTTTTCATTCTGAGTGCGTTGTCTGTAGCATCCCACGTGTTTTTATTCTGAGTGTGTTGTGTCTGTAGCATCCCATGTGTTTTCATTCTGAGTGCGTTGTCTGTAGCATCCCATGTGTTTTCATTCTGAGTGCGTTGTGTCTGTAGCATCCCATGTGTTTTCATTCTGAGTGCGTTGTCTGTAGCATCCCACGTGTTTTCATTCTGAGTGTGTTGTGTCTGTAGCATCCCACGTGTTTTCATTCTGAGTGTGTTGTGTCTGTAGCATCCCATGTGTTTTTATTCTGAGTGTGTTGTGTCTGTAGCATCCCATGTGTTGTCATTCTGATTGTAGCATCCCATGTGTTTTCATTCTGAGTGCGTTGTGTCTGTAGCATCCCATGTGTTTTCATTCTGAGTGCGTTGTCTGTAGCATCCCACGTGTTTTCATTCTGAGTGTGTTGTGTCTGTAGCATCCCATGTGTTTTTATACTGATAGCATCCCATGTGTTGTCATTCTGATTGTAGCATCCCATGTGTTTTCATTCTGAGTGCGTTGTGTCTGTAGCATCCCATGTGTTTTCATTCTGAGTGCGTTGTGTCTGTAGCATCCCATGTGTTTTCATTCTGAGTGCGTTGTCTGTAGCATCCCACGTGTTTTTATTCTGAGTGTGTTGTGTCTGTAGCATCCCATGTGTTTTCATTCTGATTGCGTTGTCTGTAGCATCCCATGTGTTTTCATTCTGAGTGCGTTGTGTCTGTAGCATCCCATGTGTTTTCATTCTGAGTGCGTTGTCTGTAGCATCCCACGTGTTTTCATTCTGAGTGTGTTGTGTCTGTAGCATCCCACGTGTTTTCATTCTGAGTGTGTTGTGTCTGTAGCATCCCATGTGTTTTTATTCTGAGTGTGTTGTGTCTGTAGCATCCCATGTGTTGTCATTCTGATTGTAGCATCCCATGTGTTTTCATTCTGAGTGCGTTGTGTCTGTAGCATCCCATGTGTTTTCATTCTGAGTGCGTTGTCTGTAGCATCCCACGTGTTTTCATTCTGAGTGTGTTGTGTCTGTAGCATCCCATGTGTTTTTATACTGATAGCATCCCATGTGTTGTCATTCTGATTGTAGCATCCCATATGTTTTCATTCTGAGTGCGTTGTGTCTGTAGCATCCCATGTGTTTTCATTCTGAGTGCGTTGTCTGTAGCATCCCACATGTTTTTATTCTGAGTGCGTTGTGTCTGTAGCATCCCATGTGTTTTTATACTGATAGCATCCCATGTGTTTTTATCCTGAGTGCGTTGTGTCTGTAGCATCCCATGTGTTTTCATTCTGAGTGCATTGTGTCTGTAGCATCCCATGTGTTTTTATTCTGAGTGCGTTGTCTGTAGCATCCCACGTGTTTTCATTCTGAGTGCGTTGTGTCTGTAGCATCCCACGTGTTTTTATTCTGAGTGCGTTGTGTCTGTAGCATCCTATGTGTTTTTATTCTGAGTGCGTTGTCTGTAGCATCCCATGTGTTTTTATTCTGAGTGCGTTGTGTCTGTAGCATCCCACGTGTTTTCATTCTGAGTGCGTTGTGTCTGTAGCATCCCACGTGTTTTTATTCTGAGTGCGTTGTGTCTGTAGCATCCCATGTGTTTTCATTCTGAGTGCGTTGTGTCTGTAGCATCCTATGTGTTTTTATTCTGAGTGCGTTGTCTGTAGCATCCCACGTGTTTTTATTCTGAGTGCGTTGTGTCTGTAGCATCCCATGTGTTTTCATTCTGAGTGCGTTGTCTATAGCATCCCACGTGTTTTTATTCTGAGTGTGTTGTGTCTGTAGCATCCCATGTGTTTTCATTCTGAGTGCGTTGTCTGTAGCATCCCACGTGTTTTCATTCTGAGTGTGTTGTGTCTGTAGCATCCCATGTGTTTTTATACTGATAGCATCCCATGTGTTGTCATTCTGATTGTAGCATCCCATGTGTTTTCATTCTGAGTGCGTTGTGTCTGTAGCATCCCATGTGTTTTCATTCTGAGTGCGTTGTCTGTAGCATCCCACGTGTTTTTATTCTGAGTGCGTTGTGTCTGTAGCATCCCATGTGTTTTTATACTGATAGCATCCCATGTGTTTTTATCCTGAGTGCGTTGTGTCTGTAGCATCCCATGTGTTTTCATTCTGAGTGCATTGTGTCTGTAGCATCCCATGTGTTTTTATTCTGAGTGCGTTGTCTGTAGCATCCCACGTGTTTTCATTCTGAGTGCGTTGTGTCTGTAGCATCCCACGTGTTTTTATTCTGAGTGCGTTGTGTCTGTAGCATCCTATGTGTTTTTATTCTGAGTGCGTTGTCTGTAGCATCCCATGTGTTTTTATTCTGAGTGCGTTGTGTCTGTAGCATCCCACGTGTTTTCATTCTGAGTGCGTTGTGTCTGTAGCATCCCACGTGTTTTTATTCTGAGTGCGTTGTGTCTGTAGCATCCCATGTGTTTTCATTCTGAGTGCGTTGTGTCTTTAGCATCCTATGTGTTTTTATTCTGAGTGCGTTGTCTGTAGCATCCCACGTGTTTTTATTCTGAGTGCGTTGTGTCTGTAGCATCCCATGTGTTTTCATTCTGAGTGCGTTGTCTATAGCATCCCACGTGTTTTTATTCTGAGTGTGTTGTGTCTGTAGCATCCCATGTGTTTTCATTCTGAGTGCGTTGTCTGTAGCATCCCATGTGTTTTCATTCTGAGTGCATTGTGTCTGTAGCATCCCATGTGTTTTCATTCAGAGTGCGTTGTCTGTAGCATCCCACGTGTTTTCATTCTGAGTGTGTTGTGTCTGTAGCATCCCACGTGTTTTCATTCTGAGTGTGTTGTGTCTGTAGCATCCCATGTGTTTTTATTCTGAGTGTGTTGTGTCTGTAGCATCCCATGTGTTGTCATTCTGATTGTAGCATCCCATGTGTTTTCCTTCTGAGTGCGTTGTGTCTGTAGCATCCCATGTGTTTTCATTCTGAGTGCGTTGTCTGTAGCATCCCACGTGTTTTCATTCTGAGTGTGTTGTGTCTGTAGCATCCCATGTGTTTTTATACTGATAGCATCCCATGTGTTGTCATTCTGATTGTAGCATCCCATGTGTTTTCATTCTGAGTGCGTTGTGTCTGTAGCATCCCATGTGTTTTCATTCTGAGTGCGTTGTCTGTAGCATCCCACGTGTTTTTATTCTGAGTGCGTTGTGTCTGTAGCATCCCATGTGTTTTTATACTGATAGCATCCCATGTGTTTTTATCCTGAGTGCGTTGTGTCTGTAGCATCCCATGTGTTTTCATTCTGAGTGCATTGTGTCTGTAGCATCCCATGTGTTTTTATTCTGAGTGCGTTGTCTGTAGCATCCCACGTGTTTTCATTCTGAGTGCGTTGTGTCTGTAGCATCCTATGTGTTTTTATTCTGAGTGCGTTGTCTGTAGCATCCCATGAGTTTTTATTCTGAGTGCGTTGTGTCTGTAGCATCCCACGTGTTTTCATTCTGAGTGCGTTGTGTCTGTAGCATCCCACGTGTTTTTATTCTGAGTGCGTTGTGTCTGTAGCATCCCATGTGTTTTCATTCTGAGTGCGTTGTGTCTGTAGCATCCTATGTGTTTTTATTCTGAGTGCGTTGTCTGTAGCATCCCACGTGTTTTTATTCTGAGTGCGTTGTGTCTGTAGCATCCCATGTGTTTTCATTCTGAGTGCGTTGTGTCTGTAGCATCCCATGTGTTTTCATTCTGAGTGCGTTGTGTCTGTAGCATCCCATGTGTTTTCATTCTGAGTGTGTTGTGTCTGTAGCATCCCATGTGTTTTCATTCTGAGCGCGTTGTGTCTGTAGCATCCCATGTGTTTTCATTCTGAGTGCGTTGTGTCTGTAGCATCCCATGTGTTTTTATACTGATAGCATCCCATGTGTTTTCATTCTGTGTGTTGTGTCTGTAGCATCCCATTTGTTTTCATTCTGAGTGTGTTGTGTCTGTAGCATCCCATGTGTTTTCATTCTGTGTGTTGTGTCTGTAGCATCCCATGTGTTTTCATTCTGAGTGTGTTGTGTCTGTAGCATCCCATGTGTTTTCATTCTGAGCGCGTTGTGTCTGTAGCATCCCATGTGTTTTCATTCTGAGCGCGTTGTGTCTGTAGCATCCCATGTGTTTTCATTCTGAGTGCGTTGTGTCTGTAGCATCCTATGTGTTTTTATTCTGAGTGCGTTGTCTGTAGCATCCCACGTGTTTTTATTCTGAGTGCGTTGTGTCTGTAGCATCCCATGTGTTTTCATTCTGAGTGCGTTGTCTATAGCATCCCACGTGTTTTTATTCTGAGTGTGTTGTGTCTGTAGCATCCCATGTGTTTTCATTCTGAGTGCGTTGTCTGTAGCATCCCACGTGTTTTCATTCTGAGTGTGTTGTGTCTGTAGCATCCCATGTGTTTTTATACTGATAGCATCCCATGTGTTGTCATTCTGATTGTAGCATCCCATGTGTTTTCATTCTGAGTGCGTTGTGTCTGTAGCATCCCATGTGTTTTCATTCTGAGTGCGTTGTCTGTAGCATCCCACGTGTTTTTATTCTGAGTGCGTTGTGTCTGTAGCATCCCATGTGTTTTTATACTGATAGCATCCCATGTGTTTTTATCCTGAGTGCGTTGTGTCTGTAGCATCCCATGTGTTTTCATTCTGAGTGCATTGTGTCTGTAGCATCCCATGTGTTTTTATTCTGAGTGCGTTGTCTGTAGCATCCCACGTGTTTTCATTCTGAGTGCGTTGTGTCTGTAGCATCCCACGTGTTTTTATTCTGAGTGCGTTGTGTCTGTAGCATCCTATGTGTTTTTATTCTGAGTGCGTTGTCTGTAGCATCCCATGTGTTTTTATTCTGAGTGCGTTGTGTCTGTAGCATCCCACGTGTTTTCATTCTGAGTGCGTTGTGTCTGTAGCATCCCACGTGTTTTTATTCTGAGTGCGTTGTGTCTGTAGCATCCCATGTGTTTTCATTCTGAGTGCGTTGTGTCTGTAGCATCCTATGTGTTTTTATTCTGAGTGCGTTGTCTGTAGCATCCCACGTGTTTTTATTCTGAGTGCGTTGTGTCTGTAGCATCCCATGTGTTTTCATTCTGAGTGCGTTGTCTATAGCATCCCACGTGTTTTTATTCTGAGTGTGTTGTGTCTGTAGCATCCCATGTGTTTTCATTCTGAGTGCGTTGTCTGTAGCATCCCATGTGTTTTCATTCTGAGTGCGTTGTGTCTGTAGCATCCCATGTGTTTTCATTCAGAGTGCGTGTCTGTAGCATCCCACGTGTTTTCATTCTGAGTGTGTTGTGTCTGTAGCATCCCACGTGTTTTCATTCTGAGTGTGTTGTGTCTGTAGCATCCCATGTGTTTTTATTCTGAGTGTGTTGTGTCTGTAGCATCCCATGTGTTGTCATTCTGATTGTAGCATCCCATGTGTTTTCCTTCTGAGTGCGTTGTGTCTGTAGCATCCCATGTGTTTTCATTCTGAGTGCGTTGTCTGTAGCATCCCACGTGTTTTCATTCTGAGTGTGTTGTGTCTGTAGCATCCCATGTGTTTTTATACTGATAGCATCCCATGTGTTGTCATTCTGATTGTAGCATCCCATGTGTTTTCATTCTGAGTGCGTTGTGTCTGTAGCATCCCATGTGTTTTCATTCTGAGTGCGTTGTCTGTAGCATCCCACGTGTTTTTATTCTGAGTGCGTTGTGTCTGTAGCATCCCATGTGTTTTTATACTGATAGCATCCCATGTGTTTTTATCCTGAGTGCGTTGTGTCTGTAGCATCCCATGTGTTTTCATTCTGAGTGCATTGTGTCTGTAGCATCCCATGTGTTTTTATTCTGAGTGCGTTGTCTGTAGCATCCCACGTGTTTTCATTCTGAGTGCGTTGTGTCTGTAGCATCCTATGTGTTTTTATTCTGAGTGCGTTGTCTGTAGCATCCCATGAGTTTTTATTCTGAGTGCGTTGTGTCTGTAGCATCCCACGTGTTTTCATTCTGAGTGCGTTGTGTCTGTAGCATCCCACGTGTTTTTATTCTGAGTGCGTTGTGTCTGTAGCATCCCATGTGTTTTCATTCTGAGTGCGTTGTGTCTGTAGCATCCTATGTGTTTTTATTCTGAGTGCGTTGTCTGTAGCATCCCACGTGTTTTTATTCTGAGTGCGTTGTGTCTGTAGCATCCCATGTGTTTTCATTCTGAGTGCGTTGTGTCTGTAGCATCCCATGTGTTTTCATTCTGAGTGCGTTGTGTCTGTAGCATCCCATGTGTTTTCATTCTGAGTGTGTTGTGTCTGTAGCATCCCATGTGTTTTCATTCTGAGCGCGTTGTGTCTGTAGCATCCCATGTGTTTTCATTCTGAGTGCGTTGTGTCTGTAGCATCCCATGTGTTTTTATACTGATAGCATCCCATGTGTTTTCATTCTGTGTGTTGTGTCTGTAGCATCCCATTTGTTTTCATTCTGAGTGTGTTGTGTCTGTAGCATCCCATGTGTTTTCATTCTGTGTGTTGTGTCTGTAGCATCCCATGTGTTTTCATTCTGAGTGTGTTGTGTCTGTAGCATCCCATGTGTTTTCATTCTGAGCGCGTTGTGTCTGTAGCATCCCATGTGTTTTCATTCTGAGCGCGTTGTGTCTGTAGCATCCCATGTGTTTTCATTCTGAGTGCGTTGTGTCTGTAGCATCCTATGTGTTTTTATTCTGAGTGCGTTGTCTGTAGCATCCCATGTGTTTTTATCCTGAGTGCGTTGTGTCTGTAGCATCCCATGTGTTTTCATTCTGAGTGCATTGTGTCTGTAGCATCCCATGTGTTTTTATTCTGAGTGCGTTGTCTGTAGCATCCCACGTGTTTTCATTCTGAGTGTGTTGTGTCTGTAGCATCCCACGTGTTTTCATTCTGAGTGCGTTGTGTCTGTAGCATCCCACTTGTTTTTATTCTGAGTGCGTTGTGTCTGTAGCATCCCACGTGTTTTCATTCTGAGTGCGTTGTCTGTAGCATCCCACGTGTTTTCATTCTGAGTGCGTTGTGTCTGTAGCATCCCACGTGTTTTTATTCTGAGTGCGTTGTGTCTGTAGCATCCCACATGTTTTCATTCTGAGTGTGTTGTGTCTGTAGCATCCCACGTGTTTTCATTCTGAGTGTGTTGTGTCTGTAGCATCCCATGTGTTTTCATTCTGAGTGTGTAGTGTCTTTAGCATCCCATGTGTTTCATTCTGAGTGTGTTGTGTCTTTAGCATCCCATGTGTTTTTATCCTGAGTGCGTTGTGTCTGTAGCATCCCATGTGTTTTCATTCTGAGTGCATTGTGTCTGTAGCATCCCATGTGTTTTTATTCTGAGTGCGTTGTCTGTAGCATCCCACGTGTTTTCATTCTGAGTGTGTTGTGTCTGTAGCATCCCACGTGTTTTCATTCTGAGTGCGTTGTGTCTGTAGCATCCCACGTGTTTTTATTCTGAGTGCGTTGTGTCTGTAGCATCCCACGTGTTTTCATTCTGAGTGCGTTGTCTGTAGCATCCCACGTGTTTTCATTCTGAGTGCGTTGTCTGTAGCATCCCACGTGTTTTCATTCTGAGTGCGTTGTGTCTGTAGCATCCCACGTGTTTTCATTCTGAGTGCGTTGTGTCTGTAGCATCCCATGTGTTTTCATTCTGAGTGCGTTGTGTCTGTAGCATCCCACGTGTTTTTATTCTGAGTGCGTTGTGTCTGTAGCATCCCACGTGTTTTCATTCTGAGTGCGTTGTGCCTGTAGCATCCCATGTGTTTCATTCTGAGTGTGTTGTGTCTGTAGCATCCCATGTGTTTTCATTCTGAGTGTGTTGTGTCTTTAGCATCCCATGTGTTTTTATCCTGAGTGCGTTGTGTCTGTAGCATCCCATGTGTTTTCATTCTGAGTGCATTGTGTCTGTAGCATCCCATGTGTTTTTATTCTGAGTGCGTTGTCTGTAGCATCCCACGTGTTTTCATTCTGAGTGTGTTGTGTCTGTAGCATCCCACGTGTTTTCATTCTGAGTGCGTTGTGTCTGTAGCATCCCACGTGTTTTTATTCTGAGTGCGTTGTGTCTGTAGCATCCCACGTGTTTTCATTCTGAGTGCGTTGTCTGTAGCATCCCACGTGTTTTCATTCTGAGTGCGTTGTCTGTAGCATCCCACGTGTTTTCATTCTGAGTGCGTTGTGTGTGTAGCATCCCACGTGTTTTCATTCTGAGTGCGTTGTGTCTGTAGCATCCCACGTGTTTTCATTCTGAGTGCGTTGTGTCTGTAGCATCCCACGTGTTTTTATTCTGAGTGCGTTGTGTCTGTAGCATCCCACGTGTTTTCATTCTGAGTGCGTTGTGCCTGTAGCATCCCATGTGTTTCATTCTGAGTGTGTTGTGTCTGTAGCATCCCATGTGTTTTCATTCTGAGTGTGTTGTGTCTGTAGCATCCCATGTGTTTTCATTCTGAGTGTGTTGTGTCTGTAGCATCCCATGTGTTTTCATTCTGAGTGTGTTGTGTCTGTAGCATCCCATGTGTTTTCATTCTGAGTTTGTTGTGTCTTTAGCATCCCACGTGTTTTCATTCTGAGTGCGTTGTCTGTAGCATCCCACGTGTTTTCATTCTGAGTGCGTTGTCTGTAGCATCCCACGTGTTTTTATTCTGAGTGCGTTGTGTCTGTAGCATCCCACGTATTTTTATT
Organism: Triturus cristatus; assembly: GCF_964204655.1. NCBI lineage: Eukaryota > Metazoa > Chordata > Amphibia > Caudata > Salamandridae > Triturus > Triturus cristatus. Next base: position 1,112,559,954 of record NC_140582.1, on the reverse strand, counting down.
CTGAGTGCGTTGTGTCTGTAGCATCCCATGTGTTTCATTCTGAGTGTGTTGTGTCTGTAGCATCCCACGTGTTTTCATTCTGAGTGTGTTGTGCCTGTAGCATCCCATGTGTTTTCAATCTGAGTGTGTTGTGTCTGTAGCATCCCATGTGTTTTCATTCTGAGTTTGTTGTGTCTTTAGCATCCCATGGGCTGCTGCATTCTGAACAGTGGCTTTCAAGGGCATTGAGACCCAGGACACAGAGTTCAAAATAATTTCCATTACAGCAATACGTAAATGCATAAACAGGTAATAACTTGTTTCAAGCCATAATTTATATTTTCGAATCTGATGACTGATAACAGAAACAAGCTGCCGTCTTTTGTTCCCTCACAAGACAACTGAAAACAAAGAGAAGCGATCGTAACACATTCAAATGGATGCAACACGATTTATGATTATATGAACCTATGGGAATTATATTACAATATCATAAAGACCATTTACAATGTTAACATGCCCTTTATGATGGCGATATATGTCGGTGGGATTTATTTTACAATGTCTCTGAGGCCATTTATGAGGTAAAGAATCAAATTACAAAACTATCAATGCTACGAGCAGGAAAAATGCAAAGTTTATCGTTATTCCGATTATATTCCCATAGAATTCTGGTTGATGGTCCCCAGTGTGTCATGCCTAACAATATTAGTTCGGAGAGATGGACACAGTGTAAGCTTTCTTTCTTTCTTTTGTAAAGTATATTCATGGGACTATTTCAGTTTTACAAAGTTTGTAAAAAAAAAGTGTAGAACAAAAGAAGTCTACACTGTGTATATTTAAAGGATTTCTTTAAAAGTGGTCAGAGCACGATTAAGCTAGCCAAATATGTGCATCTGAGAGGATATGGCAACCGAAGAGATGGTCTTCGTGAAATAAAATACCAAGTGCTAATTATGGCGCGCGATAATAAAGCAAAGATCTGAATGACTACGTTGATGTTTTTTTAGCAAGGGTGTAATGGCTGCATATATCTTCACTAGATGCTATTTCTAACAAGGCTTAGATGCTGTTGGATGATTCGTTTTAAGCCTCAGTGTATCACATGCCGGGATTTCATCCTTTCCCACCAGCAACAGATGTCTTGGGCTATGTTCCTAGCAGAATACAATAATAGTGATCGAAACTGCCATGATCTATCTGCCTTACAACATGGGCATTATGAAGGCCTTTCCACATGTGTAACACCACGGCTGTGAAGGCCTTTCCACATGTAACAGCACAGCTATGAAGGCCTTTCCACATGTGTAACACCACAGCTATGAAGACCTTTCCACATGTGTAACACCACAACTATGAAGGCCTTTCCACATGTGTAACACCATGGCTGTGAAGACCTTTCCACATGTGTAACACCACGGCATGTGTAACACCACGGCTGTGAAGGCCTTTCCACATGTGTAACACCACGGCTATGAAGGCCTTTCCACATGTGTAACACCATGGCTATGAAGACCTTTCCACATGTGTAACACCACGGCTATGAAGGCCTTTCCACATGTGTAACACCACGGCTGTGAAGGCCTTTCCACATGTGTAACACCACGGCTATGAAGGCCTTTCCACAGCATGTAATACCCTGGCTATGACGGCCTTTCCACATGTGTAACACCACGGCTATGAAGGCCTTTCCACAGCATGTAACACCCTGGCTATGAAGGCCTTACCACAGCATGTAATACCCTGGCTATGACGGCCTTTCCACATGTGTAACACCACGGCTATGAAGGCCTTCCCACATGTGTAACACCTCGGCACATTATTCTCTCTCTCCTCATGCAGAATTTCCAAACATCCAAACTTCAGAATTGCCACACAGGACAAATATACCACCATCCTCAATGTTGCCTGATGGTGGGAAGACATATAGTGCAATGGGGTAAGACAGTGTTCGTCATGGGACATGAGTGTGTTTTGGGAATGACATGCATGAAATCTACTCTGGCAATAGAGTCCATTGATTTCCCAGCAAGTTCATGCCACTGCCTTCCAAAGAGGAGAAGGACCTGAGCAGGGCACCAACACCAGTGCCTCCACTGTGGGCATAGCACTAGTAGGACAAGGGTCGGTCAAGTGTAGCCTAGGGCATGGGATGGCACAGACAGTGATGCCAGTCAGGCACATCTCAGTGAATGGTGGTACTGTGATCTCTTAAATAGAGAGGGCACTCAGTGTGTTTCCACAGTGGCACCAGGTCCTGCTGGGTAATGGAAGATGCTATGGTCCTTTAAGGCACGTCACTCTTCATAGATGCATCTTCAAGACGAAAGCACCAATAATGACTCAAAGAGGAAGCATATTCTATTCGAATCCCCTCTAAGAATGCTGGAGTAAGGGGCGCTAGTTCATCAATGAGCAGGCTTTGCTGGCTTCTTATATTCCAGCTTCTTCTTAAAGGAAATATATTTTCTTCTTGTTCTGAGCAAGGTAAGGTGAGAACATCCTTTTTAAAAACATATTTTACACAAATTACTTTCCAAAAGCATCTTTTACAATAACATTATTTATCCATAGCCGCCTTAATCATTGCTTTTATGTCACAAAAACAGAATTTAACTTAAAATATGCATTTATAATTTGAAAACACATTTCCCAAAAATTATACTTATTACCTTTCACTGAAGTGCATTTGTAACTAATTTAAAACATATGATATTTCGGAATCATAAATTGACATTTAAGAATAAATAGATGATCTAACATTATTGAGAATACTTATAATTAGGATTACCTCAGAATGCACAGAGGCGTTATGTTTAGCTGACGTTTCCTTCCAAATTGTTCCAATAAATGATAGTAACATATAATTATACAATAGAGGAAAGTGACATCCTGTACACTTGCAATTTCGCTATATAGATGTTAAAATGCTTATTAAACAAGCGAGTAAAAAAACATGTTTATAATTGGGAATAAGTATGCGTTCGTGTGTGTATGCACTGAAAGAGAGTGAGAAAATAGATGTGGGTAAATGTTCATATAAAAAACATATTACAAAAGATATGTGTAGTTTTACCTAAAAAAAACAAATAAACAATAAAATATCAAATATAAAAACAAGATCTGATAAAAACAAATTAGGGGGGGGCTTGGAGGGCTCCCCCCTAAAAATAACAAGAATATGAAAACATTATAAAACGAGAATGCATGTCTGTGTGCATAGTTGTCTACTTAGCCTGAGTCTCGTTTGCTTACTGGAGGTGTGCGCATTTCAGGGCGCAAGATGCCCTTCAATGTATTCAAAATACTTCTGCCCATTGTTGCACGGTACAGTGAAAACGTGCACTCCATGGATTACATTGGCACTTTACAACCTTTACAGTGACCTAGTCACATGGCAGCATGTTGTGGCCATTCTGGCCTTGTTCACAAAAGGGACAAACTAGTCTTACTTCCTTATATGTATATTCCTTTGTTCACAACAATTCATCAATATCGAGAATGCCCAGCCCGGTGCAAAAATCATTGGCATCAGTGTATGCTGCGCGCATTCTTATTCACAAATCATCTTTAACTTGCAGGCATATCAATCATCACCCTGATTCATTAACCTCATCATTTATTTAATGAATTGCACAAGTAGCAGTGACTCTGAGTCATTTTTAATAGTATACCTCATTAACCTATGGTTTCCCAAGTTGCAGGTTCTTCACCCACATTCTAGCTGTTTTTGCGGGCTTTACATTTATTATAAATAAATGTAAACAACATGTATCCATTTGCAATAAACTGACCGGCTTAGAAGGAACTGTGAATATTACTGTTGGTGTTTTATTTCTTTGATTGAATGGGGACATGCGAACCATTTCCATTATGATGACACCGAATCCTTGGTGGAAGCCCTCAGGGGCTCCACAACATGTATCATGAGCACATCGAGAAAATGATGCATAAATCATAGTTGAATGTGCAATGCTTGACTTGGGTCAATGACGACTGCAGTATACATAGTTGATTGGGAACCATTGGTTAATGAGGTATGTGATTAAATATGATGGAGAGAATTCTCATTCTATTGTTCTCTTCACACATCCTGAGAAAAAGAACATCTAAAGAAATGTTCAACGTGTGAAAGCTACTAAAAACATACATTACCTTATACAGGGCTGTGAGAGAATTAATATGTTCCGGAAAAGGAATATCCAAAGACCTTTGGCTTCTTCCCCAGACATACTCTAGCATGATTCTTCTATACTTCACTTCTCTTTATGGCAACATGCTAGCTAATAGCAAATAAGTCTAGGTCATGTACCACAAATATACATACAGCAAAGCTCATTTCTTTTATTTTGCATACTTGTTGGATACACAATAATGCTATGATGCACATAATGTTTGCTATCATTGCATAACATATATTTTGTTGCAGATTGATGCATAAAGCAACTCCATAATATCTAATCCTATATATCTCGTATATGAGCCAGCATCTGGTAGGCTGAAGGAAGCTCATTGTGAGAACCCAGGACCTGTTTGCAGTGTCCCCCCAATTTTAATCCCATTTTGACTACTAGATGCTGGTTTTCTGACTCTGATTGTCCCCTGTGCTCTGCTAACCAGACCCAGGGCCTGTGTTCTGATTAAAAATACATGATAATTAGGTGTATTTACAATTGGTGCTGCCAGCCTACCTGTAAGTCCCTAAAATATGGTAGGGCATGCAGGTGTAGAGGCTCAGCAGTTTAATGCATTTAAATGTGCACTGCTGTGTTGCCTTCTGTCACTTTAAAAGCCAGCCCTGCTTTGCATTTTGCTTTAAAAAGTAAATGGCATGCAAATTCAACTTTAGAATTAAAGGTACTTCCAGAGTCTCAAACTATCATATTGTTACGAATAAGTCACTCCTAAAGTCTCCCTATGTTACTCCGGGGTAAGATGCATTGTAACTATAAGCAGGGACATTATAACACATGTTTTACATGCCCTGGTGAGGAACAAACTGCCAATTTCGTTTTCCCTATTGTAGTCAAGGGCTACATAGGCTAACATAAAGTATTAATATTGAAAGATAGGAGCTATTAATATACCTCCAAATATTAAAATGATAGTTAGGTTAAAATAAACAACTTGCTACTGTTAGATATATTACACATATCACAGAAAAGAATGTAATAAACTTTCTTTTCTGCAAGCCAAAATACAGCCTTTCAGCAGCCCTGCTCTTATTGGTTAGCGCATGCCAGGCTGGTATCAAGCTGTCTTAATGAGGTGTGAAGTGGCCTGACTAGAGACAAAAGAGCTCCTGTGGGAGGGGAACTGCATCGTGCTGAGCAACAGGCAGGATTGGTTTGGAGTATCCAAACTGGCCTTCAAAGAGGGAATAACAGTTTAGACCAGCACAGGCTCACCCCCACATCCTGCACCCCCAGCCACACCGGACTCCCTGAAATTAAATTAGCAGAATGGTTTGAAGGGGAGTGTTAGGGAAACTTAGTCACACAAGTGGGTTGGCTTAGCCAGATCTATCCCTCCGGAAGAGAGTTTCACCATTCTGGGTGCTTTTAATGTGCCACACTTTGGAGGAAGTTGTCATACTTCTGAGTGTCACCCTGTATCCCATTGGTCTGGGGTGCCCCTGCTTGTTGCATAGCAACAATGGATAAATGTGGGAGTGCTGCACAGCAATTCAGAACCCTGCTTGAATCTACATGGAGAAGAAGGACTGCCATGCTGGAGCCTTGACATGCACCAAAAGGATTGCACTTTGAAGGAGTGCACCTGCTGCACAATCTGCTTGGCTTCACAATTAAGGAATTGGCAACCTGAAAGCAACAGGTTAACAGAGCGCCACCTGCATCATCTCCAGGACCCATCTGGAGTGCATTGTAGTGGATTGTTAAGGAGCTGCCCAGGTGCATTGTGGAAAATGTCTGAACATCCCAAGGTATTTAATTCAGGGTAGAGGGAGATAGAAGAAGCTGTGGTCCATTCGGCTTCCAGCTAGTAGTTAATAATCAAGTAGAATGGATCACTTGTACCTGTCACCAGGGTTCAGGTAGTTGTTTCCGACTTTCGATAAAAAACCCTCATTCACGTAAAGCGGTTCGGGGGCGGTATATCTTGATTCTCCGCCTAGATTTGAACTACGTGACAGCATCATCATAGGGTTTTCTTTCATGCTTCCTCCGCCCGGAGGGAACCACTGGATGTTACAGTAGTGATCAGAGATAAAATAAAAAAAACAAAATAGTGAAGTGCTCATGTGATGTGAAAAAGTAGTTAAAAGTTCCTCATGGGGGGAGGAGCCTAGCGCGCAACCAAGATGGCCGCGTAGGTGCGAGGCTCCCGAAGACCTCCGCAACCTCCTACATTTATCCTGTATTCATCCTGCCTCGGTTGAGGGGACTGTGTTGGTAAGCCTGAGCTGAGGTGGTACCCGTTTCTCGTTCTCAAATCGGACCTCGGGTGCCGGAGTGAGCACCGATTGAAGTTTGCGGCCTTCTCCTCGCCGGACCCCGGATTTGCGCTGGGGGGTGACCTGGTGGCAAAGTGAACAACAACGGCGGGCTGGGCCTGGCGGGTCACGTACCCCACACTTTCGCTTTCACTTTCGCACCCCCTCGCCTTCTCTGCGAGTGAGATCGCAGAGCTCTTTGCGTTGGTGTGGCCTCGCTGGGGGACCCTGCCTGCCTGCCGGCTGTGACCCACCCCGCCGATCTGGGGTGGCCCCCCCCGGAGCTCGTGGCCCCGATTGCCTGCCCTCTGCGGCATCGCTGGTGCGTGTGTGAGAACTGCGGTGATGGCCACGAAGCAAGATGGAGATCGATCAAAGACCAAGTCGACCCGGCGTGGCGCCGTACATCAGGCCAACGTCATGGACCGCTATACCCTCCAGAGGGGATCTCCTGGCGGACCACACAAGTCCTCTGAGGGCCCTTCTGATGCCCCAGACTTGCCCACGGATCTGACTCTGCAAGACGTCATGGGCGCCATTGCCGAGATGAAGGCCTCGGTGGGCCAGCGGTTCGATACCCTGGCACATAAGATCGACGCGGTCCTCGTGGATGTTGGCCTGGTGAGGGCTGATCTCTCTAAGACCAACGACCGGGTTGATTCTTTGGCCCAAACCGCATCGGGCCTCACGACTGAGGTGGCGGCCCTACAAACGGAGGTGCGCCGACTCCGTCAGGCGAGTGCACTTATGGATCGGCGCCTTGAGGATTCCGAGAGTCGGGCCCGGAGGAACAACATCCGCATCATCGGGGTGCCCGAGGGACGAGAGGAAGCGGCGGCGGATCTATTTGTGGAAGACCTGATCGCTACCCATCTCCAGCCTCGGGGACTGAGAAATTTTTTTGCCGTGGAGAGGGCCCACAGAGTTCCCGGGAAAGGCCGAAGGTCGGAGCCCCTCCGCGACCTCTCATTGCCCGGATTTTTAACTTTCGGGACAGGGACGCGATCTTGCAAGCCTCCAGACTGCAAGGGCCGATTAAGCTGGAAAATATGGAGGTGAACTTTTACCCTGATTTTACCCAAGCGGTCCAAAAGCAGAGACTGAGCTTCTTGGGCGTCAAGCGCCGACTTCGGGACATGAACCTAAAATATGCCATGCTCTTCCCGGCCAAGCTGCGAGTGGAGGTGGATGGCCGCACGCACTTTTTTGATCGTCCCGAAGCGGCCGGGGACTGGCTGGATACTCTGTCTGGGGATCGTGATCGAGATGGCGGGGGGGGGCGGCGGGAGGAGACGGCCCACTGGAGCGGGACTGAGGGGTTGATATTGGTCCTCACTCTGGACGACTATGATGCCACTTTCGATCAAGCTTCTGTCTTTGTTCTTTCCTCTCCCATGGAGGTTGGGTGGGGTCTGGAAGGGATACTCTTTCCTCCTCTAGGGGGTCTAGCTAGTTTCATTATATAGGGGCGACAGGCACACTGCAAGTTGGGGGGGCTGTCCGGGCTCGTGCAGGGGTGCAGGGAGGGGGGAGTTTTGTTGGGGCGGGTGGGTTGGGGTGGGGTGTTGTTCGTTTACACCACAAGTCAAATGTATCATTGTGTTATCTCTAAAGTGCTCTCTGGGGGACGAGTGATGGCTTCTGTTTATGATGGGGGGTAGGGGACTGAGTTTGTTGTCCTGGAATGTTAATGGACTGGGGGACAGGATAAAACGAGGTGTGGTCCTGCAGTTCTTGAAGCAAATTTCACCCAATATAGTTTTTCTGCAGGAGACACATCTCATTGGCAACTCCTTTCGTGCTATGAATCGACGGGGCTACCGCCTTGTGGCCCATTCGGGCTTCACGTCTGGTTCAAGGGGTGTGGGCATTATGGTTAAGAACTCGCTCCCGTTGGAAATTGATGAGGTGCTCCATGACGACAGGGGACGTTACACGGTTTTGGTGGGCAGAATGGAGGGCAGAGTGGTCGTTTTTGTGTCAGTATATATCCCGCCGGGGCTGCACACGACCACCTTTGCGGACCTAGGGCGCCTCCTCCTTGGCCTTCCGGAGGGGATTCTAGTGGTGGGGGGGGATTTTAATGCTGTGGTTTCCAGGACGGCGGACCGTCACCCCCCTAGGGATCTCCCCCGGGCCCAGGCGTGGTTGCCTGGCCTCTTGGATACCTTGGGGCTGGTGGATTGTTGGCGTTTGAAACATCCCATGCAGCTACAGTACACCTTCCATTCCGGGGCTCATGGTAGTCTCTCACGGCTAGATTATGTCCTGGTTCCTGCGGCTCATGTGGGGAGGGTGGGAGAGGTGAGCCATTTGGCACGGGGTATCTCAGACCACTCCCCGCTCCTGTTGCGCTTTGACATTCTTCCGAGGGGAGAGGGTAGGGTGGCCCCGATTAATCCCTGGTACCTGCGTGACCCCACCATTCGCGCTGAGCTGGTTAAATCCCTTAAGCGCTACTTTGACGAGAATGTGGGGTCTGTGTTGTCGGCGGTCTCACTGTGGGAGGCGTTCAAAACGGTACTCCGGGGAGAGGCCCTGTCCCTTATTTCCCACTCCCGGAGGCGCGAGCAGGAGGAGGTGACCCGTGTTGAAGCTGAAAGAACCGAGTTGGAGGGTGATCTAGAATATGATGTGACGGATGATAAATTACATGTTCTCCGACTCAAGCAAGCGGCCTATAGGGCCCTCGTCACGGAGGCGGCCAGGGGCCTCAGTAGAGAGCAACAGGGGAGACTGTACAATGTGGGTGATAAGGCTGGTAAATTGATTGCGCGGCTGGACAAAAAGGAGAGAGCGAGTCGAGTTTTCCCTTTGATTGAGAAACAGAATGGTGTGTGTGTCACTGAACCGGAAGAAATTGTTTCTTGCTTTGCAGACTATTTCCGTGGGGTGTATTCCCCGGTGTCCTCCCGCTCTGAAGAGGATTCCCACGCCCTGCTCAGAGATATCGCGCTGCCTTCCCTTTCGGAGGAGGACAGAGCGTCGTTGGACGCCGCTCCAACTTCTGAAGAAATTGCCCTCGCCATACGCTCGGTCGCTTCCGGCAAGGCCATGGGTCCTAATGGTCTTCCCATCGAGTTGTATAAACTGCGACCGGATACGCTGGCACCACATCTCCGTGCTATGTTCCTTGCGGCCGACTCGACGGGTTCCCTCCCGCTAGACCAGCGTCTGGCTACAATTGTGGTTATCCACAAGGAGGGGAGGCCGCGGGACCGAGTAACATCCTATCGGCCCATTTCGTTATTGAATGCGGAGCCCAAAATTCTTGCCAAGGTGTTGGCCAATCGGCTGGTCGGCGTAGTGTGTGACTTGATTCACCAGGATCAGTCCGGCTTCATCCCCCATCGCAACACAGCGCTTAACCTGCGGCGTCTGCATGGGGTGCTCGCACGTGTCCCGTACATACGGGAGCCGGCCATCTTGGCGTCCTTAGACGCCACTATGGCGTTTGACACACTGGAATGGCCATATATCTGGGCGACGCTCGCGAAATTTGGGTTTGGCCCTGGGTTTATCAGTTGGGTTAAATTGTTGTACTCTGGCCCGCTGGCACAGGTGGTCGTGAACGGTAGAGTATCGGCTCCGTTCGAGCTGGCAGAGGCACGCGGCAGGGTTGCCCGTTATCGCCGCTCCTTTTCGCGCTCGCCTTGGAGCCCCTGGCGGAGTGGCTGTGGTGGGAACCTTCTATTCGTGGTCTCCGCTGGACCCCCGAGTATGAGGACCCCGTATCTCTATACGCTGACGATATTCTCCTGTACCTGGCTTCCCCACGTAAATCACTCATAGTACTGGTTGATGTATTGCATTCATTTGGTCTTAACTCCGGCCTTGTCATCAACTGGGCTAAATCGTGCGTCTATGTTCTCTCTGGGGAGGATCCTATCCTTCCGCGGGGCTGTCCTATCCAGATCGCCCCGCGGGGATTTCGGTACCTGGGTGTCTTCATTACCCTGGATGCGGAGGCCCGATATAGTCAGAACTTGCTTCCCCCCCTCCAGCGCCTGAAGGAGGATGTTGCACGTTGGAGGCGCTTGCCGCTCTCGCCTCTCGGACGGGCGGCATTGTTTAAGATGATGTCGCTGCCGCGTTTCCTGTACGCTCTGCAGAACACAATGGACGTCGTCCCGGCGCGCTACTTCCGCGAAGTGGAGAGTTTGCAGCGCCGCCTGATCTGGGAGGGGAGACCGCGTATTGCCCTGGCGAAGCTGACGCTCCCGTGGTATGACGGGGGGATTGCCCTCCCGGATATCAAACGGTATTATTGGGCCTCCCAGCTGGCTGCGATTAATCACGGCATGTACGGGCCCGCTCTAAACCCGGCCTTTGAAATGGATAAGATGTTACTGCCGGGTGGTGATTATAACCGAGCTCTTTACTCCAGCTCGCTCGACGCACGTCTGACGGGCCCCACGCGTGTCATGGTACGAGTGTGGCACGCGGCTAATGTAGCGATGGGGTGGAAAGACCGTTTGACCCGGGCGTCGCCACTATACGCATCTGAGCAGTTGGGCACCCTGTGGACTTCGAAGGGCTTCGAGAGGTGGGACATGATAGGCATCAGCAGGGTGGGTGATCTCTGGACTAGGGGGGGAATCAAAATGTTCGAGATGCTGCAGACGGAATTCCAGTTGCAGGACAGGGAGTACTTTCGGTATATGCAGATCCGTCATGCGCTAGGTTCCGTTTTCCCGGATGTTGCCTCCATCCCGGAGTATTCCCCTCTGGAGGACAGAGTGCTAGATGGACATGTACCGGACAGCACGATTTCACTAATCTATAAAAAACTTATTAATGACCGTGCGGGATTGCTAACTAGCCTTCGTGAGGCATGGGTTGCCGATGGATTGGAGCTGGACGACGAGGACTGGGTCTCTGCGGTGGCCTCCCCGAAAGAGGTGGCCATACCGGCCCGCCTTCGCTTCGTCCAGCTCAAGATACTCCATAGGGTCTACGTCACGGGGCCAAGGCTATTGCGTATGGGCTATGCTGTGGACGGACTGTGTAAGCGTGGGTGTGGTTCTTTGGGGACCTTTCTTCATATTTTGTGGGACTGCCCGGAGGTGGAGCGATTCTGGCGTGGTGTGCATGAGGTCCTGCGGGTGGTTACGTGTGTGTCGCTGCTGCCTGAAGCGAGGAGATGCCTTCTGAATGTGTGGGAACCAACCGACTACTCGGCACCACAGACGTGGTGGGTGACTCTGGGATATATGGTGGCCAAACGCGACATTGCCCAACTGTGGGGTTCCCAGAGGTCGCCGACCGTCTCGGCCTGGAAGGACAACATGGACTGGTGCATGTTTCGGGAAAAGGTGGTGTATGTTGCGAGAGGTAAGCCTGAGACATGGGTGAAAGTATGGGGCCCCTGGAATGCCTACCGCGGGGGAATCTGTACCCCGCCGTTATTGCCCGATCCATCTCCGGCCCCGTCCCCTTAGCCGGTTTATCGCCCCGGTACCGGGCACTGAGTCCACCTAGTCCCTGTCCTGACCTTTTCCCCCCCTTGATACTCCTATGGATTGGTAGGGTCCCCCCTCTAGGGGAGCACATGTTGCTGTTTCCGATTGTGGGTTGCCTTGTGGATTTGTTTTCTGTTGTTATTTATATCAAAAAGAAACCGTTATATGGGGTCCGGATGGTGTGGCTATCAACGCTGCTAACTCCTGTGCATTTCCCGTTGCCGCAGCATGCGCGCTATTGTTTGTACCATATGCTCTTTCTGTTTGCTAGCGGCCGGCCTGAAGGTTGTAGGCCAATCTTTGTATATTTTTTGAATTTTGTAATAAACGGTTTCAAAAAAAAAAAAAAAAAAAAGTTCCTCATGCTACCTGGACTCAATTTTATTCCGTCCGGTGCGTGGGAAAAGGATAAAAAACAGAGGTGTGCAGGAAGGGCATGTAATGAGTCCACTGCACTTTTAATCTGAGTGGTTGTTCGACATGTTTCAGCCACTAGAGTGCCCGGAAGAGTCGGGGGGCTTTCTTTAGGACCTCAGAAAGGTGTGGTGTGTGAAGGAAATAGAAATTATCCAAAACCAGGGTGAAAGTTCGAGTACTACTCTAATGAACTTCAAGTAGGATAATACCTTCGAAGACTCAGAGTCAAGGCTTCGGTAAGGAGACGGGGGTGCGTATTTACGCAATTCCGTAGAGTGCACGACTCAAACAGCGTTATTAGGTGTGGGTCGTAATACGTGCAATTGACAATACGGTTCCTCACTGACTAGTCACACCTTACTTAAGTGTGAATATAGACGCAGGATTGGATAACAGTCAAGATTATAAATAACACTGCTACACAATTGATCTGGATTTTACGCAAATTGTGTATATACATTTTGGAGATGTCTTATTGACCTGATATCTTATTGTTGATATCATGCATTGAAGTCTGGAAGCAATAAACCAACAATTAGCCTTGAGAAAGTCATTGTGCATATTATACACGGACGAAACACGTGTTGGCTGCTTTGGATATTTGATGGCTATTTTGGATATTGAATATTGGTTTCAAAACCAATAAAAAGAACATCTTTCAGAAGCTTTGATGATTATTTCATCCTATCCGGTGAACTGTGGAATATTTTGAATCCTCAAAGAACTTTTTTGAATTGCCTATCTATTTATCAGGAATACTGGTCTTCTTACAATGTGTTGTGTCTAGACCTATTGTACTTTAAATAAGGGTGTGCGTTATTAGCTGGTCTCTCCTTTGATATATGTTCAGATATGTTGGGACATTCAATTCTTTAGAGAAGGTGCAGAAAGATATTCGTAGGGTTTTTTGAGGGGCCAGGAGAATGCGGGGTCGATTCCCCAGCCGTGGACAGGGAATCACTACTGGTAATTTCACACAGATTTAGACCTTATGGATTTGAATATAGAGCAGAACATAGACATAGGTCTCATAGACAAAGAGGAAAGATGCCTTGGATCGCGTATTGAGAGGAGAACAAGAGGTGGAACAGGTGAATTTAAAAAACTACCTTTCATATCTCCTGGTAAGGCTGGGCAGCAGACTAGCCCGGTTTGTATCGAGGTGGAAAGTAATAATGCAGGGTCCTGTTTTGATAAGTACAGTACAAGGCTATTACATTGATATTTGTTGGACTTGACTTGGCAAGTGCACCCATTTGCCAGTCCCTAAACCTTCCCTTTTCTACATTTTAGCCACCCCTAAGGTAGGCCCATGGGCAGGCTGCATTGTATGTAAAAGGTAGGACATGCCCTGATGTGCGTGGCATGTCCTGATAGCAAATTACAGCCATTTTCATTGTTCACTATTGCAAGTCTACCTATTCCCCATAGGCCAGAATGGGCAGTTTGATTTTAACACCTTATAATCCTAACTGACCCAGGGAACATGGTAGGAATTAGAGTTTAGTATGCCTGAACTCAGAATGATAAAATACATCTTTTAGTGAAGTTGGTTTTAATATTCTATGTTTGAAAATACCACTTTTAGAGAGTAGGTATTTTCTTGCCTAACTATCCAAGCCTACCTCTGCTAGGTTGTGTATTCCATGTCTGGTTTCTGAGTGACAGGGGCTGGGGGGCTCCAGGAGACAGGGTGAGTAAGCACACGGCTGAATAGACGTATCTGCATGGGGAGTGGTGGGAGGAGTTGCACCTGGGCCTAAATAGGGCTGTGCCTGCCTTCCACAATGCTGGCTCCACCTCCTGTGGTGTGTCTGATGACCCTGGCCCACACTGTCAAAGGAAAGAAGGAGTCCTGTAAACAAAGAGCTCCAGGACTGCACAGAACTGTTTTGGACTAGGTACAGACACTCTCTGCCTTCAGATACAAAGGATTTTGGTGTATAAAAATGGGGACCCAGATCCCAGAATTTAAATCACCTCTGGGAATCAAGACGAACCTTTGCTGAGGAGAACAACCAGGAAGCTGAAGGAGGAGACTACCCCTGTGCTGTGAGTTTGGGGGTTGGCCTGCAGTGGTTGCTTCATTGCCAAAGATAGAAGAAGAGGACTTAGTGTGCTTTTCATCAAACTTGCAGAAGATCTCCAAGGGCTTGAACTTGAGCTTGTCTCCTGCCTGAAGTCTCAGGGATACAAGACTTCACCAACCAGCTCCCCCCCGGAATTCCCTTGCTGGGAATTGAAGTGCCTGCTGTTGTGCTAGGCCTTCTGAGAAACTGTGTGTCACTGGGACTTGGAAGCCGACTCAACAATGAGAAGCATGTCGCCACTGCAGCAGTTGCCGTCGCATCGCCAAGGAAGCATGCCGCCGCTGTCGCCATTACATCACCGAATCGGGTTGCATCACCCGAGAAGCATGCCGCCGCCGCAGAGGTCACCGTCGCATCACCGGTGAAGCATGTCACAGGGCCTGTCATGGCTCAAGAGTTCATCGAGTCGCCGCACGGCCGTTGGGCGTGCATGCATCGCATCAACATTGTCGCATCGTAACCAAGACGCCATTTTGGCGCATCGCATCAGAGAGAAGTATCGCATCAAGGCGCCATCCTGTCACATCATACCTTCTTTACCCGACAGAACCGTTTGTATTATCTTTGTATACTGCCCAGGTTCTGAGGGATACTGGGTTACCCCATTGTTAGCATCATACCAGAGAGCAGTAAGAAACCGATGCATCAACTCCCCTGCGCAGCAGCAAGGAACCGACGTATCCACTCCCCTGAGTGTAAGGAACCTTCGCATCACCTTCCCTGCGACCCTTTTGTTTGCTTTGCGTTACGCATCAAAGGAACTTTGAGAGTAAAGTGTTGCATTTACAATCTTGAGAGAACTGAGCTATTTCCTACTATTTTAAAGTCTGTTTTTGAGTACAGTATTGTGGATTATTGTTGTTTGGTCTTGTGATAAGTCTATATAAAACAACTTAGTGTTGTCACTATATTATTGTATATGTCCACAAATGCTTTACACACTGCCTCTGAGTAAAGCTCGCCTGCTCATGCCAAGCTACCAAGGGGGTGAGCAGGGGTTATTTTAGGAGTGTAGCCCCCTCCCCTGACTAGACGTAAGGGTCCCTATTTGGTCTAAGGTACCGACCTCTGCCAACTAGAGACCCCCAAATCTAACAATATTATAGGTTTACCAGTGCAGGGGTGTTGCCCAAGAATACTTTGTTTCCCAAAAAATCAAGAGATTTTTGTATCTCAAGAGGTAGATGTCCTTTACAAGAAAGGGGCCATAGAGAGGGTGGAACAAACACCTGAGCGTTTTGTGAGCAATGTATTTTTAGTTGAAGAAAAGGACAAAACAATACAGCCAGTGAAATATTTAAAAGAAGTAAATGATTGGGTATGTTAGAATAATTTCAAGATGGAAGGCATTCACATGTTAAGAGACTTATGAAGGATATGGGATTGGTTAACAAGATGCATTTAAAGGATGCCTATTTTACGGTACCGGTATGTATAGAAAACAGGGATTTCCTTCAGTTTAGGTGGAAGGGGAAAAGAGGGAGGTTCAAGAATTTGCCGTTTGGCCTGACGTCAGCACCATGGTGTTTTACAAAAGTAATGAAACCGGTAATAGCTTGGTTGAGATCGAGACAGATATGGTTAAGTGTATACCTGGACGATGTGTTGATAATGGTGGAGGAAAGAATATTGTCTCTGGAACAGATGGAGTTGGCAGTGAGGACTTTGGAGGATCTAGGGTTTGCAGTGAACAGGGAGAGGTTTTGTTTGAACCCAGCGCAGAGTATTAATTTTTTAGGTTTTGAAATTCAGACCTTGAAGGATGTGTTGAGGTTACCCTTGAAGAAAATGAAGAAAATTTAGAAGGAGTTGAAAAGACTGAGTAAGTCGGAATTAAAATCTCTGCGGCAGATTGTGAGATTCTTGGGGCTGTTATCGGTATCAATTTAGGCACTCTTTCTAGCACCTCTGCGTTACAGGGCTCTGCAGAGATTGAAATGGTATCATTTACAAGTGGGAGCGAAATATTTGCAGAAAGTGGAGATGAGCAAAGAAGCAATGCAGGAAGTAGATTGGTGGTTGTTAAACATGAAGGCTTGGAATGGAAGAGCAATCTACGGGGAGGTACCGGAAATGGTGATAGAATCGGATGCATGTCTATATGGTTGGGGAGCGAGATGTGGTTCTGTGACTACAGGGGTATGTTGGTCTGAGAAAAAGGAAGAAATGTATATAAATTGTGTGGAGATACTAGCAGGGTCGTTCACAGTGAGGAGTTTTATGAAGGATTGGCTGAAGTGGTGTGTCTTGCTAAAGATGAACAATGTATCACATTCAAAAGGGTTAGCAGCCTTGTCAAAAGAGTTTTAGCATTACTGCTAAGAGCCGAGAATCATGGTGGCTCAGCATATACCAGGAAAGAGCAATGTGGAGGCCAATTGGAATTCAAGAAATCTGAGAGATGCCAGCAATTGGAGGTTACACAGGGAAGTGTTTTTGAGATTAGTGAGGAGATGGGATCCTTGGGAGGTGGATCTTTTTGTAGACAGGCTGGTTGCCATGTTACAGAGGTTTAACAGTTGGAGACCAGATCCTGAAGCTTTGGGGATAGACGCTTTCCTTCAGGATTGGTCGAAAGGGAGAATGTATGCAGTCTCTTTGATTCAGAGAGTACTCATGAAAGTAAGGATGAAGAGAGTGGAGCTGGTTTTGATAACTCCATTTTGAGAGTCTCAGGTGATGAGTCTGTTGGTGGATGATCCAGTGTTGTTACCGTGTTTTCCAGATCTACTGGTGGATGCCCAGGGGAATTATCACAAGATGATAACAGGAGACCAAATGATGCTGATGGGATGGTTGATTTTAGGAGACTATGGCAGGTGTCAGGATTATCAGAGGAGGCTTTGGAGCTTATTAAGGAATATGTGCTCCAGGAACTTCAAAAGCGCACAGATCGGTATAGAAAAAATGTTTTTGTTGGTGTGCAGCTAGGACTTTGGATCCCGTATCAGTACCTGTTGTGGAGGTGATAAATTATTTGCCAGAATCATTTAAAAGAGGTTTGTTGTACAATAAAGTTAATCTGAGCCAGTCTGCTATTTCAACAGGGCATGTCCTAATGGATGGGCATTCTGTTGGACAACATATATTGGTTAAGAGAATTATGAATGGAGTGCATGTGGAGCTGCCATCTAAATCTAGATATGCATCTTTATGGGATATGTCTGTGGTGTTGAAGGAGTTGGAGGAATGCGGAGAGAATACATTGGTGTGCTTGAAGTTGTCATCATGGAAGATGGCAGTTTTTTGTGTTTAATATCTTTTAGAAGGGTGTCTGATATAAGGACTTTGGAGGTTATTGCTAACAGCTATCAGACAGAGGGAGTGTGTTTTGTGTTGTGTAAAAGCATAAAGACTATGTCAAGGACCATTTTCTATCCAAAAATGGAAGGACATGATTTATAGTGTGTGGTAATTTGTTTGAAGGATTATGAGGACAGGACAAGGGGATTAAGAGAGCTGGGGATCTCACAGTTGTTAATTTCTTATAGACAGCCTTTTAGGGCAGTTTCTGCACCAACCTTGGCGAGATGTGTTAAGGATGTGATGAAGATGGCAGGGATTGATATATCTATATTTAGGGTGCTTTCAATAGGAGGAGCGATGGCAAGTAAGGCTTTTGTGGCCTGGGGATGTTTACGTTCAATAATGAAGGCTGTTGATTGGTCAAATGACTCAACGTTTGAAAGATTTCATTTTAAACCTGTGGAAAACACGGTACAGATTATTTCTAATATTATCCCTCCCTGCTGGGCCCAGCCCATTAAAGCTGGTATTTTTTGTTTTTTAGGTCAGAGTTAAAGGTATTTCTTCTGAGAGTGAAGAAAGAGGAGGGATTTTAATTAAAGGATGGTGGACAAACATGAATATTTTAGAATTTTATCTTTTTGGAACTTGAAAATTCACAGCAAGAAAAGAAGGTAGTGTGCTGTGTGTTCTTGTATAATATGCGTGTTCTTGATGTTCTAGAATTATAGAAGGTTCTAAACTAATTCTAGGATTCTTTGTTGCTGTTGTGTGTGAGGGCAATAAAGGAGTAGTTCATAATATTAGCCTCTGTGGCCTTAACAAAATCGTGATTTTCTGGCCATTCAAACTGATAATCTGTATTTTCATAAATGTGTGCTGGATTTTTATCATGTTTTGTGTCTTACTTTTTGTAATGTATTGATGTTTGTAAATGCTTTCCACACCTGTCTCCTAATTCAAGACTGCCTTCTCACAACCAGCTACAAAAAATGTGAGTAAGGGAATAATTAATTGATACCTTGACTGAACATAACGATGTACTGTGTTTGTGGCCTTATTACTAGGAGTAGGTCCGTACTTATCACTACTAATAAAACACTATCCAACACTCATCAATATTTTACTTAGTCTTTGGCAAGACTTGTTGGTTGATCAAATATCATCCCTCCTTATGTTATGGTGGGGGAGTAATGGATTACCACACAGATGGTAAGCATACATCTGTAGTCTGGTGGCCAAGGTTAACCTCTGTAGCCTGGGGGCCAAGAGAAGTTGACTAGAAGTGCCCAAAACCATTGACACAGATCAGGTGCTGACAGCTTTCAGCTCTATCAGAGATAGAGTATGCTAGCATCATTGTAATGCCATTATTGTTCACTGCAGTTACTGAAATGCTGAAAAGGCAATATTAATTCATGAGACAATCTATTATATTTTAGTTTGATTTAGTAACGATTAAGACACTCTTTAAGTAGGCTATGTGTCTGTGGATATTCATAAAATATTATTTGTCTGCTATTTCAGTTAGCGCTGTTTATAGTAAAGCATTATGCTAAATGCTTTGTTGTGGCAACGGTCTAACCAGAAACCTCCAAATACACTTGAACATCCTATTTGTTTCCCTGTCAATACAGGTGAATTTCATGTTTCACTGTTTTTTTGCTCCAACATCATCCTTCGGGTATTAGGGTGTTCAGTAACTATCTTCAATTCCTGTGGGAACAGTATTTAGGTGTTGACCATCATACTATTTCTGACTCACTTACAATATTATAGATTATAATGTTGACATTGCGGATTCAGTCTAGCAGTCCCTGAAAGTGTTTACAGGGCAGTTAAATGTACAAAATTCCAACAAAGAGTTATATTTCTCCCATGAACTGCCATATCTTAAATCATAAAATAACACTTCTCTTTAAAAAACAATACCAAAGCATGTACATGACACCATTTTACAAGAGTTGGGTACTGTTAGAAATATAATTTCTGGTTGTCTAGGGCATACACCTAAGCCAGGCAGAAACCACCACTCTAGTCTGGGCAAGGGAGTTACACACTGAAGATAACCCTCGCTCACCCCCTTGGTAGCTTGGCAGAGCAGTCAGGCTTATACCAGAGGCAATGTGTAAAGCATTTGCGCAAGACACTCACACAGCAGCGACACACTAGGCCTACCTCAAAAGAAACTCCACGCAAGGTTATATCAAAAATAGCCTTTGTATTACTTATAAAACACATTAGAGCATAATCACATATATACACTGTGCCACCTGGCACTGGTATCACTTCACAGGGATTACATAAATCTTTTGGTCAATCGGGCCTCTGTCATAAACCTTACAGTATGAGAAGACAACCAGTAACCACTGGTATGAGTACGCTTAGCCTAGGCGAAACACAATTAGCCGTGCGCCATAATAGACACCTGCAGTGTGTACATATTATCAACACATACCCTCACTGTACCGGTGGTGCAGCCCTGGCAATGTAATACCTAAAACATCATCACATCAGGGCATCACACATCGCAGTATGGCACATGTACAATTAGGAGGGCACAATATGAGGCAAAACCAAAATAGCGGTACTTATCAAAGTACCTTACTCCTAGAGCTCAGCAGCAGTGCACCCTAGGGGAGTACTTATCAGAGTGCACCTTCCACAAACACATCCTGTCCACCTATGCATATCACCATGTATGATTGAAGCAGGAAATGCAGCAGTTTATAGAAAAAAAAGTACTACAGCCGGATACCCTAGGGTGCAGGAAACATCAGCTCTCCTATTAGCTGGCTTACAGTAATTCTGAGGAGCCACCACGATCATCAGACCGGGTGGGTAGGGCCAAAAAGCACCTGTGCACCTTTCCACCGTAATGCGGTAAAGATTTCCATTCCCCGTGACCCCCTCCAGCCAGCTGCCCTTGTCTGTGCAGATGCCAGCCAAACCCGCACTTCAGCTCTTCCGATCCCAGCAGAGATCCTCCTGTTCCCAGGGCATCCCTCCTCATTGTGCTGCCTCATCGGTCTCTGCAACACGTCAGCTGGGCTCTTGAGGTAGGCTGTCCACACCGGATCCGGTCTCTGTTGGCAGAGTGCAGCGCGACTGGCCAGCCCACCCCACGGGTGACTTTTCACTGGTTGGGGATTGCGAAGCTGAGGCCTGAAACCCGCACTGGCATCAATGGCTGAGGCAGAGTTACACATGTGCTGCAGTGAGGGGCACAGTCAGTCATCACTGGTGGCACCTGGCGCCTCCCAGAACCAGTGCTGGGACTGGCAATCAGCGCCCTGGTCTCCTTCACTTTTGAGACCAGAAAATGCAGGGTAGGTGTGGTGTCTTGTTAAACTCTTCTGGAATCTGGAACACCGCCCGTGTTCCAGATTCCAAGTCAGACAGTTTGACCCAGGCTAACCAGATGGATGTTAGATTGTATTCTCCTGAAGAATAAAGTATTCTACCTTATCTGAAGCATGCTGAGATGCCTTATTATTACACTGGCGATGATTGGAAAAATCTTCAGTTAGCCTGGAGTCCTGTGGCAAGTAGATCAAGCAGCTGTTGTTTCAAGACCTCTGAGATCCCTGTGTGGTGTTCTGGTGCATGTCCAACATCATTGTGAGGTATATGCTGAAAACCCCGCATTTGGCAAGCATCCTGTGAGACTTTTATGTATTTTAATTTATTTTCGAGCGAGCGGCGTTTCAACATCTCTCTGTGCAAGCACGCACATTCTACAGGCAAAGTGCTCTGACGTCATTGCGTCTGCCCGTAACGGCGGCCATACGTTGGGATAACTGTACGCAACGTGCCGACCATTTTAGATGGCGATTTCAACTTCAGCGTCAAGTTCAATGCGAGTGCTGTAATCTGTGATACACGCACATCGTATGAACTGGATGACGCTGTATAATTTGCCACGCACATTGTTAATGCTCATTCACAGATGATAAGCGCACAGTTGATTTATACATTGCTGATGCGCACAGCCTTTTCGGATTATTATCCAATTTAACGCTCGTGTGCACAACTTCATTTTGATAAGCGCTCAGCTTATTCATACATCGCTGATGCGCACAGCTAAATTAAAGTACAACGTGCACAACTAATTCAAACATCGCTGATGCGCACAGCTTATCCACAATATTTGGTGCAACTTCAAAGCTTATTTGATACTCGGAATCGCAGCGTATAGCTAATAGAGAAGTCGCTGATGCGCACAGCTTATAAAAAGGAAAAATCAAAATACAGCCTTTTATTTTATGACATTTCTCATGTCTATATTAATTGCATGTTACTAATATAATTATTATTTTCCAGCTTCACATTTTGTTTATTGTATTAACGTAGGGATTCAATGCTCCTGCACCATTTCTACCATCTCCTGGTGAACCCATTTTAGAATGGAAGCGATGGAAAGAAGGTTTTGAAGCATACATTGAAGCCATTGGTGTTGATCATTATACTGATAATAGAAAATTAGCCATTTTAAAACATTGTCTTGGAGCGGAAGGAAGACATATTTTAAGCCACTTACCACCAAGTACGAATCGCATATCGTCATTCGATGATGATACTGATGTATTTCAAGAGGCTATCAAACAAATGGATAAACGGTATATAAAAAAAGTTAATGAGGTGGTGTCACGTCACAAATTTCTCAGCAGAGGGCAACTTGTCAATGAATCTATAGATGCTTTTGTAAATGATTTGAGAATATTAGCATTTAAATGTAATTACACTACATTCCACGATCAAATGATACGTGACCAAATAGTACACAAAGTTGCCGATGTCAAGCTTCAAGAAAAGTTGGTAGCTGCAGAAGACTTAATGTTAGACAAAGCTATTGACATTGCTCATCGTTTTGAAGATATGAAACTAGGATTAAAAGAACTGGCTGAGCAGAAAGCATCTGAAATTAATGCAGTTAAAAAGTCTAATCCTGAGAAAGCCACGTCCAGTAAAGTAAAATTTAAAACTCAATTCAACCAAGACAAAAAAGAGTACATTTGTTTCAAATGTGGTATTCCTGGTCATTTATCCAATGACAAAAGATGTCCTGCCATGGGTCAAGTGTGCAGATATTGTAAATTAAAAGGACATTACACAAGGATGTGTAAAAACAAGAACAGGCTCAAAAATAGAAACTTTGATCATAAAAGTCAAAATGATGAGAATGTGAAAGAAGTTAGAGGTGACATTAACGATGATGAATTTTTTTTAGCTGTTTATGAGGTTAACAGCAATATGAAAGATGCTCCTTTATGCACTGTTGTAATTGGGAACAAGGATGTGAGGATTATGGCTGATTCCAGGTCCAGACACACACTCATAGGAGACGAATGGTTAACAGAGTTTCCCGATGTATGTTTATCACCTCCAGATATCAAATTGGTTGGGTATGGTAGAAAACCCATTGATGTATTAGGGTTTTTCACAACTGCTCTTAGTTTCAAAGGTAAAACCATTTCCTCCAAAATATATGTTGCAAAGGAAGGCTCATGTCTTTTGGGATGGCCTCAACAAAGAGATCTAATGATCACTTTAGACCCTAACCATCCCGATCAGGTACTTGGGTATTCGGATTTGATTCTTCATATTGATATCGATCCTGCATCTGAGGGGGAAAAAAGATTTCCCAGTGTATTTTCATCTGCCAAATTGGTCCTTCTAAAAATGATGTTCATAAAATCATTCTAAAACATGATGCTGTGCCCAAAGTCCACAAGGTTAGGAATGTTCCCTTACATTTAAGAGAAGCTGTTAAAGGTGAACTTAAACGATTGTGTGATCTTGATGTAATTGAGGAAATAGAATCATCAGAATGGTTATCCCCTGCACAAAAACCAAATGGTAAAGTCAGATTATGTGTTGACTTAAGAGATCTTAACAACAATGTATGGTTAGACAGACATCCCCTGACAAATATTGGAGAGATGTTCAAGAAACTTAAAGGTGCCTCAATATTTTCTACTCTTGATTTATCTAACACATATCATCAAATAGCCCTTCATGAGGATAGCAAACATCTTACTTCTATTATCACTTCAGAGGGGGCTTTCAGATACAAGTGAATGCCTTTTGGATTAATTTCCGCATCCTCTGCTTTTCAAAGGTTGATGCACAATTTATTTAAAAACATTGAAAATGTACTATACTTTCAAGTTTTGTGCATATTACAAGACAATGGTTTGACTTTAACCAAGGACAAATGTAAATGTGGGAATTAATTCAAGTAATTGAAGTTACATTGCATCTGCACCTGCTAAAGCCACGTTTGATACTGCGCATGATTCAATAATTGTTTCAGATGCAAGTAATTTTGGATTAGGTGCAGTTTTGATGCAAAATCAGAATGGTCATTTAGTCACCATTGGCTTTACATCTAGGCCATTGAAGGGTGCAGAATGCAAATATTCCACTTTAGAAAAAGAAACTCTTGCATGTTGGTGGGGTATTGAGTACTTTTGAAAGTATGTTTATGGTACTGTCTTCAAAGTCAGATCTGATCACCGTCCTTTAGTAGATCTATTTACAACAAAAGGATGTAGTAGAGCCACTTCGAGAATTGCTAGATGGCAATATAAACTACAGGACTTTCATTTTAAAGTTGAGTATGTTCCTGGGGTAAGAAATATTCTAGCGGATTGTCTTTCAAGATTACCTGTGGTTGATGACAATGTTGTTGAAGAAGATAATGATTTAGAAAATGTGATTTCTATTTGTGAAGTATCCAATGGATGTATACAAGAGAAAGAATGGAAACTTGCATGTGAAAATGATGTTGTACTCAAAGAAGTTATCAAGCACATCAAGTCTTCATGGCCCAGAAAGGCAGATGTGTCAGAAAGTCTTCTTCCTTTCTTTCAAATAGCTCATGAGTTGTCTTTAAAGGATGATATATTAATGAGAAGCTTACAACTTGTTGTACCCACTGATTTGCAACAAACCATCTTGGATATGGCTCATGAAGGTCATGCAAGCATGACAAGTATGAAAAGGAGAATTAGAAGTGAGTTTTGGTGGCCAGCTATGGACAAAGCTATTGAACGTAAGGTCAGGGATTGCATGGAATGTTGCACCAGTGATAAATTACAGAAGACTGTATCCTATGATCGTCTTCCCGTTTCCCGACCCTCTTGTGTGTGGCAATGTGTTTGGCTCAGAATCCTGTTTACGCCATCATACTTATTGATCAATTATCTCAGTGGCCTGAGATTAAAATAGTTCCTAACATTACCTCGAAAGTTGTGATCCAGTTTTTAAATGAGGTGTTTGAAAGAGAAAGTTTCCCAGGATCTCTTATTACGGATAATGGGGTACAGTTAACATCCACCGAGATGAAAAGTTTTCTTGAAGGTCATGGCATTGTTCACAAACGTTCTTCTGTCTATTATCCCCAGAGTAATGGGATTGTGGAGAGGTGGATCAAAGTCTTTCAGGAGGGGTTACAATTAGCCATTTCCAATGGGAAGAATCGTAGTCAAGCCATTAGTGAAGTTCTTTGGAGTTACAGGAATACTCCTAGAAGTATGGGTGATCTTTCGCCTTTTGAAAAAATGAGAGGGAGGAAGAGTGTGTCTAATATGAGTCAAGCATGGATGAGAGATTTTTTGCTTAACAAGAACGACAAAGCAGTGTCTGTTAAAGGCTGTCATGATAAGGTTGTCATTTCTCCTGTAAAATTCGATAATTGGGTATGAGTGAAGAAAGGTAGGATTGTTAAATTGGGGGAATCTCGGTTTTCTCATCCCTTGAAAGTGGTTTGTGTTGGTCATCAGGTGGTAGAACTATCTGATGGAAATGTTTGGAGTTTATCCAAGGTGGTGAAGATTCCTCAGTGGTTGTGGCCTGTTGAAAAGATTACTGATTCTACTGATATGTCATCGCCCAAACTTTCATACAACAGGATGAATTGGAGAAAGTCAATTTCCTCACAATGTTGAATTCCAAATAACCACCATATGCAAAGAACTCGTCAACGCCCTGCTTGGTATAAAGATTATTATGTGGGCAAGTGATGTTTTTCTGTATTCTTATAGTATTGTTATGTTATTCATGTATACTTTACACATGTTTTTGTTTATTTACATATGCAATTCTTTTTGTGTTATTCTTTTGAAATGTCAATGAAGGGGAATGTGTGGTGTCTTGTTAAACTCTTCAAGAATCTGGAATACCGCTCGTGTTCCAGATTCCAAGTCAGACAGTTTGAACCAGGCTTACCATATGGATGTTAGATTGTATTCTCCTGAAGAACAAAGTATCCTACCTTCTCTGAAGCATGCTGAGATGCCTCATTATTACAGTAGGCTCCTGCACGCACTGTCCAGGGAGTAGGGCCACTACCAATGCTCCTCCGGCTTGACTGCAGTATGAGCCCACATCTGTGGCGCAGGCAAATAAACTCTAGGGTACCCAGCCCACGTTCAGGGCCAAGAGCCCCAAGATAACAAAGCACCCAGTTCTGCCCGGACCAGGGGCACTGCAGCACTCCTAGATAGTGCTGGGGGACACGCAGACAGTGAGCAGCCAGGTTGGCCAGCACCCGGGGCATCAGAACAGGGGGGGCAGTCCTTCTCTCAGACCATCAGAATAGTCCAGTCCCTAGGTGGTTCCTCCTGGCAGTCCCACACAGTGTCTTCTTCAGTTCCAAGTAAGCACACAGTTCAACAGACATGGGGTCACAGCCCTAATATTTATATTGCGCATGTCTTTTGATCTTCTCTGGCACAGGGTTTGGTCCCAGTTCAAACCAGTTCTGGGGGGCTCACACCTTCCTCTAAAGGTGCATGACCACCTCCTTTGTCAGTGTAGGCTCTGGCCCGAGACACACCACAGGGGTGCAGAGCCAGCATTGTGGAAGGCAGGCACAGTCTGATTCAGTCTCAGGTGCTACTCCTCCCACCACTCCAAATGCAGACATTGCTAATTCAGCCTAGTGCTGACTCACCCAGCCCCTCTGGAGTCACTGCACCTCCCCAGCCCCTGTCACTCTAGAGCCAGACATACAATACACAACAGGTAGGCACAAAGACACATCGCACACAGAAATGCCCACTTCTAAAAGTGGCATTTCTAAAATAGTGATAATAAATCTGCGCACACCATTATGCAGAATTTATTGACACTATTCCAAACATACCAAACTTGATCATGATACACCTCTCTTATCAGGAATTACCACTGACACACTTATCAGGGAATCCCCAATGCATTCTTATGAGAGGGCAGCCTCACAGTAGTGAAAAACCAAAGTGGCTGTTTGTCATTACCAGGATATGCCACAGATTCAAGGCACATGTCCTACCTTTTACCTACAGCACACCCTGCCCATAGCGCTAGCTGGGGCCTAACTTAGGGGTGACTGATATGCAGTAAAAGGGGAGTCACAGATGTGGCAACCACTTTATGTGCCACGTCACAGCAGCAGTAAACTGCCCGCACAGGCCCTGCAATTGCAGAGGCCTGAGACAAGTATGAAAGGCTACTTTGGTGGGTGGCACAAGCAGCGCTGCAAGCCCACCAGTAGCATTTAATTTACTGGCCCTGGGTATCTGAGTTACCACTTTACAAGGGACTGATAGGTAAATTAAATGCACCAAGCAGGCGTAGACCAATCTTACCATGTTTTACCATAGAGAGCACACGCACTTTACACTGGATAGCAGTGATAAAGTGCCCTGAGTCCTAAAACCACCAACACCAGGCCAGAAAATATACCAGGAGGAAGGCAAAAAGTTCAGGGATGACCCTGCAAAAAGGGCCAAGTCTAACATGTACGCTACAACGATTCAGGTTATTTATTCTAAACTATAAGAGAATGAGTAAAGAAGAGTAGTAGTGTACAGATATTTTAAAGATGTGTTGCATGGACTATGAGAGGTGCTGCATAAATTACATCTCCCAATAGATACTGTGTAATAGGATGCCAACAATTTAAAATGATAGAGTGAGCAGTTTAAGAACAGAAGTCACCATACCAAATCTGCCTCTTGCTATGCTAGAAGGGTTTAGTAGGCTGTGGAACCTATAGGTTTATTCTTTTCATTCTTGGTGTACATATGACTGTTAGTAGATCACATACTCAATTTATTCTAGGTCAATTGAATGGCAGAAAGGCCTTTAGAATTGGGGTGGGCGGAATTTGCATAGTCGCGTTACGCAAAGTTCTGCGAAATGGTAAAAAATCTCAGCGAGCTACTCAGAATTCCGGAATTGCTTTTTCCACCCGTTCACGATGCGTTTTAACTGTTCGGGGATGCTGTTTGAATGCTCTGGGGAAAATATCTTACGAACTTTCCCATGCGTTCGGCCATCTTGTTTCACTTGTCCCCCCGCTCGCGATGCCTGTTTCCTGTTCACGAACGTGGATGTCCGATGGCGCGTTCAAATTACGTGTTCGCGATCGCACACTCTCGCGGGATCTCGTGGCGCATGCGAACGGATAGGAAAACTCATCGGCGAAAGCAGGGATCCAGGTAAGTCGCTCCCGCGTGCGCGAATACACATTTTCAAAGCGCGAAGAAGGAAAAAATTTGCCAATGCCGCAGATCGCGGAATTTTGGTCTATTCCACGTTCTCCGCGGAATGCGGAATTGCCAATATTTTGCAATTTTCGCGAGCAGGGCGGAATTACCGCCCAGGCCTACTTTAGAAGGGATTGGATGATCCCCAAACTACTGAGGGAGATAATCTAAATCAATGCTAATAGACATACTTGAAAAAGAAACTGTCAATAAAAATGTGATATTTATATCATTAAAAGGAAGCAACTAGAGAAAATGAATCAAAAGATCACATAATATTTCTGACTGAAAAGTCCAAAAAGAAATGGTTGTGCATGAGAACTAGGCCTGGGCCAAAATTCCGTTCCGTTCGCGGAAATTGCGATATTTTGGCATTCTCGCGTTCCGCGGAAAGCGCGAAAATGTCAAAATTTCCGCATTCCGCAGCTTAGCGATAATTTTTTTCTTGCTCGCGCTGTAAAACAATACATTCTCACGCGCGCGCGATCGCCTTACCTGAATCCCTGCGTTCTCCGACAAGTTTTCTTGACCCGGTCGCGTTCTCCACGAGATGTTGGATTTTGGTAGCCATTTTGCGCTGTCTCGCGAGAGTTCGCGGCCGCATTCAAGTCATTTTTCACGCGATCACGTCATTTGTCGCGCGATCACGTCTTTCTTCTCGCGATCATGCACCGCGCGAGTATGAGAAGATTGAGATCTCGAACATGTCATTCTACATCGCGAGCCAGAGAATGAGGACGCGGGCACATGAAATCGAACGCGAACAGGAGAAAGAGACCGCGAACACGTCATATCCAACGCGACAGGGACAAAGAAGAGAACGCGATCATATCGTTTTCGACATGCCGGCGGAAGTAATGTGAAGCTGGAGAACTCAACAACGTAAAATTTACAATTTGGAGAGGAATATCGGCTCTAGCAGCATGAAACCATCTGCAAATACTGATTTTGGATGAAAAGAACTCCTTACATTCACATTTGGCTTTCCTTTTTTGTGCAAGGAGTCATTTTTTTTTTACAAGGTGGAGAGAGGGAGGAAGTGACACAGATTCTCCAACTTCCTGTTCCTGTACAGCAGGCTCCTCCCAGTGCTTTGTCCATCTCCTGCTCATTCTGCCTTTGGATTTGGAGCTGGAAAGATCACTCTTTTTGTCTGCTGCATCATTGCAATTGGATTTCAGGATTTTTGGAATAGAATATTTTACAAGTAAGTGGTTGTTGTGCTTGATTGTGGGCATTGCAGTTGTTGTGTAACTACAATTTATTTTTGATAATTAATTATCATCATTCCTTTTTTATTTTTTTTTTTATTTTAATTTTGTGGGTTGTAGTAGTAGGCCCGAGCTAGCCATGGGCATGGCCTCATGGGTGTGTGTGTGCATGATGAAGCAACTGTTCCTTTTGTTTTTTGAATAAATTTCATTTACAATCACATTTAGGGCATGGATGGCATTGTATTGAGTTGGGGAAGTGTGTTTTTTGGGGTGGCCTTGCTGATGTTGTTGGGCCTGGACATGTGGCTGGTGGCCATTTTGAGGCCTAGGCCTGCAAGCTTGCCTGGCCTTGTCTGCCAGCAGGCCTGCTTTCATCCACTGCTACCAGAGCAGGTAGCCACAGCTTTAGTAATCTACTGTTTTCTGTGTGCTCTGTTGAATTTAGACATCATTTAGGGCATGGATGGCATTGGATTGAGTTGGGGAAGTGTGTTTTTTGGGGTGGCCTTGCTGATGTTGTTGGGGCTCGCCATGTGGCTGGTGGCCATTTTGAGGCCTAGGCCTGCAAGCTTGCCTGGCCTTGTCTGCCAACAGGCCTGCTTTCATCCACTGCTACCAGAGCAGGTAGCCACAGCTTTAGTAATCTACTGTTTTCTGTTTGCTCTGTTGAATTTAGACATCATTTAGGGCATGGATGGCATTGGATTGAGTTGGGGAAGTGTGTTTTTTGGGGTGGCCTTGCTGATGTTGTTGGGCCTGGCCATGTGGCTGGTGGCCATTTTGAGGCCTAGGCCTGCAAGCTTGCCTGGCCTTGTCTGCCAGCAGGCCTGCTTTCATCCACTGCTACCAGAGCAGGTAGCCACAGCTTTAGTAATCTACTGTTTTCTGTGTGCTCTGTTGAATTTAGACATCATTTAGGGCATGGATGGCATTGGATTGAGTTGGGGAAGTGTGTTTTTTTGGGGTGGCCTTGCTGATGTTGTTGGGCCTGGCCATGTGGCTGGTGGCCATTTTGAGGCCTAGGCCTGCAAGCTTGCCTGGCCTTGTCTGCCAGCAGGCCTGCTTTCATCCACTGCTACCAGAGCAGGTAGCCACAGCTTTAGTAATCTACTGTTTTCTGTGTGCTCTGTTGAATTTAGACATCATTTAGGGCATGGATGGCATTGGATTGAGTTGGGGAAGTGTGTTTTTTGGGGTGGCCTTGCTGATGTTGTTGGGGCTCGCCATGTGGCTGGTGGCCATTTTGAGGCCTAGGCCTGCAAGCTTGCCTGGCCTTGTCTGCCAGCAGGCCTGCTTTCATCCACTGCTACCAGAGCAGGTAGCCACAGCTTTATTGATCAAGTGTTTTCTATGTGATCTGTTGAATTTTTAGACATCACCTTCCTGAGAGTGTAGTGTGGCTGTACACCGTACTAGTAGTATAACATAGCTCTAGTTAAAAAAAATTCATAAATGGCTAGACTATCTTTTGTTTGCACTAGTACAGTACTAAGTAACTGAACCACAAAAACAAATGCAACATTTCACTGATGTTCTTCTCCTGTCTTCTTTGCTTTTAGGTGCACAAAAGACAGAGTAGGAGGTGTCATCGGCATCACCTGGCTACCCGTTGTACTGCCAGCCAGACAGAAGTCCTGCTGCGCATCACGCCCACGTGTGACCAGAACTTGTTGTGCATCTGCCTCCTGCCTGACGTCGGAATAAGATGGCCCCAAAGAAAGGTACCAGGTCCAGTACCAAGAAAGTTGCTGGTGAGAAGAAGGAACAGAAAAAGGAAGTGCCATTAACCACGACTGGTGGTGTGCCGGCCAAGGTTTTTTTTGGCACCAAAGCGTTGTCCGGGAACCAAGCTGGGAGCAGCACAGCGGTCCAGCAACCCCACCAACCTAGGCCCAAGAGCTTTACTGTCGCAGAGGTAGCCAGTCTACTAACGGGCAGCGATGTTGAAGAAATGTCATTACCGCAAAGTAGTACACAATCAAGTTCAATGCAGGCGCAAACTCAGCAGATCAGTGTGCAGCCGCCGCAACAAGAACAGCAGCAGCAGCCGCCGCAACAAGAACAGCAGCAGCAGCCGCCGCAACAAGAACAGCAGCAGCAGCCGCCGCAACAAGAACAGCAGCAGCAGCCGCCGCAACCAGAACAGCAGCAGCAGCCGCCGCAACCAGAACAGCAGCAGCAGCCGCCGCAACCAGAACAGCAGCAGCAGCCGCCGCAACCAGAACAGCAGCAGCAGCAGCCGCCGCAACCAGAACAGCAGCAGCAGCAGCCGCCGCAACCAGAACAGCAGCAGCAGCCGCCGCAACCAGAACAGCAGCAGCCGCCGCAACCAGAACAGCAGCAGCCGCCACAACAGCCCACCATAGTAGTTGTTGCTCCTGACGTAGGGGCATTTCAGGAAATCGAGCTTCCTGCAGACAAAGCGGAGCGAAGTCAAACCACTGTTTCAGAACATCTATTGTCTTCCAGACCACCAGCAAGGAAAAGGAGGCTTAGTCCATCATCTTCTTCTTCAAGCCCCGCTTCTGATGATCGTGATGACACTTGGGTCCCACCAGCTCGGTCTGAGAGTGAAGTACGCCACAAGACATTGCTTCTGAAAAGGAAGGTCCCAGAAAAACTTAGAGTTATTGAGGTAGATGTAGAAGAGGGGGGTGATGATGTTGATGAAGACGAGCCAGTCATCACGCACATTACTCCCGCCCCAAAGGGATTGGAGACCGACATTCTAACCCTATCCAGAAAGGCTGCTACTGAGCGGGATGTAGCACGGATCTCACCAACACAGGTTACACCACCACTACCTCCAGCTGCCATATTTTCCAAGGCCCGGCAGGGACCTACATCCAGCTCAACCACCTCAGTAGGAAGTGGTAGTAAAAGTCACAGTGTAGGTGGACAGGGTCACATATTTTCAAGCACCCCCTCAAGTTCATCTGGTGTTGAAAGTGGCACATCCAGCAGTGCCAGAAAGTTCTCCTCCCCAGTTTGGGACTTCTTTTCTGTTAGCGCCAAGGAGGAGAACGTTGCTATATGCGCAATTTGTCGGCAAGGTGTTCGGCGTGGTAAGCTTGGTACAAACTATGGTACCGGAGGACAAGCAAGTCATCTCAGAATACACCACACTATTGTGTGGGAGGATCACCTACTTAAGTTAAAAGAAAGTAGGAAAACTAAACCCTTTGAAGTTGGTCAGGAATCAGGGAGCGATATTATTGTGGTGGCAGGTGAAGAACAGGGAGGCATTTCTAGCCTTGTCTCCAGTAGTGCAGTCACTGCAGTGGTAACGCCCACATCCTCCTCAGTAACATCAGAGTGGCACCGCAGTAAGAGCCATACTCAGAGTGTGGGTGAGACACCAAGGCGACCGGCGAGTACCTCAATGAGACAATCTGTGTCGTTGAGCCTTAGTGGGTTAATGGCACCACTAAGGAAAGTAAGCCAGCCTACCATTGACAGCATGTTTAGGTTGGAGGGGCAGTTCCAACGCAACCACCCAACGGCACGATTGTACAATGCGAAGCTGGCTAAAATGTTAGCGCTGGACCTTCTTCCTTTTTCATTTGTGGAAGGGGTGGGTTTCCTTGAATTTGTGTCTGCCATCTGCCCGAAATGGAAAGTTCCAAGCCGGTCCTATTTCGCAAGAATTGCTGTTCCGGCACTACATCATGATGTGCTGGAATTGGTTGGACAAGCTTTGCAGAAGAGTGCTGTGCACAATATCCACCTGACAACAGACATGTGGACCAGTTGCCAAGCCACAGATTACATGTGTATCACTGCACACTGGATCTCTTTTGTGGGGGTTAAAGATCAACTATCTGCACGAGGTGTTGTTGACACAGCTGCAATTTTTGAAGGTACTCGGAAACATGCAACTGTAGCCATGTTCGCCATGGAGAAATCTCATACGGCTGAAAACATTTTAGAAGAGTTTCGCACCAAGGTTTTGGAATGGCTGCAGCCCAGAGGGCTTGGTATTGGTTTTGTTGCCACAGACAATGGCAGTAATGTACTTAAGGCCATGGAACTTGGTTCCTATTTCAGGGTTCCGTGTTTGGCACACTGCATAAACATTATAGTGCAAGACTTTCTGAAAAAAGAACCCATAGTAAGCAATTTACTGTCCATCTGCCGAAGAATAT
Organism: Triturus cristatus; assembly: GCF_964204655.1. NCBI lineage: Eukaryota > Metazoa > Chordata > Amphibia > Caudata > Salamandridae > Triturus > Triturus cristatus. Next base: position 1,112,526,412 of record NC_140582.1, on the reverse strand, counting down.
GCACTCATTTCAGCCATTCTTTTAAAGCTCGGAAGCAGCTGAGGATCATCCAACGTGACCGTAGGATGCCAGTCAAGGCACTCATCCAGGAGGTGGCAACACGTTGGAACTCAACGTATTACATGCTTGATCGTCTGTACGAACAGCACAGGTCACTCAATGATTATGTCTGGTACAGAAGCAGTGATGCTAGTGTTAAAGGCATGACCCTTCAGAGGGAGCAATGGACCCTAATTCAATGCCTCACTGAGATGCTGTCTCCTTTTGAGGTCTTCACACGTGAAGTCAGCAAGGAGGACTGTACAATGGGCCAAGCTATCCCATTGTTGCAAATGCTAGAGCATGAGCTGAATAATGTGTCTGAATCCTACAAAGGTGTAGAGGACAGAAGGCAAGCCCATGACTTGGTGGAGAGCTTATCCAGGCGCTTATCAGAAAATGTAAGGATACAAAATAAAATTTTGTCACAAGAACATTACATTTGTGCCACAATTCTGGATCCACGTGCAAAATTAGGACTATTCCGTTCTTTTTCCGACACTGATGTTGCCCGCTACAAAAGTTGTATAGCTGAAGCAGCCATCAAGTTTGAAAACGAAGGGCTGCTAATTAAAAGCCCGCCACATCAACCCAACAAGTACTGATACTGAAGCAGGCCATGCAGAATCAAGTGCAACTTCGTCGGCTGAGGGCAGTGCGGTTGGCTCACAATCGCAACACTCACCATCACCATCGACTACAAAAACAATAACTGGATCATTCGGCCGAGTACAATCATTATCAGATTGGTATGTAAAGATGGGCCTTAAGCACAGTGCTGATGCACAGAAAAAACAGCACAAAAGCTTACCAGCAGCAACCCTGAACATTGAGCGGATGGTCCAGGCCTATCTGGACGACCCAACAGAGGTGTACGTTGATCAAAACCCAGTGCAGTATTGGCATAGGAAAAGGTCTGAATGGCCACAGCTCAGCAGGCTGGCGATAAGCTATCTGGCTTGCCCTGTCGCAAGTGTCTCTTCCGAACGTGTTTTCAGTGCTGCAGGTTCCATTGTAACCTTGAGAAGGACCAGTCTATCTCCCAAAAATGTGGAGAGGTTAACAATGATCAAAATGAATCAGCACTTCATACCACCGAATTACACAATGCATGAATCAACAGAGGAAGATGAGGACAGCGGCTCAGGTGACGGAAGTATTGTGTCAGATGATTACCTACTACTGGAAGATCCCCCAGAGTTTGAGGACGAGCTATACTTCCCTGACAATTAGGCTCGCACTTACTGTCTTCCTCCCTTTTTTCCCCCTTTGTTTGTGTCTGTTGTTCCGGTTATAAACTTGTGAATCGCAACCAATGCATTATCACCGTCTTCTAATCTTTTAATTTAAGATACAAGTTTCAGGTGTCTGCCATTTGACACTACAGTCCTCAGAATCCAGCTCCTCCGCTCGATCATACTGCATCTCCTGGTCAATTCCATTTCCCTCATGAATGATGATTGGATGATGGTAACAACAAATTCAAACTTTCCTCGTCCTTCCAAAACAAGTGGACCATGAATCTGATGACTTCTATAGCTATCCTCCTTCAGAGCAGAGAGAGACTGGCCATTAACTGAAAATAAGATGCAACAGGTAATGATTGATGCCATGCATTGTCCGCAGAAAAGCAGACTGAGTGATGTAGATTTTGTTGTGTGTGTTGCGCATGAATGAATTGATGTAATTGTGCACTGCCACTAATCAACATTCTACAGAACACACTAATTTTCCTCTTCTGGCAAACAAGAAATGTGTACTTCTCCTGCATCTTGGTGATACATTGCTTTTAATTCAATACAGGAAGGGGACTCACTCAATCTGCGCAATGCAAATGACTGTGACTTAACAGCACCGTCCATCATGATGATGGCGAAAGAGACGGCCTGCAGCGTTAACGAGATGAGATGCAACAGGTAATGATTGATGCCATGCATTGGCCGCAGAATAGCAGACTGAATGATGTAGATTTTGTGGTGTGTTGCGCATGAATTGATGTAATTGTGCACTGCCACTAATCAACTTTCTACAGAACACACTAGTAATTACTAATTTTCCCCTTCTGGCAAACAAGAAATGTGTACTTCTCTCCTGCATCTTGGTGATACATTGCTTTTAATTCAATACAGGAAGGGGACTCACTCAATCTGCGCAATGCAAATGACTGTGACTTAACAGCACCGTCCATCATGATGATGGCGAAAGAGACGGCCTGCAGCGTTAACGAGATGAGATGCAACAGGTAATGATTGATGCCATGCATTGGCCGCAGAATAGCAGACTGAATGATGTAGATTTTGTGGTGTGTTGCGCAGGAATTGATGTAATTGTGCACTGCCACTAATCAACTTTCTACAGAACACACTAGTAATTACTAATTTTCCTCTTCTGGCAAACAAGAAATGTGTACTTCTCCTGCATCTTGGTGATACATTGCTTTTAATTCAATACAGGAAGGGGACTCACTCAATCTGCGCAATGCAAATGACTGTGACTTAACAGCACCGTCCGTCATGATGATGGCGAAAGAGACGGCCCATTAACTTAAGATGAGAAGTAACAGGTAATAAATGATGATAATTAATGGCATGCATTGGACACCTGACTCTGAGCTATTGGTCTTTGTGTTTGCATTGTTTGTTGTGCACAAAGTGATGTCAAAGTGTACTAGTGTTAATCTATCTTTCTGTACACAATAAAGAATGACTCAAGTCAGTAATATTTATATTTCTACTCTTTTTGTGTTATAAAAATTACACTTGTACTGCAGGCCGATCTTCAGTCAGTAGAAGTATCAGAGCTGATGATGAAGTCAGGAGGATGTTTCATGAGTGGCATAAAACGGAAAAGCCTAAAGGTAAACACGTGAACCACAACCACAGCACAACCAAATGTCTGTGTAGAAGTTGAATAGAGTGTAGCGGTGGGATGACTGCAGTGCATTGATTTTACTAACTTTAACTGTAAAATGCTATGTCTGGAATGGATAATGTGCTTTGCGTTTGTCCAACTCTTTGAGAGAAAAAAAAAAAGGACTCTAAAGTGTTAACGTAGGATGTGCTAATGGTAAGCACTGTGGGCCTGATCTCTCCTGTTACTGTTGAAGGTCTATGCTGGAAACAGACTACAGTAGAGATGATGCATATGCATACATGCCACCTCGGAAAGTGTTCTTGTTGCACTACACCATCACTTGTGCATTTGTTTTCACTTTCTTTCTGAATATCCCCTTTGGTTTTCAATCTAAAATTACAGGCCGGGCCTTGTCCAAAACTTTGTAAAACATTACAATGCATATTAATTACCTTACCAATCAATCACCTTTTTATTCCAGCCGGGCAGTGGCGAGTGGTGAGGCGACACACCCAAGATTGATGGACGAGAGGAGCAAGAGGAATGCCGAGATGCAAAAAACCAGTCCACATTTTTGACCAGGATAAGACAGTAACAGTATCCACTTTTCACTTCTTTTAAATAATTTGATTAATATCTTGTATACATTCTTTACAACAGTGTGTTCTTGGAGTTGTTATTATCAATCATCATTACGTTTGCTCTGTGTTTACGATTCTTCACTACCAATATTTTAAATTTCTATTTGCTATCTGTTAAAGTATTAAGGCCGGAACAGAACAAGAAATAGAAGTGTATGTAATCCGGGTCTCATCATGCATGCATTTCCTTTTTTATACCTTAACATATGGAATGGATATGGTATGGTAGTCTTCAATGATTGTCGTTTGTTTGTCTATGTATGCATACTGTTTTTCTATGTCAAACCTTTCCCAAAATCCCCCTTCCCATCCAATCAACGGACCCTAACCCTCTTCCCCCGGGCTGTGTGACTTATTGTCGAGGTGTAACTAAATTAAATGTACACCAATACTTAATCACACACTTGCTGGGGCGGATGTGGTGAAAGCAACACTACTTCAATTTCAATGCAGAGCGATGATCTTCTTCTGCTTGCCCACCCATGAGTAGGATATTTCACAGGTTATTTTATTTAACAAAGGAACATATACCTCAGCATGAATTGCCGGCATTGATTGGATTTGTTTGTTGTCATTCCTCATATACAGCACTAACTGTTAGACTGTAGGCATAGCCAAGTCGACAAAACTATAGTTTGTAACTCTGTCTAGTAGGCTATCCTCATAATAACCAGCATTCAGTTTTTTTGTCAAATATTTGAGCATATAATTGTTGCTCGGTAAATTCTGTGATGTACTTCATTCAACTACTCCTCTAACAGTCTCTCAAAGGCGATTGACTATCTCCTTTTCTTTTTTTGGAAATGCTGCCACCCTGCCAGTGTATACTACTACTACTATACTACCACCACCACCCCAATCATGGCATGTATGAAAAAGGATACCATCTTCACCATGCAGCCAGTGCTGTGCCACAGTTGGACATAAACATCAAGCACCGGTAAGAGAGAAGTTTGGGGGAGGCAGAATCAATAATGGACATGTTGTCAATGATGTCAGTTTCAAACACCACTCCAAAGAATGCATAGTAGGACCAGTCAATGAGTGAGGTGTGTCGCATCTATCTGTTTGTGTCTTATACAGTCAGCAAATTATTGAAATCAAACACACGCTATGGGCGGCCATGCACCAGCAAAGAAACAGTGTGATGTAAAACAGTTACCCCACCTACAAAACATTAACAACATTGCATGTAACATAGAAAAATATATTTAATTGACCCTAACAAATAAACTAAACCCACAAAAGCTAACCCACCCACCTCCCTAACCCCAACGACTGTCCATAGAAATAGAGAACGCCCAAACGAGTGAAGAACGAACAGGAATTAAAAAAGGGGCAGTGACAGGGACTAACTGGTGGGGCGGGACTGGAGGAGGACACGAATCTGGTCCTCTAGATGGGCGACGCGGCGTCTAAGGCCGCGGCAGTTGCAGCCACAGTGGGGGGGGCACCGGAGATGGCACGGTGGCGGCAGGCAGCCGCCAGACGGTGGTGCCGTACCGCTGGAGGGCGGTAGCTGGGGCCCGGGGCACTGGAGGAGGCTTGAATTGCTGCTGCAGTCTCCTCCTCCTCCTCGGCTAGGACCACCAGCCGCCGGTATTCATGCTGGATTGCCTCCAGCTTCCGGCGCCGTGCCTTGGCGGCCAACTCCTTCCGGTTGATTTTCGGAGTAGCTGTGTATCAAAAAGAAAAAAACAAGACAATTGTAAAATATAGTCTTAATAAAACAGTAGGACAAGGTAATTATTTACACACATAGTGGCATGGTAGAGTAGCACTATAAAATAAAGCACAGTAGTACATAACATTTTAAATGTCGCCCGTCCTTCTTCCTTCCACCTGTCTTACACTTTTTAGTTGAACAGTGCACCAGGTGCTCTTCTCCATAAAACTTTCAAAGCGGAGTTGAAATCAGATAGATGAGGCCATTAGTTACTCAATACTCTGGCTCCTAGTCCTATACCAATTAAAGGGAATTCTAGTCTTCTAGTTCACTCTTCAAACGTCCCCAAGAACTCATACTTACTTACGACATCGGATAGCGGGCGGACTTTGTCCGCCCGCCATCCGACTGCTAAAAAAGGGTGGGGGTCCCGTGGGGACAATTAATTAGGATGATGCGCCCGGCACAGTGGCGGGCGCACCCTGTTATTTTAAATTTAAATTCTGGTTGGCTTTGCTGAAAGCAATGCTAAAATGTTGTGCTGCTTTTCCAAGCACAACATGACGGGCCTCGCACGGAGCCTGTCACGTTTTGCTTTGAAAGTCGGGGGGGTACCATAGCATCGGTAGGTACCCTCCATGGGGGCCCCCAAGCATACTCTGCAATGTGTGCATGCCTTTCCGTGGCGGACGGTAATGCCGCCACGCAAAGGCATTCCAAAATGCAGATTATATGGCTGCTGGTGTGGTGAGAGAGACACCACCGCCATATTGAACCTTTTTCCGCCTAGACATGTCTGAATATTTTCTACAGGGATGGCGGGAGGTTTGCCCCTGCTGTGACGGCAGTGAATTCCAGCCAGCCCGGCGGGGGCAATACGCCCACCATCCTAATGGGGCCCTAATTCACAACTTTACAGTATACATATACATACAGTACACCTTTGCAGTGAGTGTGCTGTCAAGTTCAACAATAGTTAAAGATTATGAATCTAACTTACCACCGCCTGCCACTGGTGCTGCCACTCCCCCTCCGTTGCTATCTGCAACTGCCGCATCCTCGCCCTCTGCGTCGCCTTCGCTGGCCCCAGCAATGGTGGTCGGTAGTGCGCCTAGAAAACATTACACATTTATTAGGCAACATATACACCTCCCCCCTATTGATCAGTAGCAAGGTTGAAAAATGAGTTAATACTAACATAAATCACTAGTACAAATCAGGTAGTAGTAGAGTAGACACTAAGTTATATGATCATTGTAGCATTTGCTTGATTAGCCCTAGCCATGCACATGTGACGTTACCTTTACCTTGCAGCTTCTTAAGACACCTTTGAGCCCACATGACCTGCCTCACACTGCTACTGTCTAGTCTACGCGCTGCGTACAGGCGGTCAACAAACATTAACAAGCCACTTTTTTAGGAAGAACTGGTGTACTACTGTTACTGTTAGTCCATATTGCTTATCCATAGATGCTACACTTTTTGGCACGGCTGAGAAATGCTTGCAAGTTGCAATATACTAACGCACACCATTTCTTTTTTCGCATTACAGACGCAAGATTCGCTTCTACGAACCAAAGCTTCTGAACGATGCACCAACTACCAGTACTAGGTTCTTCTGAGGTGAGGGGTCCCTTCACTCACATCTTCATTTATAAATGTATATAAACTAAATTGCTATGGGATGGTGGTGCTGCCTTCCACCACTTCAGTTATCATGATTTAATTCCCAACTGTATAAGTGTAACAATGTATATTGTTTTAATGTTATTGATTTGCCGGTTGGTGCTGCTAAGAAAACAGTGTACAGACCTTCTCAAATCGAAATAAAATGTTTAAACTTACATAGACTTTGTGGTATTTGGTGTAGAGTGGACTAACTTACACGATTGAGCAAATTAAAGTAAGGGTGTGCATGTGAATTGCTTCCACGACAGAGGTTGGGTGTGTTAATGTTCTGGGTTGTCTACTTGTTGGTTATCTTGGGGGGAGGGTTCCGAGACCTAATAGGTATGACAAGACAGTACTATAGTCAAGCAGTGGAATTGTGGTGGGTGCGGAATTTCTGATTGAGGTGTGCAAGGAAGGTCCAACCTACCATCACCAACATCCTATTTTCTGGTGCAAATGTATGTGCAAGATCCCTACAACAGTTGTATGTCCTATAGGGTATCATATCAAAATATTAAGAAATCTGGTAGGGCTGTTGCTGTGAATTTTCAAAGCCTAAACATCAACAAGAGTAAAAAGTAGTACAAGGCAACGACCCAACGGATTGTATGAGCTACTGGTGAATATGAGTTTTATATTACAACCTTTCACAAAGAGTGGCACTGGCCAACTGGGCAAGACTAGCTACTACAGTACAGACAGACAGACTGATAGTATGTAGTAGTACTCAGTCATCATAGCGGAGGCAGGGATAAGCTTTTTGAAACCGTACAGATCGAAGGATAATTGGTGGTAAAAAAATAGCATTTGGAAACACACTATAGTTCGGGAGAAATGGGGCAGTAAAAGTTATGGAATAAGAAATATTATTAAAAACAAGAAGACTTACTGGGGCCAGCAGAGGAGCCCTCAGCGGTGTCCTCCTCGTGGTGTTCCTGTCCCGCCGACTGCCCAGTCCCTGCCCGTCTGCCCCTGGGTGCTGATGAACAGGAAAGATATAAGAAAGAGACAAACATTGATGGATGGTGTCAACTTAAGCAAATACAATATTTTTCAACAACGGTCAAAAAACACTTATGTAAACAATTGCAATAACTACATTGACCGATCTCATCTGGTCAACATGTAATATCGGGGGATTCGCAGTTCGACTACTTAAGTTACTATTTATCAACAGTAATCCATTCTTCCATTCTGATTCCAGAAAACTAAGTTACAAGTAAGCCTAAGTATTAGTACAACGTACCACCCAACCTAGCCCACCTATTCCAGGCATGCCAATTGTACATTAAGTATGCATTTCGACTGTATTCCTCAACAATGTGTATGATCCAATCATGGAGGACACATGAACATGACTACATTTTTTGTATACACCAAATTTTGGTTTGATTGATGCTGATCTGCTACTGCTAAGTAACTGCAAAGCCTACCTCCACTCATTGAACAAACTAGAAAGGTTCTAAAGACTGGCGTACTAGCAGCACGTCACGTAACTGAGTGAGGGGGGTATCACGCATACCACTAACCAATTAGAAGCTCATACAAAGTACCTAAACCTATGTATCAATCCGCCCCTATCTATTAGTGACAGGACAAAGTAAGGAGTGGACGTGAGTCACTGTAGCATTACGTAACTTAATTTCTCTAAAATAAACTCGTAAAGAATCACGCTAAGCAAGCGCAAACGCAAAGCTGCAAACAAGTAAGATTAGTAGTAGCGCAGAAGAGCACCTGTGTCATAATCACAGAAGACTTTTAAACGTTATTAACCTGGAATGTATTGCAAGCAGCAACATTCTAGCTGGTTGGAAGGAAAAAAAGATATTCGCAATATATAACATAGAGCAGAAGAACAGACACAAAGTTGTAATAATTAAATAGGTACTCACCAAGCCCCGGGACCTCCACTCCTATCAGGTCCAGCAGGTCCTGCTCACGGTCCAGGATGTCGGACCACCGGTGCGTCAGCTGTGCCTGGGTGCGCCGGACCCCAGAGATGCGCGACACTGCCCGGCGCACCTTCCCCCACCGCTGCCGACGCTCCCGGAGGCCGTACCCAGACCCAGGCCTGCCACCTGCTGCCAGGGTTGAGGGGAGGTGGCGCTGCACAAAGAAAATTAGTGCAGCCAACTCCGCCTCCCCAAATAAGGCCCGTGCATGCACCCCTTGTGGGCGCCGCCTTCCGCAAGGAAAGCGGTCGCGGCTCTGGCTGCGCCGGCGAACAGCCCTGCCCTTGGACATGGTTCTGGGGACGGGGCGGGAAAGAAAAGGTAAAATAAATAAAGGAGTAAAGGAAATAAATAGCGGGCAATACAAAGAGAAAAAGTAGCTAAAAAACAAAAAAAAAGTACACAAAAACCAAAAATATAGAGGCAGGAAAATAGTTAGAGAAATAATAAGTAATAAAGATCCAAAAAAAGTGGCTATAAACAAAGGATTGAAAAGATTTAGGGAGGATTGAAAATCAGGCCCCAGAACCATGCAATAGAGTGGAAAACAAGATGGCCGCGCCCGTTGCGACCACGTGCGCAAGTTCGCGCGATATTTTCTCCCTGAGCAAGCAAAAAGCAACGCGATCAAGTAAAAGCGATCGCGAACAGGAAATATCGACCGCGAACATGCATTGCGCGACCCGGAACAGGAAGTAAACAACGCCAGAGGGCGGGACAAGTGAAAACAAGATGGCCGCGCCCGTGAGCGACCGCATGGGTAAGTTGGCGACCCGCGAACACACAAAAAATACCGCGAACAGGCGGCAAAAAACTTCCACATCTTCGCGATATTTCCGGCGTGTTTGCGGAGATTTTCTGCATTATCGCGATAATTTGCGGAGGTTAATTCCGCAAATTCCGCCCACCCCTAATGAGAACAGCATTTCAAGGGGAGGTCATAGAGAAGAGAAAGGTAGAACTAGCTGACCGCAGGTTTGGTACACATCATGACCAGCAGAGGAGGAGACATTTCCAGAAACAGATCAGATTTGTAATGCAGTGAAGTATTAGGCTGTGATGAATTACGATCAAGGGGTCAGATGCAAAAAGCATTTTTCCAGAATGCAGATGGCCTGATTCGCAGGATTGGGCTGTTTGCGACCATAAAAATGCCTTTTAAAATGTCTAAAATGTGATTTGGTAACTAGTTACTGAATCACAATATGCATTTGTGGTTTAGTATTTGGAAGGGGCATGCTTTAGGATCCCCTTCCAAGTAATGAGTTGCTCTCATTTGCATTACTGTTTGTGACCGAATTCTGGTTGCAAAACAGTAATACTTCACCACCATTTTAAAAGTGGTGTCAAACTATTCACAAATGGTAGGGGTCCCCTTTGAGAAACTTGAAAACATATTTTTTTAAGAGCTCGCAGTGGTCTCACAAACCACTGCCTACTCTTAAAATATGAAACTTCAAAGATTCATTTTTTTCTTTTTAAGCACACTTGAAAATGGAAATTCTTCAAAAGGAAGGTGCACCAGGAAAGAAGTTGAATTTCGCAGAATTAAGTCCATCATCTTCATTTATTAATCTTTTGTATTGTGCAAATTTAAAAGTCAGCCAACGCGTTTCGTTCCTTGATACATAAGAACTTCATCAGGGCTGAAACAATCAGATAAAAGACACTGTAAATCACCACATCTAACACACAGATAATGACATTACATACTTACATACATTGAACGCAAAACACATTTAAATCGCCATGTATCTTAAAGAGATCTCAACCTGATATATAGGTATTTGCCCCATAACAAACTACAGGAAAAACAAACTCCATGTAGCATAATATAAAGCAACACACATATACATACAGTTATAACCATCATGAACCCCATATTGACCCAACTTCACAAGAGCTGATATTTAGTACACAGACCCATGTACAAATAATATTCAAATATATATATATATATATATATATATACATCATCCTACCCCACCTCACATAAATATATATTAAGGGTAGGCCTGAGCGGTAAATTCCGTTCGCGGAATTTGCGGAATTTGGGTAATTTCGCGTTCCGCGGAGAACGCGAAATTGCCCAAAAATCTGCGTTCCGCGACTTCGCGAAATTTTTTGCTTGTTCGCGTTCTCAATATGCGTGTTCGCGAGATATTTCACCCCGAGCACGCAAACAGCGATCGCGAACAGGAAAAAAGTATCGCGAACAAGCAATTCCGCGTGTTCGCGGAATTTCTGCGTGTTCGCGGAGATTTTTTTCCGTTTCGCGGAGATTTGCGTAACGTGATTACGCGAATTCCGCCCACCCCTAATTAAGGGCTTGAATTTGTATGAATAAACAGCATGTTCATTAAATAAAAGGAAAAAACTGATTAAATTGTGTGCATGTATTAAATAGCAAATTAGGCCATGCATATTGCCGGTTTCAGTTCAAAATTCCTAACCACCAACACAACATTTCAAATATATAAGATACAGTCACTATGGTGGAGATTAATGGAACAGACACATGTCAGACACCAAGTCTGGTCCAGCCGGAAGAAGATGCAGAAAACCACCAGGCCATGGGCTCTGACACCACCAAGGACCAACCAGATGGTGCCCATGACTCATTCCGCACTGAGTTAGTGGCAGCAGTGCAGTTAGGGGATGCCGCCTGCGATTAGCCATGTCCAATGGTGTGGATTCCTCCACATCTTACCCAAAACACAGTTCCACATGTGTGACCTACTGGACCGCAGTGTAGGCCTGAGGCAACGGTCAGCATGGGCCATTCACCGAGTATCGCCGGCATAGGTTGGATGGCCCCACCGGCCTGGGTAGTTCAGGTTCAGTGGCACCACGGGACACGGACTTGCGATGAACAGGGTTGATGGCACCAGGTAAGTTGTTGATAGTGTTCGGTCACCTCCGTGACAGTGACCCGGCTTTTGTCCGGACTGAGCCGCATCTTCCTCTTACTCCTCTCTGTGCAACTACTCGTGTGCAATTTGTGATTCGCAACTAGGTGCTGGATGTGGGAACTGGTCCGCAGGGTAGTCCTGGTCCCTCATCCACGTGTCGCCAGCTGGCGTGAACAGGGTTAGTGGGACCACGTGTCACCGGCTGGCGTTGAACAGGGTTAGTGGCACCATGTGTCACTGGCTGGCATTGAACAGGGTTAGTGGTACCACGTGTCTCAAGATACCCATTTGGAACTATACCTCACTGATCGGGGGAGTCTGGTGCTTTGGCCCCTGCCCCGGCTTTGGGGTCACTGCCATTCAGGACTCAGGACACAGTTTCACATCTGGGACCTACTGGGCCAAAGAGGACGCCGGTGTAGTATGTGAATGAGGAATGAGTAATGTGGGCCAGTGTTGGGGGGGCCAGCGATGGTCTGCTGAGGGTGCAGACATCACAGAACTGGTGCTTGGAGCTTGCACCAGCACATGGTGGACCCTCCTTGACACACGCCGGTGTCGGCAGGTGATCAGTGTCGCCTGGCTGCGCAGGGGTGGGCCCAACGGGTTCACGTCCAGCGGGCCGGGGCATGGCAGGCACACAGGATCGCAAGCAACTCTGCTCACAAGGACGGCGTCGGCCTCGTGGCGTGGTGAGAGGCGCCACCCTGGCAGGGACGTTGGGCTATCCGGAAGAGGACCAGGGCTACGTGCTTTTTATTCACACCCCTACGCTGGCCTGGCATACACCGTGCCAACATTTCCGCGAACTCCCCCACTGGCCGGGGTGACATGGTTGCGTCCACTGTCCACTACACTCCATACACCAGAGGTGTATGTTGCTATGGATATGGGTGTTATCTGCATACTGCAGTCTGTCCAGCACATCTCTGCCACTCTTGGCATTGTGTGCTTTCCCAGTCATGGTTCTCCTGCCTCCTTCACACATGCCTGGTTGCTACCTCTCCCCACATTCGGCTAGTGTGTGGCTGAGGTGCCATGCCGTTGATGGCTCATGTTCATGGCTTGCCCAGGTTACCATTGTGAGTTGTTCTGTCATGTCTGGTGGGTGGGCATGTTGTTTTTCTTGTTGGTTTTGATTTTGTGACGTGTGCATTGCCAGAGTTGTGAGTTGCATGGTTGTGGAGTTGAGGTGAGTGGGGTGTTCATTTGGAACTTGCCAAGGGGCTGTGCATTTCCCTTGGTGCCATCCTGGGGACGCTGGTTGCTGATGGATTGTCAGAGGATGGAGGAATCGTGCACACTGGCTGGGTATTTTGAGGCGAGATTGGTGGAGGTTCCACAGTGTTCGGTTGTTGCCTGCACATTGATGTGAGACGTGTGCTTTCTGTTGCTATGTCGGCAGGGGGCACAGGTATGACATGTGCGCTGTGGATTGCCCCAACATGTGCGTGCATCCAGCTATAGCGTATGGGCCTTGCTTGGTGTCCAGCGGATCCTGCACATTGTGTTGGATGTATAAGGACTGGGGTACCAGGCTGATGGTGATGTCCAGGACAAGTGTGAGGGACTTGGATGTGTCTGGCTGTTTGACTCCTCTGACTCTGGTGGGTGTTGGTTGGGGGGTACCAGGGGCCAACAAGTGCAGCACAGCCAGCAGCTTTGTGTGTGGTGGGATGTTGGTTGTCTGCTGTGTTAGTGCCGTCGGACTGTTGGGCGTTGTTGGTCAGGATGCGTACGGTGGTTGTCCTTTTGAGCCTGTAGGGGGCAATGACATTGTCAGGTGTTGGGTCTGTGTGGCTGATGTGTTTCCTGGGGGTCCGCTGTCTTTGTCTGCGCTGCCTCTGTGGTGGTCCGGGGCGGTGCTCCGGGTGGGGGTTGTGGTCCTGGGGTGGTGGCTGTGGGTGTTGTGGCCCTCTCGGCTGTCCGGGCTGCATGACCAGTGGCTGCATGGCATCTGTTGTCCTTCCGATGTGGCTGTGGGCTGTGCTCTCTTTTGTGGTGCAGGCTGTGGTTCAACTTTGCGCCAGGTCAGAGCAGGTGTTATTTTCCTGCTGCTAACATGCCTTATCACCTGTTTTGTGTTCTTATTGCAGTTCTGGCTGGTCATTGTGAATGTTGTGGAGTGGTGTTGTCGCGGCTTTGGGCACGGGAATGCCTACTCTGCATCTCATTAGCGATAGTTGTGGGGGGCTTCAGTGGCAATATTTGTTGCGGCTGCTATCGCGGGTAAACTAGTGCTGTGGGCTGTTAACACCACCTTGTGAATGGGGCGATAAATGTTTCGCAACTTTGGCTGCAATAAAGTGCTGTTAACTTGGTGAGAGCTCCTTGTGAATATCCCCCTCTATCTCTCAAATATATTGATGTCTGAGGACGGATCTTACCTTGAAACATAGTATGTCGTATTCACAATACTTGAAAATATTTTTGTTGTACCACCCAAGGACAACCCTCATATCAAGGGGTTAAGTTCATCCCATCTACAGATAGTATACAGGGACCATATTTTGCCCAAAGTCAACACCTATATAGAAGAAAAACGTTTAGCCCAAGCATAAAAAAGCTCATGCATCTCTCATTGTAATCCAAACACCATCATTATGTATCTCTATCTATAATATATCCTTGACAGTGGGTAAAGTCCCAGTTGGACCAACGCTGGATCTATAGCACTCCTCCCTCTGTCAAGTCACCACTACCATAGAAGACATAAATAAATTTTCACCCGAAATGGCCAACCAGTCAAGATGACGTTACCGGATACGATAATGAGCATATCGGCACAGTGCGTATTAATTGGCTTGGTATAAATATGATTGCCCAAAGGTGGCTCCTTGAATAAAGCGTCACACAAATTAGCCAACCAGTCAAAAGGACCTTACAGGATATGGTATTAAGCATGTCGGCATAGTGCGAGTTTATCAGCTTGGTATATAAATGATAACCCAAAGGTGCTTCCTCAAATACGCCGGGACCATTAAAACCAATCAGAGTGTAACTCGCAATACGTCAAGATGGCCCAATGTGCATACCGCATTAACAGCTAATAAGTGCCCCCTCCCCGACTGACTCCCGTTGCGTGTGGATTTACCAGCGTCCGATGAATAGCAAAGATAACAGCAAAGATAACCTGCGGTCTGTATTCAAAAGGACGCACCATATTCGCCCATCTCAAATACCTTTCGGATGTGACATTACATGCCTACGTGATCAGGACAGGTGATCCCGGTCACATAATAAGTCAGGCTAGTGAGACCGCCATGTCAGAATGGCAATCACACTCCAAATTTCCATATATTAAGCCATATTGCACAATACAATGTCTGTGTTTGTACCACATGACAGTCAGAGTTATCAAGCAAAGTGAAATTTGTATAACATTCCATGTTTCAAAGAAGTCTATAGATATCTTGTTTACCTTATGACCAGTATACCTCATAACGTCCTTCATATAATAAGCATTGTAGAAAAAGCAGCTCCCAGGACTTCCCTGACTGCCATATTGGAGTATGTCCACTCATTCTTCCCTGAGTATTTACTCCATGAAAAAGACCATCACTAATAATGGATGCCTCTTACATACCACTCATGTAGTCACAACAAGGCCATTATAAGGGGGGGCACCGCCAGTCTAGGTTAATAAGGTCATCAATTAAGGATCGATAAACACATAATGAAAAAACGTTATAAAACCTAATAGATATCCAATAAAATAAGACTCATGATTTTTCCCCATCAAGCTCAATTCCAACCCAAGGGTGTCACGTTCAAACCAATGAGGGCCCAATTTTCAAACTAACAATGGGGAGAGACAAGAGGGATCCATAATGAACACGGGAATATACTGAGACTCAATAGGGCTAGATATAGAAAAACAAGTAGACTCAATCGGGCTACAATATACAATATACAATATAGAACATGAGGTCACATAAAAAGGAACTCATGCATGTAAGACCTGCAAGCTCAGTCTGACATTGCAGGTAGAAAGTGCTAATTAGAACCAAATCTCACAAGGGATATGCCTTGCACTGTTATATATGTGGATATGGCAACCCAAGTCAAGCATGAACGGTAAATATCACTGGTCAAGGTAAATTCTTTGAGGACACATATATGCAATCATTTAGAACAGAAATCATTATTCCAAAAAATAGCGAAGCTCGTTTTCTGTATTATGGCCATCGATAGTTGTTCTCAAATGGCAGATCCATTTTGCCGCTACCTGTCTTAATGTCAATTCCCTGTCTTCACCTCTTTTTCCAGCAATGACATGATCAATAGCATGAAACCAGAATTCTGATTCATCTGGATGTACACTTCTTTAATGTTCCGTCATGGGATATCTAACATCTCTACTCAGTATGGCCCAGTGGTGTTCCTATATGAAATATTTGAGATACCGTATAGTATTCCCCACATAAATCAGGCTGCATATACAGACCAATACATATATGGCATATGTGGTGTTACAATTAATAAAGTGCCTAATTTTGTATTGCCGAGTTGTATTATACATAAATGTTTTGATCATATGTTTACCATATGGACAAACATTACACATATTACATGTGAAGAAGCCCTCTGGTTTTGGCGGTAGCCATGTTCTTTTCCTATGAGAATATACAATGTAGCTCAGACAGAGAGTGTTCCTCAAGGATACCCCTCTTCTTTAGGTTTTTCTGGAATTCTAGTTAAGGAGTCTTTTAGACCAGGAACATCAGCAAGTAGGGGCCAGTTTGTTTTCAGGACATTAAAGATCTTATTACTATGGATGGTATATTGGGTCACAAATCTCAGTCTACTTTTCTGAGACGCACCAGATGCCTTTTTTTGTCTGTCAATTAATGTAGTCTCCCTATCTGTCTGCTGTATCCTCAAGTGGGCTTTATTCAGTACTCCAATTTCATACCCCCTCTTTAGAAATCGTTTTTGGTCTCTAGAATGTTAGCTCGACATGTCTCATCCTCACTGCAATTTCTTCTAATGCGGATCATTTCTCCATAGGGGATATTATTGATTACCGCTCGTGAGTGAGCACTGGAGGCATGTAAAGCCCCATTGCAAGCTGTTTCCTTCCGATATGGGGTGCTCTGCACTACCCCATTCTTCACATAGAAATGTAAATCCAGGAAGTTTATCATCTTTTTATGATGTGTCATTGTGAGTCTGACATTGGATGGATTATCGTTGAGGATGGCAAATCATTGATATAGTGGGTCCTCCGGGTCTGACCAGAGGCAGATGATATCATCTATCTACCTCCCCAAAAAGACGATATATTCAGTCCAGGGGGAGGCACTTCTGCTCCAGGCATGCTTTCCCTCATACCACCCCATAAAGAGGCAGGCATAAGAGGGAGCAAACCAGGAACCTATAGCGGTCCCCTGTATCTGCTAGAACCACTTGTCATTATGGAGTCAGGATACTATCCATCATCTGCATTATCATTGCATTGTACTCATAGCCGTCTGCCCCCCCCCCTTTTCCAGATAGGACTTGGCCGCCATGAGTCAACATTTTTGGTTGATACAGGTGTATGAACTTTCCACATCAAATGTCACGAAGCACAGTTCCTCAGACCAACTAAGGTCCTTGAACTTAACTAGTATGTCCTTAATGTCTCAAAAATATGAGGGTAGATTTTGGACATCTTTTTGAAGCTTTAAGTCTACAAATTCAGACATCCTTTCCGTGGGTGAACCCACCCCTGAATTGATTGGACGGCTTGGTGGAAAAGGCCAACCCTTTTAAATTTTGGGCAGGATGTATATACAAGGGAATTTAGGGTGTCCCACCCATAGATAGTAAAATTCATCATCCGTTATTAGGAATGTGTCTCTCCACTCGCTTAATTTGATATTGATCAATGTGGTGAGATCAATTGGCGATCAATCTCGTTCATGTAATCTATTCGATTAATGATCACCACGTTTCCTCCCTTATTGGTTTCTCTGATTACAATATCATCATCCATGCATAATCTATTCAGTGCCTATCTCTCCTTTAGAGAGAGATTGTGTTAAACATGTAGCCCAAAGTAGGTAGGAAGTCATATGTTATACAGTTCCTCCGTAAGTTTCTCATAAAAAAATATCAATATTGCGATGGTATGCTGTGGTAGGGACAAATTTGGACTTAGGTCTTAAACCACTGTCAATATTGGGGTTTGAGTGATGTTAAGGTCCTCCAAGAGCGACGCATGATCTGTAACCCCCCCCATCTTCAAATGAAAGCAGGCACTGAATATTTTGCATATCAGCAATAGTGTGAGTCGTGGAGCCACATCCCTCAACAGGCTGTTTAGTTTGTTCAGCAAAAAAATCTTTTAATTTGAGGGACCTCATAAATTTGTATAGATAAATATGCACATTAGTAAGGTCACCACTCTGAGTGGGGCAACAATTGTCACCCATACTTAATACATTAATTTCATCCTTGTCCAAAATCTTATCTGATAGATTCACAATCTTAAGCTCAATGTTCTCACTCTCCATGACCCTAGGGTCCCCTATGTGTTCCATATCATGTAGGGAATCTTCTATGATTTTTTTGATTGGGTTACCACATTCGATATGTCCACCGTTCCCCCTTTTGTACTTCCCTTTGGGCCTCCTCCCTCCCCTCCTCGTTTTGGCAGAACCTTTCTTTGTTGCCTGTTTCTGATGTTTTATTTAGCTAGCTCCTCCTGAAAGGAGGAGGCACCCTTCCCTGAAGAGTTATCCTGCAGTACACTACTTGCCGCTGCACTACTTTGTGAGGGAACAGAGATGCTACTCATAGAACGTTTATCATCGCTTTCATCCCTATTCCTTTTCTTATCCTCCACACCCTGAACTTTGTCAAACTTCTTTGCAAACTTGTAAATACGTCACTCCCGTTAATCTCTGTCATCCCATTTTATTTTCCCTAATTTCTTCTCTTCTGGTTTTCCATCACCTTTTTTAGAATTGCATAATTCTTTTCAATAAGATCTTTGGAAACAATTTCATTGATTTCCCTGTCAATAGCCTCAATCTCAACTTGTAGTTTCTCCCCTTTTTCACTAGCATGTTTGATAAGGATCTGCATCATAACTTGTCAAGCCCCTTCAAGGTTGCTTTCCCATTCTCTTAACAGCTCCTCACTTAAATCTTCAGATGTCGGGAAGATCAATATTCGTAATCTCCTCTGTATTTTTCTGTTATCCATATACTGGAAAATAGACTGCATTCAGAGACATGGTGGTCACCATACTCTGTGAAGATGTGCGATTCTTAATGGGTCACAAAAATACATCCTACCTCATTAATTTTAAAGACTTCGGTTAATTTGCGACCTACTGGGAATTGCTATTTGGGAAAAAAACACATTATGAATACCTATTTCCTGATTGCAATAATTGCATTTAGGAAATAAGTATTGCTTATGTTTGTACATCTGGCCACAGCTCTTTAATAAAAGGTTTTATTCCAATCCAGAGATGACCGCTATCAAAGTACATTGCAAAATACCACCAATTACTCTCAGAAATCTGTGTGTAGTAATTTCTGACTGTAAAGTATAATTTCCTTTTACTAGAACATCAATGGAGGAGGTACAGATACTCGCCTTTTTTTGACAAAAGAAAAGAAAATCACATGGTGCCTTATATAGCTACTATCCCAAAATCCTCTGTGGCAATTTATAATTTCAATAATTCTTCAGAATCATGAGACATATTTTAGATCTGGAAACATTTAATAAACAACCCCAGAAATAGCTGAATAACCTTATGAAGAGGAAGTGTTGGTCAATATTTTTACAACTGTGTTAAAAAAAGCACAGAACAATAACCATACATTTTCCAAGCCACTTTCTAGTTGATGAACAATCAAATAGGTATCCAAAAAATTGAAGGATACTGAATGTAGCTGAGAAACATTATGAATCTCTTTTATGTCTATTTAAATGGAGTTCTGTTCATAAAATATTAATTACAGCTGTGAAAAAGCCTAAGACCTGTGTGCTAAATAAAAGGCAAAATGCAATTTTGCTCTCAAACCCTGAAAACGAATACTAGAGCATCAGAAGTAAGCACTTTGATCAAGAGAGCCATTACACCCAACAGGGACAGCCTTATTAGCAAGGACCTAGGGACATTGAACAATGTGAAAACCCACAAACAAAGATTTTCAAAATGTATTTTTAGAAATATTTTTGTACAAACATAACACCACAATACAGTATGTACACTAAACAAACATGTACTGACATTATATAGTGTATACAAAAAACAGTCACAATGGCAAAGAGTTTTCAATTCATTGAAGTTTGTCAATATTACAACAAGAACGTGATACAAATAATGCTCTTCCCAGGTTGCCAAAGGTGCATCAATGCTGTGTTGCCCCTTCACAGCTTATTTGTTCATCCTTAGAGCACAAGAAATATTTTAAGAGCAACCAAACGAAAAATAACCTGAAAACTCAAATGTTACATACTTACATGTATAACTGGGTACCAAGGAAATGTAAAAACCAATGTAATGGCACTGACGAATCAGAGGCCAGGCACTCACACGAGTTACCACTAGGCAAAACATCCAATGCCTACAAAAACCTAAAAATGCTATAATCATAATGCCTTCATGGAGGCTGGCTTAACTAATTAATTACTTAGGAAAAGACCACCACCAACAACATAACTCGATCACTCAGTGTTGAATGAGAATTATTTTTTTTTTTAAAGCAGCCATGTTGACTAATACAAGTAACACCGCATTATTAATATGAAAAATAAGGGGAAGAAAAACAAAGTGAATCCGGAAAAGAGGAAAAAAGTAATTACATCCCAAATTAAAAAATTACTCCATCAGTGAAAAAAATTAATAAAAGAAATGCCACCTATTTGTAGCATGGAAGACTCAGAATGCAATGAAAACAATAATTCAAAAGTAGAGGGCTCCATTTGATATACATATGCAATCAAACATAGCCAATTCTAGCTCATTGCAAGTGAGATTACCTAAAAATAAAGCATAAGTGCGAAGCTCAGGTCAGGAGAGCAGAGGTGAAAAATCCAAATCCATCCCATTGTTCCACACGCCAAACTTACCAGGGAACATGGTTCCCATATCACCCTGATGTCAATCCATGTAAATACAATAATATTGCAGATAACTCACTCAAAGTCATGCAACGAAAGCCATCTATAGAGTTCTCTTCCTTGTGAATAAACATAAGGACATAAATAGAGGCAACTCACCAAAGGATAAAGCCCTTACACATATCCTAACATGCTAGACATCTAAATTACCACAGGACTGATTTTGGCATGGACTCCTGCAACACCACATTACCACGTTGGTGGTCCACATAAAAAATACCGAAACTAGTTGGTGTTTATATCTACACTAATCCCAATGAAAATGGAAGACAGACTACCAGTCTTCAATGCCAAGGCATGGTGAACCATGCATGCGCTGAGCATGAGCACTGCTTCTACATACGTAATTACCTCTCGGGTCCATCCATGGTACCAAGTCACTAGCTAATAGCAAATATGTATGACACAGGTGCAAGAGGCTACTAAACAATTTTAGCTACTCAAAAAGGATCAAGATGGCAGTAAAATTTACAAAAAGTAAAGTGTTGGAGAGACTTGTGCCTGATGGAGAACTGGCATCTGAGCAGTAGTAATTCGCACCAAGCATACTCATGTGAGACCTGGTCAGTGATTACATCAAAAGTGCCTATAAAAACAAATGTCAAAAAAGGAAAGGGGAGAAAATTCCAAAAAGTGTACAAAGTTGTTATTTGCAATTTCCACACTATGGGACTGATTGCGAATTTGGCGATGCAGGAGTGGACCGCCACGCCTGCGGCCCACTCCGGCACTGTCAAACCTGTGTGCCCACCACCCACTAGATTACGATTTCCTCTGGTCTGGTGGGATTTTTTTATCGTTCCTGACAATGGGCATCTCAATGGGAACGCCAAAACATTTCCTGCACTGCATGGACTATAAAGTCCATGCAGTGAAGGAACTGGGGTGCATGCTCACAGGGGGGGGTGCATGTTGCACCCCCCTGCATGCATCCCCATGCACTCGGGGTCCTCTAAGGCCCCCTTTGTTTCAGGACTGCCAGCCTTTTCATGGAGTAAAGACCTCCATGACACCGCTGCCGGTCATGAAACTTCTAATATGCATGGCGATGCCACAGCAGCACCACCAGCATATTGCTGAGTTGCTGACCACGGCACCACCGCCAGGGAATGGCAGTTCGTTGGTTGTTGTTGCAGTGCAAAAGTGGTACAACTGCCAACATTTTAATTTGGTGGTCCTGCTGCGGAGGCAGCAGTGACTGGACAACCACCACCATGCCCCTCTGAGTCTGGCAGCCCTCGGAACTTCAAACTCATAAAATACCCTCTATAGTGTACCCATAATAGGAAGTCATTGAAAACAGGACCCAGAACCCATAGCAGACCATACCACAATAGCCATGTTATAAAAACAATGTGACATAATATATTATAAACAACATGTCATTAAAGTCAGAGATAGTACATAGATAGAAGGACAAGATGGGCAGTAATAAAGCCAGGTAAGACTAAACAGTTACACTCCTCCTTTGTGTTAAATCCTACATTTATACTGTCACATTTAAGGATCCAAGGATATTCAGGTTATTCTGCTCTGTTCAGTATCACCTGTATTTTGCCACCCCATGGCAGCTTCCTTACTTGTTGGATAATCTGCCACCAAATATCATTTGGGGAAGGTTTGAATTCTAAAAAATGAGGTAACAAGGATGCAGACAGTCTTACAACGTATGCAACTCTCATGTTGGGACAGATGTGACTTAGTCTTCTGCGTTGTCTGGACCACATAAATTCAATTACGTGAACACCAGACAGCGTAAGTGACATTTAGCAAGTTTCAGTTGGTATGATCCATTAGATTGTAAGTAATGTTCCCATGGATGAACTGTTTTTTTCTGTTAGAGGTAGAAACGAGATTACACAATTTCAACATTTGAAGTGCCCTACGATCTTATCAAAGTCCCATGTGGAGGCCAGATCCGAAGGAGTAGTCTTCAGTATGGCAGCTCCCATCAAATGGTCCTTTAGAGTGTAGCCTTTTTATATGAGAACATTGGCAAATCATCAGTGATACCAATCGATTGGACTAGGGGCCAGTGTTCCTTTATTGATCTTAATTATGGTGTTGCTGTGTGTACAAAATGTTTTATCACAAACATCCTGTTTCAACGTTTTTTGGGTTGCGGGGTAATCAAAGATTTGTGATGCTCTTCTAAAGATCGCTTGATCTGTTTAGATGGATAGCCCCTATCCTCCAATTTCTTGGCTAAGATGTTCACCTCATGGAAGTAATCTTCCATGAATTTTCAGTTTCTTAGAAACTGACTGAATAAGTAAGTGTCCATCATTTAAGCCCTTCAGATGGTGACTCTTTTATTGGAAAAGAGTATTTTAGGTAGATGGTTTCATGTATAGTCTATTTGCTAACTTGGCCTCATTGGATATTATAGTTTGATTACAATAATCAATTGATTCAATACAGGAATGAGGTGTAAAGTTCAGCCTATCACCTCACCAGATGAAAAAAACATAATCGATATAATGCCTCCAATTGCGTATATTGTCAACGAATGGATTGATGGTGGGGTCATAAATGTACTTCCTTTCAAAACTGACCACAAACAATATGTTAAATTTTGGGGCATATGAAGTCTCCATTGTAGTCCCCTTAGTCTGCAAATAATATGACCATCAAACTAAAAATAGCCCTTGATGCTGTTTGTAAGAAACTAGGTTGTTGGTTGACTGGGGTACAAGACAGGATAAACCAGCAACTAACAACCATGTCAGGATAAGGCACAATCAAACCACAAAATAATCCCCCCCCCCTTGGTAGCTTGGCACAGAGCAGTCAGACTTAA
This sequence comes from Triturus cristatus, assembly GCF_964204655.1. Lineage (NCBI taxonomy): Eukaryota > Metazoa > Chordata > Amphibia > Caudata > Salamandridae > Triturus > Triturus cristatus. The sequence goes on along the minus strand of NC_140582.1, from coordinate 1,112,502,749 downwards.
CTCAAAAGAAATGTGAAGAGGATTTCCTCAACACTTCATCAGTAACAGAGTAAAAGGAGCCCACAAAAGATTTAGAAAAAGAGAGGATGTTTTGATAATTAGAACATGACCATAATTACAAAAATCGAATTAGTAGAACTGGAGATATTGAATTTTAATGTTTAGAGTGAAAATCATGCCAAAAAGCACAAATTGCTGCTGAGGATACCATAGTCACAAGTCCAGGCTGACCATGATGGAGTGTGGGCTGGCTACAGATACCCAGCCAGGCCCACTGGACAGATTATGGTAAATCCTGGTTGCAGAGCATTGCATTGATCCATGTCGAAGTGCCGCCATGCACCCGAAGCGATTCATTCCATTGGTGCGCTTTCCACAGCTGGGTAGCCATGACATATTCCAACAAAGTTCACCCACTCTCATAATGGCATTTATTAAAGGAACCAAACAAATCTGATATATTCCTCATAGGTAAGTAACAAACCAGCGCACTATTACGTACCATCAATTCAACCTCATATAGACGATCTAAATGACAGCGGGTCCTTGGCTTTAAATATGTGTATGGCCTATAAATGATGGGTTTGGCACAATATGGATACTTTACCTGACAAATCCATCTCAGTCAACTTGAATAGAAATGTGTGGTGCTGCATAACCCTATTAAGGGTAAGAGAACTTTGCACTACTAATACCATCATGCATTTGTTAAGTAACTGACTGAGAACCACCTGCGGACAATTAGATCATCTATATGAGGTTGAATTGTGGTATGCAATAGTGTTTCTGGTTTGCAACTTACCTGTGTTCAAGGACTTTTGTAGTCTGAAACATGTCAGGAAATTGTGTGATGAATAAATCAGATTTTTTTAGTTTCCTTTAATAAACATCATTACGAGAGTGTGCCTTCATCCTTTGCGTGAACTTTATTTGAATATGTCATGGCAGCCTAGCCGTGGAACACACACCACCACAATGACAGCAAGTCCTTGGCTTTAAATATGTATGGCCAACAAGTGATTGTTTTGGTACAATACGGATACATTACCTGATAAATCCAGCTCAGTCCAATGCGAAAGGATGGTTTCTCAACGCGAGCGGTCGCAAGCATACACAATGAGAAATCTGACCGCTCGAGTCAAGAAATCTTGCCGGGAGGATTTTCCACACTCGTGCTCACCAACTTGATGTTGATGATCGCGAGCGAGTAAAAATATTGTGGAGAGGAGGATTTTCCTCGATCATACTCATGCTCATACTGAAGTCATGAGTGATGTCATTTGAGATGTAATCAGTGATGTCACTGACCATGTCATGAGTGATGTAATATGTGATGCCATCAGCAGTGCATTGCGGGGGCACGAGTTATAGTTACCTCAACTAACTATAACGGCCGAGTTTCTCTGGTTGTGTACAAGTGAAATGTCCAACTAACTATAACGTCTCTGAAACCTGTGGTTTTTTCTGTGAATTTCTAAGGTTTATTCAATGCTAATTTCTAAATATAACGTCCCTGAAACCTATGTTTTTTTCAGTGAATTTCAAAGGTTTTTTAAATTGCCTGGCTAAAGTCCTTTCTCATAAATCACACTCAAAGGGACTCTCTACAACCTCATCAGTCCGAACCCAAATGTTTATGGTGTGCGGTTCCTCAGGGGTCGGCGTTGAGCCTGATCGTCTTTCATATATATCTGGCTCCATTGTTCTCACTAATAGCCAACTGGGGCATGAAGGTGATATCATTCGCCGACTATACACAGTTGGTATTTTCTTTTAAAGATCAGTCAGCTGATTCTTTCTAGAACTTTAAAGGCTGTCTGAAGGACATTGGATGAACAACAACAAACTTAAACTCAATGCTGAGAAAACTGAGGTGTTGTTCTTAGGCAAGCTCCAGCCGCCTGCAGCGGATCTGTGGTGGCCAATGGAAATGGGCTCCCCACCATTCCAGCAGGCACAGTAAAAAATCTGGGAGTAAAGTGGGAGGCAGATCTCTCTTTTTCTGCGCAGATACAGCAAGTGACAGCCTCCTCTTTCAGCAAGCTGAGACACTTGCGGAAATTTCTACATTTGCTGCCTGAGGATTTCCGCCGGGTCATAGTCCATGCCACTGTGACATCTAGGCTGGACTATGCTAACCGATTATACTTGGCTTTGCCAGCGTACCTTATCAAAAAACTCCAGATGGTACAGAATGTGGCTGTGAGACTGATTAGACGTGTTCCATTTTGTCATCACGTCTCTCCGCATAAAGAGCTTCGCTGGCTGCCAGTGGCAAAAACAATTGAGTTCAAGGCCCTAACCTTAGCACTCCGGTCATTCCATGGGAAGTGCCCCAGTTATTTAAGACAACGATTATGCATCTACAAACAGAATTGCGCCCTGAGGACCAATTCTCAAAACTTGCTTTGTATTCCGCGAGTTAGGAAAGCCTGCCTTGGTGGCAAATCTTTTACAGTGGGGGCGTCTAAGCTTCCCTGCCATCCCACATGCGTCTGATTGAATCAGAACCTCTATTTAGGAAAGCTGTAAAAACATGGCTCTTCAGTCCAGTTTTATTACTCTCAGGGTTCTTGCGGTGTGCGGCATGGCTGCGCGCTGTCTATTGTCTTTAGCGCCGTGACACCTCTGTTGGAGGTAGCTGTTCGCGCTCTACAAATGTCGGTATTATTATTATTATTATGATTATTTGGATTGAGAAAGATAGTGGAGGGAAAGAAGAGGGAAAAGGTTTGCATTTATATACCGCTTGCTAACCCTGATGAGGTGTTAAAGCACTTTTAGGCGAGTAGCACTCTACTCCGGAACCAAAAAAGATTTAGTGGTGAATTAGTCTGGGAAAATATCAAAATAATTTGAGCGGTGGACGTCTTAGTCTGTTGTTTGGATTGAAAAGGATAATGAAGGGATAGAAGAGGGAAGGGTTTAGAAAGTTGTTTTTTAACATCTAACCACACCTTTACCACTTTAACAAAATATGCTGATAATAACCACTGCCTTAAAATCTGGGCTTGGCCCCCCAACAGTGTCATACCCCTGAGGACAGCCTTCTTTGCATCTCACTATCAGAACCACCCCCCACTTCTGTGATCTCGTGCTCATTTTGGAAACTGTGGAACCAGGGGGAACGGTTTGTAGCCTGGTCTCCAAATGGTAATAAGTTGTTCAATCTTAGACATTCATTTTCTGTCCTTGGTTATCTTTACAAGATCGGAAGAATTTAGAATTCGGCTTAGAGTTTGTAGACGTTTGTGATAATAAAACTGGATTGGAACCCAACACATGCTCATTGGATATTATGTCTTTGAAGGCTGAACCCAGTCTTTTGGTTCACTCATCAAAATGTATTGTGAAAGCCAAGATCAAGGAACAAGTAGCAATTGTAGTTTTGGTTCTTCAGCTTCACCAAACTGTCCGATCTTGTGCAGATATGAAGAAAGTTGTATAAACGTTTCTATGGCTGCAGACAGTCCAAAAAGCTGTGTACGTCAACCGATTTTTTTTTTGCTATTTAATAAACCCATTTTAGGAATCAGTAATATTTTAATGGCTTCTAAAATGGGATTGGACTCCATATCAATTCAGTATTTGGAAGGGCATATTAGGAGTGTCCCTTTCAAAAGCCCAATTGATATGATTTCAGCCTCATTTATTTTAAGGAAAATGGGCGGCTTTAAAAAAAAATCTTTATCCCTGTGATTGTGCCCATTAGAATCAAGTCGATATTTGCAACCTACCTCATTAATATTAATTGTGACTCATTCATATTTGGACTTTGTACATAGTTTGGGTCCACACAGGTAGAAAAAATACAGGTTTCAAATTGAGACTACTTTATGCGATGTAATAGTATACCCGACCCTTAGTTATCCCAATGCCTTTGCTACTTCATCTTTTGATGAGAAGTTTGAGACAGGCTCACTACCAAATTTGAGTACCTCAGACAAGCACAGTTTTAAAATCAGGCATGTTTAGAATATTATTTTTCATAGCTAAAAGGGAACTGGTGGCAGGTAATCACTTTCTGGTACACCATGGTCCCTGGATAATGAATCACCATGTGTAGGAAAGTGTCCATTCTGCATGGTTGCCCCCTAACTTTTTGCCAGCTCCCTGATGCAATTTGACTGATGTGTGCCCAGGGTCCCTGTCAATTAGTTTCCTAGGAACCGTGTTCTTTCCCTAATCTGTACCATTGTTTCCACAATTGGCACAACTCTGGCCTAATTGAATGTCCCCTGTAAGGTGTACCTCTAGTACCAAGGGCATGGTAGCCAGAGAAAGGCCTCTGAGGGCTGCAGCACTTAATATGCCACCCTCATAGACCCCACACCACAGACAGACACCACTGCCATTGTAGCCTGTGTGTTGTCCTGCACCTAAAAGTGAGGAGTCGACATTGCATGAATCCCTGTTTGTCATGCCTGTTCAGCACTGCATGAGACCTAGGTAACTCACCCTTAAGGTAGGGTGCCCTATACCTCATGCGAGGACCTATCTGCATGAGCAGACAGATCCCTATAATATCAAAGGCTATTCTTAGATATTATAAGTGCCCAGTCTATGGGAAGAGAAGGGCTTCCTCTATCACTCCGCTGAGTACCACCTATCCAGTCCAGGCTTAAGATTCATATTGAGTTCTGGCAAATAAAGTATTTGCTCCCATACAACAAAGCATGTTGATAGACACACACAAAAACAATGTTTTTTTTTAAAGCAAAATGTCAGGCCTATATACATAGTAGTCGACATGCCAGCATGGATCTGGCATCCCTGGGAACAGGGGAGTCTCACTTTCCCAGGTGTTAGAAGGTGGTTCTGACACTCTGGGCCACCCGGATTTTTCGCTTTTTGAGCACCTATTCTTTTAGCTTTTACTGGGGGAGAGCCTCATAAGTTGAGACTCACCTCCAGTGAACTCATTATGAAAGAGACTGCATGTGGATTTTACTGGTGCCCCCCCTAGCTTGACTAGGCCGCTGCGCAGCAGATGGAGTAAGGGGCACCGGGCTGGTTACATGCAGACACATGTGAACATGTGTGTGCACACGTGTAGTGGCTGTGCAGGGGAGATTCGGGGCATGCGCAGCCAAGGAGCAGATGCAGATAGACTGGTGTGGCAGGACTTATGCAGAATTGGGTAGTGACATGGAATAGGCTTTATACACTGGGAAGAAACATGCCAGGTAAAGTCAGTGTGTTTTACTGTGTTTTTGACTTCATTATTCCCCTATGGGGAAGTGGAGCCCATGGGCTAGTGTCACTTTCCTAAGGCCTACTAATTCCAGACACGCATTAAAGTCCACTGTAACAGGTGTGAAAAGAAGTATTCTGCAGAGTCCAAAGTCATATTTGTACTGCTTTTGGGTCATCCAGAAATGTCATATTTCTCTGAGTCAGCCATAACCAGAGCATGGCAGGGGGCTGACCTCAGCAGGTTGGAGTGATGACCTTTCTTCCAAGAGCTAAGGCCTCCTCTTCAAAAAAGAGAAGATAGGTGGAGCTACAGGCTCATCCATCAGCAGCTGTCACTGGGTGCCAGGCACCAGGCTGCACAAGGGAGGAGGCAGCACTGGGGGGAAGGGGCTTTTTCAGAGACCATGTGGCAGGAGACCCCTGTACGATGCCATTTTAAACAAACCCAGAGGCCTGGGCAAGAAGGAGGGAGAAGGGGCAGAGAAGTGATGTGTTGATGTGTGATAGAGCAAACAGAGACTTCCTGCCAGCCCCCTCCCCAACTTCTTAAAAGAGCTTGCACAGGAAGAGGTGCTCTCTCTGAGGTGTGGTCCGCTGAGGCAAAGGGTGCTGGAGGCTGGTGCAATGGGCAGTTGGAAGGAGGAACCCCCTGACTGTCCCAGGATCCTGAAAAGCGCCAGGAGAAGAGACCAGGACCAGTACGCAGAAGCAGGGGCCTCTGTGCAGGGAGAAGAGAGACCCAGGAGGAGAGCCAGGCGAAGGCTGGTGCAGGGAGCCAGTAAAGACAGCTCCCTGCTGAATCCACCCGCCGTGTGACCAGGAGGGCAAAGGAAAGTGCTCCCAGTTGCTGGGGTGCGCCACCAGGAGCAAGAGAAGGCCAAGATCACAAACATTGGCCACCTGGGGGCGGAGATATGCCCCCCAGAAGTTAGGCAACCTTTGACCTCTGGAAGGACCGACGAGGAAGCACATGGGGCACCGCCGCCAGTCCATGATGTTCCCCCGGGGTGAGTCAGGTCCCGGGGGCTGCCCCCAAGAGAATTAAAGTCGGTGTGCGCCGTAGCGCACCCCGTGAAGGTCCACCGCGGGTTGCCAGGAGCCCACCATGGCCCCCGCTGAACCTGAGATGTGAAGATGTGCTGGGGAGGGGCCCGGGATCTCAACTCTGGGCCCTGTGTGAGGAAGGAGGCGGGGGAGCACTGTCACGCCCCCGCAAGGATGAAAGTCGGGGCGCGCCGTCGCACCCCCCCACAAAAATGTGCCTAAGGGGCCCAGGACCCCATCACTGGGCCCCAAAGAAGAAGAGGTGCAGGGGCAGGGAGCGCCATCGCGCCCCCTGCGAAGAGGTCTCGAAGGGCCCGGGACCCCATCCCCGGGCCCCGAAGCAAAGCGAAGATTTCCCCTAGGGGTGCCAGGAGCCCACCCTGGCCCCTGACGAAGAAGCGAAGGATGGGGAGCGCCGTCACACTCCCTGTGGAGCTGAGAAGAGGGGCCCGGGACCTCATCTCCTGGCCCCGAAGTGCTGGAAGGAGGGGAAGAGTGCCATTGCACTCCCCCGAGTTCCGGTGAGGCCAAGGAGGCCTCTGCGTCTGCTGCCGGAGTGGGCAGAACTGAATGGATGTGCCAGCTCCCACAGCCGGAGGTGCAGGCCAAGAAGGGCCCAGGCAGGAGCAGCCGGTGGTGGGACCGGGCCTCCCTGAAACAAAAAGAGTTTCTCTTCAGCGAGCCGGAGGCACAGGGTTCCCGGGTGGGACCGGGACCCCAAGGAGGACAGAGTGTGGTGCAAGGGGCCCGGGTGTGACCGGGCCCTCTGAAAATCGGCATAAGCAGCCGGGATTGGGCTCCCCGAGCCGTATCATTCACCTGGGGATCCAGTGGGAACGGACCCTCCAACGGCAAGTAGATGCAGACGGAGGCCCACATCGCGGCTCTTCCTGGAGCAGTGGGAGAGCCGCTGTTTTAAAATGCAAAAGTTCCCATAATGCCTTGCAGGCCAGGACCAGCCTGCAAGGGCAAACAGTGTTTCCTCTGCTTGTGGTGATCCCAAGAGAATGGGGCCACCATCACATGTGTGCAAGGGTGCAGGGGGAGCTGCAGGAGAAAGCAGCCTCTCCCTGCACGAAGAAATGGAGTCTATCCCTAAGTCTCATGGGGTCTTGAAAAGAATAACCCCTTAAGGGCTCAGCCAGCAGTTTAACACCTCCTGGGCTGGAACATTTATTTTATAGCTGGAGGTGTATTGGGAATTGCTCCAAGGAGTGAAGGGCTGAGTTGGGGATCTCTGGAGAAGGGCATCCCCTGGAGGTGAAGAGGTGTAATTGCACCTGTAGTGCATTTATTAATGTTATTTATTTCAGAGGAACTGGAAGTCACACGTGCGATGTGAAGTACCTGTGTAAGGTGATGTCATAAGCACAGTGGGGTTATGTTGCCAGACATGACTGCTAGGGTTTCTGGCTGTATATTTAATCCTGTGAATATATCTGTGATGCCTTTAGGGGCTGTAATTGCAACACATTCTAATTATCCACCTGTGTGATGAGTACTGTCATTCTAAGGTGATGCTTAGACATGTATTCTTGCTGCTGCTCTTAGGTGAGGAACCCAGGCTATTAGCCCTTAAGATGTAGAGGTGTATACTTCATGATCAGTAGGAAGCGCTCAGTCAGGGTTGTGTGTCACCGGGACAGGTGTACCTATTTAAATGCTTGTTGAGGTAATGGGGCGGGTCGCTGCTGGGATGATGCCAGTGCGCAGGGCCCTCGCCCCAGGTTTTGTTCAACTAACTGCATTGGGGGCAAGATGATGTGCATACCTGGGAGTGGTGGTACTAGACCCCACCCCCCCTGCGGGAGGCGTGGAGATGTTTGCAATGTCACAAAGTAATTCCAACAGCTTATGTATATTTGTAAATTTGTGCATAGTATTGAGTAGTGTGTGTGTTTAATAAATGTACTCTTACTTTTATAAAGCAAAGTAAAGACTGGACAATAAATTATTGAGTGTTATTTCTGCACACCTGCAAATGGCGATTATTAGCCTATACCACCACCTTTGAGTAAGCCTCAGACTGCTGTGCAACGCTATCCTCTGAGATTCAGACGCTACAATTGGGTGTTTGGTTCCCAGTAAAGGACAAAAGTAGTCATGTTATTTGTGCAGGCCTCACAGATACTGCCTCGTTTTCCAACACCAGGTCTATGCATGGGAAACTTATCCAGCCCAAGATTTTTGTTTTGCATTCTGGAACTTATAGATCTGTTTACCCCATTATGTACCTCAGGCTACATGTCCCTAGAAACAAACCAAACATGCATTGGCTTAGCCAATAGGTCTCGCCTTTGGGACCTTATAAGTGTTTAGCCATGCAACAGTTGCATAACTAAATACTTAAAAGGTCCCAAAAGCGAGACCTATTGGCTATGCCAAGCAGCCGTGCAGCCACAAAAGTGATTGCGATCAAACAAACAAACAGTAATCGCAGTCAAGCGCGGCGCGCGTGACCACGCACGTGCACTGTAGCTCTAGACTGGCCTGGTAGTACTTTTTGGAGCCCTCACAAAATGTCTCGCCAGTCCAGCGCATTCACTGGGTCAGGCGAGACCTAAAAACATGGACTGGATGAGCTTTGTAGGTACGCATACAGGAAACTTGGGATGTCTGGAACAGAGCAAGAAATTTACCAGGTGAGCAGACATCCAAATACAAATGACAAACTGCACATGTTCACTGTTTTCTCAATGTTTAGACTTCATGTGCTGCTGGGACAGCAATGTTTCCTGCATGGTACTTGGGAGTGTACCTCTGCCCTGCTTTACCCAACTACATGTTATTTTGGTAATCCAAGGTTTACCAGCTCAGTTACTACACTAAAGTAGAATGTGCTTGGAGGCCATAGCCTATCCATTGTAATCCTAAGAGACATAAATTGTTCTGTGACCTAGGGGATCACACAGCATGCCCTCTTTCAATGACATGAGACTACTGTTCATGTCCTGGGTTGTTGCGTTGTTGACATTGAGTGATTGTTGTAGCGTATCAGTTTTTTAAATGAATAGATTTGACCCGACCTTTTTTCCGTGTCAGGAAGGAGTGTGGCCTACTGGCCCCACTCCTTTTAATGTTTAATTTCAATGTGCTGAGATTCAGTATGAGTGTGGAGAGTGTACAGTGAGTATTTGTGGCACCAACATGAAAAATGAGTATGTGTGAAATAAGGATATGTTTGAGGGGGTCAGTGGAATGCATTATGGATGCCCCAGGGTTAGCATGGCACACGATTGAGGTGTATAGAGCTTGCCCAAGACATAAAGATAGAGGGATAATAGAGACAGGGCTAAACTTAAAAATTCTCTTAGGACCTTTTAGTAAGGGATTGGGAATTGGATTTTCCCACGGACAGCCATTTGGCAGAGGGTGGAGGAGAAGGGAATACGTCATTAGATTCTCATGTTAAAGGGGGGTTAGTTCCTGGGTAACTCCTGCCCTTTTGTCTGTCCATTATTAACACTTCAGGAAAGTTGATGACATTCTTCACACATAATTGTGTGTGTGTTTTAGATATTCCTGTTTGCAGCCAGCATCTCTACCTAATGTAAGACTTATACACAAATGCTGCATCTGCAGTGTTATCAGAATCTGACTCTTGAAATGAAACCATCTCAAACTGCCTCCATGACCTTAGAAATTGGATCACCACCCTCTCTCAGGAAAATTAGTATAAATGCCAGCTCCAAACATCGCCACTTTGTGCCACGTCGTTCTAGATATAACTTGCTCTTGACCAAGCGAATGAGTGCTCTACAGAGTCCTAAAAGAGCTTCTTTGAGACCAGGGTGGATGTCTGCATGACAGCCAGTCTCCCAGAGGTGACGGAACATCACCTTAAATCTGCAACTCTATGAAGAAACTGTGAGTCTGCTTAGAACCTTGAAGGCTGTTTGTCTGCTTTGAGAGGTAAACAAAGCACCTGGCCCTGAAGAAGGAGAAACTGACCAAGAGCACAAGTGTTGGACACCCAGAAGAAGATGACTATCGAATGGGAATGTGGTTGGGATCAGCCTGTGGCGAGAGAGGTGGTCTGCTCCCTTACCTGATTATGGTGAACTACATGAAGAAGCGTAACTGTCTGAACCTCTATCAAGTGACACGTCTACTGCTTAGCCCCTTGCCAACAGGGCACCAGTCTGACCCAAAAGTCAGGGATACCCAGCCCAAAGGCTGCAAAAGCCAAGGATGCTTGGCATAGAGGCTGAATCTCTCAAAGGCCAGAACTTTACCAGTCCTGCAAGCTAAGGCAACACCTGAACCAGTCTGTGAGAGAAAGAAAGTGGGAAACACAGAACTACAGATGCAGTTGAAGGAACGTCACCTAAACGTCAGACCAGAGTATGCTGACTCAAAAACCAACCAGTGCTCACATGTCCAAGTCCTTTGCTTAGCAGGTAACATTAAGGCATTGCTTCCTAGAACAGTCAAACTCTTTTGTGCTAAACAACTACATGAACTGATCCATCAGTTGCCCTGGGGTAAACGTTTAGTGAAATGTGCACCTGTGTCTAATTGTGCCCAAGCTCGAATGACAGAGGAGACCATCCTTGACATGAGGGGAGGGGAAGGCACCATAGTGTGGAGAGGAGGGCTCCAAGGCAGGTGCAGCGTTTCAGTATAAGCCTGGAGGTGGGCTTGTTTAATCTTAAATGTGACACTTATCATGTTGTGTAGTATTTAGTACCACCGTGATATTAAACATACTTTTTTTTCTAAAAAGACAATCACTGGGTTGGACAATGGTTTATTGGGTCTGTTAGTTGATTGTTGACTTCTGATTCTATTGCCCCCACACAACCTTCCTGAGAAGCCTTTCATTGCTCCTCCTTACCTCACTGTGAGTCAAGTGCAGAAAGGGTGTATTTCAAACATTTTGCAGAGTCATAGTTGGATGGACCCCAGGACACTACTGCTAAGTGACCTGTCTGCTGTGTGGCCCCTCATCCCCCCCCACCCTCCTGCCCTCTCCCCCCAATGGAGTTTTACAGCATCAAGACATGATCCACAGTCAACAAATCTGCTTCGTGAAAACTTCTGCCAGATAAGATCCTACATGCATTTTTAAATATTGTCCAATGAAAATCTAATATTGGGCAGCGGATTCGACCAATTAGCTTGATTCTTTCGTAGTCTCATATTTTTGCTTGTCAGACAATGCTGTCTTCAAGTCAATCTAAGCTTCTGAAAAATTAATGGAGCTGGAAGTAGTGGAGGGTAAGCATTGCAATGTGTTTTCCAAATTGGTGTTTTGCATATAAATTGGAAATTATTCCGCTCCTTCACCTGAGGTTGCAATAACCTTATTTTTTAGCAAAGCTTTCCCTTCAGACGAAGCATAACAGAATTATTGGGAATTTGTGTGATCTTGCTGACAGCATGCTTACAAGTGATCAATCACAGAGCTCAAGACGGCGCACTATATTTGATGGCTCTTTATTAGTCTCATAGCTTCCAAAGGTCAAGATTTGCTTCCCCAATTCAAGGGCATTGCACGGAGTCAATCAATTTAAGTTAAGCACCATCCCATGCTCTTCTGTTTTCACCTGCTAGATTAACTAGCATAATTAAAACTCGGTTGCTAAGCAAAATGCTGATTACCTTTTCTGATGGGCAAAACGCTCCATCTGGAGGAAACTTCAATTCCCAGTCTTTTTTTTGCAGCAGCTGATTTATGTATCTTTGCATTTCAGAGGCATTTTACAATTACAGTCCGCTGCCGAACTGACTGGCGTCTCGAGTGCCGCGTGCATCCTTAGCGCGCGCGCGCCCCAATAAAGTCTTCACACATCAATAATATCTTAAGTGCAAATTACAATATCCCAAAACTCTATTCACTTACTCTGGCTGAGCTCTAGGAACGGCGAGGCGCGTGTTGACCTTGCTTTTTAGCATCTCGAAAATGGGTACTTTGGAAAACTATTTATAAGTCACATCAAATTGAACTACTGTCGCCATTAAGCACGGTGACAGCTAATCCATGTTAATCGTTACCAGGCATGGCAGTGAGAATAAACATATTTTGCACAATCGGCCATGCAAACACCAAGGGGCAGATTTATGTTAACTGGCGCATCCCTGCATATCAGCAGGGATGCGCCAATTATTATGCGCCACAGCTGCGCCCCCATGGATGCGCCGCATTTATAATGCGGCGCACCATGGGGCAAAAACGGCACAGATGCGTGACGCATCTGTGCCGTAAAAGTGGCGCATTGCTGGAGTTGCGTCGCAAGCGCGACGCAGCTCCAGCAATGTTCTGGGGGGCCCTATCTGTGTAATGCTGCGTCAATCCTTACGCCTGCTTCAAGCAGGCGCAGGGTTTTGACGCAGCATGGGCCTAAAAGTGACTGAGTGAAATCTTGTAGATTTCACTCAGCCACATTTAGGAGGCGTTCCTGCGCCGGAACGCCCCCACCTGCCCTGGAACGCCTACATGTGGCGCAGGGCTTTACAACGTGACGCATCTCCCAGATTGCGTTCTTCCTGAGACTGGAACCCGGTTCCCCAGATTTGAGGTTGACCGCCCTAGCCGTTAGGCCAACTCCCCTCCCCAGTAGTTCAAATGAGGAGCTCGTGAGGAGCAACTTTTGACACTTAAACTTGTACTGCAGAAAAGATAGGGGAGGCTTCCGGGAGAATTATGTAAACATAAGCACAGAGTAGTCTGTCTTGGATGGCCGTGGACAAGGATGATGGATAGTAGGCAGAGGGTCAAGGACTTGGGGCCTGAATTCCGATCACAATCCACTGATTTTCATCAAACTCCTTTATTCAGAAAATGATGGCAATAGAAGTTGTAGCAAAAATGGAAGATCCTCAATCTATGCACTCAGTGGATCAGGACCCAAATGTACAGCCCTATAAAGAGCGAATGTCCTGTTCATGCACACTTCTGAAATGCATGCTGTCCCCGCCAAAGGAGGTGTCTGTTAGCCACCCCCTCTAGAGTGGAAACCCTGTCTTCCCATTACCTCTGTGAAAGACCACCATGAATAGGTGAATACAGAACTCACTGGTATGTTGTGAAACCAGTCTCCTCGACTGTTCTTCTGTTGATTCTGAGTACTGTTTTCAAGCAACACAACCTGGCCTCACAAATAATGAAATGCAGAATGGTCCATAAAGAACAACACAACAGACATCCAGTGGCGGCTTCTCTGCTAAGGCGTGGAGCGTCGCCCTACTGGTCTCGAAGCAGTGTAAAAGAAAAATGAAACGATAATAGCATAAGTGATTAGCATTTTATTTTTAGTATCTTACAGCCAGGTTAGGGTGGAGCAGGGCTCGGCTCCTGTGACGTCGAGGGAGGAGGAGTAGTTGCTACACCTTAAGAGCGCATGACGGTTTGGCTGGCTGTCTTGGGCCAGCCAAACAGTCATGTGCACTTTGCATGTTCTCCACTGAGCTGTAATGCACAGCCTGGGTGGAGAACATGCAAAGGCTGTCACCCCTGTCTGAGCATGGCACTCAGACCAAACACAAGGCTGCTGCTATGGTGATAGCAGCCTTCATGATTGGCTTAGGGGAGCCTGGGTGCTGCCGTGAGCCAGCAGAACAGCCAGGACAAAGAAGAGGCTGTGGATGGTGAATGGCGATGAGTAGTTAAATCTTTTATTTATTTCTAACCAATAGAAAAGCACTGTGTTGCATTATAAAACCTTATTATGCATAACATCAGTTTGGCAATAGCTAAAACCATAGTACAAGGACTGAAATAAATAGAAATAGATTTTAAACTACTGTTATGAAAATGTTGCATTTGGAATGTTGGCATTTTGCTACCTAAAGCCTCTAGTAGACCTTTTTGAGATAATCCCAAACTGCCACCTGGCAGTCTGTGGGAGGTGTGAGTGGCTCCCGGGACAAAACGTACTGGGACGAGGGGGGTGCATCCTCAATTCTTCTCAGGGTGAAGTCACGAGCAAAACCTAAATGAACCTCTGCTCAACCCTGGAGTAGCTCGGCACAGAGCAGTCAGCCTTAACTCAGAGGCAATATGTAAACTATTTGGGCAACACTTCAAGCAGTAACACAGTGAAAAAACACCACAAAAGGATCCCACACCAGTTTGGAAACAGAACAGTTTTCCATAAATAAAGCAAGACCAAAATGTCAAAAATCCAAACAGTAGAATTGGAGATATGCAGGTTTGAATATTTCAGTGCATATAGCACCAAGAATGCACAACGTGCCAACTATGGATATCTGGTTGCCCCAGACTGGGAAAAAGTCACAAGTTCATGCTGAATGTGATGGAGTGCGTGCAGGCTACAGAGACCCAATTAGACCCATCAAACAAGAGTACCTTGGATCCTGAATTGTGGAGCATTGTGAGGTTCTGTGCCAAAAATGCATTGTGTAGCTAAGGCAATGGCTCGGTTCTGAGGTGATGTGAAGCTGCGATGCAAGGTCCTGCGTCATTGTCAAGGTTCCTGTCAATGAAGGCCTGTGATGCAAAGCAGAGTGGCAGTCTTTTTTAGCAACATAGCAGTCTGTCTTCCTGGCAGAGTATCCACAGATCCAGAAGTGGCTCACTGTGCCACTGGAATCAAGCTAACCTGGCTGAAGAGGGGAGAAACCCCGAAACCGGTCCTAGAATGCTTGTATCCGGTCCAGGGAGGACCTGGCTTGGCAGTTCGGGCTGGACTGTTTCCATGAGGCACAGGGTCAAGACTGATTTGCATATGGCCAGGTCTAAACTGGGGTGGCACGGTGAGCAAAAGAATGATGGATTTAACCCAGATCGCTTGACTGGGTGTGAATGTATAGATTAGTTCTGCATTCCGTCCATCAATTGTGTGTCTTTTGCTTTCTCGCCCTACGTGCGCCAGGTATGCCCAGACTTGGGTCCTGGGCTCACTGTGCCACTTGAATCAAGCAATCTGGCTGAAGAGGGGTGAAACCCCGAAACCGGTCCTAGGATGCTTGTTTCCAGTCCAGGGAGGACCTGGCTTGGCAGTTCGGGCTGGACTGTTGCCATGAGACACAGGATCAAGACTGATTTGCATAAGCCCAGGTCTAAACTGGAGTGGCATGGTGAGCAAAAGAATTATTATTTATTTATTTATAGCATTTGTAAAGCGCTCTGCAACCCTACGGGCATCCTGGCGCTGTGTACATATAGCTGAAAACGCTGTGCATCAGGGGCAGAAGGGATATCTTTTGATTCTGGATAGTTAGATTTTAGGGAAAAGCCATGTTTTCACCTTTTTTCGGAAGGCCATCAGTTCATCTGTTTTCCTGATGTCAATAGGTAGTCTATTCCACAGATGAGCTGCCGCTATGCTGAAGGCTCTGTCTTCCTGATCCTGGGTATACTGATGAGATTAGAAGAGGAGGATTGAAGGGACCGAGTGGGTTCATACCACTTAAATTTGTTTTGAAGTGGTCGGGGGCCCATCCCATGCACTGCCTTAAAGACAGTGTATAGGGATTTAAAAAGGATCCTCTGGTGTACAGGTAGCCAGTGTAAATCGGCCAAAGCGAGGGTAGTAGAGGATCTTCGCCCTCGGGAGAGTGTCAATTTTGCTGCAGCCGCCTGGATGCTCTGAAGTCTGGAAATCAGGTAGGCAGGGGATTCCAGTAACAGAGCATTACAGTAATCCAGGCGGCTGAGAATGGTACTCCTAACTATGGTGGCTCTAACCTGTGTTGGTAAAAGGGGCAGCAGCTTTCGAAGTCCTCGCATTAAGGCAAAGCAGCTACTCACCTGCTTATTGACATTGGTCTCTAGACTCAGACTGTCATTGAAACTGACTCCAAGGTTCCTCACTGATTTCACTGGGGTTAATGACTCACCTGGCTCCAGAGGCCAGAAGTCCGTAGGTAGACTTCTAGTGATTCTACCTACTTTGCAATGCAATATTTCGGTTTTGTCACTATTAAATTGTAATGAGTTCTGATTTCACCAGGATGTCATTTCCAACATACAGGTGTGAAAGTTCTCAAGTGAATGATGGATTTAACCCAGAACTCTTGATTGGGGGTGAATGTATTAATTTGTTCTGCATTCCGTCCATCAATTGTGTGTCTTTTGCTTTCTTGCCCTAAGTGCGCCAGGTATGCCCAGATGTGGGTCCTGCACTCACTGTGCCACTGGAATCAAACCATCCTGGCTGAAGAGGGGTGAAACCCCGAAACCACTCCTAGGATGCTTGTTTCCATTCCAGGGAGGATCTGGCTTGGCAGTTCGGGCTGGACTGTTCCCATGAGGCACAGGGTCAAGACTGATTTGCATATGGCCAGGTCTAAACTGGGATGGCATGGTGAGCAAAAGAATGATGGATTTAACCCAGATCTCTTGACTGGGGATGAATGTATTGATTTATTCTGCATTCCGTCCATCAATTGTGTGTCTTTTGCTTTCTCGCCCTAAGTGCGCCAGGTATGCCCAGACGTGGGTCCTGGGCTTACTGTACCACTGGATGCAAGCTATCCTGGCTGAAGAGGGGTGAAACTCCCAAACCGGTCCTAGGATGCTTGTTTCCTGTCCAGGGAGGACCTGGCTTGGCAGTTCGGGCTGGACTGTTCCCATGAGGCACCGGGTCAAGACTGATTTACACATGGCCAGGTCTAAAATGGGATGGCATGGTGAGCAAAATAATGATGGATTTAACCCAGATCTCTTGACTTGGCTTGAATGTATTGATTTGTTCTGCATTCCGTCCATCAATTGTGTGTCTTTTACTTTCTCACCCTAAGTGCGCCAGGTGTGCCCAGACATGGGTCCTGGGCTCACTGTGCCACTGGAATCAAGCTATCCTTGCTGAAGGGGGGTGAAACCCCAAAACCAGTCCTAAAATGCCTGTTTTCAGTCCAGGGAGGACCTGGCTTGTCAGTGCGGGCTGGACTGTTCCCATGAGGCACAGGGTCAAGAATGATTTGCATATGGCCAGGTCTCAACTGGGGAGACATGGTGAGCAAAAGAATGATGGATTTACCCAGATCTCTTGACTTGGGGTGAATGTATTGATTTGTTCTGCATTCCGTCCATCAATTGTGTGTCTTTTGCTTTCTCGCCCTAAGTGCGCCAGGTATGCCCAGACATGGGACCTGGGCTCACTGTGCCACTGGAATCAAGCTATCCTGGCTGAAGAGGGGTGAAACCCTGAAACCGGTCCTAGGATGATTCTTTGTGGTCCTGGGAGGACCTGGCTTGGCAGTTTGGGCTGGACTGTTCCAATGTGGCACAGCTTCAAGACTGATTTGCATATGGCCAGGTCTAAACTGGGGTGGCATGATGCACAAAATAATTATGGATTTAACCCAGATCCCTTGACTGGGGGTGAATGTATTATTTTTTTCTGCATTCCATCCATCAATTGTGTGTCATTTGCTTTCTCACCCTAAGTGCGCCAGGTATGCCCTGACGTGGGTCCTGGGCTCACTGTGCCACTGGAATCAAGCTATCCTGGCTGAAGAGGGGTGAGACGTCGAAACCGTGCCTAGGATGCTTTTTTCCGGTCCAGGGAGGACCTAGCTTGGCAGTTCGGGCTGGACTGTTCCCATGAGGCACAGGGTCAAGACTGATTTGCATATGGCCAGGTCTACACTGGAGTGGCATGGTGAGCAAAAGAATGATGGATTCAACCCATATCTCTTGAATGGGGATGAATGTATTGATTTGTTCTGCATTCCGTCCATCAATTGTGTGTCGTTAGCTTTCTCGCCCTAAGTGGGCCTGGTATGCCCAGGTGTGGGTCCTCGGCTCACTGTGCCACTGGAATCAAGCTATCCTGGCTGAAGAGGGGTGAAACCCCGAAACCACTCCTAGGAAGCTTGTTTCCGGTCCTGGGAGAACCTGGCATGGCAATTCGGGCTGGACTGTTCTCTTGACTGGGGGCGAATGTATTGAATTGTTCTGCATTCCGTCCATCAATTGTGTGTCTTTTGCGTTCTCGCCCTAAGTGCGCCAGGTATGCCCAGACGTGGGTCCTGGGCTCACTGTGCCACTGGATGCAAGCTATCCTGGCTGAAGAGGGGTGAAACCCCCAAACCGGTCCTAGGATGCTTGTTTCCTGTCCAGGGAGGACCTGGCTTGGCAGTTCGGGCTGGACTGTTCCCATGAGGCACAGGGTCAAGACTGAATTGCACATGGCCAGGTCTAAACTGGGGTGGCATGGTGAGCAAAAAAATGATGGATTTAACCCAGATCTCTTGACTTGGGATGAATGTATTGATTTGTTCTACATTCCGTCCATCAATTGTGTGGCTTTTGCTTTCTCGCCCTAAGTGAGCCAGGTGTGCCCAGACGTGGGTCCTGGGCTCACTGTGCCAATGGAATCAAGCTATCCTGGCTGAAGATGGGTGAAACCCCGAAACCAGTACTAAGATGCTTGTCTCCAGTCTAGAGAGGACCTGGCTTGGCAGTGTGGGCTGGACTGTTCGCATGAGGCACAGGGTCAAGACTCATTTGCATATGGCAATGTCTAAACTGGGATGGCATGGTGAGCAAAATAATGATGGATTTAACCCAGATCTCTTGACTTGGCTTGAATGTATTGATTTGTTCTACATTCCATCCATCAATTGTGTGTCTTTTACTTTCTCACCCTAAGTGCGCCAGGTGTGCCCAGACATGGGTCCTGGGCTCACTGTGCCACTGGAATCAAGCTATCCTGGCTGAAGAGGGGTGAAACCCCAAAACCAGTCCTAAAATGCCTGTTTTGAGTCCAGGGAGGACCTGGCTTGGCAGTGCGGGTTGGACTGTTCTCATGAGGCACAGGGTCAAGAATGATTTGCATATGGCCAGGTCTCAACTGGGGAGGCATGGTGAGCAAAAGAATGATGGATTTACCCAGATCTCTTGACTTGGGATGAATGTATTGATTTGTTCTGCATTCCGTCCATCAATTGTGTGTCTTTTGCTTTCTCGCCCTAAGTGCGCCAGGTATGCCCAGACATGGGACCTGGGCTCACTGGGCCACTGGAATCAAGCTATCCTGGCTGAAGAGGGGTGAAACCCTGAAACCGGTCCTAGGATGATTCTTTGTGGTCCTGGGAGGACCTGGCTTGGCAGTTCGGGCTGGACTGTGCCAATGAGGCACAGCTTCAAGACTGATTTGCATATGGCCAGGTCTAAACTGGGGTGGCATGATGCACAAAATAATTATGGATTTAACCCAGATCCCTTGACTTGGGGTGAATGTATAAATTTTTTCTGCATTACATCCATCAATTGTGTGTCATTTGCTTTCTCACCCTAAGTGAGCCAGGTATGCCCTGACGTGGGTCCTGGGCTCACTGTGCCACTGGAATCAAGCTATCCTGGCTGAAGAGGGGTGAGATGTCGAAACCGGGCCTAGGATGCTTTTTTCCGGTCCAGGGAGGACCTAGCTTGGCAGTTCGGGCTGGACTGTTCCCATGAGGCACAGGGTCAAGACTGATTTGCATATGGCCAGGTCTACACTGGAGTGGCATGGTGAGCAAAAGAATGATGGATTCAACCCATATCTCTTGAATGGGGGTGAATGTATTGATTTGTTCTGCATTCTGTCCATAAATTGTGTGTCATTAGCTTTCTCGCCCTAAGTGGGCCTGGTATGCCCAGGTGTGGGTCCTGGGCTCACTGTGCCACTGGAATCAAGCTATCCTGGCTGAAGAGGGGTGAAACCCCGAAACCACTCCTAGGAAGCTTGTTTCCGGTGCTGGGAGAACCTGGCATGGCAATTCGGACTGGACTGTTCTCTTGACTGGGGGCGAATGTATTGAATTGTTCTGCATTTCATCCATCAATTGTGTGTTTTTTGTTTTCTCGCCCTAAGTGAGCCAGGTATGCCCAGACGTGGATCCTGGGTTCACTGTGCTACTGGACTCAAGCTATCCTGGTTGAAGAGGGATGAAACCCTCAAACCAGTCCTAGGATGCTTGTTTCCGGTCCAGGGTGGACCTGGCTTGGCAGTTCGGGCTGGACTGTTCCCATGAGGCACATGGTCCAGGTCTAAACAGGAGTGACACGGTGAGCAAAAGAATGATGGATTTAACCTAGATCTCTTGACTGGGGGTGAATGTATTGATTTGTTCTGCATTCCGTCTATCCCGAAACCGGTCCTAGGATGCTTGTTTCCTTGTCCAGGGAGGACCTGGCTTGGCAGTTTAGGCTGGACTGTTCCCATGAGGCACAGACTCAAGACTGATTTGCATATGGCCAGGTCTAAAGTGGGGTGGCATGGTGAGCAATAGAATGATGGATTTTACCCAGATCTCTTGACTGGGTGTGAATGTATTGATTTGTTCTTCATCCCGTCGATCAATTGTGTGTTGTTAGAACTGGGGGTCTCTAGTTGGCAGAGGTCGGTACCTTTGACCAAATAGGGACTAGGGTAAGGGGGTACACTCCTAAAATAACCCCTGCTCACCCCCATGGTAGCTTGGCACGAGCAGACAGGTTTATCTCAGAGGCAGTGTGTAAATCATTTGTGAACACATACAGTAATCCAGTGACAACACTACAGATGGACACCACACGGGTTTTATATAAAAAATAAGTATTCTTTATATAGACTTATCACAAGACCACAAATGACAAAAATCCACAATACTGTACCTTAAAAAATGGTAGAAATATCTTGGTTCTCTTAAGATGGGAAATGCGACACTTTAATTTCAATGTACCTTTGAATGCGTAACGCTATACAATGAAAGTGTTGCAGGGAAGGTGATGCATTGGGTTCTTACACGCAAGAATGGTGATGCATCGGGTCCTTACTGATGCATAGGGGATGTGTCGGCTCTTCTTGGCGTGGGGAGGTGATGCGTCGGTTTCTTACTGCGCTTCTGTGGCGATGCGGCCCGCAGAGCTGTGATGCGATGAAAATCCGGTGCAATGAAACAAAATGGCGTCTTCTTTTTGATGCGACACGATGCGTGCACACACATCAGGGCATGTCCTACCTTTTACCTACAATGCACCCTGCCCTTGGGCCTACCATAGGGGTGACTATTATGCAGGAAAGGGAAGGTTTGGGTGCACTTGCCCAGTCAGCATGGCAGTTCCAGACTGCACACAGTCTCTGCAATGGCAGACGTGAGACACACTTTACAGGCTGCTTCTGTGGGTGGCAGAACCAGTGCTGCAAGCCTACCAGCAGCATTTGGTTTCCAAGCCCTGGGCACACTCAGTGCACTGTACTAGGGTCTGACAAGTAAACCAAACCAGCCAATCATGGAGTCACTAATCCATACATCAATTTACCATAGGGAGCACTTGCACTGTGGCACTGGACAGCAGTGGCACAGTGCCCAAAGCATCTATAACCAGCAAAAACACATGAGGCAACAGCAAAAAAAATGGAAGGGAGACCCACGCCAATGGTGCCAGGTCTAACATGTGTCTTTTGCTAGAACCCTGTCAGACCACAACCCTGTAAAACTCTGTCAAACTCACACTCTGTATCCCGACCACGATCCCCCATCAATTCACTTGGAGATTCAGAGAAGAAGCGTTGCTGCCCCGACATATACAGCCACGATTAGAGAAGCTATTCAGCAATACTTTACTCTTACTGTGGGGACAGTCAGTGAGCGGCCACCCTCTGAGAGACCTTTAAGGCTACAAACAAAGGAACCTGTATTAGCACAAACGCAGGCATATTAGGTGACATACGGGGATGGCTCGCGAGGTTGGAAACTGCATTGAAACTACTTGAAAGCACGCAAGATGCAACCCCGACTTCGACCAACCTGGCCAAAATCAAAGAACTGGTGCCAGAATACAACGAGCTGGCGGATGATGAGGGAAAGTACCTATCAAAGAGGCATGTGGCTAGGGCATATAGTGAGGGTGGCCGGCCTGGGCACAACCTCGCTGTAAAAGTTAAGAGAAGGCAGGACCATTACTCACATCACTGATGATATGGGGGATGATCATTACACAATACAAGCTATCACGGCCCAGTTTCAGATCTTCTATGCTGATCTTTACACATCAAAAGGTGGAGTGGACTCAGAGGAGCTGAATGAATACCGCGCTGACATTGCTCTTGTCTGGTTGTCTAACGCACATCGGGAGTACCTATCTCTGCCGATAGAAGCAGAGGAAATCAGGGAAACGATTCAGGCCCTACCAAACAGGAAGGCGCCGGGGCCGGACGGACTCACAAGCGAATTCCACAAGGAATTTGCGGTTGACTTGGTGCCTTACCTACTAGCTATGTATGAGGAGGCCTATGAAAGTGGTAGGTTGCCGCCCACACTCAGAGAGGCCCTGATTATTGCCTTGTTAAAAAAAGACAAGTCCCCGTCACGATGTGAATCATATCGTCCGCTTTCTCTCATCAGTCTCGCTTTATACTGGAGAGATCTACGGCGCATAATCTGCGCACAATTTTTGCCCTGTTCCATGTCCTAAATCCCGAACTGCCGGCTGTGGCCATACTGCTCGACGCAGCTAAGGCCTTTGATTCTAAAGAGTGGAGATATATGTTTTACATACTAGAAAGAAAGAATGGGATTACCTGTATGCAGGTAGGTGGGACTCTTATACACTGACCCAACAGCGAGGGTGCGGATAGAGGGCCTGACATCGGAGCCTATAAAAATTCGCAGAGGAACAAGGTAGGGGTGTCCTCTATCGCCACTCCTTTTTATAATCCTTTTGGAACCCTTGGCATGCATTATTAGACAAAGACACAAAGAGACTGCACTGCAGTTCACATTGAGGCCGGTCAAAATTTCGCTGTACGCGGACGACATGGTATTGTACGTCAGGGAATCACAGAAATACTTAGGACGGATATTACGGGAATATATCCCCTTTGGGCGGCTCTCTGGCCTTAATATCAATTGGGCCAAGTCAATTGCAGTGCCCTTAACTGAATGCACAACCCAGTATGAGTTAGATTTTCCTCTTGAATGGGCTGGCGACCCCGTCAAGTATCTGGGTATCATGGCACAAGGGAATCCAGAAGGAGTAGTGAGGAGATAATTATGGCAGGGTATATTGCAGATTAGAACAACAGGTAGCGAGATGGGTCGCGCTTCTGCTCTCGCTTGCGGAGTGAATGGCTCTTATCAAAATGATAGCGGTGCCATGCTTTCTATACCTTTTTAGTAATATACCCATCAGGCTTCCCAGTCAATTTAAAAACAATATATGCTCACAATTGAAAAAACTGATCTGGGGTGGCAAACAACCCCGGGTAAGCTGGCGCACACTCACCAAGGACTTCGGGAGAGGTGGCTTCGGAGTCCCTGATCTATATCTGTATTATCTCTGTGCTCAAGTGCAATACGCCCACTATTGGTATAATCATCACATGTTCTTCTCACATATAGCTGTGGAGGACGGGGATGCCCATCCAGTACGTCTGCGCAGCATTTTAACACATTCCAAATGTAACACTCCCAAACACGAGATTAACACTGTTGACTGCACCATATCAGCTTGGCAATGAAAGGCCGCCTGACGTCAAAGCTCCCAATATATGCCCGCTTCTCCCCATTGCACATCACGCTGCGCTTTCCATCACACAAGAAATGGGGGCCGTGCGGTCACTCTGCCTAGCAAATAGATAATATGCAAGACCTATTCCCAAAGGTCTCTTTTCTGTCCCCGAAGGAGCTGCAATATATACAGCATAAGACACCGCT
The DNA here is from genome assembly GCF_964204655.1 of Triturus cristatus. NCBI lineage: Eukaryota > Metazoa > Chordata > Amphibia > Caudata > Salamandridae > Triturus > Triturus cristatus. Next base: position 1,112,478,914 of record NC_140582.1, on the reverse strand, counting down.
CTTTATGTTTACATATCGCAAATTATGAACTGCTGTTAAGGCACATTTTCACTCCTTCCCGGAGGAACCACCGATACTGCATGCACTGCAGACATTACTAGCGAGTTCAACAAGACACAAACTAATCACCAAATTATACTGAGCGAAACAGTTTTCCCTGGTAATAATTCTGGTGCTGCCTCCTATTTATGCCTCCCTTGTAAATTGGGGGCAGTGTCAGAATCAATGGGAGTTGCAGTGGAATGCCCACTGCAACACCCACAACCCTCTCCTTTGACGCTAAGCATAGCGTGGAAGGGCGCCTTATTTACAAGGCAGCGGTAAGCCCCTATCACCACAGGAATGTCATAAAAAGTGACATTCCGGTGGCAATAGGGGCTTGTAAATATGTCCCTCAGTATTCTCTCGAAGCACGTACCGCCTTACTCAAGTACCACTGCCCTTCTCTAACACACAACAAGTTACCCCAACCACCATGGACAGTACTTGTATCCCCCTGGCTAACAAATCCATGGAAATTACCATTAACTTTATGCTGCCCACTTATTTATGACAATGTATATCACTAGAACCTGGCTCTGTCCTGATGAATACCAGAGAAAGCAGTCCTCCAGAGCTGAAAGGAACCACATTGACCAGAAAAGCAGGGGAACTAAAATAATTTAGGAGATGTTTGAAGAGTAATCAGTCACAACAAATGAAAACCCGAGAACATTTGAAAAGTAATCCCCATGACCCCTTGCAAGCATTTATCCATAACAGACTTACACCACAGGACAATAGCACTCAATTGAAGGTCTGGACGGCTTTCTTCAGGACATCTTGATCCCCTATTTTTTGGACCCCTCCTTTCCTACCTCAATCCTGTAGGTTAATTTAGGTTATTTCCCTTATTCCTTTTTGGGGGTAAGCAAATCACACTATAGTGATATCTGTGGATATAAGAATTGCCACTATCAGTCAAACAGTATACCTAACTGATTTACTGATTATAGCAATTTTTATAAGGATTGAGGTAGGACATACTTCCTATTCAGAATGGAGCATGTGAACCAGCAAAGGGGAATTCTCATTTTGCAACATTAAACAAAAAGAAAAAACAGAGCATAAATCAATGCAGTGCTAAGGAGGAGTCATTTATTAATTCAAGTATAATGAATCTTCAAATCATGGAAAGAGGTTATCTTCAATAGAATCAACAGGTGGATTGATTCTCCATGGGGCACAGAATGTAGAAGAAAAAGTGCATGCTGCCTACACTTGTCCTATCATTATTACAATTTATTCTCTGCACTATGATGTTCAATGTCCCTTTCAGTTCTAGATTAGGGGAATGATGTCTACAAATTAGCAATTAATAATAAGATGGATTGGACCCACTACTATTCGCACTCCAAACTAAGCAACATTGGGAAAAGTGTGGGAGGGGGTTGAGATTTGGGTTGGGCGTAACTTGGGTAAATTGCTGTAGGGTGATTACAAAAAACTACAGCAAACTGCAACATAATGCACCGTCATGCCCAAAATGGACCAGATGATGCATTTGTCGGCTAACAAATAGCACTAAATGCAACAGAACCTGACCAGCAGCAGCCAGCAGCAGTTCACACTAGCTAAGTGTGTTGTTCCTGTGCTCCTTCGGTAGGATTGCTGGGCCAAATTACTTTTAATTATGCAAACAGGCATAATTATGTAATTTTCAGTATTTTTTCTCAAAAGACTAACGTAACATTGAAGAAATTACTCTGATTACTCCTGCATAATTAGAATGTCACCAAGGCACAGTTGAGATTTACTATTCCAACTCTAAAATAGGCAACATTGTGGAAAGTGTTGGAAGCTGAGGGATTACTCTTCCCACTCCAAACTAAGTCGTACTGGGGGAAATGGAGGTTTGCCCAAATCTGCCTGCCCCAGGGGGCCAGTAGGCCCACTCAAAAACAGGGTCCAACAGAACAAAAAATAGAACAAAGGGTGTAGGCTGCTCAGCATGCACAGGGCCATGCCCCACACCAAAAAATGCCATTAATCTGTTTGCCTCCCTGAGGGAGAAGATTAGGTGTTATGCCCCAATATTGCCCCTGAGGGGCAAAAAGCCCACTAGGGACCAGGAGAGAAGAAATAATATAAAACTAAGGGGTGGTTTGCCCACCAGGGCCATTGTGATGCCCCCACAGCAGAAAAGGGTCTTTCTGTCCCCATCCAGGGGGTCAGATTGGAGGCTTGCCCCAATCTGCCTCCCCATGTGTCAGAAATCCCACTAAACACTAGGAACAAAAACATTAATAACATTTGTAAAAAACTCCCATTAACCATAGTTTGATCCATTCCTGTTACAGGCACTAGGCCCAGACAAGCAAATTAGGTAGCCTTTTTATCAGGACAAATGAGAGAACATTTGTTAGTAGGAACATTGTGGATTTCTGTGGATTTTGGAAGTTTAGGTCTCCGAAATACATGGTAAATGCATGGTTTTAGGCAAAGTTTCAGGTTTGTTTGCCATTGTGGGTAAGAAACCTTTCTTTGGATCCACATGAAGCACAACACCCTGGAATATCCAGGATGTCTATTTTTTAGAAATGTCTGTAATTGATAGTTTTCCATGGGTGGCGACAGAGCCCGACATCATATGCCTCTTCATGTAGTGTTTTAGGTCCTTTTATGTTGCTGTCTATTGGGCCGCCCGTTGTTATCAGGGGATGTGTGTGTGCCCTGTGTGGTAGGAAATGTGCGGATACACACATATTCCAGAACTTTCCCACTTAGAACAAAGGGAAAAATATGTATTTTTAGCCAAAGTTGGAGATTTGCATGGAAATGTAGGTAAGAAAACTGTGTGGGAACACAGGGTAGCATGTCGATGGAGCAGAGGGAGACCCTCCAAATTCAAATACTGGATGCACTATTTAATGCAGTGCAGAGAATAACTGACTACATATGCAGAGCTCCTGCCCTTGATTTCCTGACCGCAGGATATTTGGGTCCCCCTGCTGATGTATCTAAGAGAAGAGGCAGGCTGATGCCTTATGTGACTGACAATCAAAGCTTGAGGTGACGAGAGACGTAGTAATAGACACTTTGCCCTTCCCCCCACATTACAGTCCCACATTACTGTGTAGTACATTCTCAAACTCTGTAGCGCACAGCAAAGGTCCAGAGAAGGGCATACAGAGGGAACTAAGGCTGTACATCACTTACTTATGAGGGGTCATTGAAAACTGTGCAATTTGTGTTAATGGCTCAATTTTTACGCATGGTGGATCAATGAACTATGTAGCAAAAGATGTATGCACCTCTGCACTTGATGGTTAAAACTTAATAAAGACATTTTTAAAAAAAAGTAAACTGACTGGGATCCGCATGAGACACACCACCATGGACTCCCTCTGGTGTCAAGTTTTCAGAAATGTCTGTGTTTGGTAGGTTTCCCTAGGTACCAGCTAAGATAGGGACCAAAATCCACAGGTACCCAGATTGAAAAAATTGGTAATTTTCTGTGGAAAATGTCATATGTCCATGTTGTGTTTTTGACCCTTTCCTGCCGAGGATGTGAGGCCCACTAACACAAGTGAGGTACCATTTTTATCAGAAGAGATATGAAATGCTGGGTGGTAGGAACTCAATGGCTCCCCACAGATTCAAGAACTTTCCCCACATAAATGAGAGAAAAATGTATGTATTGAGCCAAAATGTGACCTTTGCAAGGCCTTCTAAGTAGGAGATCAAAGAGGAACTGCACAGGTCACACCACCCTGCGTTCCACAGCTGTCTCTAATTGTCAGAAAAGGGCTGGTTTGGTAAGTTTCATTAGGTGCCTGCTGAGATAGGGCTGAAAATCCACAGCTACTCAAATTGAAAGAAAGGGTCAGTTTTAGTATAAAAAATTGATATGTTCATGTTGCTAGGTTGTAGGAAATATGTGGCTTCCCGCAGATTCCCTCACAGAAATGTAAGGAAAATGTGTGTGTTTAGCCAAATGCAGAGATTTGCAAGGGCTTCTGTACAGAAACCTGGTGAGAGCCACACATGTCATGCTACTCTGGACTCACCTGGGTATGTAGTTTTCTGAAAATTGTAGGCTTGGTAGGTTTCCCTAGATCCCGGGTTGAGCTAAGGCCCAAAATCCATAGCTTGCCAAATTACAAAAAGAGGGTTAGTTTTGAGTGGGAAAATGTGATGTGTCCATGTTGAGTTTTGGGCCAATTTCTGTTGCAGACACTAGACCTACCCACAAAAGTCGGATACCATTTTTATCAGGAGACATCGGTGGTAGGACATTTGAGGCTCCCTGCAGATTCCAGCAGTTTCCCACGCAGAAATGTGAGAAAAATATGTGTTTGTAGCCAAAGTTTGAGGTGTGCAGGGCATTGTGGGAAATAGAATGGCATGGGATCCACAGCTACACAAATTGAAGCAAAAGGGTTGGTTTTCAGTAGAAAAATAAGATATGTCCATGTCGAGATTTGGGCCCTTTCCTGTCATGGCAGCTAAACCCACCCACACAAGTGAGACACCATTTTTACTGGGAGACATGGTAAAAATGATGGGTGGTAGGACATTTGTGGCTCCCCACAACTTCTAGAAGTTTCCTTCACAGAAATGTGAGGAAAGGTTTTTTTTGCCAAACTTTTAGATTTGAAGGGGCTTCTGGATAAGAAAACCTGGTGAGAGCTACACATGTCATGCTACCCTAGACTCCCCCCCACCAGGTATCTACCTTTCAGAAATGTGCAGATTTGAGAGGTTTCCCTAGGTGCCGCCGGAGCTAGGTACCAAAAAGTTGCAAAAAAAGTATGTATTCTGCTGGGTTAAATAGGATTAATCCAGGTCACGTTTTGGGAAGTTGTGTGTCACATAAACTACACCGCTTTTATCAGGAGATGAGTGGGAACAAAGAATAGTTGAACATTTGTTATTACCAACTGAATTTCTTAGCATTTGTGGCTTCTCAATGTGAGCCAGTGTGCACGAAAGAAGACATTTTACAAAATAGCTTTTGAAGCACATGATAATATGGGTAACACCAAACTGAGAGGTGCAAAAATACCCACTGTTCTTAAACTAACTGCTGGAGCAGAGTTTTCTTTTAGAAAATTCTGGGGCTTTTGAAGCTCTGGCATGTCTATGCGTTTTATTAATTTATTAATATTTAACAATTAATTATTTGTCTTGTGCAAGTGTGCATTACTAATCAACCTGTTTGTCCTAACACAAGAGAAAGTTACATGAGGGTTAGCTTATTTGTGCTGTTCATGTATTTACAATAACGTGTAAGTTTTCATGTTTAAACGTTGCTGTGTGCTATTTATTTTGAGCACAAAACGCTGTCTGAATTAATGCTTTTTATGTCGCAAAGCTAGATAAATGCATACACATAAGGGTATTAGTGGGGTTAACACTGTTTAATCATTATGTTGTAGTAACGTTGTTTTTATTTCTTTTAAATTGAGATGGTCTATTGTGGCCTATGGAGGCCTAATCCATGATGGCTGATTTGAGAGCCTGGCCTCGAGTGAATATTTCTGTGATGTGGCAAGAGAGACCCCTGCTGGAAAAAGGTCGAAGACAATTGACCATGGTCCTTCTATGAAATTTTCCATGAGGACGGCAGCAGCTTTGGGTGTACTCCAAGAAAAGTGAAAGTGTCCTTGGCTTTCTCAAAGGACAAAGGAGCCTTAGAGGGAAACTCTGAACTGTGGCTCGATGGCCGAGGAGAAATCGGATTAAATGTGTTACATGTTTTATTTCCTTGGTTCCTGTTCCGTAGTTTACGTCTTGTGACTTTTCCTGAGCGGAGATTTCCAGATGTAGCAAAGTTACATTTCTTCCTTCTCGTTCTGCTCAGTGATACAGTTTATTCAGCCAACTTTATGTGTGTTTCTATTGTATTTTTCATTATAAAAACTGTTAGTTTAGGGAGGGCTCTCCCCACTCTTTTGGCCACCTTCACGCGTTGCTGAGGTTCGATGCTGAGGACTCTGTCCTGAGAGACTTTACCGAGAGACTGGTCCTGACCCGTTCTGACACTTAGTTAGAATAGGTAACTATGAGAAATGATTTATTTTGATTGATTTACTTTGACTAATTTTAGATAAAGCAATATAATTTTTAAACATGGTGTTGAATATTCTTTCTTGTCAATTATTGAGTACATTTTGATTATTGGTGTATAGATTGTATAGAGTATGATTAAGGATAACCACTATAATCAGATCCTATCGTCCTAGATATAGATGCAGGGTTTTCTTCCCACAGGTCTTATGCTGGTAGAGTATTTGAGTGTATGTTAGTGAAATGGGCCCTAGCGTATGATGAATGTATGTGCGTGTAACTGTGAAATTACTCTATCCGTGGTAGTGGGTTTATTTTAGGTACCCTGATCTCTATCAATTTCTCTGGTAGCAGAGGATGGTTGTAGATGGTTGTCTTGATCTGATAAGATAAGATTGCTTGTATATTGGCTTATTGATTATTGATTTATTTTGATGTTGTTGGTATATGTACTAATACTATATGTTGGAGTCGTAATGTTGAGTTATATGTAGTGCTTCTGGAATTTGGAAGCTGGAAGCAGTTCCGTAGTAGGGCAGAGGAAGGTGTATATGCTGCTCTCGGGAAAGACGGGATTGTAAGGAATTACGTGTGACAATTGAAGTTGCGCGTTCGCATTGTCTGGGTTCGGAATCAGTAACATCGTCGTATGTTACTATTAGATATTTCTGGTATATAAGGAGTGTGTATGATAGTGAAGGTTATCTGTGAAACTCTGGTCTTAAGTCCCAGGGATCCGTAAGGATTGCCGTTAAAGCTTATCGCGGGAGGAGTAATAGGTATTCTCTGAGCTTGTTTGAGGAACTGGGCAGAAGTAAGCTGCTTAGTTGTTGAGTTATAATTCTGTACAGAGACAGATTGTGCTGTTCTCGAGAAGCAGGATTCTGTGTGCATGTACTATATTTTTCTCGTATGAATGTGCGTGAATGCATATACATTTATTGACTGTAAGACTCTTTGGATAAGTCCTAGAGGAAACAGTTATGCGATGTATGAAAGTTGTTGATTCTTGAGAAATAGACTCTCTATTACTATTCTGTGGTTAGCGAAGCAGACAATGGAGATGTTTTTATGTTGTAACTAATAGATTCTGTAGAAATTTTGACACACGAAGTCTACTGAGAGTTTTTTGTAAAGGAGGGGTAGACGAGTGACAGAGACAGGAGACAGAGACTGCAGCGACTGTTGACGTCAGAAGGTCCGCGCACTGGTTGGATAGTGAATCAGAATAGGGTTCGCGCTAGGATTGGTGCATTAGTGTGAGTCGCGCAGGGATTGGAAGAGCTGTTTAGTGACGTAGACGCTCCAGGATTGGTGCGTTAGTGTGAGTAGCGCTGCTATTGGTTGAGAAACCTCGTATTGTATATTTATAATACGGAGAGAGTAGAGAGTTTGATAAGCGCTTGCTAAAATGTATTACCAAGAAGAGAAAAAGAAAAAGACCTTCTTTGGAAAAGTTAAAAAGTGGTTTAGCAAGGATAAAGAGGTTAAAACAAGAGAGGGTGAGTTGTTACCTCCAGCGAAAACACCTGCATCCTTCATGGCTGCGAAATATGGATTACATACCTGTATATGGTTGCAGAATTGGGTTAAGTATACTAAAGAAGATGGTGTTCTAGCATTTCCAGAACATGGTTCATTTAATTTGGCCGTGTTGAGAAACTTACGGGAAAAGATGTTATGCTTAGACCCGAAGCCGAGACCTACGCAGTTCGAGGCTTTAGTGGAATGGGAAGAGGAAGTTCATAACCGAGAAAAGCAAAGGTCTGGAGGGTATTATAGGTACATGTTTGGGAGGAGACATGATCGCGAAACACATCATGATAGAATGAAAAGATGGCGAGATGCTAGTATGACAGAGGGATTATATCCAATGAGAACAGTTGAAGCTTCTGCTCCTTCGACAGAAAGAGTTTCTGAGTCAGATATGAGAAGATATGGAGAATATGAAGATGAGGTCTTAAATGACATGATTTACAAGAGACCACCTCCATATAGAACAGAACCAGATGAGAGTACACCAGTTGTTTCTCCGATAAGAGATACAGTTGAGAAAGAAAAAATGACACCTGAATCAAGAAGTAGTAGTTCTTTCAGGGAGAGAGAGAATCGAGGTAGTGAGGAAAATGCTAGAAAATTAGCAAAGACGACAACAGAGTTGACTGAGAAAATTAGGGAGTTAACGAAGAATCTGGAAGCTGTTACAGTGCCTGTAACTATAGGTCCAGTTATGCCTGTGTTTGATAAACAGAGAGCAGGTGGAAAAGGACTGGTAATTCCATATATTGCAAATGAATCGACAAATTCAGTTGGTCCTTCAGGAGATTCAGATAAAAGAACAGGGAGAAGTGACCTGAGACAAACCAGACATGACACATGTAGTGAACTATTGGATGTTAGTGAACCTAGTTGTTCAGGGATGCCAATTTTAGAACCGCAGAAAAAAGTGGTTCCAGTGAGAAAAACTGCTGAAATAACAGTTGATGATTTGAATGATTGGATGAAGGTTCTTCATAAAAAGGACAAGGATTCACAAGTTATTGATGTGGTTAAGTTACGTATAGAATTAGAAGAGCTTGTGACAGGAACAGTTCCAACAGAAATCCTGAAGAGTCATCATGATGGTGAACTAATGTTTATGTGCAAGAGCATAACATGGAGAGCAAGAAATACTCATGATAGACTAAGAGCAATAGCAAATGAGCAAGGAGTTGACATTGATAGAGTAAAAGCTTTACAGAGAACTTACAGGATGGATTTTACAGAGAAGGACATTGAAAATTTGAATGCTTCTGGTAGAACAGGACAGATTAAAGAAATGGTGGCATTACTGCGAAGATGGGGTGATGTTGAAAAGTGGAAGGATAGGTGGTATAAGAAAAGAGAGGAATCTGAGGATAGAACAACTTATTCAGCATTTCCAGTGAGAGAAAAGGAGAAACCAGTGGAGAATTTGCCCATGAGAGAAATACCTGGAGGAGGATATGTACATGTTCCATGGACCAGACAGGATATTTTATCATTTACGAATGATTTCCCTCGATTGAGAGAAAAGCCCGTCGAGTGGTATAGGCAGGTAGTTAGGTTTGTGAAATTGTCAAAAGTGCTGTGGGTTGACCTGAATAGTCTGTTTGATATAATTGTTCCAGCAGACTTGTGGACTGAGTGTAAAATAGTTGTGAGTTGGCCTACTGAGGAATATCCAAGAGATTCAAGAACAGGGGCACCAGATCCAGAAGTGATGAGGAAGTATGATCAGGTGATGGTATACCTGAAGAGTAAAGTTCCTCCAAAAGAGACGGACTGGGTTAAGATAGATCGAACACAACATGAAGCAAAAGAATCAGTTCATGCTTTTTACGAGAGGCTGATACTGGCTTTTAAACAATTCAGTGGAGATGAACACCTGGGTGACAAAGATTTGAGTCATTTTGTATACAGATTTGTATATGGTCTTAGACCTGAAATTGGTGAGAGAATTTGTGAACACACAGTGGATTGGCAGAGTAAAAAAGTAGATGAGATTCTGAGACATGCAAAATATTTCAGTGACGAAATTGAAGCAAAACAAAGAAAGCTGAAAGAGAAAGCAATGTGGGCACAAGTGAAAGTTGCAGAAAGACAGGAAGCACAGTTAGTGGAACAGGCAAATAATCCAGGAAATAATGGAGGAAATAGACCGAGATTTGCAGGAAAAGGAAGGGGAAGTCTTGAAGAGGCCAAAAAGAAGTTCCCTTGTCACAACTGTGGCCAGCTGGGACATTGGAGATCTGAATGTCCTAATCCACCATTAGTGAATAATGAGGGTAAATCCTTAAATCAACAGGTGCAGAATGATGGGAATAACCAGCAGCAACAACAGCAGAAAGTTGTGAGACAGCAGAGTCAAGAGCCAAAACCGCCTTTACCGCAGAATAGAGGGGTACAAAAGTACAATCAGGACTCAGGATTCTTCAATGATGAGCAGGTAAACAAACCAAGACGTACTAACAAAGTACAGCAGTACTTGTTAAAGAGTGAAGGGAGTGAGTCTGAGGGTGATTATTGACGGTGCCGAGGAGAGGAAGAAGAGTGCATACTTGGTGCAACTCTAGAAATAGACCAGGCAGGACCATTTGTGGATGGGAAAATAAATGAGGAGGGTGTTACTTTTTTGGTAGACACAGGTGCGACAAGATCAACTGTCAGGTCAACAGATGTTAAAAATCTTCCTCTCTCGGATGAAGCAATCCAAGTAGTTGGTGTAGCCAATACACAGATCAGAACACGTCTTACTGAACCAGTAAGAGTACAGATAGGGAAATTTTCAGACATGCACAGATTTATTGTCTGTGACACGAGTCCAGTGAACCTGTTAGGTAGGGACTTATTGTGTAAAATGAATTGCACAATTTTTTGTACACCAGATGGAATAGCTTTTGAGACACCAGATGATGATGTTTTCTACCGAATGACTCTAGAAAATAGAGAAAATGAGTTAATTGGTGCATTTCCAGTGTTTAATCCGGAGGATTTGCCTCAAGTGCTGAGAGACACAGTGAAAAGAGCAGTTTGGGATTTTACAGGAGAGGATGTGGGATTGATGAATAATGTAGATCCAGTGAAAATTGCAGTGAAAGAGGGAATTACATATCCTAACATTCCTCAGTACAAAATGACACCAGAAATAATTGAAGGGATAACTCCTATAATTGAGAAAATGATTCAGCAGGGAGTTCTGAGAGAACTACTGAGTAGTCCGTGTAATTCACCGATAATGGGACTGAAAAAGCCTAATGGCAAGTTCAGGATTGTGCAGGACCTGAGAAAAGTTAATCAAATTGTGGTGGCATGTTGTCCCATTGTGCCAAATCCATCAGTGATTCTGTATCAAATTCCACATGATGCTGAGTGGTATACAGTGATTGATTTGTGTCATGCGTTCTTTTCAATTCCATTGCATCATGATAGCCAGCCGATTTTTGCATTTAGGTTTGGCCAGCGTATTTTAGCATGGTGTCGTATCCCACAGGGGTATACGGAGAGTCCTTCAATATTCAATCAGTTATTGAAAAAATCGTTGGAAAGTCTGATCATGTCTGAGAGCGCAGTGCTAGTACAGTATATTGATGACCTACTTGTGGCATCAAAGACACGTGAAGCTTGTGAAGTGGATACCATAGCTTTACTGAATCATCTGGCAGATGGAGGGTTAAAGGTATCTCCAGCCAAATTGCAATTTTGCAAGAAAGAGGTTCATTATCTTGGACACAATATTGAGAAAGGTCTGAGAAAAGTGACTACTGACAGGATCAGAATAATCAGAGAAATGAAAGCTCCGAAAACCCAGAGAGAAGTGAGAATGTTCCTGGGTATGGTGGGATATTGTCGTCAGTGGATAATTAATTTTTCCCTGATAGCAAAGCCATTGATTAAATTGACAAAAAGTGAAATGACAGATCCGTTAGATCTGGATGCAGAACAATTGGCAGCATTTGAAGAGCTCAAAACTAAAATATGTGAGGCTCCAGCTTTGGGTATGCCTGACTACGAAAAAGAATTTGAACTGTACTGCAGTGAAAGAAATGGATGTGCACTTTCAGTGTTAATTCAGAAACATGGGCAATTGAGAAGGCCTATTGCATACTTCTCATCGACACTTGACACTGTAGCCGTGGGGTTACCAGGTTGTCTGAAAGCTGTAGCTGCGACATGCAGAAGCCTGGAACAGAGTGAGGGGATCATAATGGGGTATCCTGTAAGGGTATTCGTACCTCACAATGTGGCAATTCTTTTGACAAGAAGCAGAACTCAGCATATGTCACATAGTCGGTTGACTAAGTATGAAAAAGTGATTCTGGGAGCATCAAATGTGACTCTTGAGAGATGTGTGAATGTGAATCCAGCGACACTCTTGCCGGACATTGAAAATGTGGGTATAAAGATGGAAGATGATCATGATTGTTTGGATGTGCTTGAGTACTGTACAAAACCGAGACCAGACATAAGGGATATTCCCTTACCTGAGAATGACCATGTGTTGTTTGTGGATGGATCATGCCTGAGAAATGATAATGGTGTGTTATGTGCAGCATATGCAGTGTGCAAAGTTTCAGAGGTCATGGAAGCATCACCATTGAAAGGAGTGAAATCTGCGCAAGTTGCTGAACTAGTGGCATTGACAAAAGCTTGTGAGATTGGGAAAGACTTGAGAACAACCGTGTTGACTGATAGTCAGTATGGATTTGGAGTGGTGCATGACTTTGGCCAACTGTGGCTACAAAGAGGTTTCTTGACATCGGGTGGAACTCCGATAAAGAATGCTGAGTTGATTGGAAAATTGCTTGAGGCGATACAGCTGCCTAAGGAGTTAGCGGTTGTAAAATGTGCTGCACATAGTTCAGGGGACGATTTTATCACTGTTGGTAACAGGTATGCCAACGATGTGGCGCAGTATTGCGCTAAAACAAACCAATCAATTAACAGGGGTAGGATGGAAGAAATGTCTTTCCTTTCTGTGATGTTTACTAATGTCTTAGAAACGTGGGATGAAGTAAAGCAGTTACAAGATGAGGCAGGAGAGGAAGAGAAACAAGATTGGGTTAAGGCAGGATGTGCTCCAAGAGAAACAGACCATGTTTGGGTCTACAGAGATGGCAGACCAGTAATGCCAAACTCAATTTTGTCGTCAATGGCAAGGATGTATCATGGTCAGGGACATTTGGGGAGGGACGCGATGGTAAGGTCCTTTAAACAGACCTGGTACAATGCAAAGTTTAGGACAATTGCGGAGAGCATCTGTCAAAGGTGTTTGATTTGTCAGCAATTTAACACTGGGAAAAAGACAGTGGTGAGTCTGGGGACAATAGGCAGAGAAGGAGGTCCTTTCACAAGAATGCAGATTGATTTCATTGAAATGCCTCAAGTGAACAGATTGAGATATGTTCTAGTGGTAGTCTGTTTGTTTTCAAGGTGGGTGGAAGCTTACCCGACTAGAAGAAATGATGGATTAACAGTGGCAAAATTACTGTTGAGGGAATTGATTCCTAGGTACGGGTTTCCAGTTACAGTTGAGTCTGACAGAGGTAGACACTTTCAAAATGAACTCATTGGTTTAATTTGTGAAGCATTGAAAATACAGCAGAAGTTACATTGTGCATACCGACCAGAGGCTTCTGGTGTGGTTGAGCAGATCAATGGCACAATCAAGAATAGAATTGGAAAGATGTGTTTAGCCACTGGCATGAAATGGCCAGATGTATTACCTCTAGTCCTGATGACAATGAGATCTACTCCAGATAGAACTACAGGTTTGAGCCCGCATGAAATAATTATGGGACGTGCAATGCGCCATGCATTCGTGCCTGTAAATAAATTGGTGGCAATAACTGATGACATGATTTTGGATTACTGTAAAGGCCTGGCTGACGCAGTTCATTCTGTGTTTCACCAGATTGGAGAAGAAGCTACCACACTTGAGAAGAAGCAAGCCCATGATCTGAGTCCAGGTGACTGGGTGAGGATTAAGGTGCACAGAAGAAGAAATTGCTTGATTCCAAGGTGGGGAAGGCCGAGACAAGTTATTCTGACTACAACGACTGCAGTAAAGTGTGCTGGAGTGAAGCATTGGGTACATGCAAGTCATACTCTGAGAGTTCCAAGCCCGAGAGAGGGAACTGGTGAAGAGTATTATGAAGAGTCAGATTCCAGTGATGGTGAAGATCCTGAAGATACGGAATCAGTGAGAAAAGAAGCAGAGAGGGCTTCAAGAGATTCACTGCGAGCATCAGAGGGAAAATCAAATTCTGTTACGGAGCCTGAAGTTTCGAGTAGCAGTGGAGAAAAAAGAAAAGAAAAGAGAAATCACACAGAGATTACTCCTGAATCAGAAGAGGAGGAGATTGAAGAACCACTTGAGATTATTCTTGAAGAAACAGGGTCAGAAGAAGATAGAGAGGGACAGATTGCGGAAGACTCCCGAGGAGGTGTAGGGAACATTGATGAGGAGCTAGGTGAAGGGACAAGTAGACAGCAAGAAGATTGCGTGTCGGAGACCCGAGGAGGGACAGAAATAGGGAAGTCTCAAACAGTGGTGAAAAAATCTGTGGAGAAAAGAAAAGCTATTGGGAAACGGAAACAAGAGGCACTTGAAACAGATGATGAAGATGAACAAACAGAAGGTCGAGTTCTGAGAAAGAGAACTTCGATTGGAGAGAAGAGTGTTAAAGAATTGAGGCCGAAAAAGGTTGTGAAAGGAGATCGTTGGCCTAACAACCGAGTGAAAAGGGTGAGATACAGAGTAATAAGAGCAAATTCATCAAAAGCTGAACAAGTGAATGAAGTATCAAGCCAAACTTCGAGAGCTGAAGAAAAAGAATCGAAGAAATCAAGAGAACCAGTAGAAATAAAAAGAGTTAAAAGACCCAACCAAAAGTACAGATCACCGGAATGGTCTTATGTGACACTGTCTGAAGAAGGGAAAGAAGAAACAGTGACTCGAGATAATCCGGAAGTGGTCTTGAGAAAAGTGGTTGAGAAAGATACTGGTGAAATTCTGAAAGTACTTTTGACTGACATTGGAGAAGAGTCGAGTACTGAGGATTCCGACGTTGGAGATCTGATACAATTTGATGTTGAAGAAATTGAAGTGAAGAATGACAAGTATCCAAACTGAGTGAAAGAAGGATTCACTTGGATCAAGTGAACGAGGAAATCATTTGGATAAACTGAAAGCTGAAGAATTGTTGGAGAATTGAAGAAGTTCAAACAGTAGTGGAGTAGTAGAGGCTAAACTAAAATGGCTAACATAGAGGATAATAGAAATAGATGTGCCTTCTTTAAGAGGTGGTGCAGAATGTGCTGCTGTTGTACTGGATTATTAATGCTTCTATGGGGTGTTTTAATTTTATTAGTTACTTTTAGAGTAGAATTTGGAATAAATATAGAAAATGTGACTAATGTAGAGAAGAATTCACAAAAAGTTGTTCCAATTAGAAGTAGTAGTTACATACACAAAGATAGGTCAATTAATAATTTTTCTAGTAATGTTTTTTCTAAACTGTTATATGAATATGTGAAGACAATGGAAGTGAGGGATTGCTATGTCTGCATGCAGTTACCTGCATCCGTTTCAGAGGGTGTTACTTATCACCATTTGCCAGCTACATATGGTATTTCTTGTAGTATTTTAAGTAGTGTTTTTTATTTGTTAGGGAAAATAGATTATAAAATGTCTAACAGAGATAGTATTTTTGGGCACTTGCCAATGAACAAAGAGCTGAATCCAGCTAAAGAAGCTAACACTTTTGGTGAGATTTTTATTGAAGAAAAAGGACTAACATTAGATTATATTTTTAAGAATAATTTAACTTGCAGTTTGAAAGGAGAGGAGAAAGCTTTCCTGGATATGGTTGAGGAAAGGAGAGTGAACATGCATGGAAAAGGGGGAAAATATGAAGTGAGTGAGACAATTTGGGACATTGAGATGGGAAAAGAGTTGAGGAATGGGGCTAGTCCAACTTTGGCTCTAGATGCACCGCAGAAGGGTAAACTATGCATTACTAGAAGGAAATCCCAATATGATACATATTTTGTGGGAACTAGTGAGTGCCATGATACATACTTCATTGCGACAGGTTGGGGTTTCAGAGGTGGAGAAGATACGATTTTTCCAGGAGTGTACTATGTGTGTGGGAACAAGGCTTATTACAAGTTGCCTGACCATTGGTATGGCACATGTTATGTGGGCCTGGTTTTTCCTAAGATTTTTCATACGGATAAAGTAAAGGATGTAGAAGACATTAATTTAATTACACGTTTTAAGAGAGAAACTTGGTCTGAAATTGTGGGTGATATTTTTGGAGTTTTGATTCCAGCAGTGGGAATTTCTTTAAATGCTTATGGAATTCGGAAACTGTTCACAGTGGTTGATCGCTTATCGACAAATACTGCAGGAGGGTTTCTTTTGGTGAATACGGAATTAAGTGCCGTACGTGCCATGTCTATGCAAAATCGACTTGCCCTTGATATTCTTTTGGCCAAGGAGGGTGGAGTTTGTGGAATTTTGAAAGTTCAACATTGCTGCACTTACATTCCTGACGAAAGTAAAGACCTGAAGGTCTATATCAAAAATATTACTGATTTACATGAAGAATTAGTACCACTTGAAACTGGGAGTTTATGGACTAAACTAGCTAATAAGATGATAGCTGTTAAGGATTTTATTGCAAAAATAGGTAGTACTATTATAGGTAGAATATTGTTTCCTTTGTCTTGTATAATTGTTGCTTTACTGATACTAAGATTGGTGTGTGTGTGTTGTAAAAACAGGAGAGGGAAAGAGAAATTGAGAAATGAAAAGAAAAACAAGAATTCGAAAATTTCAAAAAGAGAACCAGAAGAGATTGAACTAGAAGAATTGAGGGAGAGTGTTTATTTAGAGACAAAGAGAGATGATGAAAGAGTGACTGGTGTTTAATGTTGTCTAAAAGGGAAGAGACATTTCTGATTTCCTAAAATGGGACTACATTTTCACTAATTTTTTTTTTTTTGGGGGGTTTCTTTGGTGATAAAATCACCAAAGGAGGGATTGCTGGAACAGAGTTTTCTTTTAGAAAATTCTGGGGCTTTTGAAGCTCTGGCATGTCTATGCGTTTTATTAATTTATTAATATTTAACAATTAATTATTTGTCTTGTGCAAGTGTGCATTACTAATCAACCTGTTTGTCCTAACACAAGAGAAAGTTACATGAGGGTTAGCTTATTTGTGCTGTTCATGTATTTACAATAACGTGTAAGTTTTCATGTTTAAACGTTGCTGTGTGCTATTTATTTTGAGCACAAAACGCTGTCTGAATTAATGCTTTTTATGTCGCAAAGCTAGATAAATGCATACACATAAGGGTATTAGTGGGGTTAACACTGTTTAATCATTATGTTGTAGTAACGTTGTTTTTATTTCTTTTAAATTGAGATGGTCTATTGTGGCCTATGGAGGCCTAATCCATGATGGCTGATTTGAGAGCCTGGCCTCGAGTGAATATTTCTGTGATGTGGCAAGAGAGACCCCTGCTGGAAAAAGGTCGAAGACAATTGACCATGGTCCTTCTATGAAATTTTCCATGAGGACGGCAGCAGCTTTGGGTGTACTCCAAGAAAAGTGAAAGTGTCCTTGGCTTTCTCAAAGGACAAAGGAGCCTTAGAGGGAAACTCTGAACTGTGGCTCGATGGCCGAGGAGAAATCGGATTAAATGTGTTACATGTTTTATTTCCTTGGTTCCTGTTCCGTAGTTTACGTCTTGTGACTTTTCCTGAGCGGAGATTTCCAGATGTAGCAAAGTTACATTTCTTCCTTCTCGTTCTGCTCAGTGATACAATTTATTCAGCCAACTTTATGTGTGTTTCTATTGTATTTTTCATTATAAAAACTGTTAGTTTAGGGAGGGCTCTCCCCACTCTTTTGGCCACCTTCACGCGTTGCTGAGGTTCGATGCTGAGGACTCTGTCCTGAGAGACTTTACCGAGAGACTGGTCCTGACCCGTTCTGACACTTAGTTAGAATAGGTAACTATGAGAAATGATTTATTTTGATTGATTTACTTTGACTAATTTTAGATAAAGCAATATAACTTTTAAACATGGTGTTGAATATTCTTTCTTGTCAATTATTGAGTACATTTTGATTATTGGTGTATAGATTGTATAGAGTATGATTAAGGATAACCACTATAATCAGATCCTATCGTCCTAGATATAGATGCAGGGTTTTCTTCCCACAGGTCTTATGCTGGTAGAGTATTTAAGTGTATGTTAGTGAAATGGGCCCTAGCGTATGATGAATGTATGTGCGTGTAACTGTGAAATTACTCTATCCGTGGTAGTGGGTTTATTTTAGGTACCCTGATCTCTATCACATTGTGTACATTTCAGACATTTCAGAAACTCACACTCATCTTCAATATTTTTTTTATTTCAACAGTTAGTTTATGTGTGAAAATATTGAGGGATCTACACAAATGACCCTTTGCTGAAATCAGATGTTGTTTTACCTTTCAGAAATGGATAGCTTCACGGGACCCCCCATGGGTTTCACATCTGTCTCCACCAAAAACTGGAAGTAGGTTGATAGCACAAACAATTGGAATAATGAGCTACCTGAAATATGGAAAAACTGTGGCAAAAAAGGTTTTCTTTATTCAGCACTGCTCGTCCCTGACAGCAGAGAAGATTGCAATTTTAGCACAGGAAACCTTTTGTTGATACCACGTTTAGAAAAGAAATTACATTTTTTGTGCAGCACGTTTTTCCCATTTTCCCAAAACATACCTATATTTTGGCTCTTTTCTAGGTCCCTTCCAGGGGAATCCACACACCCTGGATACCTTTAGAATCCCCATGACATTGGGGAAAAATGACTTATACTTGGCATGAATTTATTGGGTGGAAAAAATATTATGCGGTCTAAGTCCAAAGAACCCCAAAGAGAAAAGAAAGAGCTCAGCACTGGAGGAGGAAAGCTCTAGCAGTTAAAGGGTTGATTTTCCAACTGTAGCAGATGCAGGTGTAACCTTAGTGGGTGTACTTTAGCAATTGCATGTACCTCCTTGAACACCTTCCCACATTGCCATTAACCAGTCCTGTTTTGTAGTAGATAGTACCCATTTTGCAAACTCTCCTTCTCATCCTCCCACACTAAATACATATACAACTGCATTCAGAGATCTCCACACTTGTGGCATAGGAGTCTGCACTTAAGAGATAGAGCAGGCCTAGGCAGATATCTCCGACCTTAAGTTACTGAATGGCATTGGCAATTTCATATTTGAGTACTACTGGAGCATTACTTTACATACTCAGAAATGCTATTGTGAATAGGCCCCTCTGTTTTATCGGTGTATGTGGATGAACACACATACATTCATGAACACGCCTTTTCCAGTAATACTAAAGTGTGCTGCAAACGTGCTGTCTTTCAGAAATGTCATCTCTTAAATATTACTTGTCATGTGAAATGGGAGATAAAGAATGTTTAACACGCACAATTCGTTTCCCACATTTTTGATATTTGAAGAGCACTGCAGAAATCACCCATGGCTTATTTTGAGATAAAATGAAAAATAAAAAATTGTTCGTAAAATAATTTGAGAGTTCAAAGAAAGGACAGAGTTATCTCAAATGGTTTAATCAGCATGGATGGCACTGGCAGATTCATTCCCAGAGTCTCATTCGCAAACATAATTATCATTTCTCATGCATTCCACAGAAAATTACTCTCAAAGTGCACAAAACAAAACATATTGGTTCATTATGTTGATGTCTGTTATTTTGTAGGTGGTTCAATTGTCAAAAATTGTCTTATGTGAAAAGTTGCCTTAATCAGTTCCCATGGGTGAAAATTAACTTTCAGAGTGGAGCACCAGAGAAATTTGTGTTTCAAATAACATAGATTATGCCTACAGGCAGAGATAGAAATAGTGAGACTAGAAGGTGGAATAAAAACGGGAGAAACGCAAGAATATGACTTAGGAGCAGTAAAAGGGGCAGGATAAATTAGGGGGCATATATATATATTTTTTTAAATGACTTTTTTATTGATTTTTGAAACAGAAACAATCATAGCAACATAAACGAAAAAAAAAAGATCACATATATCAG
Organism: Triturus cristatus; assembly: GCF_964204655.1. NCBI lineage: Eukaryota > Metazoa > Chordata > Amphibia > Caudata > Salamandridae > Triturus > Triturus cristatus. The sequence goes on along the minus strand of NC_140582.1, from coordinate 1,112,459,230 downwards.
ATTCATCATTGGGAAAATGCACATAAGTGTACAGTGGCATAAAAAGAAATATATAAAATTGGTCCAATATGCAGCGACTCTGCAACTTACCGGCAATTGCAGAGAAATATACAAACAGGCAAATCTTTACCAATGAGAGACCATATCAGCATATCTACAGTGTTCCAAGGAGGTATTCTCAGTAATCAACAGTAGCAGCACAAACAGCATCGACCCTATTCCACATTGGTATATTGTCGTGTCAATTGGTATTGTATAAACAGACCCCAGAAACTTTTCAGACGGGGGCAAGGTGGAAGTAACTCGTTGTAAACATCCAATTGGGTATTACAATATACCATATCTTTTTCCACTCTGCACTAGTAGGCACAGGACTCCGCATCCATCTCCTTGCAAGTCTACGCTTAGCTAGGAGAAGACTTTTAGCAACCAGCTTGCGAACATTCTTCCGGAGGGGCTTCGTATAGCCTAACATCGCGAAAAGGGGGTCCGGGGTAAGAGAGAGATCCACAATATCATTCAATTCCATAAAAATATTTGTCCAGAAATCCTCCACTTGGGGGCACTGCCAAGCTATGTGAAAAAAACGGCATCTGGCATGTCACACCTTTCACAGTTATCAGTGTCACGCAATCCATGTCTATGCAGGCGCTGTGGAGTGTAATGAACCCTGTTAAAGTATTTTAAATGGGCTACTCTATGGCGGCCATTAAGGGAGATCTTACGTGTAACTTCACAGCAGTAATACCAGATATCATCTGTGAGTAGAACCCCAATGTCTGCCTGCCAAGCCAGCCGCGCCTTCGTGAAAGGAGTCGCCTTAGTAAGTATTGCCGAGGCATAAAGACGTGAAACTAGCTTAACAGGCGATTGTGAGCGCAATAGTATGGACAGGGGAGGGATCGCCAGTGGTTCTGAAAGTTCATCTCCCAGTATAGCACGCATAGCATTGTGCGTCCTAAAGAAATGGAATTGTGTTAGCGCCGAGGGCTCCACTATGCCAGCGGCCACCTCCTCCCATGTTCCCACTTGGCCGTTTTTAAAAAGATCATCAAATAAACTGTTTAACGAGCAAATATAATTGCGCGCTAGCAAACATCTTAAGGAGCGTATGCCAAGCATGAACTGTGGAGTTCACCAAGTCTAGGACCCCACAGCGTCTCAATGGCACTTTATTCTAGAAACATGGCATGGTGTCCGGGGCAGCGGCTACTTTTTCAATCTGTAGGTGAGGTAGGTCATGTGGGCCATGAACACAGCTAAGGGCGTGCAAGGCTTGCGCTATCCTGTAATAAAGCTCTAAAACTGGCGCGCTGAGGCCCCCCGCAGTATATGACAACATGAGAGTGTCCAAGGCAACCTGCGGAGTCTTGCCCGCCTAAGCCAGCTTGTTCATCAGAGTGCGTAGCTCTCTAAACATATGCTGGGGCACCACTATGAGTATTTTGACAAAGAGAAAGAGAAAGCAAGGGAGTACCACCTTTTTCATTAAAGACACCCTCCCCCCCAACGAGAGCAGGAGCCGTATTCATCTGTCTATATCGTCACCCAGACTGTCAATAGCCTTGCCGTAGTTTGCTTTGATCACTTGGTCTGCATCTGAATGAACTTGGATATCCAGGGAGCGAACCGGGTCGTATGTCCATTGGAGCGGGAAGTCAAGAGGGGTCGGCACCGTGGCCGGGGTTAATGGAAAAATAATAGACTTGTCCCAGTTAATCTTTAGTCGAGAAAGACCACCAAAGCGCAGCACTTCACGTATCACGGATATACAACGGCATGTCATCAGCATAGACTGATACAATTAAATTGTATTTGGGGAAGCAAAGTCAAACACTGTCCGAAGTTTGTACGATAGGGTATGGCCTGGGATAAATCCGGCCTGCTCAGGGCCAACCAGTTGGGGCAGCAACGGAGACAGACGATTTGCCAGTATTTTAGCGAATATTTATGTGTCCATTTTAAGTAAGGAGAGTGGGCGATAAGAGGAACATTTATGGGGGTCCTTATCAGGTTTCAGCAATGTTATGATCAGGGCCTCGCGCATGGAAGGGGGCATTATCCCAGTCACTCCCATCTCGTGAAATAGGGTATTCAGATGGGGAATCGGAAGGTCGCTAAAACCTTTGTAGAAAGAGACTTTTAGGCCATCCTGCCCGGGAGCACTTCCCTCCCACATAGAATTTAAGGCCAGACGAATCTCCGCAACTTCAATAGGGCACAGCAAGAATTCACAATGCCAGTTCTGTAGCCAAGGGAGCTCAATATACTCAAGATACTGCAATATATCAACATCGCAATGGGCGATTTTGGCGCTGTACAGCTCTTGATAGTATCTACGAAACTGGCCGTTAATATCCACCTGCTCCGTCAGAATAGAGCCCTCCTCATTAACCAGTTCAGCCATGCTCCCAGTCGCCGACCTACAGCGATTCAGTGCCGCCAGCACCGAACCCGGACTGTCGGCCTCCCCATAGAATCTAGCTGTAGCATTTTTGCCCATGTGCTTGACTTCACTATCCGCCTCTGCATGGTAATCGTCAATCTTGGCCTTTAGCTGTTCCCGTAACTCAGGATCATTTCTGAGGGCCAGCTCAGCCTCAAGTTTAGCCATTCGGGATTCTAACAATGCAAGCCAGTCCCTAATAGAGCGAAGAACTCCTGCATGCTTGCTGATGACAATGCTGCTTATGTAGATCTTGAACTACTTCCAAACTGTGGCAAAGGAGTCAACTGAGCCAACATTGATGGCAAAAAACTCAGAGATTGCATCATGTAGCTCGGATTTGAAAAGACTGTGTATAATAGCAAATATGGTGAAAATCTCCACAAAAAAGGAGGGGGACCTCGAGAAGGTACAGTAATAGCCAGGAGAATGGGTGAGTGGTCCGAAAATGAATGAGCCAGAACCGAGCAGTCCTGGAAATTGGGCAACAGCGTCTACGGAATAAGCCAGTAGTCTATACGTGTGTGAATGTCATGGTGCGCTGAATAGTGTGTGAATCCACCCCTAACGCTGAATCTAGCGCTCCATTCATCTATCAGTTGCAGCTGCAAAGCTATTTCAGCAATTGCCTTAACAGAAGCAGACAGACGCTTAATATGACCCATTCTGGTATGTTGTCTTGACATGCAGTGAAAAATTGACAGTAGAATTATTCCCCTGTAATACCTTGTAGTTTACCCTACTCGTCATAGTCAAATAAAAACATGTGACCTGTAAAAAAAGAAATACAAAAGAAACCCCAGTCCCGCCCCACACCCACGCCTTGCATGCCCCAACTAAGCAAAGGTGAGTATCAGCCCTCCCTATCGCAAAAGACACATTCAAAGATTGCAAATATACTACACAAATGCAACAATAAACCCCTATAAATGTAGACAAAAACAGTGTGTAACGCATTGGGGCGGATGTTACTCAGCAATGTCAAACTAGTCCACCCCCCGCCCCGCCACCGAACATCAACCATAAAGCTTCAGTTGTAACAAACAGTGACAATTAAGAGACATCCATAATTCCCAAATCGTTTGATTCTCCATTGCCAGAGCGACAAGCAGGACGGCCCCCATATAGCAGCCCCATAAAACATAGAGAAATAAAAAAAGAAAATCAGTCAAAATCTTATTGCGTGAGGCTGGAATGCACTTAGCAACCAGCATGGAATAACAACATCTATCTCGTTGACAATACGCTCAATATGCAGCCCAGTATAGCTTCAGTTATCTCAGCAAAATGTCAGAATACTTTAAGCCCACCGCCCCTCAGTCATTATCATCAAGACTGCCATTTCCATCATCTGCCCTAGGATCACCATTCTGTCCCTTCCCACAATTGCCAGCCTTCTCCCAGTCTTTGACAGCCTTCTGTATGGACTGTGGGTCCGAGAATATCTTGGCTTTACCATCAAACATCACCTTAAGTCAGGTAGGGTACAGCATAGCGTACTCTATCTTCTGATCACGCAGCTTGTGTTTCAGGGGAGCAAATTGCCTCCTGGTCTCTTGAACTCTAAAAGTAAAGTCTGGGAATAGAGAGAGTGAAGCCCCTCTCATATTGCAAGTTGCCCAGTTCTCTTGCCCTCAGCAGCGTGCCATCCCTGTCACAATAGTTCAGGAGTTTGGCAATGATGGGCCACAGAGGGGCACCAGGCTGGAGTCTAGGGCCCAGCGAGTGGTGCGCTCTCTCCATGACAAACATAGGGGAGAAAGTATCTGCACCCAACAGCGTTGTGAGCAATTTCTCAAGGAAGGATTCCATATTGCCCATCACGGTAGATTCCACCAGGCCCGTAATGCGGAGATCACTACGCCGCGATCGGGCTGCCAAGGCTTCAGCTATGTCCTGCAAGGCACCCAAGGCCCTCTTCACATGCCTCTGGGCATTGCTAAAGTCAGACTGGGCCTCCTCTGTTTCCGCGATGCGACGTCCCGCCATATCTAAGTGTTCTGAATGCTTGTCGACCCTCTCCAACATTCTGTCCATTCTATAGGCCAAAGTGTCGATTTTGAAATCAATAGCTGACAGACCCTTCTGCATGGACGCTATGATATGCTTGATATCGCCAATAGGATCTTCCGCAGGGTTATCAGGCTCAGACATTGTGGTCTCAGCTGCGTCCTCGCAGCGCCTGGATTTTCGCTGCTCAAAATTGATCTTCGGCTGAGTCTTGTCTGCTTTGCTGATCTCGGCACCGCAAGCACGCAGGCCTCTCAGATACTCATGCACAGGGCCCAGTCACCAGGGGTTTGTAGGTCTGTTGTGCGTGGCCGCCATTCACCCGTCACACCAGGCTATGGATGCAGTGCACCATGGCAAGCCCCAGCAGTGGGGGTCTGCATAGACATGGGGTTACCCCATACCCCATCCTCTTATCAGACAATGACACCGCTCCCTAATCCCGAAGCAGGAGGAGCCACCAAGCAGAACAGGTGGCATGAGGTGGATTGAGGCAGGGGCACCCCACCCAGACAGCACAAACAGGCAAGTCTTACAGGTTCAGGGGTGCCGGTCTGGTAATGCCAAGTCAGAATTACAAGGGGCCGGGGGCCGAGGCCAAGCAGCGTGATCCAGCCTCCAACACACACTACACCAGACCAGGCCACGCAATTAGCTGGGCCATGCTGCGCAATCAGCTGGGCTGCAGGGCTCACCTCACGGTTGCTGGTCTTCGGGGCACCTACGCAGCAGCTCCCAGCGCTGCAGTTCTCCAGCTGGGAAATACGCCGGAAAGGGCCCTGCACTCTGCACTGCACAAAGACCAGTAGCGGTGAGCCGCCGTTTAGGACATCGCGCCCACCGGCCATGAAGACAGGCCGCTCGCCGGCACACACTCCGGCGATATGTGGGCGAATCACCTCTCGGGCACAGCAACGGAATCAGCAAATGAAGGACTTCATCCGCCCGGTATCTCCATGCGAAACCGGAGTATTTGAAACAGCAAATTCCTGTTGGATAGGGCCGGTGGCTGGCAGAGCTCGATCACGGAGCAGCCATCTTTAGGCCAGGCAAGCTCCGCATATAATTAGGGGGCATATTTATGTAGGAGTTTCATCCCCCTTGTGCCACGCAAAGGACGCAAAAGCGATGCAACTCCTAAGTTTGGTTTATCAAGCCACTCAAGGCCAACTTGCATGGCTTAGCAAATTCAGAATAACTTAGCCCAAATAGCTGCATTGTGTTACTCTGCCCCAGAGAGGCATTCCATGGGTGGAGCGTGGGTGTTCACACACATCCACCCATGGATTTTGGCGCATTCCCAAATTTATCATCAGTGGTGAACCTTAGAATGCGTCAAAATGCTACAACTCCTCAGGTGAGGTGTAACAAGGAGAAATATCTTTATTTCGTTTTGCTACTTCCTCTTTCTATATGTGCTGCTGCAGCACACACATAGAAAGAGAAAAATGCCTCAGATGATTTATTTTGGGGTAGGAAGGTGCCCCTTACTGTACAAAAACAACCCTACTTACAACACAGACACCGTTGCACCATAAGGTAGCCTGCGTTGAAGCTAGGCAGACAAAAGGGCACCAGCGCTAGCATTGTACAGGAATGTGTTGTATTATTTTAAGTACAGCACATTCCTACCCTGTCACGCAGCACAGCGCACCAGGTTGGCTTGCTGCACTGCATGAAAGCTACATAAATTTGCCTCTAAAATCAGGAATTGAGAAGCCATCCGGCGTCACTAGGGTTGGTGTCACCCAGTGCGGGTAACTCATGGTGTCACCCCCTCACGACTTGGGCACCCGGTGCCCACGAGAACCCGGAAAGAAACTGCAGGGAGCAGGATCTGGCAGAGGTACCCCTCTGCAAATGAAAGAGCAGGCAGATCCGGCTGCTCGAGGACGCCAACGTGTGCCAACGTCCTGACGTTGTGAGCTCCAGCAATAATGATAAAGTATGTGTGCGCGCGCGGCTACAGTAGGGGCCGGCCCGGAACACAGGGGCTGGGGGACGGTGCCAGGACCCGGGAACAGCTGTCAGCTGGGGCGGAGTCAGGCTCTACAGGCTGTGGGGGCAGGGTGTCCAGTTCCGGTGCCATAGAGCCACCGGTGAAGTGCCACTACAAATCCCTGAATGCATTGGGGTGTTAAATAAAAGACAAGCACTGGAACACAGTGTCACTAATGACATGGAGTCACTTGGAAACACTTGCTCTATAGACAAACGTTAGAAACTAATTAAATAGCAAATATTACATAGTAGGCAGGGTAAAGTAGATCTACTATAAACAGTTTAAACTTTGGGTGTCAATTCATCCTCTCCCAATGCTTGTCTGCCAGAAACACCCCATTAGTTACCTAACCTCTACCTTAATGCAGTATTCCGTGAAGCCTCGTGCATTCAGGCAGCTCCCAGTCACCTGGTACTGGCAATCGTACCCCTCCTTCACCCGGCGAGACATGGTCGACAACAGAAACTTCCGTACACACAGACTGCGCATGAGCTGACTTTGCCTCGAATGCGCATGCGTTTAATCCTAGTGACAGAGTTTGTTCACTCAGGACTGTGTTTGTGTTCTTGTTGAGCTGTCACGCGCTACCTGAACGGATTTCTTGCTTTTTGGCATGCTTTTTGTTCCGTAATAAATACAGCGTTTTTTTATGGTCTGATTTGACAGCGGGCTGCCACCAAATATGGGGCTAACACTTGGGATGAGATGTTTGGGATCACTGCCGGTGCGCACCTGGAAGAGGCCCGCAGGCCCCGGGAGCAGGGGGAGGCTCATGGGAAACAGGTAAGGAGCTTCGAAAGTGTGGGCAGGTACTGATGGTGTCACTCCATGTGATGGTGTCATCCGGTGCGGTCCACACCCCCCGCACCCTCCTAGTGACACCACTGAAGCCATCCACAAGCCAATGACAGAGAAAGAGGCAGAGTAACAACCATAAACAGAACCTGTGAATACTATAAACGAAAATAAATATGTGTTTCATCTGCATAAAAACTAGGCCTAGGCTAAAATCCTGTTCTGCTCGCAGAAACTGCGATAATTTGACATTTTCGCGTTCCGCGTAAAGGGCGAAAATTTCAAAATTTCTGCAATCCGCATCTTACCGGAAAAAGTTTTCTTGCTCGCACTGTAAATAAATACATTCTCGCGTGCGCGCGATCGCCTTACCTGAATCCCAGCGTTTGACGACAAGTTTTCCTGATCCGGTCGCATTCTCCAAGAGATATTGGATTGTTGGTAGCCATTTGCGCTGTCTCACGACAGTTCGCGCCCGCATTAATGTCATTTGTCGCATGATCACGTCATTCGTCACGCGATCACGTCTTTCTTCTCATGATCATGCACCGCGAGAGTATGAGAAGATTGAGATCTCGAACATGTCATTCTCCACCCCAAGCGAGAGCCTGAGGGCACGGGCACGTCATATCGAACGCGAAAAGGAGCAAGAGACCCCGAACACGTCATATCCAACGCGACAGGGAGCGAGAGAACGCGTTCAAGTCATTTTGGACACGCCATCGACATCCGGCGGAAGTAATGTGAAACTCGAGAACTCGAACATGTAAAATTTTCAATTTGGAGAAGAATATCAGCTCTAGCAGCATGAAACCTTCTGCAAATGAAGATTTGGATGAAAACAACTCCTCAGATTGACATTTGGCTGTCCTTTTTTGTGCAAGGAGTCCTTTTTTATAAAGGTGGGGAGAAGGAGGAAGTGCCACAGAATCTCCAACTTCCTGTTCCTCCCAGTGCTTTGTCCATCTCCTGCTCATTCTGCCTTTGGATTTTGAGCTGGAAAGATCACTCTTTTTGTCTGCTGCATCATTGCAATTGGATTTGAGGATTTTTTAATTGGATATTTTACAAGTAAGTGGTTGCTGTGTCTGTTTGATTGGGGGCATTGCAGTTGTTGTAACTACAATTTATATTTGGTAACTATCATTCCTTTTTTTTTTAAATGTTGTGGGTAGTAGTAGTCAGTAGTAGGCCCGAGCTAGTCATGGCCTCATGGGTGTGTGCATGATGAAGCAACTGTTCCTTTGGTGTTTTTTGAATGTATTTAATTTTCAAGCATCATTTAGGGCCTGGATGGCATTGGATTGAGTTGGGAAATGTGTTTTTTTTGGGGTGGGCTTTCTGTTGTTGGGCCTGGCCTTGTGGCTGGTGGCCATTTAGAAGCCTAGGCCTGCAAGCTTGTCTGGCCTTGTCTGCCAACAGGCCTGCTTTCATCCAGTAGAATCAGAGCAGGTAGCCACAGCTTTATTAATCAAGTGTTTCTGTGTGGTCTGTTGAATTTAGACATCATTTAGGGCATGGATGGCATTGGATTGAATTGGGAAGTGTGTTTTTTTGGGGTGGGCTTTCTGATGATGTTGGGCCTGGCCATGTGGCTGGTGGCCATTTTGAAGCCTAGGCCTGCAAGCTTGTTGTATGGCCTTGTTGTCTGCCAACAGGCCTGCTTTCATCCAGTAGGATCAGAGCAAGTAGCCACAGCTGTATTAAACACGTGTTTCTTTGTGGTCTGTTGAATGTAGACATCATTTAGGGCATGGATGGCATTGGATTGAGTTGGGAAGTGTATATTTTGGGGGTGGGCTTTCTGATGTTGTTGGGCCTGGCCATGTGGCTGGTGGCCATTTTGAAGCCTAGGCATGCAAGCTTGCCTGGCCTTGTCTGCCAACAGGCCTGCTTTCATCCAGTAGTATCAGAGCAGGTAGCCACAGCTTTATTAATCAAGTGTTTCTGTGTTGTCTGTTCAATTTAGACATCCTTTAGGGCATGGATGGCATTGGATTGAGTTGGGAAGTGTGTTTTTTTGGGGTGGGCTTTCTGATGTTGTTGGGCCTGACCATGTGGCTGGTGGCCATTTTGAAGCCTAGGCCTGCACGCTTGCCTGGCCTTGTCTGCCAACAGGCCTGCTTTCATCCAGTAGGGTCAGAGCAGGTAGCCACAGCTTTATTAATCAAGTGTTTCTGTGTGGTCTGTTGAATATAGACATCATTTAGGGCATGGATAGCATTGGATTGAGTTGGGAAGTGTGTTTTTTTGGGGTGGGCTTTCTGAAGTTGTTGGGCCTGGCCATGTGGCTGGTGGCCATTTTGAAGCCTAGGCCTGCAAGCTTGTCTGGCCTTGTCTGCCAACAGGCCTACATTCATCCAGTAGGATCAGAGCAGGTAGCCACAGCTTTATTAATCAAGTGTTTTTGTGTGGTCTGTTGAATTTAGACATCATTTAGGGCATGGATGGCATTGGATAGAGTTGGGAACTGTGTTTTTTTGGGGTGGGCTTTCTGATGTTGATGGGCCTGGCCATGTGGCTGGTGGCCATTTTGAAGCCTAGGCCTGCAAGCTTGTCTGGCCTTCTCTGCCAACAGTCCTGCTTTCATCCAGTATTATCAGAGCAGGTAGCCACAGCATTATTAATCAAGTGTTTCTGTGTGGTCTGTTGAATTTAGACATCATTTAGGGCATGGATAACATTGGATTAAGTTGGGAAGTGTGGTTTTTTGGGGTGGGCTTTCTGATGTTGTTGGGCCTGCCCATGTGGCTGGTGGCCATTTTGAAGCCTAGGCCTGCAAGCTTGTCTGGCCTTGTCTGTCAACAGGCCTGCTTTCATCCAGTAGGATCAGAGCAGGTAGCCACAGCTGTATTAATCAAGTGTTTCTGTGTGGTCTGTTGAATTTAGACATCATTTAGGGCATGGATGGCATTGGACTGAGTTGGCAAGTGTGTTTTTTTGGGGTGGGCTTTCTGATGTTGGTTGTCTTAAAGACATGCTTTTGTTGTGTGTATCTGGTGTGTGTTGGTGTGCAATGCATGCACCCTGCAGACCTTTTTGGGGCCTGTGAATTTTCGTATTTGCATTTTGTTGCATTAAAAAGGCAGAGCAGTGTGCTTTAGCATGCATCCTTTGCCTGGCTTTTATAGGCCTAGTGTCAGCTCCTGGTGTTTCCCAGGTCCCCTGCTTGTTTGTGATTTGTGAGTGTTCATGTGGCTGGTGGCCTTTTTTTGTGTTGGGAGTTATTAGTGTCCTGCTTTTGCCATATAGGCCTGCATGGTTTTCCTATTGGCTTACTGCTTCCATCCATCCACCCCCTTTGCCAGCAGCAGCTCCATGGATGATGAGATGCTCAAATAATTTAATGGCAAATAGGGTCCATCCCACTTCCATTACATTTTTATTTTGGTGGTTCTTATTATCTTTCCTATCCTTCCTGAGAGTGTAGAGTGTGTACACAGTAGTATAACATAGCCCTTGTTGAAAAAGAAAGTCAGAAATGCTTAGAATATATCTTTTGTTTGCACTAGTACAGTAGTAAGTAACTGAACCACAACAACAAATGCAACATTTCACTGATGTTCTTCTCCTGGCTTATTTGCTTTTAGGTGCACAAAAAGCCAGAGGAGGAGGTGTCATCATCATCACCCGTTATACTGCCAGCCAGACAGAAGTCCTGCTGTGCATCACGTCCACGTGTGACCAAAACTTGTTGTGCATCTGCGTCCTGCCTGACATCTGAAGAAGATGGCCCCAAAGAAAGGTTCCAGGTCCAGTACCAAGAAAGTTGCCGGTGAGAAGAAGGAACAGAAAAAGGAAGTGCCATTAACCATGACTGGTGTGCCGGCCAATGTTTTTTTTGGCACCAAAAAAGTTACGCCTGCAGCAGCATTATCCGGGAACCAAGCTGGGAGCAGCACCTCAGCACCAGCGGTCCAACCCCACCAACCTAGGCCCAAGGCCTTGAGTGTCGCAGAGGTAGCCAGTCTACTAACGAGCAGCGATTTTGAAATGTCATTATCGCACAGTAGTACACAATCAACGCAGGCAGAAACTCAGCAGATAAGTTTGCAGCTGCAACAAGAACAGCAGCAGCCGCAACAAGAACAGCAGCGGCCGCAACAAGAACAGCAGCAGCCACAACAAGAACAGCAGCAGCAGCCCACCATATTAGTTGTTGCTCCTGACGTAGGGGCATTTCAGGAAATCGAGCTTCCTGCAGACAAAGTGGAGCAAACCACTGTTTCGGAAGATCTATTGTCTTCCAGACCACCAGCAAGGAAAAGGAGGCTTAGTCCATCATCTTCTTCTTCAAGCCCCGCTTCTGATGATCGTGATGCCACTTGGCAGCCACCAGCTCAGTCTGAGAGTGATGCACGCCACAAGACAATGCTTCTGAAAAGGAAGGTCCCAGAAAAACTTAGAGTTATGGAGGTAGATGTAGAAGAGGGGGGTGATGTCGATGAAGACGAGCCAGTAATCATGCACATCACTCCCGCCCCAAAGGGATTGGAGACCAACATTCTCACCCTATCCAGAAAGGCTGCCACTGAGCGGGATGTAGCATGGATATCACCAACACAGGTTACACCACCACTACCTCCAGCTGCCATATTTTCCAAGGCCCGGCAGGGACCTACATCCATCTCAACCATCTCAGTAGGTAGTGGTAGTAAAAGTCACAGTGTAGCTGCACAGGGTCACATTCCAAGCACACCCTCCAGTTCATCTGGTATTGAAAGTGGCACATCCAGCAGTGACAGAAAGTTCTCTTCCCCATTTGGGACTTCTTTTCTGTTTCTTTTCTGTTAGCACCAAGGAGGAGAACGTTGATATATGCTATATGCTCAATTTGTCGACAAGGTGTCCGGCGGGTTAAGCTTGGTACAAACTATGGTACCGGAGGCCAAGAAAGTCATCTCAGAATACACCACTTCAGTTAAAAGAAAGTAGAAAAACTCAACCCATTGAAGTTGGTCAGAAAGAGTCTGGGGGCGATATTATTGCGGTGGAAGGTGAAGAAGAGGGAGGCATTTCTAGCCCTGTCCCCAGTAGTGTAGTGGTACCGCCCACATCCTCCTCAGTAACATCTGAGTGGCACCGCAGTAAGAGCCATACTCAGAGTCAGGCTGAGACACCAAGGCGACCGAGTACCGCAATGAGACAAACTGCGTCGTTGAGCCTAAGTGGGCTAATGAAAACAACAGGACCACAAAGGAAAGTAATCCAGCCTACCATTGAGAGCATGCTTAGGTTGGAGGGGCAGTTCCAACGCAACCACCCAACGGCACGGTTGTACAATGCGAAGCTGGCTAAAATGTTAGCGCTGGACCTTCACCCTTTTTCATTTGTGGAAGGGGTGGGTTTCCTTGAATTTGTGTCAGCCATCTGCCCTAAATGGAAGGTTCCCAGCCAGTCCTATTTCGCAAGAATTGCTGTTCCGGCTCTACATCATGATGTGCTGGAATTGGTTGGACAAGCTTTGCAGCATAGTGCTGTTCACAATATCCACCTGACAACAGACATGTGGACCAGTTGCCAAGCCACAGATTACATGTGCATCACTGCACAGTGGGTCTCTTTTGTGGGGGTTAGAGATAAGCTATCTGAACGAGGTGCTGTTGACACAGCTGCGATTTTTAAAGGTACTCTGAAACATGCAACTGTAGCCATGTTCGCCATAGAGAAATCTCATACTGCTGTAAACATTTTGCAAGAGTTTCGCAGCAAGGTTTTTAAATGGCTGCGCCCAAGAGGTCTTAGTATTGGTTTTGTTGCCACAGACAATGGCAGTAATGTACTTAAGGCCATGGATCTTGGTTCCTATTTCAGGGTTCCGTGTTTGGCGCACTGCATAAACATTATAGTTCAAGATTTTCTGAAAAAAAAACCCATAGTCAGCAACGTTCTGGCCATCTGCCAAAGAATATGCACTCATTTCAGCCATTCTTTTAATGCTCGGAAGCAGCTGAGTATCAATTAACGTGAATATAGGATGCCAGTCAAAGCACTCATCCACGAGGTGGCAACAAGTTGGAACTCAAGTATTACATGCTTGATCGTCTGTTTGAGCAGTACAGGCCACTCAATGAATAGCAAAGAGGGGATGCTACTGTGAAAGGCATGACCCTTCAGATGGAGCAATGAGGCCTAGTTAAATGCCTGACTGAGATGCTTCGTCCTTTGAGGTCTTCACACGTGAAGTCAGCAAGGAGGACTGTACAATGGGCCAAGCTATCCCATTATTGCAAATGCTAGAGCATCAGCTGAAGAAGGTGTCTGAATCATACAACGGTGTAGAGGACAAAAAGGGAGCCTATGACTTGGTGGAGAGCTTAGCCCGTCGCTTAGCTGAAAATACAAGGATAGAAAATAAAATTTTGTTACAAAAACATTACATTTGTGCCACAACTCTGAATCCACGGGCAAAATTTGGACTGAAGACATTCTTTCCTTTTTCAGAGATTGATGTTGCCCGCTACAAAACTTGGATAGCTGAGGCAGCGAGTAAGTTGGAAAATTAACGTCTACTAATTAAAAGCCCGCAAGATCAACCCACAAGAAGTACTGCAGCAGGGCATGCAGCATCAAGTGCAACTTCGGAGGCTGAGGGCAGTGCCTTTGGATCACAACACTCACCATCACTATCGACAACAGCAACAATAACTGGATCATTAGGCCCAGTAGAATCGTTAGACGATTGGTATGTACAGTTAGGCATTAATAAGCACAGTGCTGATGCACAGAGAAAAGAGCCCGCAAGCTTAGCAGCAGCACCCCTGAACATTGAGCAGATGGTCCAGGCCTATCTGGATGGCCCAACAAAAGTATACATTGATGAAAATCCATTGCAGTATTGGTATAGGAAAAGGTTTCAATGGCCTCTGCTCAGCAGGCTGGCGATAAGCTATCTGGCTTGCCCTGTCGCAAGTGTCTCTTCCAAACGTGTTTTCAGTGCTGCTGGTTCCATTGTAACAGTGAGAAGGACCAGTCTCTCACCCAAAAACGTGGAGAGGTTAACAATGATCAAAATGAATCCGCACTTTATACCACCGAATTACACAATACATGAAGCAAGGGGGGAAGATGAGGACGCGGCTCAGGTGACGAAAGTAGTGTGTCACATGATTACCTACTACTGGCTGAACCCCCAGAGTTTGAGGACAAGCTATACTTCCCTGACAATTAGGCTTGCACTTACTGTCTTCCTCCCTTTTTTCCCTTTATTTGTGTGTCTGTCGTTCCGGTTACAAACTTGTGAATCACAACAAATCCAATACCACCGTCTTCTACTCTTATTGAATATACAAGTTTCAGGTGTCTGCAATTTGACAGTACACTTCTCCGAATTCAGCTCCTCCGCTCCATCATACTGAATCTCCCGCCTAAATCCATTGCCATCATGAATGATGATTGGATGATGGAAAATAGAAGAAAAAATAAAAACTTTCCTAGTCCCGCCAAAAGAAGTGGAGCATGAATCAGATGACTACTATAGCTATCCTCCTTTCAGAGCAGAGAGAGACAGCCCATTAACTGAAAATGAGATGGAACAGGTAATGAATGATGCCATGCATTGGACGCAGAGCCACAGACTGGGTGATTTTGTTGTTGTATGTTGTGCATGAAGTTATGTCATTGTGCACTAATCATCTTTCTACAGTACACACTAAACGTAACTCAAGGTGAATTTTCCCCTTCTTGCAAATAAGAAATTTGTACTTCTCCTGCAGCTTGATACATTGCTTTTGATTGAATACAGGAAGGGGACTCAATCTGCGCACTGAGTATGATTGACAACAGCACCGTCCATGATGATGATGGCGAAAAAGATGGCCAGTTAACTTAAGATGAGAAGGAACAGGTAATGACAATTAATGGCATGCATTGGACACCTGACTCTGAGCGATTGGTGTTTGTGTTTTGTTGTTTGTTTGTTGTGCACGAAGTGAAGTCAAAGTGTACTAGTAGTCTTACTGTACACACTAAAGAGTGACTCAAGTCAATAATATTTCTACTCTTGTTGTGTAATAACAAAATGTTACTTCTACTGCAGGCCGACCTTCAAAGTCAGTCAGTACAAGTATCAGAGATGATTGATGGAATAATAACAAGTCAGGAGGACGTTTCATGAGTGGCATAAAAGCCTAAAGTTAAACACGTCAACAGCAACCACAGCAGACCCAAATGTCTGTGTAGAAGTGGAGTCAAGTGTAGCGGTGGATGACTGCGGTGCATTGATTTACTAACTTAAATTGAAAAATGCTATGTTTGGAATGGATATGAGCTTTGCCTTTGTCCAACTCTTTAAAAACAAAAGTACTCTAAACGGAGGATGTGCTAAGCAACGTGCCGTCAGGCCTGTCACTGTGGGCCTGCTTTGTCCTGTTGTTGTTGAAGGTCAATGCTGGAAACAGACTAGAGTAGAGATGATGCATACATGCCGCCTCGGAAAGTGTTCTTGTTGCACTACACCATAACTTGTGCATTTGTTTCAACTTTGTTTCTCAATATCCCCTTTGTTTTTCCATCTACAATTACAGGCTGGGCCTTGCCCTATGCTTGGGAAAACATCACAATGCACACTTACCTTACCAATAAATCTACATTTTTTTCAAGCCGGTCAGTGGCGAGTGGCGACACCCAAGATAGATGGACGAGAGGACCAAAAGGAATGCCGAGATAACACAGTAACAGTATCAACTTTCATCTTCTTTTAAATAATTTGATTCTTTTTTTGTCTACAATCTTTACAACAGTGTGTTCTTCTTGTTGTTGTTGTTATCATCAGTAGGTTTGCTCTCTGTTTATGATTCATCCCTACCAATATTTAAAATTTCTATTTGCTATCTGTAAAAGTATTAAGGCCGGAACAACAGAACAAGAAGTGTATGTAATCCGGATCTCCTTATCAATCATCATCATGCATGCATTTCCTTTTTCTCCCTTAACATATTGATATGGATATGGTAGTCTTCAAAGATTGTCGTTTGTTTGTCCATGCGTACTGTTTTTCACTGTCAAACCTTTCCCCAAAACCCCTTCCCATCCATTCAACAAACCCTAACCCTCTTCCCCCGGGCAGTGTGACTTATTGTCGAGGTGTGACTAAATCAAATGTACACCAATACTTAATCACACGTTTGCTGGGGCGGATGTGGCAAAAGCAACAGTACTTCAATTTCAAGACAGAGCGATGATCTTCTTCTGCTTGCCCACCCATGAGCAGTATATTTTAGAGGTGATTTTTATATAACAAAGGAACATATACCTCAGCATTAATTGCCGGCATTGATTGGATTTGTTGTCATTCCTCATACACAGCACTAACTGTTACGCTGTAGGCCTAGTCAAGTGACTCGACACAACTATAGTTTGTAACTCTGTCTAGTAGGCTATTCCCACCACCATTATGTTTTGTTGTAAAATATTTTAGCATATTATTGTTGCTCGGTAAGTTCTGTACTGTACTTCATTCTACTACTCCTCGAACAGTCTCTCAAAGGCAACTGACTGACTCATTTTCTTTTTTTGCAAATGCTGCTGCCCTGCCAGTGTCTACTACTACTGCTACACTACCACCACCACCCCAATCATGGCATGTTAGAAAAAGGCAAACATCTTCACCATGCAGCCATCGCTGTGCCTAAGTTAAACATCAAGCAAAGGTAAGAGAAGTTTGGGGGAGGCATAATTAATAATGGACATGTTTTCAATGAATTCAGTTTCACACACCCCTTTGAGTCCAGATAAAGAATGCATAGACTAGAAGAGAGACTGAAAGTACTAGTAGGACAACTCAATCAGTGAGGAGTGTCGCATCTATCTGTTTGTGTCTTACACAGTCAGCCAATTATTTAAATCAAACACTGGCTATGGTAACCCCACCTACAAAACATTAACAACATTGCATGTAACGTAGAAATATAGATTTAATGTACCCTAACAAAAATAAACTAAATGCCACAAAAGCTGACCCACCCCCCTCCCTAACTCCAACCAATGTCCGTAAGAAAGTCCAGAAAATAGTCCAAAACCCCAATGCCCAATTCCCACCCACCCAAACAAGAATTAAAAAAGGGGAAAAAGACAGGGACTAAGGTGTGTGGCGGGATTGCAGGACGACACGCATCTGCTCCTCTAGACGGGCGACGTGGCGCCTGAGAGCACGGCAGTTGCAGCCACAGTGGGGGGGCACCAGAGATGGTATTGCGGCGGGCAGCCGCCTGACGGTGGCGCCATACTGCTGGAGGGCGGTGGCTGGGGCCCGGGGTACTGGAGGAGGCTTGAAGTGCTGCAGTCTCCTCCTCCTCCTCCTCTGCCAAGACCACCAGCCGCTGATATTCCTGCTAGATTGCCTCCAGCTTCCGGCGCCGTGCCTTGGCGGTCAACTCCTTCCAATTAACTTTGGAAGGAGTAGCTGTGTATCAAAAAGAAAAAAACAAGACAATTGTAAAATATACTCTTAGAACAACAGTAAGACAAGTTAATTATACATATAGTGGCATGGTAGCACTGTAAAGCACAGTACATCACATGTATTAAATCTCGCCCGGCCTTCTTCCTTTCACCCGTCTTTCACTTTTTAGTTGAACACCAGGTGATCTGATCTGATTTTTAGTCTTCTCCATAAAACTTTCAAAGTGGAGTTAAAATCAGATAGATGAGGCCATTGGTTACTCAATACTCCCGCCCCTATGCCAATTAAAGGTTGTCTTCACTCTTCAAACGTTCACAACAACTCTTACTTACTTAGGACAACGGATGGCGGGCGGACTTTTTCCGCCCGCCACCCTCACGCTAAAAAGGGCGGGCGTCCCGTGGGGACAATTGGGATGCGCCCGCCACAGTGGTGGGCGTATCCGCTTTTTTTTAATATTGTGGTGGCCGGTGCCGAAAGCAATGCTAAAAATACATGTTGTGCTTTGAAAGGCAGGGGGGTACCATAGCATATGTACCCTCCATGGGAGCCCCCAAGCATACTCCGCATGCCTTTCCGTGGCGGCAATGCCGCCATGGAAAGGCATTCCAAAATGCAGATTATATGGCTGGCGGTGTGTTCAGACACCGGCACCATATTGAACCCTTTTCTGCCCGGTCGACATGTCGACTATGCGGAAAATTGGCAGATGGTTTCTATCCGCCGCGGACCCCCAACCATTATAATATCTATGGTGGGGGGTCTTTTCTACAGGGATGGCCGGAGGTTTGCCCCTGCGGGGTCGGCGATGACTACCGCCAGCCCTGTGGGGGCAATCCACCCGCCATCCTAATGGGGCCCTAAGTCTCAACAGTACAGTATACATACAGTACACCCTTGCAGTGAGTGTAGTGTCAACAATACTTAAGGATTATGAATCTAACTTACCACCGCCCGCCACTGGTGCTGGCACTCCCCCTCCATTGTTGGTATCGGCAACTGCCCCATCCTCTCCCTCCGCGTCGCCTTCGCTGGTCCCGGCAATGGTGGTCGTGGTCGGTAGTGCGCCTAGAAAACATTACACATTTTTTAGGCGTCATATACACCTCCCCCTATTGGTCAGTAGCAAGATTGAAAAATGAGTTAATAGTACATAACATACATCACTAGTACAAATCAGGTAGTAGTAGAGTAGACACCAGTAGTTATATATGGTCCCCCTAGGGTCAGTCTAGCCTTTGCTTAGTTACCCCGAGCCATGCAACCATTTTACCTTTGTGTCTTTTATTTTTGCACATGTGATGTTACCTTGCAGCTTGTTGTATAAGACATCTTTGAGCCCACATGACCTCACACTGCTACTGTCTACGCGCTGCGTACAAGCGGTCATCCAAAACATTAACAAGCCACTTTTTATGAAGTACTGGTGTACTGTTAGTCCATATTGCTTATCCATAAATGCTACACTTTTTGGCACAGCTGAGAAATGCTTGCAAGTTGCAATATACTAACGCGTACCATTTCATTTTTCGCATTACAGACGGAAGATTCCCTTCTACGAACCAGAGCTTTGCAGAGCTTATGATGCAACAACTACCAGTACTAGGTTCTTCTGAGGTGAGGGGTCCCTTCACTCAGAGATCTTCATTTATAAATGTATAAAAACGAAATTCCTAGGGGATGGTGGTGCTTCCACCACTGTTCAGTTATCATGATTTAATTCCCAACTGTAAGTAATATGCCCTTGAGAATTCCAATAGAAGCCCATGTTCACACCAGAACATAGACTTCTATTGGAATTCTCAAGGGCATATTATCAAGCCCATTATCGCCACTTTAGCGGCAGTTTTCTGCTGCTAAACTGGCGATAATTTTTAACGCCGTCCTTGATAATATGCCCCCAAGTTTTTTTTTTTTTTTTTTGGTGATGTGATATTGTGTATCATCTGCATACTTTTTAAAATGTAGGTACCAAGTGCATTAATATATGCTATCAGAAACAAGATGGAAAAATGACGCTGAGCGAGATGATCTTTGTGGTACGCCTTATGTCTCCTTGTGTGTCGATTAATCTATGGATCCAAACTGCACGCTTTGACTATGGTCTGAGAGGAAGGATTGCACCCAATGTCATTTACATTGCCTACTCTTTGAAACTTTTGAGTGTAATTGTGTCTTTTACAAAAGTATTTGATGGTTTCAGCTCTTTAATTTAATCCTATATTGCTGATTGTGAAGGGTGATTTTTATTTTACAGAGTTGTATATAGCGCAAACTTGACCCAAATCGGGTATCAGAGCGCTTTACATAGCACCAGTTGCATTACATGAGGACACATTAATTTTTGTCAGGCATGGGGAGATTATGTGATTTGCCCAGAATCACAGAATGTTCAGTGTCATTGCCAAGCCTTGAACCCAGTTCCCCAGATTCGAGGTCAACCACCCAACTCATCTCCTCTTTCTACAAGGTGTTCTTAAATTTTCTACAGGGAGGGATAGCATTTCAGCAACTGATCGTGGTATGACTTTGTAAATTATGAAAAAGGTGTCAATTACATGAGAACAGGAATCTATTTGCATGTTATTACACAATCTATACCCCCTAACTGGGTTTGAGCAATATTTATAAATGTTTGCACAATGTCAAGCTATATAGGTATTCTGCTACATATCTTTAGCATAGCAATTATTTCCTCAGAAGGATGAGGCTTTCAATATCCAAGAAGGGGCAAGGGAAAATGATGATGTGGCCATGTATTATCTCCTTACAATGTCATAATAAAATATTGCAAGGCACCTTGGGGTTATGTTAACTAAGGCTTTGATGATGTTCCTCTTTTATCATGGAACTACTCAGTGACATGCATGGCAGGAGTATGGTAGGGGTGACTACCACATGCAATGATATGGCAGGCGTGACTGAAAGCAGTCCTTGCTAAGCATCTTACTATCTATTCAGCTGTTCCCCTCAGTGGCCCCATTTCACGTTGTTCAAAATAAAATAGATTTATTCAGGTCATGCACATTGACTGCTGCCATGCAATCAGAGCCTTATGTACAAGAACTGGTGCATCATTGCATTGCGTCAGCGATGAGTCAAAATGAATTACAGATCACTGCGTCACTTTTAAACTGCATGGAAGTGCCATATTGACAGTATAGTGCACCTGGCATAAGGATTAGGTAGCGAAAAAAAAAGAGACTGCCACTGGTGTGTTGTCACAGCAGAAACTGACGCATCTGGAGGGAAATTTATGTATGGCTGATTAGCAACACGCAAAGCGCAGCTAACAACCCTAGCATACCTGATCATTGTGTCAAGTGTTAAAACACTTTTTAAACGTATGCTTTGAGAAAAATAACATTGGCGCACTTCGCGGAAGGCAGACATGGAGGTTGGAGAACAAAGCAGCAGCAAGGACTAAAATCCCTACAATCCCAGAACCACCCGGATGTCCAGACTGACACCTTCCTGCACATAAACAATTAATTCTCTGCAGTTTACCTGTCATCTAAATAGAACATTTATAGTACTCCATTCCCACACCTTTGACTCTTGATGAATGCCAGGGGCTGTCACTGTCTTAAGAGATCTTTCAGCCTGGATACACACAGGAAATAAAGAACAAGAAACATTACCTGCATTCAAGATACTCTGTACATATTGTTGTACTCTGATTTCTTATCTGAAAAGTTATTGTTTGGAAGAGTGCTGGGGATCTGTAAACATTTTTTGAATGTTTTTGTTGGCCTTGGTCACAGAGATTGAATTCTGAGGAGGCTAGTGGTTCTCCCCACCCTGCGAGCACCGTCACCCAGATATAGCTATCCTAACTGATTATCAGTGATATTCTTCTTATTGGCGCCCACATACCTACAAATATACCACTGTAGCTAGTTCTTACACCAACCAGAACTGTTAGGCCATCCACCCTGCCAGACGCAGAAGAATCAGTGGAAGAGGACTGCGTCTGCATGCTTCCATCCTCAGAAACACCATCCCAACACACCCTAGACAGGAGAAAGTTACTGGCATGGTGAAAAGGTTTGAAGACATACCTTTTCAGTTTTACTAATAACAAGAAGATATTCCTATCAATCTTCCGAGACGGCATGCGGTGCAGTCCAATGTTTGTTTTTTCTCTCATTCTGACCTTTTCGCACCTGACTTTGACATCTGCTTTTCACTGAATATTCAAGGATTCACACCTGGCATATCATAACGCCTGCTAAAAGATGGTATCTAACTATGGGGCATATTATTAAGACAGGCGATAGAATTATTGCCGCTTTAGCGGCAGAAAACTGCCTCTAAAATGGCGGTAATGGGCTTGATAATATGCTCTATGGAATTCCAATTGAAGCCCATGTTAGATGTGCAGGACATCTAACCTGAGCAGTTTTCTGCCGCTAAAGCGGCGATAATTTAACGCCTGTCTTGATAATATGCCCCTATGGTTGTTGATTTCTATTTTCTCCAGCAGCTGAGCTTGCTCTACAAGAATCTGAGCCAAAAGATTCAGAAAGCTTTGCGGCTGCTTTTATGTGTGACTAACCTCATAAAGACATTGCATGACCTGGTATTAATGTGGTTTCTTGATCTATATTTGTTTTTAAAAATGTATGTCGCATTACAATACAAATCTTAAACTGAATTGAGCCACTGCACAAACACAGCAATAAATATTTAGTCAAGAAATATTCCGTGGACAAACCCAGTGGTGCTGGTTCAACAGTTTAATGTTGTATGTTTTTATTGTTTCCAAAGGTCATCCACCCTTAGATTCGGGCGCATTACCAGATTTACTATGAGTGGTAGACTTGGGAATGTGTGAAAACATTATGAGGGGGCGTAACAAGGAGAAATATGCTTCTCTTTTTTTCTAATTTCTACATGAGCTGCATTCTGCAGCACACCTAGAAAGAAGATTGTTTTGTGCAGGAAAGGGCAATGTTGGGCTAAGTTGTCTTACCTTGGTTTTTGCACATCTTTTCACGCAGGGGTGTCTGTATTGGTGAAAGGCAGTAGTTCATGTGCCAGCGCAGGCAGAGAGCAGAATGTGCCCTATAATGTTAAATACAGTGGGGCCGATTTACAAGCCCCTTGCGCCACTTTTGTGTCATTTTCCCCATGTTACAAATGATGCAAAAGTGGCGCAAGTGGCTTGTAAATCTGCCCCAGTGCATGTCTTCCCTCTCCCTTTCACGCAGCCCAGCAAGGTGGCTTGCTGTGTTGTGCTCCGTGAATATTTGAGAAATATGCCCTTAATTATGTTCCTGACTTTAGCTGTGTAAACTGTTGGAGTAAGTCTCAATTACGTTAAAAAGTGATCCAAATTTCCTGCATATTTCTAAGTGGTGCGAGATATAGGTAGCTCTGAATAGAAAAATGTTGCGAGTGGCGAAAAAAGAACATGAATATATATGAGAAATTTGAAAATTGGTTAGCATCAAACCAACGTAGAAAGAGGGGGTGGGCACAATTACCGGTTTTTCCTGTTGGTGTAATCTGCTTTGTTGGTCGAAAAATAGGAGTGGAAATTTGCAGAGACCCACATCACACTTCTACATTACTAATGCTCAGGTACCCTGACAATTCCACTAGGGACCATTCTCATCTTCGAGAACTGCAGATGATCCAGAACGGAGTGGACTTTTCTATCTCATCTAGTTATCTCTCCAGAAGGGAATTTCAATAGTGGAAAGACAGAGACAAGTTCTAATTAATTGCAAGACAGCACATCTGAAACAATCCGACTTTTCAGCAATTCTGATCACACACCTTTAAACCATCACACATGATATTTATGAGAGCAGCCATTTAGAATAGTTGTGGATTCTGCTACTTCGTGTGTAAATCAAGGGGAGGGAGAAAGAAGGAGTTGCGACCCACTCAGCTTCTTTAACAAATATCTAGATATCAGGTTGAGAGTGGATCACTGGTCCCGAAAGAACCAAAGTTAGCATCAACAGTTCATGAACTGTTAAGAAACCCTCAATCACGTTTATCGCGAGGTGGTGTTGTAGCGGTATGTTCGATTATCCGCTAGTGCTTAACAACGTGGCAGCATCATCATTGGGTTACTGTGTGCTTCCTCCACCCGGAGGTTCTTGCCTCTGGTTTTTCCGGTAGTGATCGTAGAAGTGAAAAAATATACGGTCGTGTGTGGTGAGAAAATCCCAGTGAGTGTGGGTTAAAAAACTCGTAAAACCAGTCAGTAATTTTAAGAAAGCTGGGTTCGGGTTCGTTAAAAACAATTTACGTGCAGAATCAGACGCTTTAGGGTCTGATGCACTAAGTGAAAATGTCCAAAAGAGTGGTCGACATGTTTCAGCCCTATCTTGTGCCCATAAGGGTCAGGTGGGCTTTCATCAGGACCTAGTGTTTTTGTGGAGGAATCTAGAATTAATAGAAATCCTTGAGGAGGGTGGAGTGAATTATCCAACCAACACAAATATGTTCAATTTGAACCTGTTAGGAGGTGGTGGAAAGAAAAAATATATGAAGACTATGTTCAAAACTTAGAGCATCAGCCGTTGTATGCAACTTTAAAATGACAATACTTTAGTTAAAGCATAATGCCAATCAGCAAACAGACTCATATTGGCATTAGTAATGGCAAAATGGCCCTCTTTTTATATTCAGAAGGAAATTGTAGGAAAAAATGGAACCAAACAAATGCACAAACACTTAGACTATTAACCGTTTTCTTATATAATGAAATGATCTAGAAACAGTTCACGTTGGTCTTGAGAACACGATACTCAAAGTTGTTCTCAGGTTATCAAACACAATCCAATAATGTCATGTACAACACATAGCGCGCTGGGGGCATGCGAAAAGATTGTGAGACGCCGTGTTCAATAAATTTAATGTCGTTAGGTGTATAGACGTCGAGTTGCGTTAAGAAGTATCAGTAAATAGCAAGACGCCATGTTATATAACGCTAACATTGTTTAATATAGGAACATAGAGTAGCGTTAGAGGTTTTCTAAATTGCTTAATGTGCCGTGTTAGACGCCGTGTTATATAACGCTAGCATTGCTTAATATAGGAACATAGAGTAGCGTTAGAGGATTTCCTAAATCGTGTGTTACGCTGCCAATTCTCACCACACACGACCGTATATTTTTTCACTTCTACGATCACTACCGGAAAAACCAGAGGCAAGAACCTCCGGGTGGAGGAAGCACACAGTAACCCAATGATGATGCTGTCACGTTGTTAAGCACTAGCGGATAATCGAACATACCGCTACAACACCACCTCGCGATAAACGTGATTGAGGGTTTCTTAACAGTTCATGAACTGTTGATGCTAACTTTGGTTCTTTCGGGACCAGTGATTCTGCTACTTCCACATCTAAAGGGGAAACAGGAGTATTCCTGAAAACGTGTGATTCTGCAGATATCCAAATATACTCTTTATAATTTTGCAAGTCCCAAAAATAACTTAATATATGCAACTTTTAGGCACTAGTCTAGCATCCACCAATTTCATTTGTTTTGTGAGACGGACACGCACACACACTCACACCCACACACACATGTTTTGGACAAGTGAAATTGTTTATTTTCTTATTTACGATACTCATTTATCACCGCTTATTTTTAACTGCTTATTTTATTGTGACTGGAAGCCTTACAATACTTCCCATTTCTAACTTCTTAGTATGAGAAGTAGTCGAGAACAGTAGGTGTTTAAATAAAGCATACATTAAAATGCTTCAGGGGCAATTTATTTTCTGCAACAAATTGTTTTTTTATTCACTGAGAGTCTCCAGTTTCCCTATTTCCTTCATTAATTTAAAACAGAAAATGAAAAAAGAACGGTGGTAATTTATTTGGGCATGCATGTTATATTCCAGTGTCCAAGGTGATTGATGATACAAGCTTTTCAGATACACTTTAAGGGCTATAATCATGTAAAATACAATTTTCTATGAATTTTAGAACTATTTGCATGAACTTACATATTGGAATGCAGGTAATTTGACTACTTTAGTTTCCTGTCAGCATATAATCTGCTAGTCGACCAAAGAGCACACGTTTTTAATAGCTATGGGAACGTACCGTTCCCTGGGGCTGTTTTATGAATGTCAGTGCCTCTCAGTGACCCTACCACCCATCTAGAGTGACAGCAATTTACAGCACCTTACTAATAAATACGCAAAGAAGAAAAACACCAATCTGTTGACTACTATCCTACAACAGACATAATATCAAGGATGACATGAATTGTTATTACTTATGTACACAACTATTCTAAGAGCATAATCAGTGCAGAGGCCTCTGCTATGCAGCTAATTAGAAACAGTTGGAGCTGTTGGAATGGAGGGTCTGTTGTGTAGCATAGGTTTAGCCTTAGAAATAATTGCCCATTATTTATCATTTCTCTCTAATGCTCTTCTGATGTCCTTGGACTTTTTTCAAGTAGTTTGTGGAAGCTGCTGCTATCCGTGGCTTGCCTTTGGTGTCTCTGGCACTGTGTTTGCTACACCTGGTCTCACAAAAGCTTTGGCAGCAACAGAATCAAATAGGTATACATGAACAAAATTGGATTACTATTTGGTGTGGCAGACTGCCCACCTCAAGAAATAATACACCTCAATGAATAATAGCACTCATTTTCAGTCAACCCTCAAAGTCACTAAACTAATTTATGCTCAACTCCGTGGTAGCTATGGCACAGAGCAGACAGGTTTGATTAAAGCAGTGTGTAAGATATTCATGCAGAACCAAAACAGTAAATACAAGAAAACCACCAAGTAATAAAAATTCCAAAGAAAATTAGAAAAATACATTACAATTTATTAAACACTATGGCACCAAAACAACACCATTCTAATAAGGAAGACAGAAGATATGATTTTTTTGTGCCTACAGTAGTCTATGGAAGTGGTAGTCCAGGACTTAGGTGAGATCACAATAGAGTCCAGGTGAGATACACCCAGAGGAATGCTTGCAAAGAAGTATGCAAGTCAAAAAGTTTGAAAATGCCCCACTAAAGAATTAGACTATGTCGCTTTTTAGAAGAAAATCATTTACATTTCTTCAAAGTCAAAATGCAGAATGGAACATTGTCACTTTCTGAGAAGAAAAATCTTCCCTGCTGTGAATACTGCTGAAATTGTAGCTGCTATGTGGAACCAAAACCCAGATACTTGAAGCAGATTGGTCCTGCTGGCAGTCTAGTGCTTTTGGAGATTTCTCATTGAAACTGCTCTAAGTCCCATCACAGAATGGACATAGTTATGTACTGTGGAGGTGGATAGATCTTTGTGCAGGATGAATATGAAACCCATTGTGGTGTGTTGTTGTGCTTCATCCTCGCGCTGCACTCCGGCGCGAGGATGCTTCACGTGGTTGGTGTGTTTATTTAAATGAGGTTCCAGGATCGGACGCTGCTCGATGCGTTCCAGGGTTCTGACAACGTTAGTCAGTTGTCTGGAGTCCTGGTGCGCAGCGGGAGCGTCTGGTTGTGGATGCTTACTGCAACTGAAATAAACTTCAAGCTCTCAGACATAAAGAAGTCCCAGTCTAATTATTCATAACACCCATCTAACCCAGGCCTCGATCACCAGCCGACTAGACTCTTGAAATGCACTCTACTCCAGATCCTCCACACAGTGCCTCAAGCTACTACAGACCATCCAGAACACTGCAGCCAGGCTCAACCTCGACCCCCCAAAACACACCAGCACCTTCACCCACCTCAGAAACCTCCACTGGATCCCCATTCCAAAGAGATGCAAGTTCAACTCCTCGGCCTCACCTCCAAGACCTCCACAACACTGTGTCGTAATGTTCAACAAAACATTGTTGCAAACAGTGAATTTTTGATCACATTAAGGTCCTGATTACGATGCAGGCTGAAACGGCCCTGACAATTGGTCAGAACCCTTCTCCCTGCATTGTAATCATCTGGCTGGATTCCTTTCCGACCAACCCATTTTGATGGGGTCGGTCGGAAGGGAATGCAAATCGATTTCAGAATGGCCTCAGACGGGCTCAGAGAGCCCGTCCACCATTTGGAAAGCAGTCAGTAATCCCTTTGCCGGCTGTTTCTGGCCGAGGGATTACGATGGCAGATTCCCTCTGCCTTTCTGTGCTGGCCTTTCCGACACAGAAAGTCTTTGGGAATCTGTCTTCTGGGGCCCCCAGCAGGGCCCCCATTGGTGCAAATCCGCAGAATGTGGCTTAGTGCCCCCCTGTTTATCCCTGCCCCCCGAGGTAGGCAAGTTCAGGTGCCTGCCACGGGGTTCAGGGATGAACTGCACCTCTACTCTTTACAATGAGAGCATGCATTCTGTGTGGAATGCGTGCTCCCATTGTAAAGTATAGGATTGCGACCGAACAGGGTTCGGTCGCATTCTACTTGCTAGGCTGAAACCGACATCAGGAGGTCGTTAGGTTCCAGTTCCCAACCGATGTCAGACAGACTCCGGTCCGTCCGACATTGGAATAGACCCCTACGTTTTGACTATACTAGCCAAACTGTGTTATGCTCTAGACATTTGTTAGAGATTTTGTATGTCTTACTTAATTGCACTTCTTTGCAGCAGGGGTGCTGTTTGTTGTAGCGCACAAAATAATTTCAGAATTTACTGACCACACCTTGTTGCAGATTCTAGTGCTGGTTGTAACTTCCCACTGCTGCTGTTTTTGTAATAGGTTTTGCTTTACCACACTATTATGTTATTTGTGTTTATTGGAGTGATGTCCCAAAAATAAACATCCATATTAAGTGGCATTTAATTGAGCAAGGACGACTGTTTTTTGTTTTAAATGTTCAGTCTCTCAATACGGTAGCTTTTGTATAGTGATATTAAGTTTCTCACTGAGTGAAAATTTCCACACCATAAAATGAGACACGGTGGTCACAAGTAGTTGACCTATCTCTAGAGGATGGGCAGGCAAGCTGGTAATTTATGTTTAGCTGAAGATTTCATCCCATGAATAGAGGTCTTACCACCTCACAAAACTGAATATCAATTCAGTTTTAGAGCCAGCACCACAATGGCTCTCACATTTGGAGTAAATGGTTTCCTCTTGCAATGGTGTGAAATCATACTGTCTTCCTTGGTCTTGCATACCCACTTCATCCCATCACTCCACATATGGCTGGCAATTGTTTTTGCAGTTCCCTTTGTCATAGATGTGTGCATTTGTAATGGATGCTTTGGAGCCTTGGAATTTTATTAGGTCTGAGTAAAATGTACAATGTGAGAACACAGAGACAGCTGGAGAACAGTTGGAGCAGCTGGATGGGACCTTTTCTCTTTAGAATAAACCTCATCCTATTTTCTAACTGGGCCTTGAAACACCTTTTCTCATGGTTGTGTTGCACAGCAGATCAAATCACCACCTGCCAAAGTGAGCATGATTGTTGAACAATGAGACCTTTAGACATTCAAACCAGAAAGCAGTTTCAATGAAGACAACCTCCTAACCACAGTCAAAATGAGGTGGTAACATAACATATGCATGTTTGGTCATGTATATGAATGCTGCAGTGTATCATATATGCATAAACAGCATCAGGTGATACAGCCTCTGAACTCAAAATTAGACCTTATCATTTCAAATGCAGCCTTATTCAGGTCTGATGAGCAATGGGCACTGAGTATACAGGGTTCACTGGGTAGTGCATGTGTGTCCATTGTGGGATGACAGAGATAGCAGAGTAGAGCTAGAAAGCTTCCTTGGAGAGATAATATGAATACCAATAGTGCTGTGGGATCAATAGTTTGGTTCACATGCTCCCACTTTCTAGCTCACTACCAGTTAATAATTCTGCACCTGATAGCTGGCAATGTTCTTAATGTGACAAACACCTCCTGCTATGACAAACAGCTTTACAATTCCTCCTTTGGCTTAATAGTTTGTTAGCAGCTGGCCAATACTTTTTCTATGTCCTTTTTAATAATTGAGGTTTCTGGTTGGCAGAGTATGCACTCTGTCAAAGCAGGAGCCACTATCGTAGTCAGGGTAAGTCAGATACTCAACCTTAATTAACCTGAGCTCACCCTCTGGTAGCTTGGCACAGAGCAGTCAGGCATAACTTAAGAGGCAATGTGTAAAGTATTTGTGCAATACTTAAAATATAGTAACACAGTGAAAACATCTCAGAAAGGCTCCACACTAGTTTAGAAGAATAGTAAATATTTATCTGTGTAAAACAAGACCAAAATGACAAAAACGCCAATAAGTAGAAGTCCAGATACAATTTCTAAAGATTAAATCCCAAAACAGTGCTTAGAAATCAATACCACTCAAAGGTTACTTGAGGTTGCACTAGACTGGGGTAAATTCAAAGTTCAAGCTGACCGCGATGGAGGGTAGGCCGGCTATAGGAGCCAGGCAGTTCCTGCTTATAAAAGTACCTTGTATGGAGCAAGCGACGAAATTAAAGACTTCCTGCATCCGCTATGATTCACACAGTTGGGTCGATGCATCAATTCAAGCCTCACAGTCGCTATAGAATGATCGGCACTGCATTGATGTCAAGCCTCGTAGTAGGTGTTGATGGATCGGCGCTGCTTTGAAGTTGAGCCTCGCAGTGGTGTCTTTGGATTGCTGTTGCGTCTTTGTCGATCCTCTCAGTCGGGACCTGCGGCATTGTCTAATCGGCACTGCATCGAAGGGCACTGTGTTCGTTCTGATTGGTGCACATTGGTCATTCTGTAGAGTGTTGCGGAAAACAGCTACACAACTGACTTCTGAGGCCGAGGACTGGAGGAGGCACCTCAGGCAAAGGTAAGACTCACAGATGGCAGAGTCGAGCACAGCAGCAGAGTTGCAAGAACTCTGAGAATTCATAGAACAGGAGGCAAACCAAACAAGCCCTGGGAGAAACTTGGGTTCAAGGATGTAGAGAGCAGGTCCAGTCTCCCTCTCACTCCAAGGCATAGCAGGTAGCAAAGTGGCAGTCCCTCCTACAGCACAGCAATTAGCTGACAGCAGGCCAATACAGCAATGCAGGTAGCAAAGTGGCAGTCCCTCCTACAGCACAGCAGCTATTCTTACAGGCAGAATGTCCTTGGTTCCAACAAAGTGCTCATTTGGTGGTGTCATGGCTCCAGTTCTTATACCCAAACATGTGTGGAACTTCGATTTTCGATCACAATCGAATCGACCCACCATTTTGTGGCCCACCGCCATTTTGTGTTGCCATCACTCAGGCAGCACGGCGAACAAAGTCTATTCTGCTTTTTCTGTAGCCTGGTGTCGAAATACGCCCTCGGCCTCTATTTGCAAAGCTGGTGTTAGAACTAGCCGAGTACACTAATCCCTGTCTGGCTTTTCTAATCCACGTCTCAACTATCTGTTGGCTCACACTATTTTTTCCTGACCTTATCTTATCGACTGGCCTTCACTGCCTCCTGCTAGCATTCTCTCGTTTCACAACTGTCCTCCAACACACACAAACGTATCTCGCCACCTGCAAGTTAGTTATGAATCTGTTAATGTATTAGCTTGAGGGAGGGGTGACAAACACAGTTGGAGGAGAGGTCTCTTCGAGTCATCTGACACTTCTGTTTTCAAACCTTTCTTATTGGTTCCGCCTTGTTTTCCAACTTTCCTCATTGGCTCTTTCTTGTATGCTCTGGGAGTGCATTTTATTAATGATTGTGTCATTGTATGGTATTTAACCCGGTGCGCCACAGAGTGAAGTGACAGTCTCCTGAGAACCTACTTTGTGTACTTCAAGGATAACTGTACTAGCTGCAGCTAAATAAATCTGATCTTCTAACGGCGACAGAGTGTCCCGTGTCTCTGTGTAGCGAAGCAGGAGAACTCCGGAGACTTTGGGCGTACCCTGCGCTGCCAGGCCCAAAAGGTTCTGGTTCTTCACATGTCTTTGAAGTGGGCGAAACACCAAAGAAGTCTTTGAAGATCACACGGTCCCTGCCTTTTCTGCCCCGGCTCCAGCCTCAGTACAGGGAGGGTATGCAGCTCTTTGTGTGAGGAAAGGCAAAGCCTATTAAGGTGCAAGTGTCTGCTCCTCCCTCCCAATCTACCTCAGGAAGGCCCATCAGCCTGGTGATGGGCCATCAGGATGCATATATCACACCCCCTCTGCCTTTGTGTGACTGTCTAGAGTGAATGCACAGAGCTCAGCTGTCACCCAACCCAGATGTGTATTTAGAGACAGGAAGAGGCACAGAATAGTTAAGGTAAGAAAATACCAACTTTCTAAAAGTGGCATTTTCAGACTTAAAATCCGACATCACAATAAGTTGTGATTTTATATTGTGAGTCCAAACACAACAAACTCTAAATCTCTGTCTTTTCTCAATTATAAATTACATTCACTTAAAAGATGTTTTAAGGCAACCCCAATGTTAACCTATGGTAGAGATAGGCCTTGCAGTAGTGAAAACCCTTTTTAAAGTTCTTTCACTACCAAGACAGGTAAAAATCAAAAGCACCTGTCTTACCTTTGCACCCTGCCCATAGAGCCTCCTGGGGTCTACCTTGGGGGTGACTGATATGTAATAAAAATGAAGGGTTGGACCTGGAAAGTAGAGTAAATTGCCAGGTCACAATGGCAATTTAAACTGCACACACAGGCTCTGCAGTGGCAAATCTGAGCCATGTTTACAGGGCTACTGGAGTGGGTGCAGGCCTACTTGTAGCATTTAATTTACAGGCTCTGGGCACATATTGTGCACTTTACTAGGGACTTATAAGTAAATTAAATATGCCAATTGCAGATACGTCAATGTTACCATCTTTTGACTACAGAGCCTATGCACTTTAGCACTGGTTAACAGTGGTAAAGTGCCCAGAATCCTAAAGCCAGCAATAAAGAAGTCAGCAACACAGAAGGTCAGAAGTCCAAAGGTCAGGGGAAATCACTGCAAGAATGCCAGTCTAACAATCATTTAAGCTAGCTCATTTATATATTGAATTATAGATGGGTTACAGTGAATTATAGGGATATTTTTCAACTATGGGTTCTGAGTGACGTCAAATAGACAACTAGAACAAGCGTTACCTCTCACATTTAATAAGTAATGACTTACAATTAGGAGCAGGTAGGAACGTTGAGTTTGGTGTACAAAGATTTGTAATTTGAAACCCTCATTAACGGTAAAGTCCTATTTTAAGTTTCAATTCTGAAAATGCTGCCTTTAGAAAGTTGCCAGTTTCTTGTCCCAACCATTCGGTGCCTGCAGCTTGTATCATGAGCCACATGACTAGGTGTAGCTGGAAGTTGTTCTTTGTGTATTACGTCCAGACAGTGAGACACAACAGGAATAGGTTTGGCAGGATGGACCACTACTGACTTGATGGGGGGTGTAGTTGTCACCTACCACACTTGCACATTACAAAGGGCTTCACCTTAGTCGTGTGTGCCTCCACACAAACTGGGGCCAGGGCAGGGAGGCTGGAAATTACAGATACCTCTGTATGGGGAGGAGTCTAGAAGCTTCTTCCCCTTCAATGTGAGCACATGGTATAAATAGTGGACACTCAGACCCAACTTTTTAGATCATCTTTTGACTTGTGAACTATGCCATGAAGTAGGACTGCCCAGGTGTGAAGTTTGACCTGATGACCTGCTTGCTGACTAAGGACTGCTGTGCTGCCCAAGGCCTGCAGTTGCTGTATGACCACTCTTTTGCTTCTTTAAGCTGCCTTGCTGGATCCAGCCTGCCTGTGTGGACCCAATACTCCAAGGAATCACCAAGGATCAGCCAAATGGCCAAGAGAATCAGGACCCATACTTAGACCTTGCAGCCTCATCCAGTACTTTGAGGCCCAGGGGATGGGGACCATGTCCTTTGTGCGTGGAAGCACTTCACAAACATTGCCCTACTATGTCAGTTGTCGATACATTTTAAATGCATATTTCTTTTTGCACAAAAAAAACTATGGGTGAATACAAATGCAAATCAGGAAACTTAACAAAAGCCAGTTGATCTAGCTTCTCCCACCTCCCCTCACCGACCTCTCCTTACCCGTGTCCAGCTGGTCTTGAAAACAAAGGGGCCTTCTGTTGCCTGGAAACATAGTAAGCTAAAGGGCAGAAAACAATTCATGGCAGGTATTTAAGAGAGGCTAAGTCCCACCCCTGACAGTGTGAGCCAACACAATTACTGGCCTCCCTGCTGTCACACCTCCCCTCTGTCTTTGCCTCCCCACACCCCTGTACCCCAAGTAATGCCGCCATGTCCTGACCATCAAGGTCAAGATACCTCACTTAAAACTACTTTAATAATGTGATTGAGTGGAGCAGGGGGCCCTGGAGGAGCAGCTGGGCTAACTGTGAAAGTGTAACCTTCACAGTGAAGCAGGCCCCCTGTTTTTCAGCTACCCACACTCTCCATGCCTAACCATGCTGTGAGGCCTACCTCTTGCATAGGATAACACTGGGCTGCCTTATTACATTTAATTAGTGCCAACTTTTGATTGGGAACAAGTAGAGATGTCGTGTTTGGTGTCTAAGAAATATTAATTTAAAATTTTCCTAAATGGTAAATTGGATTTTAAGTTACATTTTTGAAAATGCCACTTTTAGAAAGTTGGCATTTTACTATCCTAGCAATTTGGTGCCTGTAGTCAGTTCCTGGTTCACATGACTGGGTGTAGTTTGCACTTAGACTTTACTTATTTGTCCCAAACAGCCACACAATAAAGGGATTAGGTTGTGCCTGGATCGGTCATCACTTGCAGGGTGGAGGGCAGAGCTGGGCACAGCCCCACTTGCAAATCAATAGGCTGTGCCCTATTGTCACACAAATGACTTCACACCACTTCATTGATCAGGCAGCCAGGCTTGAGCCAGGACAGGGGAGGCTGCAAATTCCAAGCACTTCAAAGGGCAATCTATAGAAAGTTCTCCTACTCCAGAGAATGCACCAGATATAAAAATAGGACCCTTAGACCCACTTCTCAATTCACTTTCTGGACGTGTACTTCAGGGGACTGCTTTGCTGTACCTGGAAGGACTGCTCTGCTGCCTGAAGCCTGCCTTGAACCCTCAGAGGCCTGCCCTTCTGCTGGATCCCTGTTATACAGCTTGAACTCAGGACTACCAGAGTGACTCCAAGGGCTAGTTGGATGGCCTCTTGCTCAGAGCCTCAGGGCCATCTTAAACTCGCACCTGGATCCAAACTGAGTGAGTCCTAACTCTGAAGTTGGTGCCTCCCCAGTCCTGGACCGTTGACAGTGGCGCTAAAGGTGACCATATAGCCACAATTCACAGCCAGTACCCTAGAACATTTTTTTGCTAAAAACTACTTTGACAACCAAAAGGAGAACAGTGCAAACCTGCTTGTCTATCCCACTATGGTGAATAACAGGTTGACCTGACTTTGCGGCAGCTCCTATTGTGTTATCCTTCACCGTAGCAAATCCTGTTCAGCGATCCGTTGCAGAAGGAGTATCCAGCCTCATAGAGCCTTTGTTGGCTACAGCCAAGCAGCACATATAAAAGTTGCAAAACGTCTTTTTTTTATTGATTGTTTATGTGCAGTAAGGTAGACCTTCCTGCACATAAATGATCTTCCCCTAAATGCAGGCACCTTTGCACTACAGTGCAAATGCACCTGCGTTGGTGTTACGCAGATAAATTAAGGACCAGTGCGTGGGGAAGCGCAGGCCTGCACCATATTGATATAAATATGGTGCAGCCCTGCGTTTCAGAAGTGACAGAGGGTAGCGTTAAGCCAAGGAGTCTAACGCGCACTCCGCCACAGCCCAAACAAGTACATCTTCACCGTTTCTTCATCCAGCGGCTCACTGACGATGATGCCTCCACCTCGTACACTGCCTGCAGCCTTGCCTCATGGAACTTTACCCCCTCTAGAACATCTTTGTTGACATTTCTTCCAAGCCCAAAGGAAGCTCAACTGATAACTTCAGTTCTAATGATTGAATTTTTATTGTTTTAGAGTCGATCAATTTATAAAAATTGACTCTATTATTCAAAATTAGTTTGGGATTTGTCTTGTATTGACTTTTCACTTGACTACTGTTTGTGAGCTGCATACATACTTTACACATTGCCTCTAAGTTAAGCCTGACTGATTTGTGGCAAGCTAGGAGAGGGTTAGGCACAGGTTGATTTAGTGGTTCACCCTGAAAGGGACTGTGGCTGTTGCATAAGCAGGGTTAACCCCACTCAACCAGCAACCAAGTTTCTCACAGACAACAATTGCAGAAATATTTTTTAGCAAAGTATGGACAACGCCAACAACCACAGTTGGAATCACTGTAAAAATACTTTAATAAAGGCATGCACAATTTCGCAGACACTTTTTACTTGTCTCTTCTTTGGTACTTTACCTCCTACTTTGTCTCTTTATGTCCCACGTCTGGATGCCGTGGAGCATGCTACACAGTGACACAATATAGGGGCATATCAACAACAACCGGCGATAATTATCTCTAAGCGCACTTAGCGCTAGGATAATTATCGCCGGCTAGTGTGAATTTTTATCGCTGAGATAGCGTGCTATTAGCAACGCTTATCTCAATAGCGATAAAAATCCTCACGCTAACAGGCTAACGTTAGATTATCGCTGGAAACCCAGCGATAATCTCACGTTACCTTGTTGATAGGGACAGGCAAACTTAGCCATGATATCCTCCTTCCATAGGATATCATGGCTGAATCAGAAAAATACCAGATGTAAAAAAGCAGCGTTAACCGCGGTTAGCGCTGCTTTTTTTGTCTCTAACAGGGTTAGCGACATTCTTGATAATAGGAGAAGTGTCGCTTAGCGACATTTCTCCTATTATTTTACTCTGGAACGCCCTCTTTGCATCTCATTAGAGATGCAAGGGGAAGCGTAGAGTAAAAGGGTGCTAACATGCCAATTTGCATGTTAGCACCCTGTTGTTGATAGGGCGCTAGTTTTATCTCTCCTTTTTTGGCTTTTAAAGCCAAAAAAGCAGAGATAAAGCCCTTGTTGATATGCCCCATAGATAGTTGATGTGGATTCGTGCATTCAAATATTCCCATGCATTACACACTTGTTGAGTTTGTGAGTGCTAGTTATTTAATTTGGATTGTCATTATATTCACAGTATCTTACTTGACAACCCTTTTCTTTATTACGTGCAATTTTTTGTGGATTAAAATACGAACTCTCATATGCCCTCGAGCACCACTTCTGCTGCTTCGAAAAACCTGAGGATGGAGTGAGATTGTCCAAGACCAAGGCTGCCGCCATCATTAAAAATGACAGAATATTTGGCCCGGAACTAAGCACTGTTTCGTTTCAAGCATGCACCTTGTGATAATATAGTCCCACAAATAAACGGAAAGGAAACTTCCATGCCATTTAATTTAGAATAAATGTTTCATTATCAGTGGGAAACTACTTGCTTCTGTAAGTGAGTACACATTGCCTGACAATGTGCCTGGAGTCAAGGCCCCGTATGACCTCTGGATCTTCACCTGTCAGACTTCTCTATGGGACCGACGTCTTCTTGCACAGCCTCTGCGTTCCCCGCGTGATGAGCTCAATGACGTTGGGGGCGTTTCTACCTTCTGACTCTAGAGATGCTTAAGGGACAGCAATGAAATGCACGCGGAGTTTACTACACAGGAAATAATAAACCACACGCAGGAATATTTTAGAAATGCATGTAATCTAAAAGAAATGTCTATTCGGAAAAAAACAAAAATAATAACATGGCGCTTCTTATGTGGAAGAGGTGTGGCCCCGGGGCCAGGGCGACTGACTTCGAAATCTGGGGATCACGGTTCGATCCCCGGCGCCGGCGGCAGATTACCCCAGCACCATGTGGCTGCGCAATAACTTGCTTAATCTTCCCGATGGCCCCCAGCGCCTAGAGACCCTTATGTGTGATTGTTCGCGCTTTACAAATGTGGATTATATATGTAAATATAATATTACATATATATTATATGCATCAAAAAAGTTTTCCCTTTGTTAGGTCCGGTAAAAGGCCCTTGCCCGCCGGTGATGGGGTTTTCATCTCTCCTCAATGTAAGCTTTTATTGAAGTATGAACAACGATTTTCCTGTATCTCTGATTCATACTCAAACTCATATTGCCCGTTAGGTCTGTCTGGCTGTGCCACAGGGGCTAGTATGACAGATCAGTGTCTGGCCAGTTTTGTTGAAGTGTGTAGGCTAGTTATGTGGTGTGGTGGGCTGGGTTTCTGCTGCCTGTGGAGCAGGAGGCTGCACTGTGCTCGCAGTGTTAGGTTGCACTGGGTACAAAGAGCACTGCAGGTGTGGGCACCTCACATTCTATGAAAATAGTTACATCATGTCATATTGGGTGTGCCGTGGCAAACAGTTCTAATTGGAAAGTAACTGATCTGCCACCCAACGATTTAGGCTGCAGCACACACCTCTCCCATGTTACACACTGAGCACATTTATCCTGTATCTAGTCACACAGGCTCTAAATGCAACAGTGAAGGGACCATTGCCCAATCTTGCCTGAAATACCAACAACAGCTAATTGGCTGGGTGAGGATGGGTGAGGTCAATGGGCAATTAGCTGTGATTTCTTGCCTGTGCAATGCAAGCTCTGCAGAGATATGATCATGGAGGTGATCAGTGCCTTGTATGCTCAGTCATGCAGTACTGTACTGGGATGCCTGCCACGGGCAGGAAGAGCTACTGAGACAGGCAGACAAACTAGATGCTACTTGAGATGCATTTTCTCCGTTTTGAAGCCGGAGTTTTTACATGTATTGAAAATATTCTCTGTGGTGTTTGGTGGAAGAGTGACATTCCCCAGCTCTTTATCAATTATTTTCCCACATGCATGATTGTTTTGTAATAGCATTTACACTAGACTCTTTGACAAGTCAATTTCCAAACTACAGACAGACCAAAACTATTCTGTTTATCTCCGGATTAGTATGAAACAAAATTACCTCATGCTTGCACTCAACACCAGTAAGTCAACGGCTCCCTACGAGCATCCATGGAGCATTGAACGTACACTGACCTTTCCAAAAACCTCAAAAAGGAGAGAAACTTAGCCACAGGACATTACGCTTTTTAAATGCACTCTAATAATTGTTGGTAGAAAGTTGCCTAAGAGTCAACCTCCAAGCCCCGCAACAGCTCTAAGAGAGGTCCATTGACACAGACCTGCATGCACCCTGTTCGTGAGCTTTCTAAAAGCAAAATTGGTAAAATTCACAATATTCACACTGTGTACAATTCACAAAAATGTACAGTATATAACGTTGTGGCGCATTCCAAGATTTACCAAACCTGGTAAACCTGGGAATGCGCCCAAAAAGATACACCTCCCCAGGGGAGGCTGTTCTCTCTTTTGATAATCAAAACCTGCATAACGAGGAGAAATATCTTTATTTCTTTTCGTTGTTTCCTCTTTCTATGCGTGTTGCATTCTGCATCACACAAAGATAGAGGCAAACGCCTGTTATGATTGTTTTTGTGCGGTAAAGCATCCTTTCCTGCACATAACAATCCTGCCTACACCACTGGCACCCTTGCACCATGAAGCAAGGGTGCCTGCGCTGGCGCTAGGCTACCAAAATGGCACCAGCTCAAGGGGAAAGGACAGAAACCGTTCGATAATACGGTGCATTCCTGCCCTCTCCATGTGATGCAGGGCAGGGTGGCAAGGTGACTAGCTGTGCTGCCCTGCGCCAAAAGGGTTATAAATATGGTCCAATGTTTTTTTTATAGCACTGCACTATTAACGTATCACAATTATTTAAGAAGGAAAATGAGTTGTGTATAGTATGGTAAAATACAAATTTTGCATTCAAGTATATGGTCATGATTTGCTTTCGATGTCATCCGTATTTTGTGAAGTTCTTCTCAAAACTATACTCTAAAGGAATACTTTTGTATTATGTATGTGGGTGTTGGTGTTTAAAGACTGCATTTTGGGTAAATTTCGTCTGTTATCAGAAAAAAACAATAATGATTTAACATTTCTGTTGTTACGTCTGTTGATATGTTTTGCACATCATCTAAAACTAAACAGTAAAACATTGCATTTTCTAAACATTGTTTGTCTCTGCACAAATACATAAAGATATTTGCTCATTTTTCCATTTAACTGATTTGAACTGATTTGATTGGGAAATGGGATGTATTTAACACGAACTCAGCAGATGCTAATTCGTTTTTGAAATGCATTAAAGTAGCACAAATTGAAGTAGCAGGTGTTCTTCTAGTGGCTTGAATGAATCCATTGTAGATTTTGTATATCTTGTTCAGAGAACATTATAAATAAAAGATGAGCACTGTATTTTAATTTCATGTTTAATAATCTATGAATAAAACAAACATTCAGTTGTCAGTACTAAGTAGCAGGTAGTTTAACCTTCCAAATCTGTTCTATCTAATTGTTGCATTTTTCAATATTTCTGAACCCTTTACTGTGAAATGGATCTTTCTCTGATGTATTTTCTCCTACAAGAACCCACTCTGTAATATTCATGTTTCATGCAATAAAACAAAAAAGAAATCAGCTATGTGAAAAGAATTAGATTAATAATACCCTCTGATGGAACAATTAGCCTTAAAATGGCCTTCCCCTCAAACTTTATGCCTCCCCTCATCCATTTTGCTGAACTTATTTTTGTTGGCCTTAGAACTATGTGCACTTCGCAAGTGCTAAACAGCTCTAAAATATTTTTGCTCCCTCTACTAAAATATGATTACATTGACTTACAACCAATGGGCATATTTAATTTACTGGTACCTCTCTTGCAGAGTGGTATAGCATATACCCAGGGCCAGTAACTTAAATGCCACCAGTGGGCCTGCAGCACTTATGGTGCCATCCACGTAAGTAGCACCTTAAATCATGTATCAAGCCTGCCACTGCAGCTTGACTGCACTTTTAAACTTCTATATCGGATTTACATTAAAACACACTTCCCAAACCATGATCTTCATGTTTATTACATATAGGTCGCCCATGAGGTGGCCCATAGGTAGTCCATAGGTCAGGGTGTTGTGTAATTGAAAGGTTGGGCATGTACTTATAGGTTTTACATGTCCAAGTAGTGAAAAACCCCTACATTTATTTTTCATAACTGTTAGGCCTGCTTCTACCAAAGACCAACATTGGAGATTCCTTATTACATTCAATAGGCTGTATTCCCAGTTGGGAGTAGGTGGCTATCTCATGTTTGGTGTCTTTGGAATTGCAATGAAAACCCTTATTTATTGGTAAAGTCAGATTTTGTATTCCAATTTTGAAAATGCCATTCCTAGAAAGTCTGCATTTTTCTGCCTTTAGCCCTCTTGTGCCTGTAGCCTGTTTTTGGTAGCATGAATGGGTGTAACTGACAGTCTTTGCAAATGTTTCCCAGACAGTCACACATTAGAGGCATTAGGTGTGCCTTAATGTGTCACTTGTTTGAAGGATGAGGGGTGGAGCTGAGCACAGCCCCACATGCAACTGAAAAAGAAGTGCTCTGCCTTCACACAGGGTATAACATTAACACATTGTCACTGCAGCCATCTTGAAACCAGGGAAGAGGAGGCAGAAAATTCCATGCACTTCAAAGCGACTGCCTAGAAACTTCCCACCTTCAGTAAGGATGGCACAAGGGTATATAAAGGGGAGCTCGGACACCAATTTTTCAGTGCACTTCTGGAGCCGTGGATACTCTATACTCACAATAAAAATAACAAGATGGTTTGGCTAATCAGGTATCATACAAGGGTGTAAGCGTAAGGGAATTAGACGAGAACCCTTACTCACCCAGAGGTGACATGCTTCATCAATGGGTTCCTTCTTGCACACTGTGACGGCAAGATACACAGTGTGGGCTACATCTCTCCCTCAGGAGAGGAGCATGAGGTGTTTTAGGTCATCCAATGGAAGACGGAATGAGGGGCAGAGTGCAAAAAAAAAAAATCAAAAGTGAATTACAACTAACTCACGGATGGACAAAGATATCTATAATTGATGTCTCCAGTGGTTAGGGCTAAAATCAGCTAAGTGAAAAATAGGGGTATGGATGTTCTCTATTGGGTTAAGGTCAACATGTTTCTGCCTGTTTGACCAACTGGTTCATGGCATTCTTCATGACCCACTTGTAGTCACTCTGCTATTTTCTTGAGAAAATTCTATGTGTAAAATACCATACTCTAGTTTAATGGCATCAATCACGTGGTACCAGCTGCAGTGCGGTCCAACGTCTGTAGGAGATACAAACATTCAAGTAAAAATTGTAATATGAAAAACCACTACACTTCCCACATTGTATGCACACAAAAACACTGGATTCGAACCTCGAGATGGGGAGGTCAAAGCATAGGCCATGGCACAGCTAAACTGTGGAATACGCTCCTGGTGAATATAAGAGCTGCCAATTCCCTAGCCTATTTTAGAAAAGAATTGAAAACCTGGTTATTTGTAAATTATATTGATTCCCCCTCCTTCCTTCAGGGCTTACGGTGAGGTTTAGTGCCAAGACACCCCTGGGTTATTGTGCGCTTTATAAGTTATATTAACATTAACGCTAACCTAAACCACCTCACAGCACACGTGAGAAATAGTTTTTGCATGCTAGAATGGTTGGTTGTCTCACCAATTCGGTACTATTAATGTATCTCCACCTTCAAGAGGTCCTTTACTGACAGGTGTCAGGAGTCTGAAGGTATAAGAAATGTAATAGTGGTATTCGGTAAGATGTGCTTAGCTTATTGTGTTATGTGTTGTCCCTGTTGCTTCTGTTATACAATAAGTGATAACTGATGAAAGGGGCATACAACATATCACATATTCTTCTTATGGTGCACAGTATTTGTCTGTATCTTGTCTAACTTTTCTTTATGTAGGAAATTATATATGTTATCTACATGTAGACACCATATGTACGGCACGCTAATGCTGATTTGCTATAGTCATCTGAATCTTCTCATAATAGTGTATATTTTCTCACAAAAGTGATTAAATCGGCACATCAATG
Organism: Triturus cristatus; assembly: GCF_964204655.1. Taxonomy (NCBI): domain Eukaryota; kingdom Metazoa; phylum Chordata; class Amphibia; order Caudata; family Salamandridae; genus Triturus; species Triturus cristatus. The sequence goes on along the minus strand of NC_140582.1, from coordinate 1,112,416,658 downwards.
GCCATCCCCACTCAATTGGGCTATTTGCGTCCTAAGGGTCGGGTATGCAGTGTCCATTCGTGACATCATTACTGAACTCCTGCTGCATATACAGAGTCACTTATCTACTCTGTATGTATTCAGCGCTAATGAAGTGTTGACGGCGTCTCACCCAGCCGGATGAATGTCGAACGAAGGATGTACTTAGAATAACAACTAACGTCCAGGAGGGCATCAGAACATCGTTAACCGCCTGGACCTGCAAAATGAACAGCAACTTGGAAGCAGAGAAAAATGCAGCCCTGCCTTACTTCAATCTCAGTTGCCTGCCTCTTTAATGTAAGAGCCGAAGAGGGAGAAGAGATCCCAGCCCTTCGGTTAAGAATGTTCCCTGACGCTGGGAGTCACGTAGTGCCCCTGATGTAGTCACTTTCATATCCGGTTCCCAGTCTTCATGGGAAATGTAGTCCAGGTTTTGGAATACACTCCAGGGGACATTATGACACCACCATATGTTCAGATCTTGAATAAACCAAAAACGACATGCTGTGCAAAATAGCGTTGGCTTTTACATTTAATATAAATTAAGGTGGCTGATCTAACCTGACAACAGATTCTGCAAGATAGGCTAGTATAATCAGTTTACATTCAGAGCACTGATCTAACCTAAATATCATTAACAATGGACATCCAAAAATAAATTGTACAGAATAATTTTAAATTACACTCGTCTTTGGAAAATAAGTGTGATGCCCCGTGGTAAGAAGCGACAGGCAAGACACAATCGAGTAATAAGGTCTTAATTATACTAGAACTTGGAAAAGGAGTGTGTTTCCTTAGTTATAGATTACATACACACGGTCCCCATGCTAATCCAATCTCAGCATGGTATACAGTGTCCAAGGTTATGGCTATTATTTCAGATATTCTTATATCCATGTTAAAGCGAGCACTATGGAATGTCTTCATTGAGTCCTGTAATATGACTCTTGGTCTCGTCGAAAGAGAACTCTGTCTAAAGGACCATTGTTGACATCATATCTGGGTTTATCAATTATGACCCACGACAGATCATTTTCCATGTGTGCCATCTCTATGTAATGTCTGGTCATGCGTGCATTGGACTTCTTACATCTAAAGGCACTCCGATGCTTAACAATCCTATGTTTTACTTTCCATGTGATCATACCAATGTACCTAAGTGAACATGGACACGTAACCATGTATTTCACCCCACTAGTAATACAATTGCAATGGTTGCTAAGTCGCCGCGGTGTTTCAAGGGCCATATCATGTTGTGTAATGTGTCAACTGAATGAACACAGAGCAGGAACTGCAAGGGCAATGCCCCATCACTGAGGATGCTCCCCATAATGTTGGTTGTTTAACCAGTGTCTGTCTTGCTCTTGGTCCAGTACGTACCAAAAAATCATGGAGGTTATTGCTGCGCTTTAAAGCAAATAATGGTTTCTCCAGAGTAAGTGTACCTGTGTTTAGAATATGCCAGTTCTTATTGATGACCTTCATGAGATTGTCCATCAGATTACTAAACGTCGTGACACACACCATTCTGTCACTCTTCGTTTTCTCATGTGACTCAAGCAATACCTCCCTGTTATTTTGTGCTCTCTTCACTGCTCCATGTACAAGACAGTCTGGATATTGTCTGGCCGCTAGTTCATCACTCAAATGTTTTGCATGTTGCAATTCATGGTGCCCGCTTTAACATGGATATTAGAATATCTGAAATAGTAGCCATGACCTTGCACACTGTATCACCACGCTGAGATTATATTAGCATGGGGACCATATGTTTGTAATCTATAACTAGGGCAACACACTCCTTTTCCAAGTTGTAGTATAATTAAGACCTTATTACACAATTGTGCCTTGCCTGTTGCTTCTTACCATGGGGCATAACACTTCTTTTCCAAGGACGAGTGTAAATAAAAAATTATCTTGTACAATTGCTTTTTGCATGTCCATTGTTTTATGTTAACTATAGTTTATATAGTGCGTAATCACCTGCAGGTCTCTTAGCGCTTGGACAGAGAACTCAGATACCCTCTACAATCCCCGATGAGCACCAAACCGAAGTGTTAAACTGTGTCCAGAGCCTCCCTAAACAGAAGGTTTTTGAGGCATTTCCTGAAGGTGAGGAGGGAGGGTTCCTTACGGAGGTTCTCAGGCAGTTCGTTCCAGAGTTGCGGAATTAGGACAAAGAAAGCTCTACCACCTTAAGGTGCAATTTTGGCCCGAGAATAAGCCAGAAAACCTGCCTCAGATGAGCGAAGTATGCATCCTGGTGCATAATTCACCATGCGCTTTGTGGGCAATGCAGAGGCCCTTGAACTTTGCTCTCCGCTTGACCGGGAGCCAATGCAAACTATGCGGCAAAGGGGTGGCATGGGCCCTTCTAGGGAGTTAAAAATCAACCTAGCTGCATCGTTCATGGTCACCTACAGCTTGCTTATTAGTTTCTCAGGGAGGCCAATGTACAAGGCATTGCCATAGTCCAACCTGAATACAATTCTGACTGACACAATCATCTGTAGAGTAGTGTGCGAGAGCAAAGGGGCAAGTTTCCAAGCTGTCCCATTAGGCCCAGGCAGGTGCCTACCACAGAGGCAACTTGATTGGTCAGGGAGAGGTTGGGATCGATCTTAATGCTCAGGCTGTTTACGACAGGAACTTGCGTAGGGGCAGTGCCGAGCTCTTTAGGCCAAAATCGGTAATTCCAGGGGTTACCTATAGAGGAGATTACAAGGACCTCTGTTTTAATCCAGATTGATTTTGAGTGAGTTGGCTGTCATCCAAGTCACAGTGTATCTAAGAATGTTTTGTACGTGAGTGTAGACCTGCGGAGAGTTGTTAATCTGCAGAATCAGCTCAGTATCATCCACATAATTGAAAACTTGACAGTCCATATAGGCTACGGCTGCCACTAATAACTGGAGATTAACATTAAAGAGGAGAGGGGATAGGGCTGGGGGACCCCACATGTAAGCGCACCACTATTTTAAATCTGTTCACCCAGTTGGACCCTTTGGGACCGCCCTAGCAAAAAGCACTCGAGCCACTCGCGGGCCAGCCCGCAGATACCCAGAATAGCAATTCGAACCAAGAGCCGTCCATGATTGACCTTATCGAACGCCGCTGACAGATCTAACAAAATCAGGGCGCTCGCATCTTTGTTATCGGCCCTAACTCTGAGCTCATCAAGCATGGCAAACATCACCAGTACAGTGCTGTGGTGAGCCCTAAAGCCGGCATGCCTCACCTGGAGTAGGTGATGTTCCTCTAAAAAGATGAAAGTATTGTGAGGACATGTTGCTCCAGTACTTTTGCTAGAAAGGGGAGCTGAGAAATGGGCCTATAGTTTTTAAAATTGGCCACATCTGCCCTTGGCTTCTTCAACAAGGGAGTAACCCTGGCTTCCTTCAAACTGATGGGCAAATAACCTGTCTCCAGGGAGTGATTAAGTAGAGTGAGAAACTCTCTCTCTAGCCCAGGAAGAGCCATGCGAAAGATCCTGGGAGGGCAGGGATTTGCAGGGGAGTCAGATTTGAAGCGATTCATCAAACATGATAGGCGCGCAAGATCTAAGTTAAGAAAGATGGTGAGCTGATCACACAGGATATAGGGGGCTAGAGTCTGGGCCGGGGCTATCTGATTTGTTGGAGTGTTATCTATCTCAGTGAAAATGTCCCTAACATTCTGAAGAAAGTAATCCTGGAATTTAGTGCAGTCCGCCGGCTCAGTGCCAACTTCTGTTCTGGCTTCTGGCTGAGCTCTTTGAGGATTTGGAATGTTTCCCTTTGTTTTTTTGTAGCATCTGTGATTCTTGCCTTATAATATTCAGCCTTTTTGGCCTTAATGGCCTTTTTGTATAGGATTAGCAAGGCTTTATAACTAGCAAGCGCGGCTGGAGGATATAATTTACGCCATAGCCTCTCAGCTTGATGAAGGGCTTCCTTCCTTTTCTGCAGGTCCTCATTAAACCAGGGGGCTCCCTTTCCCTTCTCTCTAACTCTTTCCTTTCATGCCGGTGCCACCTGGTCAATGGCCCTACTTAAGTTACCAATTAGGGCCTCGCTCTCCAAGTCGAGGTTAACTTTCGTAGATTTTTTACGGGAGGTGCTGAGCAGCATGTCTATGAGATTATCAGCCTTAATCTTGTTCCAGCTGCGCACCACTCTCCACTCTGGAGGTGGATATGACAGTTGACTATCTAACAGAACACTGCAGCTAATTAGTCTGACCAGGCACATGGGATGATGTCTGTGAGGCTCACCTGTCGCTCAGTCATCCAAATGAGGTCCAGGATGTGGCCTTTGACATGGGTGGGGGAGTTCACCAGCTGGCAGAGCCACATTGAGCTCATTACTTCCTCAAATTGACTGGCATGTGGCTGTCTTGGAAGGTTATCACAGTGGTAGTTGAAATCTTCTACCACTAGGAGACGCTGGTACTGGGAGCGGAGATCACTAATAATCTCCGAGAATGCCTCATTGGACCTAGGGGTAGCTCGAGGAGGGCGATATACCACCACAAGGGATAGGCAGGAAGATTTGGAAGAGATTTTTATCCCTAGGATGTCCCCACTATCCGTGCTCTCTGCCACTATCTTGGTTACCAGGAGCCTTTTATTGTAGAAGATGGCTACACCTCCTCCTCTGGTATTCTCTTGACTATTGTGCCATAGCAAAAAAACAATTGGGGGTTTTGGCTCTAGAACAGCAAGGCCAAGCCCACTTAAATCAAATAACAAAACGATGCCAATGCTGATGCTCAACTCCTACCCTATTCACAGTGCATCGAAATGAAACCATGCCACAAAAAACCTCTTTTTCCGTTAGATTTAATCAAGAATTCTGCAAAGATTCACATGTATAAATTACCAGCAACAAAATACAAACATTTTTAAATTTTAGAAGAACAACCTCCAAGCTCCCTTTGCCCTCAGACTATTTGATTGGACAACCACTTGCCCATGCAAACTTCTCTTATGAGCACTTCCACACACCACTTTCTCTATCAAGGTCAACATGCCAATCATACCGTCAATACACTACTCTCACATACCAGCACACACATACCCAAAGGAATTTACAAACAATTACAAAAAAATATTCTCAAAAAAAGTACAAAATCCAACATGGCCAACATGGGACAGTTTATCTAAATCCAAACACTTTCAAATTTGTTCTTTGATTGGCCACAACAATAGGGTTGACGCGTTTTAAAGCCCTTTACATACGGGGTTCTCATCAGGACCAGAACAGCTGGAAAACACAAAAGAAATAAGTATATCTTAGTAACTAACCATATGGACCCCTGTCTCAATCCGCCTCCTCTAGGCGTGTGCTCTTACCCTATAAAATGCTGTGAGATCAGCCGATCTCTACTATGTTCTCAAATTCACAAATCTGTCACTCCTGCAAAAGGCAATCAAACTGTCCTAGTCATTGGTCCACATTTTTTGGTTATGCATAGTCAGCTGTCCGTGCTTATCAAAATAAATGAATGACTCTTACTTATGGCAGAAAGATGGTTGAAGTACTGGGTATTTTAGACCCAGCGGTGCAGGGACACACACCCTATGACTTCTGGGTTTCACCCTGTTCCGGACCTACAGAAACACAGAGTCTTCTGGGTGAAGTCAAAGAATCGTTTATTGGCTGCAGACCAATGACAGGTATCCTAGAAGTACAACAGCGTGTATGTTCTCAGGAGACTGCTGAAAATCATAGGAACGGACTTCTCCTTAAGTACAAAATATCATGCTCCAGGCACACATTCCTTGGTTTACGATATGGCCATATAAAGGTATACATTACAAACGAAAAAGCAGAGTCATGATGACCATCCCACATTCCAGTTCGGCCAGCCCACAATGATTTACACAGTAAGGTTCAGATCCCACATTGGATGTCAATAGACCCCCAATAAACATGAGCATCTCCTGTTTTGGGAAACAAGTCATAAAGCAGGAACAAGCAGGTGTGAAAGAGATTAGCCGGGGGATTGTATAGAATGAAAGGGTTTTATGACGGGTCAAACCCTGATGCTAATCACAGGTGGACGGAGGAAGGGGAGCTCGTGAGACCGGTTTGACCCGGGGCAGCAGAGCCAGCTGCCCAGGTCACCAAGAAGTCAGAGGGAAAGCACATGTACTGTGAGGCCCGTATTTACTCCATTATAGCCTATGTGAGGGCAATGACAAGATGGCCATCGCTTCCAAAATGGAACCCGCGTAGTGAAGCAGAATAACGTGTACACAGTGCATTCATAGCTAGAACGATATATAAAGCACTCGTACATGCCGCATTTACCATTTGCGGTTTGCTAATATCAAGATAGACAGGGGTAGGGCCCTGTCCCCTACGCGGTGGCAGAAATTAAAGTACGACAGACCCTCCTTTTGCCCTTACATAGGCAATCACTATACTCATCTTAATCCGAGTCTAGGTCAATGTTCACGAAGTCATGGAGATGTTGCTGTAGCATCATCCTATTACTTAGCTCGTCCCTCGATACAGGTTTCCTGACACATAAGGTGGCACAGAGGCCACATATCGCAGGAGCACACTGTATGCACAGACAGAACAGGAAAAGAATGGCTAAGATCATTCCAATGACCATCAGAACTTTCCAACCCCAGGCAGATATCAATTCCCAGAACCACCCCACCAGTGACCAATCTCCCTTATCCACGTGTATGGATTCAGATATTTTATGGAGTTTGGAGATGGCTTGATACACTGTTGGAGCATTATCTGGTATGAAAATGCAGCAACTGGATTGGATGACCTTGCATACCCCACCGCGGTCTGCAAGAATAACGTCTAGAACCATGCGGTTCTGCAAAGTCATAAGGCGATCCGCTTGGAGCTCAGCTGTCAGATTAATAAGGGCACCAGCCGTTACATTAACTGTGGATTCAACCACACGAGTCAGTTGTCTCAGGTTCCTACTATTGACCATAGGTCCCCAAAACGGCAGGAAACCCAAGAAGAAGTCTCCCGCTTCCTGACCGGCAGTATCCTCCTTACTAATCACACCTCTCACAACTCTGGTCTTGTGGTAATCAGAGGCAGCAGTAAATGTCGGCGGTAGCAAGTTCGCAATATAACATGTGCCCGAGAAATCAGGGGGCAGCCATGTATATGCTCGGTCATTACAGATGAAATATGTGCCCTTGGCAGCCAAAAACGCAGGGGAAAACTGTGACGGGAAGGTGTACGTTTCAGTACAGTCACTCCTTCCCAGTTGAGCTCTAGGATTCTGACCATTACCCTGTAAGCAGAACCGACCCATGTGGGGTACGACCCAGATTGGAGATGAGATTTTTCGCTGTCTTTCACCCAGACTAATACTATACCCCGTCGCGTTCCATCCCACATAAGGTCTCAACTCTTCTTTGGGAATGGATGAGTATGCATCGATATCTCTACTCATATCGGCAACTCCTTTCATCAAAGCCTTATTATTGGTGATAGGTCTGATGGAACGCGGTTGGCGAGGGGAGTACGTATCTAGAGCATAGAGAAACATGGTTTGGAATGCCCATGACGATCCATTGTAACTGTACGGCAGCACCAGGTAGGGAATACCCTTGTTAATGGTATGTGGCATTAACCCACACACCCAGCAATTGGTCGTATTCATTACTAGTTGGTGCTGGTGCAAGAGCTGGATAAACGAGTTATTTACGAACTCTGATCGTCTGGTCTGTTCGTGCTCAGGCAAAGGGTGAAAAGAGTGAGAGGAGGCAGTAGAAAGAGGTATAGGCTGTTCAGTGGGTGCAATGGGCTTTTGAGCAGAGAAGAACACAAATCCTACAATAAACATTATGATACTACACAGTGTAAAAAGGCACAAAAAGACAAAACATTTACTTTTTACAATTCTACACATCCTTGCGTTAAAGTTCATTTCCTCAATCGGTCTCTCCATCTTAAAAAACTCCATCCTCTACTTCGGGCCGCTCGCGGCGGATGAGTTTCTTCTGCTAAGGAGTACGCCTGTCAGTCCAGGGAAACGCCCTAGACCAACCAGAACCGTTGACCTAGCGTCTTCGGCCTGTACCCCAAAGTCTTGGCACCGCGACCCTGCGGCAGAACCCGGATGGTGGTTCGAAAAACAAAAATCAAGAAAGTTCTTCAGATGGGAGAGCAAAAAATGTCAAAAAGGAAATAATGAGGAAATCTTTATTTGTCCATGGGCCTAGGTCTCAAATTATAGCGGAGACGGCCAGGTGCTGTTTGGTCTTGAAACAAAAGTTCAGGCTCAGTGGTGTCCAATCGATTCGATGGTGGCACAGCTTCCTGCAGAATATTGTCACTCTCTTGGTCTGAAACTGTGTCTTTCAGGCGTGCGTCACTGAATGGTACAAAACGAGGTACAGTGTCTGTCTCAGAGTTGGTGATACCCTCCTGGACCCACTGGTCATATGGCAGAGGCAAGGGAACTATTTTGCAGTGGGTGCCATGGATCCAGTGCTTCTTCCCTTTCACTCGCACTGCTGATCTTGTCGAAAGAAGAACAAGATGAGGGCCGATCCAGCGAGGCTCGTCGTTGCTCTTGCGCTGGAAATTCCGGACTAGCACCCACGTACCAGGGTTGATAGGGTGTCCAGGAGGTTCAGAAGCTTGTGGAAGGGTATCATGTACCTGTTGGTGCAAAACACGCAGTTTAACAGTCAAATCATACAGGTAGTCGAGCAGTACTGGATGCTCTATTTCACTAAACTTCGTAGGCCTCGGTACACCCCATACGTTGGCCGGACGGCCAAAGACAACCTCGTAAGGGCTAAGTCCCACTCGTGAGTGTATGGTCATTCTGGTGGACAGGAGTGCTAAAGGCAGAGCGTCAGGCCATTTAAGACCGGTGCTCGCTTGAATTTTGGCCAGCTTGAGCTTTAAGGCTCCATTGTAGCGTTCTACTAATCCAGCTGATTGGGGGTGATTTGCAGCGTGGAACTTCTGCTTTATCCCTAGCCCTTCACATACATTTTTCATCACTTTACCCACAAACTCACTTCCATTATCACACCACACCTTTCTCGGCATCCCAAACCTAGGGAAAAACTCTTTCACAAGGGCTTTGGCTGTGGATAGGGCAGTGTTATCTTTCAGAGGATAAGCCTCTATCCATTTTGAGAAAGCACAAACAACCACCAGTACATATTTCAGGTTATTGCATCTTTCCATGTGAATAAAGTCCAGCTGCAAAACTTCAAATGGACATGATGAGGGTGCAAAGTGACCAGCTGGGGTTGCGGTTCCCCTACCAGGGTTGTACTTCAAACATACTATGCAATTCTTGACCACATTCTCTGCACACTTGGTAATCCCAGTATTCTGCCATACTGGAGCCAACAACTTGCATATACCTTTCGTACTGATATGTGCCATTCCATGTGCCATAGTAACCACTGGAAGCACATATGCATCAGGCAACAACCATCGCCTATGTTCTGTCAGATCAATCCAACAACCATTCTCATCCAACTTACCCATACTTTCTCTCCACTTGCTTAACTCTTCCTCTGTGGCTTCAGCTTGAAGCGACTTCACACTCTCTATTGTGTTCTCACACATTCCCACATCATTAACCCATCTTGCGGGGCCTGCAACATACATTCTAGTCTTCACATTCTGTGCCGTTTCTCTCGCGGTTTCATCAGCAAACGCATTCCCACGTCCAACATCATCTGTGATTTTCTTGTGCGCACTGCATTTCATGATCGCAACTTGCAACGGTAGGGTCAGTGACTCAAGGAGATCATTCACCAACTTGCCATTCTGAATTTTAGCTCCATGCGACGTCAGGAACCCACGCTCCTTCCACAGTCGCCCAAAATTATGAGCCACGCCAAAGGCGTACTGGCTATCTGTATAGATATTCACTCTCATTCCTTCAGATAACACACATGCTCTCGTGAGGGCGATCAACTCTGCTGCTTGGGCCGAATTATGTGGCACTCGTGCAGTTTCCACGACCGCGTGCAAAGTCGTGATAGCATATGCAGCAGTCGTGTCACCATTAGGGAGTTTGAAACATGAACCATCTACCCATAAAGTGCCATCACACTCAGTCAGGGGAGTATCTTTTAGATCTACTCTCCCTTTCGTCTCTTCTTCTGTTCTGAACAGACAGTCATGTTGCTCAATCTCATCTGAGTCTGCTGGAATTGGCAACAACGTGGCTGGATTCAGCGTATTGCATCTCTTTATGTGTATGTGATTTGCTAACAGTGTAAGTTCATAACCTGATAATCGCGCACTAGTCAAGTGTTGTGTCTTGGTCCTATTTAATAATGTGTCTACAGCGTGTGGAACCATAACAATCAATGTATTGTCCATTACCAAACCAGCAGATTGTCGGATAGACATCGCTGCAGCAGCTGTCGCTCTCAGACAGCTTGGCAATGCCCTCGCTACAGGGTCCAAGGTGGATGAAAAATATGCGCATGGGCGTGGTCTGTCGCCAAAATGCTGTGTTAACACTGACAACGCACAACCATCTTTCTTGTGAACATACAATGTAAAAGGCTTGCTATAGTCAGGAGTACCCAACACAGGTGCTGAACACAATGCATTGCGCAATTCCAAAAAACTTTTCTGGCACTCTTCAGACCATGGGATAGGATTTGGTGTGTCTTTACATGTTAACGCTAACAAAGGTTTTGCCAACAAGGAAAAACTTGGGATCCAATGCCTACAGTATGAAGTGATGCCCAAGAAAGCACGTACTTCTCTCTGTGTTTTTGGCACACTCAACTGTGCAATGGCTTGAATTCTTTCTGGGGTCAGTTTCCTTCCCTCCTTCGATAAGAGATGACCTAAGTAGGTCACCTCTTGTCGACAATATTGCAGCTTAGAGAGAGACACTTTGTGATGGAAAGCGGATAAATGGCGCAACAATAACAATGTAGCTTCTTTACAAATCTTCTCAGTATCCGCTGCAATTAGTAAATCATCCACGTACTGAATCAGGATAGCGCCACTAGGTAAAACAAGTGCATCAAGCTGCGCTTTCAAAGCCTGACTGTATATGGATGGACTCTCACAGTAGCCCTGGGGAGCGCGTTTGAAGCGGAAGCTTCGGCCTCCCAGACTAAAACCAAAAATATCTCTGCTGTCCTCTGCAATTGGGATACTAAAGAAAGCATTCTTTAAATCGATCACTGAAAACCATGCAGCAGAGGCTGGAATCATCGTTAACAAGGCAGTTATATCAGGGACAACCGGAAACTGTGGCACAACAATCTTATTAACCTCTCTAAGATCAATCACAAATCTGTAAACAGGTGGCTGTGAAGGGTCCGTTCGTTTCAAGACAGGTAAAATCGGGCTATTGCAAACGTTACCTCTTGTCTCTTCAATGACACCTTTATTAATCAAGTCGCTGACAATGTCTAATAATGCTTTCTGCCCTTCATTAGAGATCTTGTACTGGGGAATACGTGGCAGTCTGACATTAGCCTTTAAAGTCACCACATATGGCGGTATCTCCAAGAGGCCCACATCATTGGGACCAGTAGCCCAAAGGGCATCCGGAAGGGATGACAATTCAGGCGGCATTGTGCTTTTAGACAAGTACATTGGGGAAATCACTTTCTTGCCTAATGTAAGTTGTACTCCTGAAGGAGAACAATACAGTGTAGCGTGCAATCTTTTCAACAAATCTAATCCCAGCAAATTCTCACCACAACCTGTGGTCAGAATCAGGGGTGCTTTCAGCTCGCAAGGTCCAACAGAAAGTGACATGGGACTAGAGATCGGGTTCCTAACCGGGGCGCCAGAAAAACCTACCGAAACATTTATATCGCCAGACAAAGGTGCGCCAGGGAGTTTTGAATGCATGATTGAACTCTTTGCAGCACCAGTGTCTAGCAGAAAAGGCTCCGTTACATTTGCTGTTGTCACCTCAACATACGGTCCACTCTGATCCACTGGCACTGAAACAACTCCCTCTCTCTGTCTACGGCTGTCCTAGTAGTCATTACTTTCGGTATCACCGTCCTCTGCATAATAATCATTATTGTAATACTGGGCCGTATTACCAGTCGCGTTAGCTTGCTGATCAAAGCTATTGATGGTACTTTGAGGCGGAAGAGGACGCGCGTTCTGGGGAACACTTCCACGCCCTCTGCCTCTAGGAGCTTGCTGACCACCCCTACCTCTTGCACCATACATATTACCGTTCCGCTGCATTAATTTAGGGCAACTATATTTGAAATGACCTTCCTCTTTGCAGTATGAACATTGGTTGGGACCTACAGGGACACGTGGTTGGTAATACCCATTCATTTGCTGATTGTTCTGAAACTGTTGGGGTTGGTGATAGACACCTTGGGGTTGCCTATAATTATTCTGACCTCCACGTGGCGGATAGGCCTGCTGTAAAAGGACCTTTGTCTTTAGTTCCTTCGTTTTCTTCTCTGTTCTATCTTTCTCGTCTTTATCTCTATTTTCATAATACTGTGCAGTAGCCAGTATTTGCGCTGAAGATGAAACAGCCCAAGAACTTTCTGAATCTTTTAACTTTTTACACAGGTCAGGAAGTAGATTCTGCACAAACTTATCCACAAATAACCGTTGGCCACCCTCTGTACTCATATCCTGCCCACTGTGGTCAATAAACGTTTCTTCAAACCTGGTAAAGAAGTCTGACACTGTCTCATCTTTCTTCTGCTTGCATGCAGATAAGTTGTCCCAATTTACGCGCATCGCAGGCATTATTGTCTTCATATACGTGATGATTCTACCAGGCAATTCAGCTACTAAAAGTTCTGGTTTCGCACCACCAATTTGTCTAGCATCAGCAGCAACAATGTTAGCCCATGTATCTCCTAGTTCTGCATTGTGATCTACATTACGAATTGACCCCCATAGAGGCTGTGGAACAACATTACCAAACAACATGTCTATATCGGCCAAATTCATAATGCATGATCCTGCTGTCTGTGACAACTCTTTATAATAACCTGCTGGGTTTTTACGGGGATCAGGCAAGGACTGCTTAAGTGCTAACACCTCAGAGCGCTTCCATGGAACATGCACCCAAACACGCTGGAAATGCGCTGCCACAGCGGGGTTACCACCGGCAGCTGCAACCGCTTCCTTCCATACTGGGGGAACTTCTCTCATAGGGTATTGTCATGCTTTTACCTTTTTCCCCACAAGGACATCTTGTTCAAACAATGATTGTTGGCAATCATCGTTCCTCAAGGACAATACAACCTCAACTGCTTTATCGACTCCACGGTCCACAATTATATACAATTCCTGCGGGTTCGGATTTTTACCACTATCCTCCAATTCTTCACAGAGAAATTCGCACATTTTCTCAAACACATATCTCTGTTTCGGGGCATCCCACTGATGGAAAACGTTGACAACTGATTCCACGTCATACAGTGAAGGGAAAACAATCCATCTACGCGCCATGCTATCTATTACCTTTTTCTCATTGGGGTTAGGCAACTGACTACGCAATTGCTTACGCTGCAAACCAGGAGTCGCACCAGACGAGTCAAAGAGAGGCGACATCAATGTAGTAACCACATTAGCTAAACGCTGTCGCGCTGAAGGAGAAGCTGAGGCGGAAACAGGGGGAAAAACAGAGGGAAGAAAAGAGGATGTAGAAACAGGTACTGGAGTGGTGGAAGGAAGAGTGTTAGGGGAGGCAGTTACTAAATTAGGCAAAGTCGCAGGAAGTGCGGGGGCAGTTGGAAGCACAACTGGCGGTGCTTGAGAGGGCTGCGCTACAGGGATAGGAACCGGCTGCAAAGCAGCTGGCGGTAGCGGCAAAGCTTGCAGTATATGCACTGGAGGTGGCATATTTACAAGCTGGGGAGGCGCCGTGGCAGTTTGAGCATACGGGGGTGGCGAACTCAACAAATGTGACATCAAGGGATCTTTCTCCTTTTCTTCGGACTCATTCTGCTTAGAATGTGGTAAAGCTGGGTAACATTTGTCAATCCCTAACTTGTGCTGCCTATGCAATTGCTCCCTCATCTGCTCCTCCTCATTGTCTTTAAATTGTACAGCTGCTTGCATCACTGTCATACCTTTCTCTCTCTTATTCTTTTTCGCTAACTTAATTTCCTTTTGTTTGGCTTCCTTTCGCCATAAGCGGAAAGAGTCAAACATCGCCGGCCGGGCTTTCTTCTTAAACAATTTAATTTCTAAGTTTTCTAAAATATCGGTATCAAAACTACCATTTTGGGGCCATTTTAAAACACCATCTTTCCTGGTGTAGTGGATCCACACTTCGTTATATGCAATGGGGCCTACGCCATGTTTTACATAGAGCTCATAAGTTGGAGTTCCAACCGGAGGAACCGGACATGATTCCTCTAGCTGGAAATCTTTTCCACAACCCAAACAGAATAATCTACCAAATAGTCCAGAACCAGGCATCTTCGCTCACTAGTCTAGATCCAAACGTCAAAGGATTATCGATTACGATATTCTCGTGAATACACGAGTCCTCTGGCTTTGGCGTTTGCAAACTCCAAATGACCAAATTACCAAATCAAACGATCCCTAAGGATACCAAAAACAAATGGGAGACGCTCCACTTATACTTAACTGAATATTGCTGGTCGATGACGTCACCAGAAGACTCTCTCGATTGTTTCGCTCTCTCAAAACTTGTCAAGGGTCCAAAACAGGTCGATTAATCAGGGCAGCAGTCCTTCGTAGCCGTCGGGACGCGGAGAACCTCGCAGAAAAGACTTTCGGACCACGTCGACATGCAGGGGTCGATGAAGTGGCGGCCTTCCTCCGGAATTTCCACACGAAGCTCCTCACGAACCTCTGGCTTGGACTGGTACTGCTGAAATCGCCCAACGTTGGGCGCCAAACTGAAGTACTGGGTATTTTAGACCCAGCGGTGCAGGGACACACACCCTATGACTTCTGGGTTTCACCCTGTTCCGGACCTACAGAAACACAGAGTCTTCTGGGTGAAGTCAAAGAATCGTTTATTGGCTGCAGACCAATGACAGGTATCCTAGAAGTACAACAGCGTGTATGTTCTCAGGAGACTGCTGAAAATCATAGGAACGGACTTCTCCTTAAGTACAAAATATCATGCTCCAGGCACACATTCCTTGGTTTACGATATGGCCATATAAAGGTATACATTACAAACGAAAAAGCAGAGTCATGATGACCATCCCACATTCCAGTTCGGCCAGCCCACAATGATTTACACAGTAAGGTTCAGATCCCACATTGGATGTCAATAGACCCCCAATAAACATGAGCATCTCCTGTTTGGGAAACAAGTCATAAAGCAGGAACAAGCAGGTGTGAAAGAGATTAGCCGGGGGATTGTATAGAATGAAAGGGTTTTATGACGGGTCAAACCCTGATGCTAATCACAGGTGGATGGAGGAACGGGAGCTCGTGAGACCGGTTTGACCCGGGGCAGCAGAGCCAGCTGCCCAGGTCACCAAGAAGTCAGAGGGAAAGCACATGTACTGTGAGGCCCGTATTTACTCCATTATAGCCTATGTGAGGGCAATGACAAGATGGCCATCGCTTCCAAAATGGAACCCGCGTAGTGAAGCAGAATAACGTGTACACAGTGCATTCATAGCTAGAACGATATATAAAGCACTCGTACATGCCGCATTTACCATTTGCGGTTTGCTAATATCAAGATAGACAGGGGTAGGGCCCTGTCCCCTACGCGGTGGCAGAAATTAAAGTACGACAGAGTGGGACGGGCGTCCGGCGTTTATATGCGAGATTTCTACATGTCTGAAAAACAACCAAATGTTGGCCGTTAGTGGCCTGCACATCATAGCACTTCAATTTGAGTAAATTAAAAAGACGCACAGAGGTGTGTAGCTGTGTCGGTGTGCCCGTAGTCCGCCAATTGCAATTTTGGCGAAAGTGGCTCGCTTCACGTGAAAGAATGAAAAGAACACGGAAAAGCCAAGTTTAAAGACTGAGGCTATTTTATTTTGACTGGGACGGATGGACGTTTTAACTAGGGGTAGCCTAGGCTTTCTCTTTTAAGACAGGGAGAAAAAAGTATAAACGGCAACCCTCTCATCCTATTCACCACCGAAAGACGGAACTTCATTTCAATGGCAGCCCAAGTCTTACCTTCAGTGGCGAGCTTAGCTAGCGTGCGGTCAGTTCTTCACGTGTTGTTAGGGAGCTCTGCGGTGTCAGTTAGCAGAAACGGAAAGGATTTTGAATGAAGGGATGATGACGTAAAATCCCGGGGGCTTATGGAAGTTGAAGTCAAGGCTTAGTCCAAATGTAGCATCTGAGTTTTTTCGAAGGACCTGCGCACAGTTCATTTAAAATCCTCAGTGATATCTTTGACACACATCGCGCATGTTTTACAATTCTCGCTACCAAACATGAATACAGCAATGGGCTTAACCAACTCGGTTTTGAGAGCCCCCGCCTGACTGTAGACCATTTGGAAGACCTGAATGAGAGTTTAGAGTGGAACCTATCATGTTCATGTCATGCAGGATGCCTACATGGTGTCATGGGCCCCCAAAAAGAACCCACGTTGTCATGATTTAATGAAGATGAGAAACATGTTGCAAGTCCTAATCACCACGAGTCTCACCTCACAATATGTATATTTCTGAGAGCTTGTTCAAGCCATCAACTGCTGTGTTATATTTTAGAATCTGCATTTCTTTTTGTTGTATTAATTTGGCGTCCAGATCTCCACTTCTACAATCTTGCTCGACCTTTGATGAAGGTCCATCTCAATTCTTTGTCAGTATGTGCATTTACCCTCCAGTGATTCACTAGAGCTGCAGTTAACACATTCTTCCGTATTCTAGATTTATGTTGGGAGATCCTATATCGGACTTCCTGGTTTGTCTTGCCAATGTATAGTTTCATGCAAGGACAAAGAACTCCGTACACTACGTTTTTGGACTTGCAATTGGAAACCGTCTCATGTTTCCAATGAATTGCATTGTGTGATAACAGGTCTCCCTCAAGTGTGGATCCGCAAGATATACATGTCCCGCATTTATGGTGGCCTTTTACTGGAGGAAGGCCAATGAAATCACGAAGAGTGCTCGCCTTTCTTTTAGGTAATGCTGCTCTCACTACTTGGTTGGCAATATTTCTGTCTTTTTTAAAAGCAAAGAGCTGAGGTCAGCGACTTATCAAGATTTTTTACCAGGTGCCATTTTTGGTGAATTACCTTCTTCAGCTAGTTAGAAGTGGGGCAAAAAGTTGACACTCACGATCCTCTCTGTTTGTGTTTTTTCTCTTCTCTTGAGCAGGGTCTCATGTGGAGTCCACCATGCTCTTTTCATTGCTTTTTTAAAACGTTTTTGGGGATAGCCTCGGTCTAGAAGTCTTTCCATCAGGTTCTTGGTATGTAGGATGTACTCATCTTTAAAAGAACAATTTAGCCTTATATGTAAAAATTGCCGATATGGCAAGTTTTCTTTAAGGCTTCTTGGGTGGTTACTGGTGAAATGAAGGGTATCAAAGTTCGCGGGAAGGGCAGCAACGACGTCCAGGTTGCAACCCAGTGGTTAACGATGTCCTGGTGCCCGCCCGGACTTTAGTTGTTATTCTAATTACATCCTTCGTTCGGCATTCATCCGGCTGGGTAAGACGCCGTCGGCGCTTCATTAGCGCTTAATACGTACAGGGTAGATACAAAGTGACCCTGTATATGCACCATGAGTTCAGTAATGATCTCACAAATGGACACTGCATACCCGACCCTTAGGACTCAACTAGCCCAATTGAGTGGGGATAACTGGTTGTGTTTTACTGTGACTGCTGCAAATAAGGCTCGTTTTTTGGAGCTTGTAAATTGAAATTTACCTCTGTAAAGAACTGTTTTGTCATTCTGGGTGATTGAGCTTTAATCTATTCTGACATACTAAACGCTGCTTAACTCACGTTGCAGGGAACGCATTTTACTTATTTTTAAAAAACGTACCTCGTGTATTTTCACTTTGCAGGGAATTTATTTCACTGATTTTAAAACTTACTTCTTGTATTCTTGCCAGTATCTTTACCGTTGCGTGCACTCCCCGGTCCACCACAGCTGGTGCTGATTGCGTGGAGGGAGCTACAACGCTAAAATTGGTCTTTCTTACTTCCGGTAGACACTTGACACCCGCCATCTTGTGAGTGTCACGGTCTAGTCTTTAGACCCACGCCCTCTCACACACTACTTAAAGTGGATATGGCGCTGACGCGCATTTGATAACTGGTTGTGTTTTCCTGTGACTGCTGCAAATAAGGCTCGTTTTTTGGGGCTTGTAAATTGAAATTTACCTCTGTAAAGAACTGTTTTGTCATTCTGGGCAATTGAGCTTTAATCTATTCTGACATACTAAACGCTGCTTAACTCACGTTGCAGGGAACGCATTTTACTTATTTTTAAAAAACGTACCTCGTGTATTTTCACTTTGCAGGGAATTTATTTCACTGATTTTAAAACGTACTTCTTGTATTCATGCCAGTATCTTTACCGTTGCGTGCACTCCCCGGTCCACCACAGCTGGTGCTGATTGCGTGGAGGGAGCTACAACGCTAAAATTGGTCTTTCTTACTTCTGGTAGACACTTGACACCCCCATCTTGTGAGTGTCACGGTCTAGTCTTTAGACCCACGCCCTCTCACACACTACTTAAAGTGGATATGGCGCTGACGCGCATTTGATAACTGGTTGTGTTTTACTGTGACTGCTGCAAATAAGGCTCGTTTTTTGGGTCTTGTAAATTGAAATTTACCTCTGTAAAGAACTGTTTTGTCATTCTGGGCAATTGAGCTTTAATCTATTCTGACATACTAAACGCTGCTTAACTCACGTTGCAGGGAACGCATTTTACTTATTTTTAAAAAACGTACCTCGTGTATTTTCACTTTGCAGGGAATTTATTTCACTGATTTTAAAACGTACTTCTTGTATTCTTGCCAGTATCTTTACCGTTGCGTGCACTCCCCGGTCCACCACAGCTGGTGCTGATTGCGTGGAGGGAGCTACAACGCTAAAATTGGTCTTTCTTACTTCCGGTAGACACTTGACACCCCCATCTTGTGAGTGTCACGGTCTAGTCTTTAGACCCACGCCCTCTCACACACTACTTAAAGTGGATATGGCGCTGACGCGTAGCGGACGCACGCAGCGGGCGCGCCGGCGGCGCGCCAAAGGCAAGCCCGTCTGCGCCCGTCCGCGACCACTCCGCGCCCAGCGCCAGCCATTCTGTCCGTTGTCCCCCAAATCTGTCCAGGACTAAGCGACAGTTAGAGGAACTAAATACAGGTAAACAGTGCGGTCACTTGCTCGACGTTAACGATATTGTGGGACCGATAAGTTGCCTACAATGCCAGATACAAATTAATGTAATTAACCATGACATGAAGACTGTCCCAGATACCACACACTCCCACTCAGTATCCATCCGTGGTGGCTTAATAAATGCTCGCTCTTTAAGGAAGCATGCCCTGGATATAAAGGAGCTGATTGTTGAGAATAAATTTGATATCCTATTTATAACTGAAACATGGTTAAGGGAAGATTGTAATCCAGACATTGTAACCGCTCTGCCGCCAGAATTCACCATGTGCAGGGTGGACAGAGAGGAGGGTAGGGGAGGGGGAGTAGCCGTCATACACAGGGAAACTGTGCAGATGAAGACTTTCTCCCTCCAAAGCCTTAAAGGAGCAGAGCACATGGGATTTTGCTGTACCATGGACCATTCCTTTTCTTTCTCTGGAGTCTTGTTATATCGACCGCCAGGAAATAGCAATATCTTTCTAGACTCCCTGGGAGAAGCCCTCAGTGAGGCAGTGCTTAGATACTCGAATTTCACTCTTCTTGGAGACATTAACCTTCATTTAGAATGTCAGAGTAACTTGGGAGTGGCATCCTTCCTAGAGACTATTACTATGTTGGGACTGAAACAGTTGGTACAAGACCCATCTCATGGTGGTGGACACACTCTTGACACCATCTGCTCCAACCTAGAATCTTTACAGACTAGTGAACCACTGCCACAGGTATGGTCTGACCACAGTCTTATTCCCTTCGGCTTTCTTATTCCCCTAAAAACTAGTTCAGCTACAAACAACAGTGACCATACTAATACTAGTAAACGGAGGTGGCTCTCGTTGGCCTCTAATCACCTCTTGACAGCCACAGCCTTAAACACGGTACCGGAAATCATAGGGGATCCTGAAGAGGATTCAATCAGCTTTAATAAATGGATTACATCCATTGGTAACACATTGGAACCCCCCAGAAGAGCCACCAGAACCTCCAAAAGGAAGATCCACAATGACCCGTGGTTTTCCAAAGACCTTGCAGATCTCCACTTACAGAGCAAGCAGCTAGAACGTAAATGGAGGAGAGGATACGAAGTATCCAAGTTGCATATCTTCAAAGCCTTTAGGAAGAATTATAAACTGGCCATTAATACTGCAAAAAGGGATTACTTCTGCAACAAAATCTCTACAGCTAAGAATAACACAAAAGAAATATTTAAAATTGTAAAATCTTTTACTGACCCTAAGGCCCTAATCACCACCATACCGTTGTCTGTGACACTCTGCAATGAAATTGCAGATTACTTTGAGGACAAAATTAAAAACATCCAAAATAATTTTGGAACCTGGAAACGGGAAGATACTAGTGAATCAGACCCCAGTACCAATACTCCTATCTTGGCTTCATTTCAAGCGGCCACTTTAGTCCAAACTAAAGAAGCCATATTAGCTTGCAAATCTGGTTCACCACTGGACGTCTGTCCTCCGACGTTCCTACATCATATCATTGATGTGGTTAATCCTGTTATCAATGACATAGTAAACTCCTCACTCGCTTTGGGTAAAGTTCCACCAGATTGGAAATTGGCGATTGTCAAACCTTTAAAGAAGAAACAGAATATAGAATCCGCAATCCTATCTAATTACAGGCCTATCTCGCTCCTCCCCATTCTGGGTAAGATCACAGAGAAAATAGTATGTCAACAACTTGCTACTTTCACCGAAGCTGCATCCATCCTTCATCCTCGACAGTCGGGCTTTCGTCCTAAACATTCAACAGAATCAGCTTTACTTGAGATTACTGACACCCTAAAATTCATCCTAGACAGTGGCAGAAAGGCAGTTTTGATTCTTTTGGACCTATCTGCCGCGTTTGATACCATTTCCCATGACATCCTGTTAGCCAGATTAAGAGCATGCGGCATCACTAACACGGCCCTGGCATGGATTGAATCATTCTTGTCCAACAGGAAACAAGTCATCTCTTTGGGATCTTGTGTGTCATCTGAACGCACTGTCTCCACGGGTGTCCCTCAGGGGGCCTCCATCAGCCCTCTGCTGTTTAATATATACATGGCCCCACTGATTTCACTGATCTCTTCCTTTGGAATTGAGACCACATCTTACGCTGACGACACACAGCTCATTCTGTCTCTGGAGGATAGATCAACATCTGCTGAGGAGAAGTTTAAAACATGTTTTGCTGAGATCATTAAATGGATGACTAATAATCATCTCTGTTGTAACACCGACAAAACAGAAATTCTCCCTATTGGGAAAAATAATACGTTTCAACCCAGAGACTGGTGGCCAGAGGCCACAGCAGCCCCTCCATCCACTGTTGAGGTGGCTAGAAATCTGGGAGTTTTATTTGACTCATCACTTTCCTTCAAGCCTCATGTTTCAAAATTAACGGGTACTTGCTTTGGCCACATTCGTACTTTGAAAAAGTTCTTCAATGTTATTCCAGCGGCAGCAAGGAAAACTGTGACAGTAGCTCTTATACTATCGAGGTTGGACTACTGTAACAGCCTTCTTGCTGGGATTAACAAATCTTCCCTAAGACGGCTTCAGGTGGTCCAACATGCTGCTGCTAGGCTGGCTTTGGGACTTCCCCGTAAATCATCGGCCTCAGCTGCTCTGAAGACTCTACACTGGCTTTCAATTCCCAAAAGAATCCTCTTTAAACTTCTTTTGATGACTTTTAAAGCCGTTCGAGGAGTTGGCCCAGCTTATCTTTCCGCCAGATTTAAACCATATACTACTACCAGAACTCTTCGTTCAAGCTCGGCTAATCTTTTGGCAGTGGGAAGGTTTAAGCTATCAACTAAGGGAGGAAAATCAGCTACAATATTAGGAGCAAAGGCATGGAACCAATTACCTAAGGAACTGAGGGCAATACAACAGCTTAATCCGTTTAAACGAGCCCTGAAGACCTGGATATTTGGCCTTTCCGACGCCCACTCTCTTGCCCTTATCTAGTTAGTACAGTACAGTCAACCCGGTTATCTTCAGCGCCAGGAGGCTCCGACTGGAGTGACAGCTGCGCTATATAAGCTCACCTTTCATTCATTCATTCATGTGCCAATTTAATCACTTTTGGGAGAAAGATATACACTATTATGAGTAGATTCAGATGACTATAGCAAATCGGCATTAGCATGCCGCACATATTGTGTCTACATATAGATAACATATATCATTCCCTATATAAAGAAAAGTTAGACAAGATACAGACAAATACTGTACACCATAACAAGAATATGTGATCTGTTGTATGCCCCTTTCTTCAGTTATTACTTATTGCATAACAGAAGCAACAGGGACAACACATAACATAATAAGCTAAGCACATCCTATTGAATTTAATAGGTTTCTGTGTGTTTTAATAGCACTATTACATTTCTTATACCTTTAGACTCCTGAGACCTGTCAGTAAAGTAAAGGACCCCTTGAAGGTGGAGGTACATTAATAGTACTGAATTGGTGAGACAACCAACCATTCTAGTATGCAAAAATTATTTGTGATGTGTGCTGTGAGGTGGTGTTCACACTGGTGTTTTTGTATGCATACAATGTAGGAAGTGTAGTGGTTTTTCATATTACAATTTTTACTTGAATGTTTGTATCTCCTACAGACGTGGGACTGGACTGCAGCTGGTACCATGTGATTGATGCCATTAAACTAGAGTATGGTATTTTACACGTATCATTTTCTCACGAAAATAGCAGACTGACTACAAGTGGGTCTAGTGGGACTACAAGTATGCCATGAACCAGTTGGTCAAACAGACAGAAACATGTTGACTGTAACCCAATAGGAAACATCCATATCCCTATTTTTCACTTAGCTGATTTTAGCCCTATCCACTGGGGACACCAATTAAAGTTACCTTTGTCCATCCATGAGTTAGTTTTAACTCACTTTATAATTTTTAATTTTTTGCACTCTGCCCCTCACTCCGTCTTCCTTTGGATTACCTAAAACTAGGCCTGGGTGATAAATTCCGTTCCGCTCGCGGAATTTGGGGAATTTGGGTAATTTCGCGTTCTGTGGAGAATGCGGAATTACCCAAAATTCTGCATTCCGCGGCTTCACAGAATTTTTTGCTTATTCACGTTCTCAAAATGCGTGGTTGCGAGATATTTCCCCCGGGCATGCAAACAGCGATCGTGAACAGGAAAAAAGCATTGTGAACAAGCAATTCCACGTGTTTGCGGAATTTCTGCATGTTCGCAGAGATTTTTTACCGTTTCGCAGAGCTTTGCGTAGCGCGACTACATAAATTCCGCCCACCTCTACCTAAAACACCTCACGCTCCTCTCCTGAGGGAGAGTTGTAGCCCACACTGTGCACCTTCCTGTCACAATGTGCAAGAGGGAACCCAATGATGAAGCATGTCAACGCTGGGTGAGTGAGGGTTCTCGTCTTAACAAGACTAATTGCCCATTCCCTTACACCCTAGTATGTTAGCCTAGCAGCCAAACCATCTCATTATCTTTTTTGTGAATAGTATTATAGTGGGGTGGCACCGTGGATCGTGACAATTACTCCAAAAGAACCCCTATAGTGTGATAAAACCCGTGGACACTCTGCCAGGAAGAAGAACTGCTGAGCTGCAGAAGTGACTGCCACTCTGCTGGACTGCTGACCTGCTACTGCCTTGCTGAATTGCTGCTTTTCTGCCCTGCTGCTCTCTTGCTTAGTGAAGAAGGAATGGACCTGTAAGCTTAACCCAGTACCACTAGAGTGACTCAAAAAAACTAGTTTGCCGGCCTCCTGATCTGAGCCTCACCTTTAAACCACACCGGAACCCAGCCTGAGTAGGTCCTGCCCCTCCAAGTTGTGCCCCTCCAGTACTTCTAGGCCCTTGGAAGTGGTGCTGAAAGTGACCAGATAACCAACATCCAAAAGTGGGGAGGAGGAGACTGGGACCAACCTACTTGCCTATCCGTCTTGGGTGCGCCATCTGTCAGATCAATGTTGCATCTTCTCCCACTACGTTATTCTCTGCAGCAGCAAATCCGTTTCAGTGGTTCTACACCAAAGGAGTATCTGACCTTGTGGAACAGACTTCAGCTACAGCTATGTGCTCGTCTCACTGGAGACTTTCAACTTCCCTTTCAGAGAGTAAGTCCGAATGTAGAAATATTCACTACAGCTACGGCCCAGACTTTTTGACCATGAAAATCCCTCCTCAGACATCTCCTTCAGCCCTGGTCTTCTTAACTATACCTTCTCAGAACATTTTTCTCAGAAATCCTTCCACTTCCGATGGTAAGGCCCAATCCACTTGTATCTGAAACATGCTCCATTGCGGTCTGCCATATTTTTTCACATTGATCCAGTCCTGCGCAACTAGATGTCAGCAATTAAAGCTTTGATCTCTTAGATGCTGGTTTTTAATAAAACATAAAAAATTCATAACTCTGGTTCTATTAGTTGGATGTTTGTCCTTTTGGTGTAAAAATAATTTATTAAAAAGTACTCTATTTTTCCAAATTGGTGTGGGGGTTTTCTCGCATTTTGCTTTCACTTTATTACTGTTTGTGTGCTGAATAAATACTCCACACATTGCCTCTAAGTTAAGCCTGACTGCATTTTGTGCCAAGCTAAATAGGGTTAAGCACATGTTAATTTTAGTGACTTTTTGTGGTTCATCCTGCAAAGCACTGTGACTACTGCTTGACCAGGGGTCACACCCCAGTCAAGCAACAACCCAGTTTCCCACTTCCTCATTACAAGTTAGGTGGAGTAGGTGACATATTTAATGCACTTAGAACATACCCCTACCCTTGTGTGAGGTTACCATGTTTGGTAAATATCTCCTGTTCTGAGATTTTAATTTGAAAACGAGGAACAACTAGGCTTTGGGGGTGAACTCAGCTCTGTTCGCGGAGTTTTAGGAGTTTTCCGCACTCTGAGCTCCACAGAGCACGCAGAGTTCTGAAAAACTCTGCCCTGCTTTGTGTTAACTTGGCGAGCGCCAGCAAGGGAAATCCAATGCTAGACCACATCCCAGCAAGATTTCTCAATGCGGGCGGTTGCGTATGGTCGCTATCTGTCAACCACACATTGTTTCCAGCAACCTTGGTAATGCACATAGGCACTGACCATTTGGATAATCCCCTTTTTTGAACACCATCGTTGTTAGTTCTTACCCAATCGCCATCTCTAAACACTTGTCTTCCTTTTTTTAATCTATCATTATGTCTGCTCACATATTTGTCCTGATACTTTTTGACCTTGTAATCTAAACTCTTCTTACACACTTTATGTGAACAATATGTAATCCTTCACGCATGGGAGACTCTTGTACCTGGTTGCCTGCCTTTAAGTAGAATAATGGAGTTTCCTTTGTGACGGAATGGGGAGTGGTAAATAACTCCACAGCATTTCTTTTACCGCTAGCTTACAATCCCCACCATTATTTTCAGATAATTGAATGCACTCCTTCAAAACACGGTTGAATCTCTCGACTAAACCATTTTCCTTGGGGTTATAAACTACAGTAGTATGGTGAGAAATTACCATCCTGAGCAGATAGGCTTTGAATTCCTCTGCAACAAATTGGGGTCCTTTGTCCGTAATTAAAGTATTGGAACACCCTTCTCTGTTAAAAATTTGGTCACGAAATTCAATTATGTTGGCCGCCTTGATATCACCAGAAAAAGACACTTCTGGCCATTTTGGAATGGTAATCTATTAGTACTAAAGCAAATTTATTGCTTATACCCTTCCCAGAACAAGGTTCACATATCTCCATAGCTACCCTTTCCCATGGTTTCCTTGGAAAACTGGTGGAAACAATAGGAGATTCCTCGACACGATTAGATTTGTCACTACACATGCACTCTACACATCCGCGTACATGCTCTTCTGCATTCCTATCCATCCCAGTCCACCAGAATGTCTCCCTAGCTTTCATTTTCAAACCAGACATGCAGTTGTGTCCTTCATGCAGTAGTTTTAATAATCTGGAACATAAACCTCCAGGCACTACCAGCCTATAATTTCTACGCAACACACCATACTTAACAAAAGTTCTGTCCAAACTGTCCAGAACTCACCAAATCTTTTCTTAAGCACAAAACTAGAATTAGAAGAATTGGATAATTCAATTACTATATCCTTGAATATGGGATCTGCCACCATCGCAGCTTTCCACTCATCAACAGAAATAGCATTCTTGCATGCTTCAGATATACGAGCCACCCTACAGTCCTCATTAGAATCTATTTCTTCATCATCACAATCTAGGGGTAATCATGATAAACAGTCAGCATTAATGTTACCAATTCCTGGAACATACTTGAGAGAATAATCATTCCCCTGGCATCTGTACAGCCATTTGGCAATCCTGGGGGTCGCTTTCCTAGCTCCCTTGGTGGTGAACAAGTCTATAAGTGGTTTGTGATATGATCTGACTTCAACATGTGTTCCCCAGATGTACATTTTTAAGTAGTTTACACCCCACCAGAATGAAAGAGCTTCCTTTTCAATGACAGAATTAGTAGCCACCGCACCCTTAAGGGTGCTGGATGCGAAGGCCACTACCCACTCTTGCCCTAAATGTTTCTGCATAAGAACCACTCCCAAACCATATGCACTGGCGTCCACCACAATCATCCAATAATCTGATGGATTGAAGGGTTTTAGCGCCACAGCCTTTCCAATCTGTTCTTTAATGGACACGAAGGCTTCTTGGCACTCATCTGACCAATCAAACTTGATACCTTTTTTCATTAATACTCTCAGGACATGTACTTTGTCAGAAAAATGCTGCACAAACTTGAAATAGAATTCAGCAAGACCTAGAAACAAACGCAATTGCTCTTTGTCACGTGGTGACGGTGCATCTGAAATGGCATCCAAGAGTTTCTTTTTTGGTTTTACTCCATCTCTTACTCAAGTGTGCCCATGGTAATGAATTTGTTTCACACCAAACTTGCATTTGTTAACTCCCACAGATAAACCTGCATCTTGTAATCTATTTAAAGCCTGTTCCAATATTATATCAAGTTCACTTCGATTTGCCCCCACACCAGTACATCATCTTGGAACACCAACACCTTAGACAACCCATCTAAAATCTTGCACATTACTCTTTGGAATACCACAGATGCGGATGCTAAGCCAAATGGCATTTGGATAAATTGAAACGCCCCCTCTGGTGTAATGAAGGAACTAAGGTGTGTTGTTGTAGGATGTAGCTTGATCTGATGGTATGCATTAGATAAATCAATTAATGAAAAATAAGCTGCATTAGTGACAGAGGACACCATTTCATTAATATGAGATAAGGAGTAACGGTCAACCAGAATATTACGATTAAGATCTCTCAAATCAAGACACATACGTAAATTTCCGTCAGGTTTGCGTGCTAAAACAATGGGACTAAGCCATTCAGATGACTCAATGTGTTCAATGACCTGTGCTTGACATAATCTTTGAAGCTCTTTCTTCAATTTTTCTCTAAGGGTAAATGGTAAATATCTTGCCTTTTGTACACATGGAACACTGTTAGATTTAAGTACAATGTGATGCTCAAATTTTTCTAAAAATCCCAGTTTATTCCCAAATAATTTGGGAAATTTGGCACTCCACTTGATTTTTTCCGCATCTTCCATGACCAGAACTTGTTGCGGGTGATTGGGGTCCAGTGTAATGGTACGCGTTTTTTGTTCGCACCACCCCAGCAATGCTCTTCCTTTTTCTACGACATATACCTTGCTGGTAGCTTCCTTCCCTTTGTAAGATAGAATGCAATTAAAGAGGCCCAGCAATGGAAGTTTAACACCACAGTAACCAACTGGCTCAATATCAGGAGAATTCAAATTGTAACCTCCTACCTTCCCCCATGTGGTTTTATCAATAATAGAGTATGGAGAGCACAAGTCTGCCCAAACTTTTATTTTTGTACCATTGAATCCTACATTACACTTTTGTAATCTTCACATATATCGTTAACAACATTATCGCATATGACCGTGACTTCAACTTCCCCTTCATTGGGAGAATTGTCATCTTCATACCTTTCTCAAATGGTGTGCACAGAAAGCTTCAATTTATCACCTGTAAAGGATCCAGCCTTACACATACGCGCTAAGTGACCTATCTTTTTACATTTGTAACATTTTTCCTTAGTGGCAAAACATTTGTCAGTCTCTGCAGTGTGTCTTGTGCTGCCATGTCTGTAACAAACTCAGATGTTTTTAGGTATAGTGGTTTTGGTGCTGACTTCGTTTTTTTAATGGATATTTTTCTACAACACAAACCTTAGTTATATCAGATTTCACCTTCACTTGGTCCGTGCTCAATTCTTTAACATATCTAGAGGTGTTTTCAATACGTCTAGCTACTTCTGTGGTCTTCTGTAAAGACTGGTCTTTCATATCTAACAATCTATCCTGAATTTTAACATTATTTGTTCTATTTATGAATTGATCCCTTATGATCTCCTCATGAAGATCCCTGAATCTACATGTAGACGCAAATGTTCCTAATACAGAAATATATTGTTCCACAGATTCCCCAGGTAGCTGTGTCCTTGAAAAAAATGTGTGCCTCTCTACCACTATACTAACTTTCTTACCATAATTCTCCTCTAATGCTTTGACAACTTCAAAAAACCCATCAATTGGTACCTCTTGGTTGCATTGCACTTCACCTTCGCCACTTCCCTCACCCTCTCTATCACTGGCCATATTACCAAGACTAGTATGGTTCCTTTTTGTGGTAATGGGTAATGTTTTCCGTACTTTTCTTCCTTCAATACCCAGATTGTGCTTCAAAAGTGCTACCTTTCTGAGAATCTATGAAATCCTCACCACCAATTGCATCTAAATATGTCTCAAAGGATTCTAACCAATCCTCCCATGGCATTTTAGGCACACCAGGATTTTGAAGAAATTTGAGAGGGGCTAACATATTTGACATGTCCATGCTTATTAATGTTGTACTACTAATACATTGGTAATGTGGAAGTTAATACTTAATGTATAAACACTGACCTAAAAAGTGATAAATAATTATCATAATTAATTAATGCAATAGACCAATCCCCCCAAACAATTAGTTATAATAAGTAAAGTAGTCACCGTTGTTCAGATCATTGGTAAATAAAACCAAGTCAAAATAAATAAGGTGGTCACCGTTGTTCAGGTAATTGTAAATTGTAGAACAGACGACAGTTTCAATAGTTCAAGTTCCTTTCTTCTTAGTAAAACCCGCGTGTAAGTTCCTGTGTTTTCTCTCCTTAAAACTATTATTATTATTTATTCATTTTTTCACAACGAAGACTGGAATTAAAACTGACGATTATCGTAGCTTTGAGTTGCTGAATAAGGTCAGCTGTATCCTTAACCAGCGCAGACAATCACGGTGGTTGCCAAGCTACGTTGTCACTTGCTGTAATTGGGTAGCTTGGAAGCGCAATAACACAGCTGGGTCCTCATGCCACTACTCGTGCACACGCGCACATCATCTTTGCAGTGCACGTCACACACCGAAGTAGAATGGAGAGGAACATAACACGCCAGAGTCTGCCAGCCTCACAGCCTAAGTATCCGGTAACTTTTGTTGTTTATTAAACACTAACAACATACTGGCTGCTGATCATGTCTTATGTTCTTCCAATAAGTTATACAATGCACTTCACTTATGCCAACTGCATACCGACCACGATGTACTCCATCACACAGGTCTTCTGTTCCCTACAATTAATTGTACAGCGCACTTTGTTTACGCTTATTACACATCGACTACGATGTACTCCAACACAACGCTGCCTCCACAGTAAAACGAGCACTGGCCCCACAATAAATGTGATTCTCCCATTCACACCATCTCGGTCAACACACCACTGGACGGTTCACTCATCAGGCGGTTCACTCACCAGATAGTTGCTTCGTACTGGCTCACCAAGCTTTCAGGCTCAGTCGGGCCAATTGCAGTCCTTGCTCTTCTGGGTAGTGCAAATCAGATGGTCTTGATCACCGGCAGTATTCTCCAACATGTAGTGTCTTGAGCAGGTGACACAAGGCTGTTCAAGGGTTGTAAAGTTACCATAGAATCAGGATCATAATCTTCTTATTCAGTCTGCCCTTTGGGGAATAGCATCCCATCCTCGTCGCCACTTTTAGGAGGCTCAGATAGAAGTATGGAGTAAGTTTCTTTATTTAGATAAGAGGACCAACCTTTAAACCAGTGCACTCATCAGCAACCACCTCCAACTCTGTCCAGCTTCCAGAACCTCTGGAAGCAGGTAACCAAGATTGGAATGTACACATAGTTGCTGGGATACAACACTACATTCTAAGGCACATCATTTAATAAAAGGCTAGTAATCAAGCTTTCATCTGCAATTAAGAGAGTGCTGTGAAATAAATTGTATTATAGAATACATAATAACTGCTGAAGTTTGACATACATGCCTGTAAATTGTGTTTCCTGGCATCGGAAGTTGCATAAGATGTAGTGAGGGCATGAGATTGACTGCGGACATTGCTAAGTTAGCATATGCTTGGCTGCTATTTTGCCACTTTTGCACGCATTCCTACTTGGCTCAGTTCTAGTAAATACTCTGCTTGCGCTTTTACACATGAGAACTGGCTGCCTTTCACACATCTAGCTGTACACTGTGCTCCTCGTCTGCACAGCGTGTTCAAGGTCGAAAGACAATGTATGCTGTTGATTCACTTTGGTCTGTCCAACGCCCATAGACATAACATGGAACACAGCTGTACTATTGAAACTTGGGTGCTTTTAATATGGCAATAAATGCATAAAAAGGCACTTGGAGAAAATCATTCCAACTAAGAAGAGCTGTGCTTGTCCGGAGATGTAAAATCCTTGCATCTAACTTGAAGGTATGGGGTCCCCTGATAAAGCCTAGAGGTCTTCTATAATTATAATAAACTAGCTCATAGCACGGGGAGGGTGGAAAGGCGCTGTAGTCCTGTTTCCACTGTCATCATAATATGGTTTCCCCTTTTGTGCTTTATGGAATTGTAACTATGCTGATTATATTGCTCTTATGCATTTTGCTGCTAGTATTGGCTCGTTTACTGCTTTATAGAGCACGTCAGTTAAAATAAACATTTTAAACTCTACTGTGTCTCTGTTTACTCACGTTCTGGACAAGTATGGGTGTTTGAACGAAAGAGTGTTCTCATTCCCGCGATTCCTGAGAGGGTCGAATGACATGTTCTAGGAAGTCTAATCATTGGAAGCTTCCCTGTAGTATGGAGAACGAATGAGACACTATAGCTAGTCGGATTGGGGTTCTGGGCAGCAAGGTGGGTTTTTTGGTACACCACTGCACACCGAGGTCCTGGTTTCCTGCACATAGTTCTGTGTATGTGCAGAATCCCTGCAACCAATGGCCTGACTTGGAGTTTAAAGTTTGGGTTACTCCGTGATGGATATCACATACCCCATATTACAAGCTCATTATACTCTAAGGCACTTGTAATATGGTGGATGGGATATCTGTCATATTTGTGATGGAGTAACCAATCCGTCAAACTCTAAATGATTTTTGATCAATTAAAGTGTGAATCTGCTTGGTTCTGTCCAACATGAAAGTGAATGTTTATCAAGACGTTGACTAAAGTGGACATTTCTAGCTGAACAGATCTCTCCTTTTAGATAGGTGCACATTTTTATCTATTATACTAGTTCATTTTGTTCATTCATGTTTGGTTATGAGATGTTTTGTTACAGTTGACGTTAAGAAGTATAAGGCTACAAAGATTAGTTGTCCGCGGATTCTCCTGATTCTACTCCATAAATGAAATCCCTTTTTCACATTGCATGTACCTTTGTTTGCGTTTGCTTATTACCAATAATATTTGGATATTATCTTTCTCTTCAAGACACTAGACCCTGGTGTTGCTAGAGCAGCCACATAGTGACGATATAGGAATGTTCGTATGAGGTAATTATTAAGTTTGCAAAATGTGGATTTAGGGTTTGGCACACCGTGTACAGCATTTCAATATTAACAGAGGGCCTTGCACCCTGTCTGACCAAACTCTCGGTCCATCCATCCAGTTTTGAGGAATATAGCAGTAGGTTACAATGCGGTTGTTACAATGACTGCGTTGTTACCACGCGTGGGTTACATCGCAATCCGTTTCTACGACTTGCATTAGGTGGCACGCTGGATTTAGGAATAGTATAAATTACTATTCCTACTCCAGAAAACGCAACAGCAGGGAAGATGTTGGATTCAGAATCCAACACATTCCCTGGTGTTGCACGTCACCTAGCGCAAGTCGTAGAAATGACTTTCGTTGTATAGCCATGAATGGTAACAACGCAGTCTTTGTAACGACCGCGTGGTTACCTACCTGCGTGGTAATAGCAGCATTGTAAACGCTGTTTCCCAGTTTTGAGTTGTGCAGACTGCCCGGTTTATACTGACTATAACATTTCTCCATCTGCCCAAGGGAGCAGTCCATCAGAGTTAAGCTATCTGCTCTATTTAGAGTGGGTGGTTGGATGGCTTTTTGTTACTGTCCAGTATATTCCCAGCTGTCTTTGGCAATGAGGGACAGTAGAACCGACCCCAAACCATGGAAAACTCGCAGGGTTTTGGGCCCATTAGTTTTTAATTTTCAAAAACAAACTCAGGCTTTAAGAGTTTGTTTTGGGAAAAGTAAAACTTGTAAAAGTTTGTTGCAAGCATCTGCGAGTTGGTTGGAACCGATTCCAAGGAGTCCGGCGGAAAGTTTCCGCACTACATCGTAATCGGCCCCTAAATTAGGTTGACCTCAATATCTTCTGAAAAATATATTATGAATTACGTACAACCAACTGTTAGGAACTAACCACACCGCATCCAAAAAAAAGTAGATACATAAAACTCAAACAAATCCTAAACCTCAAAATAATGTGACACAAACATCACAATAAATCCTCTTCTAACCATGCGATGAACGTTCATCCATTCATTAATGTCTTTAACAATCCTTGCAAAAGTCTGCATATAATAGAACATTACCTAACCTGAACAGTGTGCATGCACAATTGGAGAAAAAAAAGAATCCAAAATAAACCTTGTGTTCGAAATCATCGTTAAGTGAGAACAAATTCAAAACAAACTCTGTCAAAAGAACAACTGAGGGTGAAATCATGCATAAATTCGTATTTCTATACACAGTTAAATGGTGCAACACATGAGTAATATACGTTGCAGCTGACAAAGGAAATGAAAAAAAAATGGAACACCACCAACTGAATGCTACCTTTGAAAGACATCAATTGTGAATGCATGTTTGTTTACAAGGTGACCAACACCCAATATGCCATTGAACAAAGTGGTCTGTTAAAACGCAAGGTCTCCATGCAAGCCAAGGCAGATTCTGGTGAAACCGTACGTGCAGATAGGCATATTTACAAGGGCATTGTGCCACTGGAGCATCAGTTTTTATGAAGCTCCACAGGCACAATGCCTTGCTCCATATTTTTAATGCGACGCTGAGCCACTGTGTGTGGCTTAACTCTGCTTTGTAACTATCATGCCTTTTCACTCAGATTTCTGCATCAAAGAGTCATGCAATGCATGTTGCTGTGGGCATTCCATCACACACCCATTGCCTTTTTACACTCTCCCATACTTACAAGAATCTGTAAATTTGAGACAGTGCCAAAAATGAACGCCCTTGAAAAGCAGCCGTTCGAGTAGCGCAATGTGGAGAAATACTTTTATTTCTCCTCGTTTATTGCTCTTTCTATGTGTACTGCGTATAGAAGGAGCAAATTGCCTTTGATGATTGATTATGTGCAGGAGGGTGTCTTTTCCTGCACATAAACAATCATCCCTGCAACATAGTCACCCTTGCACTATGTCACAATGGTGTCTACATTGGCGCTAGGCAGCTTTTTTAGCTCCGGCACTAGGGAAAACACAGGAGTGCGCGGCATTCTTGTGAATACGGCACATCCCTGAATTTTTTTAATGATGCAGCGTGGCATTGTAAAATTGCTTGCAGTGCCGCGTTGGTCCTTTCTTTGTAAATATGCCCCAAACTGTCATCGTGCATACTCAAAGGGAGCATTAAAGAGGTCATATAGTGCTCGTTTAAACATTTTTTTAAAACACTATATTTAAGGCATAACTACATAATTCGCCAACTGATTCCATGATGCTCAACCTTGTAGCATCTGCATTTAACTCATCATGAATCATGTGACACTATGTAGTAGAAAGTGAAATAATGAGAATGAAATGAGATAACTGGTTGCATTACTCAAGATACATTCATAGGGCAAAGAAGGTAAAATTCTAATCTTCCGTAGGGGCAATTGAACAAAATCGCTCACCCAAGTGTGGTAAATAAAATATCACGCTGTCATAATTTTTCAGATATCAATAAGATCATGCATAAAGCAAGAGGCTGAGTCTGTGGTATCAGATTCATAAAGGGCTTTATTCCAATAACTCGAGTCAAAGGGAGAATATCACCATCACCAAAAAAAGGATCTGGACGGGGCTGAAAAGTATTCTCAATATTCTCAAAACATTATTCACAGAGTACAGTATATATACATTTCTCAATTGTACGTAAGCAAAAGAGCAAGAGAGAATGAGATAAGAGCATGTGGGCGTGTAAGTAGGCGTGAAGGTGGGCGTCCATGTGGGCGTCCACTTGATGATAATGGGTAATTTTGTCATGTGTGGGTGGATACCTGGAGATGATTTCGCAATGTCAGCAGAAATACTTGGCAGAGATGCGCGCGCAGCAGCATGACGTGTGATAGACGTGCAACTAGAGGGAGAAAGGGACTTGACATTTAGCTCTACATGTGGAGACAAAAGTCTGGGGTTATGTCAACCTAATCCCAAATCATATCTAATATCCTATGTTTAAAGAACTGTGTTATCCACAAGGGAAGGGCTCTCGGACAAAATCTATTCTATACTGACTGAGTGCGTGTACAAGCGTCTAAGTGTCTATATGAGATGCAAGGGGCAGAAACTTTCCATGGTAACAGGGCTATGAATTACTTGCATGAGGACAGAGAGGCCGGGCCTTTTGCTTGGTAGCTGGAAGAATGTTTACTTAAACTACTAGACAGGAATGCATCGGCTGAGGAGCAAAGTAGATAATTCGAAGGTGAAATACAGCTCTTGGCAGAGAATAGGCTGATGTCAGGCTTCGTGGGCCGCGCAGAGAATGAGACAAAGTTCATGGTCACAGATGCAGGCTCAGACTGGAGCTTTCAGAGGCAGAAGGCAAGAGGAGTTTCGATGGCAGAATCAGGGCCTACTTGCCTGGACTGTAAAAATGGCATAAGTGAACCATATAAAGCCGGTGGCCTTTCATATTTAGGAATGGAATATCTGGCCTGTTCATGGCGGATCTGACAGAGGACATGTTGACGGTGGACGCACATGTATTTGCGTCTTCATAACTGGAACTGGAGGGAACATACATGTACTTGTGACATGCACATAGAACCGTTGGGGTCCAAGATAGGGGACATAACTGACCAGGAAAATCCACATTTCCACATTCCCTCCTTGTCCCCTACTTGCCCTTCAAGAGATATCAATCTTCATCAATCCATTGATCTGTTCATATAGCATCATTTGTTCTTCTTTCTTCTTCCGTGATCTTGAATGAAATCTTGGTGGTGGAATACACGATGTGGCACACAGACCACAGATCGCTGGTCCACATTGTAGACATAGACAGCAACTGAATAGTATAAGAAGGCCAATACCTAGGAAGGATAGGACCCTCCATCCAAAGGTAGATAATACACTCCAAAACCAACCGGACCAAGTCCAGGTGCCTGGATTCTGGTGTATCTGGCTTACAATCTTATGAAGGCGAGTTATGGCTTTATATACAGATGGCGAATTTTCTGGTATGAAAAATGCAATAGCTTGATCCGATGACCCTACAAGCTCCGCCCCTATCGGCCAGGATAACGTCAAGGACAAGACTATTTTGAAGCACAACAATCCGCATAGCAGACTGCTCTTCTGTTAAATTGCCTAAGGCGGAAATAGTTTCGTTCACTACTGCTTCAAGGGTTCTGGTTAATCTACGTATCAGCTTACTATTGGTAACTGTACCTATATAGGGAAAGAAACCTTTATTGAAATCTGTGTATTTTTCCCATGCTGTTTCAGTGTAATTGACAATTGGGAGATCTCTCTGCTGTCTATTGTGTACTAAATGAGTATTTCTATGAGAATCAGGAGGAGCTAGGAAAACAGGTGGTAGGAGGAATGCTATGTAACAGGTACCATCCCAATCTAGAGGTAAGCGTATATATGCGGTCTGGCCACATATAAAGTAGGAATGACGAGAAGCTCTAAATGTAGACTTGCCTTGATCACTGAATTTTATTACAGTGGTGCATTTACTATGGCCCATGTGTATGGAGCCATTCTTTCTTATACATAATTCCTCTTTTACTGGGAATACGGACATGGCGGGCAAGATTGGTGTAGTTTCAGATTCAACGTTCAGGATCATGAGGTTAAGTGTAAAATTACCTAATCCATATACTTCATTTCTTAGATCAGTTCCTGTTCTTTTGGGAAGTCCCTCCTTGTTAGGGTAGCAGACTTTAAGCAAAACTAAGTTCAGGTTTCCCCATACCCAGTTGTCTTGATAAACTGCGGAATTCGAATCTAGGGAATTAATCAAACTAAACCATGCTCCACAGGAGCCATTGTGTGTGAACGGATAGAGAATAAAGGGGCAAAACTCCCTTATAGTTCTGATAGGGGGGGAGTCGGCCACAGACCCAGCAGTCTGTAGCATTGCTAGTCTGATGTGAATGGTGCAGCATCTGAATAAAGGTATTGTTGCGTAAGGCAAGTCGATATGATAGCTCATAGGATGGCAGATCACTAAATGTGTGCTTTATGGTGTGCTTTATGGTATCATTAGTGGAGGAGTATAAGAGTGAGGCAATAGGAGGAAAAATAGCATGTAGTATTAAGCTGATACATATTATCGCGATGCTCTTAAGATATTGAAAAATTACAGTCACTATACATCTATTTGCTTCTTATCTAGCTCTCTTATTTTTGCTTTGTTATTGTCCAAGATCTTATGCGAGCCAGAATACATGTTCAACCGCTTCACCACCTAGTGGACTTAATTGATCAAACGGGTTCTGACTTTTTGAATCAAGGTTTAGCTTTGTGGAAACTTCTGGGCATTCTCCTCTAGAAAATGTTGTTCAAAATCCAAGTTCAAAGTTTTTTTTTTTTCCTTTGTAAAAGAGTGGTGAAGGTGCACTTTGACTTTAACGGCCGTCCCCGTGGTCCAGAGCACTGACTTTGGCGCCTGTCATCCAGGAGCGATGGAGTATTCTTTGACCTGGGTGTTGTCAGGGAAGGCGGCAGCAACCTGCGAACAACAAGAGAGTAGTGCAGACATCAAGGAAGCCAGGTAATCTGTCAGCATGTTACTGTCAACATAAGTAATCTTTTAGGCATTGTAGTGCCCACATATTTTGGTGGTCTACCAAAGACCACTTCATAGGGAGATAAGCCTGTTCTAGAATGAGCTACCATTCGCATGTAAAAGAGGGCAACCGGCAGGGCTACCATCCAGTCTATACCTTTGTCTGCGCAAAATTTTAATGTCTGATTATGTCTTTCTACAAGGCCTGCTGCTTCAGGATGTCGCACACAATGGAATTTCCAGGTATACCCTAACAGAAGGGACACCTGCTTCATTAGTACCAGGACATATTTGTAACCTCTACATCTGTTTATTTGGATATAATCCATTTGGAGCACTTCAAAAGGGTGGTCAGGTGGATGGAATCCACCTTGTTCCATCGGAATGCCTTTACCTGCATTGAATTGGCAACAGATCATACATGTTCTGACCTTTTGTTTCGCTGCTGCACGCAGGTGCTTGTTGAACCATATATTCTGTAAGCTATCTATCATTGCTTTCTCTCCTAAGTGTGCAGGACTATGTGCGGTATTTATAATCACTTGTACCATGGTATCAGGAAGAAACCATGTGGATTTGCCCTTTGTCATCCAACCTTGATCAGTCAGTACCCCTCCTTGTTCCGATCATTTCTTTAATTCGTCTACAGTAGCATGTGTCTGAATGTCTT
The DNA here is from genome assembly GCF_964204655.1 of Triturus cristatus. Lineage (NCBI taxonomy): Eukaryota > Metazoa > Chordata > Amphibia > Caudata > Salamandridae > Triturus > Triturus cristatus. The sequence goes on along the minus strand of NC_140582.1, from coordinate 1,112,378,267 downwards.
GTACATCCCTGGAAGGATCCCTAACTGTCATGGCTTTGGACAGTGATAGTATCTGTGATTTTGTCATGTCTAGTGGGGTCTGAGCTGTCTGTTTAGCAGTTCGGTCTGCCAGATCATTGCCTTGGGAAATGGTATCTGTGGCTCTAGTATGTGCTTTACATTTTAGGATAGCTATGGCTGTTGGTAAATGTATTGCTTCCAGTAGGGCTTGAATAAGGGGGCCATGCTGTATCTTGGCCCCATGAGAGGTCAAGAAACCTCTTTCTCTCCACAAAATCGGTGTAAATGTTTACTCTCAGGTGCTTAGCTCTTATGCACGCTTGTGTCAGGGCGATGAGCTCTGCTGCTTGTGCTGACAATATGTCTATTCTTTTAGTCTCTATTATTACAGTATCAGCAGTCACTGCATATGCTGCCACTAATTCTCCCGCCCCTGTCCTCATGCATGAGCCGTCAACATATAGTGTTAGGTCGGGGTCTGGGAGTGCAACATCTGTCAAGTCTTGTCTTGGTTTAGTCACGGTATGTATTACTTCAACACAGTTGTGTGGTGAAACGCTTTCTGTACTGGAGGGCAAAAGGGTAGCAGGATTCAGTATGTTGCATCGTCTGATCTCTATGTGTGGTTGAAATAACGTCAGCTCATAATCTGTCAGTCTAGCTACAGTCAGGTGTTGTGTTTGTGTCCGGTTCAAGAGAACCTCTACTGCGTGTGGTACTTGTACTGTCAGAGGGTGGCCCAGCACTATCGAGTCACTTTGTCTTATGGCTAAGGCCGTTACTGCAACTGATTTTAGGCACGCAGGCAAAGCCTGTGCTACTGGGTCTAATGTACTAGAAAGATAAGCACAGGGCTCGTGTTTTCCTGCATGATCTTGTGTTAGGACAGATAGTGCTGTTCCATCCCGCTCTGTCACAAAAACATAAACGATTTGTTGTAATCAGGGTTTGCTAAAACTGGTGCTTGACATAAAGCTCTCTTTAATTCTTCAAATGCCACAGTGTGTTCTTGTGTCCAAGGGAGGACTTTAGTAGAAGCTGTATTAGGGGCTTGGACTAATTCCCCTGAAAGATCACAATAAAACATGAGAAAAAGGGGAAAACACCATACCTATTTCCTTGGCTTAATTTCTAAGGGGGCTAATTTCTAAGGGGCTTAATTTCTTAAGGGGCTAGCGGGAAGCGAACCTCCTCAGGGGCCAGCAGAAAGCCAATATTCTCCTCCTTCCCCCCCTTTTTGACAGGAGGAAATCTGAAACAGATTTCACTGCTGTCAAACACTATCAAACCCTGTGTCTTGACAATACTATTAATCCCTGTGTGTAGCTACTGGGCGTAAGCAAAATTATAGGAGATACACAGCGTATGTGAAACGGCGAGAAATCCTTCAAATTAATGTACAAACCTCATTGTGTTAGCTCATAAGCTAGCCAAATGACATCTCATATGCAAATGTCCCTATTACATGAACCTACACCAACCTGAAGTCAATATTAATGCTAGGAGGCCCTAATAGGAATGCTAAATTACCTAAATATTCGGAAAACCAAGTTTAAGAACAGTTGTTAATGTTGATAATTAATAATTTATCTGCTAAAGAAATCAGTCAATGTGCAATAATTTCCACCTATACAATAAATAGCCTAATTCAAAAACAAGTCAACTTTTGGGGCCACCACTCACAAGAATGAGCTTACTAAAGCAAACTTTAAAAAGGAAATCCTGTCAGATATTTTCTCATTACCCTAAATACCGAGCCTTATTTGTCACTCTGTGGTGGCAGTCCTTATTTAAAACAGGCCTTCAAGAGTTAAGATGCAAGTGCACAGATCATAATTGTTTCTTAATGTCCAATCTGGAAACATATGACCGAGGCTGCCTGTCTATAAGAGAAAGGCAGTTATGTGAAAAATATTTTAGTCTTGCATAGCCTTTTTCTTTTGTTTCATTCATCTCCAACACCAATTAGACATACACTGATAACGTGTTGTCTGCTATTTTGACAGCATGATAATGGTAATATCATGTCTGTGAAATTTAGTAATTGTGCCAAGCCATCAGTATACCGGGCACAGAAAGCATAGATAATTACACTAACATATATAAATGAGCAGCGATGCGTAATTACAGTACCTACAGCTCAGATGCGAACATTCTGGCCTGCTTAATTTGTCAGGCTTATAATCAATAACTTATTTACCTGCCCTATACAACCCCATCTGGCAGTGGGTCATCCCAATGATGACCGCGTCAAGTCTGACACACAGGATCAGCAACAATAATCAAAAAATGACGAACACACGAACCTGTCTCTTTTTTTTTTTTTTTTTTTTTTTTTATAAAAATGTGCTATGCTTCTTTGTACACAATGTACCCTCATGTCCTAGTCGAAGATGCATCTCACATCTTTCCTCACAGACCCGTAACCACTGGATCATTTATCCAATGCAACTGGTGGCAGCTTGTGGCCACAATTCAAAAATGTCTGAATTTGAAAATCGTTTTTATATAGGCACATAGCCCTTAAAATTCCAAGCAAGAGCAACATTTTACTTTCTGACCAGAAGCAATATAACAATTGCTAAAAAATAAAACAAATCTTCTCCATAGACATTTCCTCGGGGCACTTGTTTTGCACAGAATAGAACAAGGGAATCTTTCTCGACTTACATTTCTCAGCTGCCCTGTCTTATCAGAGAAGTTAAAAATAGCCCCTCAGCGCGGCCTGAGCCTGGGCTGCCAGCCATCTTTTGTTTGTTTTTCCTACTCCTGGCCCCAAGGCTCTCCAGCTGCAGGCATTACACAGATGCAATGTCAGAGAAGCCTTCTAAGCAGTGCCCTGTTCTGCTCCTCTCATCGGCCCCCACCTACACTGGCTACAAGGTCAGAATCTGTCTCCGATTTCTGTATCACATTCTGCTCTACACGGCCCCCACCTTCTCCTCACTCTGAAGCTGTCAAAGACAAAGAGACTACTCAATTCCATAAAAACTGCAATAATTCGCTCAATTGAAAAATTATTTTTACATACAATTTGCACTCAGGGGGTCATAATCTTACCGACTTGACCCAGCACATTGGCTCACTGGACCATCAAGAACACAAACCTGTATTCATGAAAAATTTGCAAATTCGAAATACCCACAATTCTTTTTCCAAGCTAAACTTGTCACTAATTATTTTTCGTTAACACTTTGTACATTAGGGGTGTCATCAAATCACAGGAGTTGCTCCTTCTCTAGCTGCACCCCTCTCAATTTCCTTCGACAATGTAGTCAAATGTTGGACCATGTAAACACCAGCTATGCGCTGTTCATTTGGTGGGTGGCTCAAGAACCTTTGGGCTACTATGTAATTAATATATGTATTATAACTGGTCTTTTTACTGGGGCCACTCTTGCTGGGCCCTCTGAAAGGACGGGATAAATACCAGCAACGTCAGTATTTCTTTTTCTGTCAGCCTGCGCTCATTTTACCAGCTCAAATTCCTCCTGTAACATCTCATCCTTGGCTTTTCCAGACACCAGTCCACTTCTCTCTGCTTCGTGAAACACTTACTCTGTCCTTCTATGTCACTCCGTGCGCCAAAAACTCAATGGCATCCTTCCAAGCTGGTCTACATTTCCTCTTTCATAAGAGTGTTTCGTTGTCTGTCTACTTGTTCTGCTTTTACTCAGATACCTTCCTCAACTAACACGTTTTCTCGGGCTTTGTCTGAATCCTCCCTACTTTTCTCTTCTTTTCTGAGCGCTTACTCTGTGCGTCTATGCTATTCTTTACGCCATAATTCAACAGCGTCTTTCTGTGACTGTCTAGCTTTCCTCTTCCACAACTCTTCTTCGACTTTCATGATACATTCGGCATCCCAGGTCCCAGCTACGGGCCATCTCTGACTTTCTGGTAACTCTTTGGTGTAGTCCACCCATAGATCAAGGAATAATATGGCGTCTAAGCCATGCTTGTGATAAATAAAGTGCCCTGGAGTGTCCCTAGGAGGAATAGGAACACCTTCTTCGAGTACCCCTTTTCTAGTTGTGATCTGTCTTAATTTTGAAAAGAGCAGCCTATTGACAACTGATCTGATACTTAATCTTGAACACACTTAATACAAAAAGCACAACAATGAACAATCATTCATACCACAATATGCAGGACATTTTAACACATTAAACATTAAACATTAAATATTCTAACCTTTAAAAATGACCAACAATGATGACAGTCTGCATAACTAATCACCAAGCAGAATTCTTGACAATAACTAGATACTTCGGAATACTTGATATACTGCTAAACAGTACATATACACTGCTAAACAGTGCAGACCGGATTTGTGTACCCAAATCCGTCTTGACCGGCACAACCTATGTGCGCGTCAACACGCCTCCCCGGCGATGGTACTCACCGAGTAGCTCCTTGAAACGGAAGGCCTCAGAGAATGGACTGGACTCGACGACTGCGGACATCGGACCCTCTGGACATCGGGACTTTGAAAACCTGGTTGGCCTCTGTATACCTCGGACGCAGCTCTCTCGCAGGTGGGCTCTGGGTAGACAATCTGCGTTCCTCACCGCCTCGTATGGATGCCTGGTCACAGTCTGTCCCCTTCGGTGGCCTGAGGGAGTTGGCGGGAAAACCCGCGACGTGCACGCTTGAAGTCCATCACGGCTATGGAAGGGGGCAAAACAGGACCTTCATCTCCGGCGTGTGGGGAAAGAGATTAAACTGTTCGGGCGCCATTCTGTGGTAAATAAAATATCACGCTGTCATAATTTTTCAGATATCAATAAGATCATGCATAAAGCAAGAGGCTGAGTCTGTGGTATCAGATTCATAAAGGGCTTTATTCCAATAACTCGAGTCAAAGGGAGAATATCACCATCACCAAAAAAAGGATCTGGACGGGGCTGAAAAGTATTCTCAATATTCTCAAAACATTATTCACAGAGTACAGTATATATACATTTCTCAATTGTACGTAAGCAAAAGAGCAAGAGAGAATGAGATAAGAGCATGTGGGCGTGTAAGTAGGCGTGAAGGTGGGCGTCCATGTGGGCGTCCACTTGATGATAATGGGTAATTTTGTCATGTGTGGGTGGATACCTGGAGATGATTTCGCAATGTCAGCAGAAATACTTGGCAGAGATGCGCGCGCAGCAGCATGACGTGTGATAGACGTGCAACTAGAGGGAGAAAGGGACTTGACATTTAGCTCTACATGTGGAGACAAAAGTCTGGGGTTATGTCAACCTAATCCCAAATCATATCTAATATCCTATGTTTAAAGAACTGTGTTATCCACAAGGGAAGGGCTCTCGGACAAAATCTATTCTATACTGACTGAGTGCGTGTACAAGCGTCTAAGTGTCTATATGAGATGCAAGGGGCAGAAACTTTCCATGGTAACAGGGCTATGAATTACTTGCATGAGGACAGAGAGGCCGGGCCTTTTGCTTGGTAGCTGGAAGAATGTTTACTTAAACTACTAGACAGGAATGCATCGGCTGAGGAGCAAAGTAGATAATTCGAAGGTGAAATACAGCTCTCGGCAGAGAATAGGCTGATGTCAGGCTTCGTGGGCCGCGCAGAGAATGAGACAAAGTTCATGGTCACAGATGCAGGCTCAGACTGGAGCTTTCAGAGGCAGAAGGCAAGAGGAGTTTCGATGGCAGAATCAGGGCCTACTTGCCTGGACTGTAAAAATGGCATAAGTGAACCATATAAAGCCGGTGGCCTTTCATATTTAGGAATGGAATATCTGGCCTGTTCATGGCGGATCTGACAGAGGACATGTTGACGGTGGACGCACATGTATTTGCGTCTTCATAACTGGAACTGGAGGGAACATACATGTACTTGTGACATGCACATAGAACCGTTGGGGTCCAAGATAGGGGACATAACTGACCAGGAAAATCCACATTTCCACACAAGCATTGTGTCTATTTCAGATGGATACTACACCTCCTACTTTTCTGATGCTGTGTAAGTTCCCTAGGGGTCTTGTCATTGGTGAAAAATGAGCTACAAAGTAACCTAGTGTAGCACACCATAAGCTCAAACGAAGGCAAACCATTAAAACAAGGCTGTGAGAAATTACTTCATTTTGTGATGATGCCCTCTTTTCCCCATCTGATTTTTCAGCCATTAAGACTGTGTGTGCTTTACAAGTGCTCAGAGGTGAATGGTGGAAGGTGGATTTGTTAGGTTCTGTCAGAGAGAAAGGAGGCAATCCTTGGATGCCTATGTTGTGGAGTCCAGCAATGAGTGTGTGGTGGGATATGGTGCTGAAGGCTGCTGGAAGATTGGGGAGGGTAAAGGCAGCAGCCTGCCCTTTGTCACGTAGGACCCGGATGACACCGCTGGCTGCGATAAGGTCTGTCTCTGTGCTGTAGTTGCAGCAAAATCCAGCTTGGAAATCGTCAAGCAGGTGATTGTGTTCCAGATGGATGGTGAGCTGTTGGTTGATGGCTTTTTCAATGACTTTGGCTGGGAAAGGGAGCAAGGAGATGAACCTGGAGATGCTGAGTTCATTATGGTCTGCTAACTGTATCTTCAACAGGGGTTTGACTTCTGCTTGCTTCCAGTCTTTAGGGAAAGTGGCTGAATACAGTGGAGTGTTGAGCAAGGTGGTAAGTTAGTGGTTCAATGCTCTTAGGATGATGTCGTGTGGGGATGGTAAGGATGGGGCTCCTGAGTGTATAGATTTCATGGTGGTGATATTGTCTTGAGTTGTGAGGTGGTAAGCCTAAGAAAGGTTGTGGTTGTGGAGGTGTGGCTGTTTCTATTTTACTATTTCTAAAGCACATCAGACTGCAAGACATCAACATGCTATCAAAGGATGACAATAGGAGGGCCAGTGTTAGCCCAGATCTTGCAAATTCACAGTAATACGCCCTGAGAAAGAGCTTAATCTGTAAAAAGATGCATTTTGAGTTGCTTAAGAAATGGCATGTGCGAGCCCAGGCTCATGATCTGTTCACAAAGGGAGTTCCACAGCCTGGCCGCTGCCCCGGTGAAGGCACGTTCCCCCCACCTAGCTTTCCTACAATGTGGGACAACTGCCTTATGGCACCCTGCTGATCTCAGATCAAGGCAGCTCTAAGATAGCATGGTCCATGCAAATAAAGGGCTTTGTGTATCAGGCAAAGTGCTTTAAAGGACACCCTTTTCTTTAACAGGAGCCAATGAAGCCGTTTCAGGCCTATCCTTACTGATGCATCTTTGGATAATGCTAAAATCAGGTGCAAGCCCGCATTTTGAATGAATGGAGCTTGATTAGGGAAGATTGATTGATATTAAAATACAGGGCATTGCAGTAGTCTAGACGGGAAATGATGGGACTAATAACAACTGACACCTGCAATTCTTCCAGGAGAAAAGGCACTATTTTCTTCAAAATTCTAACCATCCAAAAACAGGAACTAACCATTCTATTAACCCGGGTGTCAAAAGTTAAGGTGTTATCAAAAATAACACTCAGGTTTTTAGCCACCGCTACTGGAATAGGCAAAGTGCCACAACTGTCAGGCCACAAACACTCCATCCAAATAGAGCTGCCAGCTGCCACCATGATCTCGGTTTTCCCCCCATTCATCTTCAACCAGTTCTCCCTGATCCATATATTGATCTCCAGCATACAAGCCCAAACCTGTCAGCTACTTCAACCCAGTCACCTGAGATGGAGACGATGATCTGGGTATCATCCTCATATGAAAATATCTGGAAACCAAAGGAACAAACTAGGTTCACCAGGGGAGTGGCATACCGGTTGAATAGGGTGAGGCTTAGGTATGATCCTCAGGGTACTCCACAGGGAAGCTGATATGGGGCAGCTTTGAAGTCATCACAACTGACCGTATTAGTTATGTCATACAGAAAGGACTTTAGCAATTTAAGGGCTGCCTCCTTTAGCCTGGCCTGTGCAGCCTTTGCACTAACAGCTCCTGTGTTATGGTATCAAAGGCTGCTGACAGGTCTAACAAAACCAGGGTAACTGCTCCTCCCTGATCCACTTGCAAGCAAATAGCATCCACAGTTGTGACAAGTGCAGATTCAGTGCTATTAAACTTCCTGAACCCATTCTACAATGGGTACCGTAGCTCTTGATCTATGAGATACTTAGCTAAATCCTGGTTTATAAAGACCTGCCATGTAGAAATGTCAGGCATCTCCACCACACGTAAACCCAGAGTTTAGGTTACTCCATGGCCATTCTGATCCTTGGGACAGATGGCCCTATATTTGATGCAATGCAGGACAGTAACACAATTTGCAGTACGGTTTTCCACAAGTGGGAAACACAGCACAGAGCCATACGTACAGAGATTGGCCTGCTGCTGCTATCATTTGTTGCACTGGTAATCTAATTAGGCTATCTTGCAGAATGCACAGCCTCACACCATGGTGCAGAAGTGAGTGTGCACTTTCTAACATAAGATTTGTACAAAACCATACCCTTCCAGTACAAATTCCTATGCCTAGACAAATTCGGAAGGATTCAATGCATTGCAAATATTTCCCTTTGATTTTACCTGCTTGAAGGAGGTGTGATTTTTTACACTAAGCCTGTTCGGGCTCACTTACTAGATCAGCATTAGCCTCAAAACTATGGCTGTTTGAGAAGATCCATCCAAAGTACGCCCCAGAAACACCAACTTGATGCTTAATTACAATGAAAATAGGGACCATCGTCAGTGAAAATACATTTTGCTCTGAAAAATAAATGATTTTGTGTCATTGTGCAGTGCCACATAGACTTAGTAAAACTGGACCAATATAGATTGCCACAGCTGAATGCAGATAAATGCAGGATTGCAATAAGGAAATGAAGTGAACAGATTCCTCGCATAATCTCCTTAAACGATCTATACATCAAGGAATGGCTGCAAGGACCACCTTGATAAGTAATTCTTCTTCTCCACCCCTTACATGGATACCAAGTAGGGGGCAGAAAGGGTAGTAGATGTTGGTGTACTATTGATCGTAACCTCTGACCTCTTTATTATGACTCCTGGCAATTAATAGCAATTAATCAAAATGCCCTCGATTGCTCTTAAAATACCAATTTTTGTGAAGGACATTAAATAAACACAAGTATCAAACCATTTAACAGGAGACCTACATTTCTGTTTAACGTGCTGCAAATAGCCCTTTCAACTTATTACTCACATGGACGGAACTTTTGAGTTACCGTTAGTCATTGGTAGAGTGTGTGATGTTTGCATACCTTAACGGTAAGTGAAGTTTATAAAACTATTACTATAAATAGGGTTTGCCTCAAACGGTTTCCTTCCATTTATCCATGGACATTTAAGATTGAACAAAGGAATTTACAGTCTTGTGCAATGCAATTTTTTGAGGTCTTCCGACCGGATGCATCTGCCACAATGTTCTATTCTTATAAAAAAAAAATCCCATATGTGTCCTTTAGGAGGAAAAGAAGGCAACTACTATATAAAATGGGAACTACACAAATAAACAATAGTCCATATGATAACACCATTTAGCCATTTGGGGAAAAAGCTGCTAATTTAAGAGGCAGTGATATACGAAAAGCGGCCTTCGGCTCTTTAAAGGGCCCCCTAAATGCATCTCAATTCAAAGCCCAACATGCGCTCCAAAATGGCTTGCTGTGATGCCAACAAAGTCAAAGGCCACATTACACCACTTTTTGCAACATTCACTTTGGGTGAATGATAAAGTCATGAACTTCGATGTTATCAGGAGTACAATTATGAGGAATGTCTCTTCTACTTCTGATATTTCAGTGACGGGCTCATTCTAAATCACTCACCGGAAAGCTGCTGCTGCTGTGCAACTGGGAATGACCTTCTGAAAAGGAAATTCCTGTGCAACAGGTCCATTCGTTCGGAACTCAGAAATCAATAACAGCAGACCAAACCTACGCGATGGCTAACGGTACACCACTTCCTCATCCACAGCAAACTTCACCCGGAGGTCAAACGCCTCTGCAGGCCCATCTCCACAGGCCCATCTCCGCAGGCCCATCTCTGCAGGCCCATCCCTGCAGGACCCTCCCTGCAGGCCCATCTCTACAGGCCCATCCCTGCAGGCCCATCTCTGATCTCTGCAGGCCCATCTCTGCAGGACCATCCCTGCAGGCTCATCTCTGATCTCTGCAGGACCATCTCTGCAGGACCATCTCTGCAGGCCCATTTCCGCAGGCAGATGCATTTTTGACTCTTGGAACCAGTTTGAGGTCTGCCTAATCTGCATTGAAGATCAGGTGAGTCTCAACAGTTGACCAGGATTTGTGCAGCCCTGCCTACATAACTCACAAAAGGTGGGAGGACTGCATCGTTTATCATGTCGCAATCCCCAAAAAACAATTTCTATGTTTCTTGGAACCTTTAGTATCCATAGTGAAGATCAGACAATCCATAGAGTTTGTTTTCTGACAAATCAATGAGTGAAGTTGACTGATAATAAAGCTCAGATCATTACTATATGGGAATTTTGCAACGTGATCTACCTATGCCTCCTATTTTTGAAAGCAATGTGTGCAGAATCAAATCCAAGATTGACCTTAATAAGAATGGTCACCTCAAAGGCATGTTGAAAGTGCTTCGGTGGCCACTGGTGGAACCCAGAAGTGATTGACCACAGATCTTGTAAGCAGTCACTAGAACTTTAGGCTCAGTCCATGCCCTGGGCCAATCAGGGATGGCTTATGCTCTGCTATTCCCCCAGGTTTATTCTACCCTGCTCCAAAGCCCTGCAGGCAGGGAAGTGATTTTCAAAACAAGCCCTGATTCATCCTGGGTACTTCCAGCCTGAGACACACCTTTCTAGCGCTGGGGCACAGACCCTTCCAGAAGAACATCAGCTATGACCAAATGGAGTCCACCCAACAAGTGTCACCGAGATATCCTACAAAGATACCCAGGATCAAACAATATGGAAGGCATAATGACCCCTTGTCATGGAATAGAGAGCATTGGGAGGCGGTGCCACTCAACTGCGAAAGACTAATGAAATGCAAGCTTTCATAGGCTCAGGAGGTCACCTCACCAAAGCTCCTAGGGTGACAGAAGATAGATCCAACACCTTTGGAATCCCAAGGGCATCACAGCTTTACCTGAAAAATGAGTCGTTATGCTTAACGCCTCAAGCACTTTAAAGCATGCTATAGAAAATATGACAAATACATACACATATGTGCTGTTATTTTATTTTAAACACCCATTTCTAGAACATTGGAGAAGTAGAGTAAGCTAATCAATTTATTTGAAATGTAATTCTAGGCAATAACTGAGGAACTATCCTTGACTTTTTTTTCCTGCATCCGCCTCTTTCCAGCTCCTGCGTATATCATTTAGACGATGCAATTCACAGCCGAGGAACTCGAAAGCGCCATCAATCTCCTCACTATGGCAACAGATTCTCTGCAAAAGATTAAAACACAAACACAGAGAGAGCATGACTTAAAAAGAAGCAACTAGGAAATAACACACTCAGAACATTTGCTTTTGTCAGAGTCTGAAGAATAGAGCTGGTAAATGACTGTAAGTAGTGACAATCAAAGCATCGCTTTGAAAAATGCAGAGCAGAAGACAGAGCATCCGTCAATGAGAGAGGAAGCCTGCCTGGCTGTTAATTAACCTTGTGATATGAAAAGTATTTTTGTCAATTTGGCTAATGAAGGTAACTGGAAGTGCTTATGTCGCGGACACGTAGCATGCAAGTGTGTACCTTCATTCACTATTTGTTGCACGTTGTGTCACATGCTTTTTTATTCTAGGTTTTTTTCAAAATTAATTTTCAATGTGCTGGAGATTACATCCGAAGCTTTTCAGGGGACTGTAGGGACAAGATTGGGGGTAACTGACAGATTTCTTCCAGAACACTGTTCTTATATGTGAAGCGATCCTATTGACAATGGGGAAACTTTTCTAAAGAAACTTTGCCTCTCAATGAGGCTTCTTTATGTAAAAGTATTCGAATTGAGAAAACGTCTGTGTTTCCCTGCACCCCATTGTTTAGCTGCATGCTGGTAGCATACTTAATAAATATGAATTCACAAGCAATAGTTCAGTATAACTATGATAGGTGTACTTAATCTCAGAGTACTAAAACACTCATGAATGCAGGTCACTTGTTTGCATTTCTAATTATTGTCAAAAGGCAGAGTAACAGTAATAGTTGTGTCCAGGTGTAAAATGTATATATTTATATATCTATAACTGCATATAATGCATCAACATCTACTTAGCCCACTACAAACGAAAACAAATTGGAAGGAATGTTTAAAATGTAGTTGTCTGGGGCTGGGGCTACAAGATTGGACCTGACGTCCTTGGCATGGGTTTTTACAAAAGTTGTGCCTTAATTCCTCCTTTACTTTACTACTGCCAGTGCTAAAGTGCGTGTGCTCTCTCCATTAAACATGAACGCATTGGCTTCTAACCTGTAAATTTACTGCTACTAGAGGGCCTGCATCACTTATTGTGCCACACACATGTCACATAAGTATGTCTTTAAACATTTCTCAGGTCTGCCTTTTTCAGCCTGTGTGTGCAGTTTTAGACTGCCTTTTTGACCTGGCAAAATTAACTCGCTTTTTAATACATATGTCACCTCCAGGGTAGGCACTGAAGAGCTCATAGGGAAGGGTTTGATGCTAGCAGGATGGGCAATCTCTGACTTGACGAGGGGAAAGAGTTTTTACCAACCACATTTGCACATCACAAAGGCTCTGATTGAACACACTCACAAGGGGTTTGGCACTAGTGTATTGTGACCCCAGACAAGCTGAGGCAGGGCAGCGAGTCAGGGCATTCCAAGCACCTCCGGGAGAGGAAACTTCCAGAACCTTCTTCTACTTCAAAGTGGCCATCCAATATAAATGATAGTCCCTCAGACCCAACTTTTGAGTATACCTTTGGACCTGTAGAATACTCAAAGGGACTCCTTTGCTGCTCTGCAAGAAGGATTGCAACTCTGTTGCTCAGTTGCCTCCTACCCTGATGCCAGCTGGCCTACTGCCTGTGTGAAGGACTGGACCTGTATCTTGAACCCAGGACCTTAAGAGTGACTCCAAGGGCTAGTTGGCTGGGCTCCTGATCAGAGCGAGTGGGCCTGAAGGTTCCCTTCCAGCCCGAGTCTGGTCCTGTCAACAGAAATGATACAGCGTGATGCATCTCTTCTCAGCATCATCAGAAACACTGCAGCGTGAAACATCCCTGATATAGGCCTCTGCATTGTAGGCCCCCACAACGATGCAGGACTCTACATAGCAGCATCACATCTTCTTCACAATCACAGCTCTACACATCACAGGCCCCTTGTCGGAGGCATCCTCGATGACGATGCAGGACTTTGCATTGCAGCCTTACAGCTCCTCAGAACCAATGTTTTGCAAAGCATCCTCAATGTGAGAACTCGCAAGGTTATAGGGTACTTTGTTTAGCGAGCCTAACTGGGTACTCGTACCCATCCTGTGCTCCATCGTGGTCAGCCTGGACTTGTGACTTTGTACTGGTCTGGAGTGACCTGATAACAACAATTTACGCTTTGTGCTTCTAGTCATAATTTTTAATAAAAACTTTGAAATTGAACATGCTCAGTTCTGCTGATTGGATTTTTAAATATTGAACTCAAGTAATTTCTTAAGTTTATTATATTTTTCTAAATTGGTGTGGGAATTTTCTTGTGTTACTTTTTCACTATATTACTGTTTGAAGTGCTGCATAAATACTTTACTTTGCCTATAAGGTAAGCCTGACTGCTTTTGTGTCGAGCTACGAGAGGGATAAGCACAGGTTAATTTAGGGGTTGCTTTTGTTTCAGTCTGATATAAATTGTGGTTTCTTTTTGAGGAGAGTTTCAACCGCCTTCACCCAGTAACCTAAATTCTTAAAAAATATATAATTATTCAATTAAAAAACTCAAAGGTTAAACCTTTGTTATAGGTAGAACAACATTACATATGTATTCTATACAGGCCAAAATTAAAATACACAAACTGTACAAATTCTAAAGTAATAGTTAGAGCTCAAATTGAACACCACCTTCAAATTGATATTTATCTTTAATTGCAAACCAAACTCAAACTACACAACTATTTAAAATTGTTAATTTATACTTGTACCTTTAACTTATGAGTTATAGGTAATGTAGTGCGGCTATTGAGTTGAATATATTGTGTATGGATGTATGCAATGTATAATATTTTGAAGGTGTTGCTTAAATTTACCTATAACTCACACCTTCCCTGTGGAGTGATTATACCCTTTTATATCACTTAAACCATGTAAAAGAATAACACTTCCAATAATAATTATGATATTGCAAATCACATCTTCTGTGAGTGCATGGTAGAGTGGGGAGATATAGTTAATATGGTGTGGGTACTGAGTTGAATACACTGTGTATAGAGGTACGTGAATGATAATTTAACGGTGTTGCATAAATTCTATATTAAAGGTATAAGTAACAATTTTAAAAATGTGTGTAGTTTAGGGTTTCTTTATGGTTAAAGAATAAATAAAGTTATACTAAAGTTGGTGTATAATTTATAAAGTTTAGGTATAAGTAACACTTTAGAATTTGTAATGTTTTTGTATTTTATGCTTGGCTTTTAGAGGAAGAACAAGTATAGATTCCCTAACTATAATGAAGGTTTAACCTTTGATTTTTTTTGTTAAATTTAAATGATGTATTATTAAAATGTGTTGCAAATCATAGTTTATTGTTATTGAGTGGAGGATCATTAAGTGGAGTGGAGTGTTGTAGAGCAGAGTAAAGTAGAGTGGAGTGGGGTAGAGTGGAGTGGAGTGGTGTGGCTCACAGTGGAGTGCTTTGTTATATAGTGAAGTGAGTTGTTGCATACTACAGTTGCATGGAGTGCTTGAGTGGACAGGGGCAGTGTAGAGTTGCAGAAAGTCTTATAATTGGAGTGGTGTTGTGTACAGTACAGTTGAGTAAATTGTTGAAGAGTGTTCAAAAGTGTTGTAGAGTGGAATATAGTGTTGTATAGTGGTGCAGAGTGTAATAGGGTCTTATAGAGTGGAGTGCATAGAGTGGAGTAGAGTGCCGTAGAGTGGGGCAGTATAGACTGAAATGTTGTACAGTGCCATAGACCCCATTAATTATTATATTTTAGCCCCTGGGAGTGGTGGTTCTCAGGGCTGTAGGGTAGGCCGTAGGTCCTCCACCAGTTTTTTTCTTCAATAAAGTATGTGCCCCAGGGTGTTGGTGGTCAGCTGGGCAGAAGCGGATCTGCAAGGCCTTCCCCATAAAACTTTCATTTAGCCCCGGGGAGGTGGCCATTTTGGGGCAGAGGGTCTGAGAGGCCCCCCACATATTTGCAATTTGCCCCAGGTAAGTGGCGGTCCCCAGCCACCTGCGTTCAGAATTAAAAATGTCCCGGGGAGGTGAGAGTCCCTGGGCTTTGAAAAGCCATAGGAGGGGGGCCCGTGCGTACCCCTCCAAAATTTAGCTTATGCCCCCAGGACCTGACCTACCCTGCAGTTATTGTAAAGCAAGCACAAGAGCCCGGCTTTCTCTTTTAAAAAAAAAATCCATGGATTCACGGATCCACCCTCAAGTCCTCCCCACTATATTGGGGGGTCAGGGCATTCCTACCTTGCTCCATTTTTTATTTTAACTTTTTTCTGGGACTTGGCTTCAAGCCAAGTCCCAAGATAGCTGCCTACACTTCCTGGTTGAAATTTTGGCAGCCAATAAAATGTAGTAGGATCCGTGAGTCCACTGCAAGGACTAGTGTACCCAGATATCTTTATTTTTTGAAGTTAGATATCTCAAAAACTACTCAACAGATTTACACCAATTCACAAAAAGCACGCTTTCTGGACCAACATCTAGCTGCCAAATTTGGTGTAATTCCATTCAGCAGTTTCGGCTGCAGTCATGTTTAAAAAATGAAAAAACCTTATTCACTTGACATTGGAACAAAGCGTTTTGGGACCCCTTATTTCTTGGCCACTGCTTGATGGATCACCCTGAATCTTTCAACATACCAACTGACCTAAACATGAAAAGTTTTGTGAAAGTTTTGTGGAGATTCATCAAGCTAAGTTATTAGCAAAAAAAATGCTTTTCCTATAGAAACTTTGGTCCTAACTATAACTATAGATAGATAGATAGATAGATAGATAGATAGATAGATAGATAGATAGATAGATAGATAGATAGATAGATAGATAGATAGATAGATATTACCTACTTGCAATCACCAGTAGGTAGTTATAGTTAGGATCTAGTTTCCATAGGAAAATATTTTTTGACTTGCCAATAACTTTGCCGTTGTTTGACCAATCTGCATGAAACTTTCCTAAAACTGTCAAAGTAGTTTCGATGTCTCATCGAAGGTCTGGGGGTGATCTGTGCAATGAAGACAAAGAAATAGGAGGGCAAAAATAGACTGCATTTGAAATGTTAATTCTCATAGGAAAGCATTGTCGAAACTACAGCTCGAACCGCTGGACATACTTACACCAAATTTGCCAGAACGGTTGTTACTTAGATTGTGATTTTTGTTATTTGGTGCAAATCCGTTTAGTACTTTTTATGAAATTTAAGCTGAAAATTATGGTGATATCTCTGCCATGAATATTTCACAACGGTTTCGCGATTAATCACGAATGCACACACTAATGGGAATGCTCTGATTGGCGGGACATAACTTGAACAGAAAGTTGCGGCCACCATTTTGTGAGACAACTGACATCCCCCCTCTCAGGACCTCTGCAACAGACTCAGCGTCTTTTTTCATCACAAAATCAAGACCATCTATGACAACTTGGAAAATGACAACCCACACGCAAAACCTAATCCCACCATTCCCTACACCCTGCAGTCTACTCTTGACATCTGGACCGCCCTCACAATCGAAGACACCCTGAATACTAAGGAAGTCAACCCACTCCAGGGCCCCCACGCACCCTTGCCCCCACCACATTAACCACAAAGCTGCTAACACCATTGCCCTGAGCATCGTCGAATCATCAATCACTCCTTCAGAGCACCTCCTTCCCCAACGACTGGAAACACGCCGAGATCAACCCTCTCCTGGAAAAACCCTCGGTGGACCTCAACGACTTGAAAAACTTCAGACCTATCTCCATACTCCTGTACCCGGCAAAAGTCATCGAAAGAGGTGCCAACTCATTCAATGTCGCACACAGGTTGATTTCTTCCCCATAACGCTGCTAACTCCTCTTCAATGCTGGAACGTTGCACCGGAGCTCCCACGACAGGCGTCAGCCTGGCGTCATGTTTCCTTGGCCACACTCCCATCAGCAATACACCTTTAAAGCTGTGAATCCTAAAATAGAGATTTATTCGGCAAATGAGGCAGTAGAGGCAGCAGAGTACAAGACCTGGAAGCACCTGGCACACCTCTGGAGGAAGAAGAGGTCAGTAGCAGCACGGATCGGCTTCCGTGTTGGAGGGAGCAGCATCAGCACAGTGCACTGGTCAGCCGGTTCAGACGGTTCAGAAGTGAAACAGGGGAAACGGTGCAGAGGAGGATGAAGCGGTGAGAAGCCCAGCGGGGAGAGGCCCAGTGCTGACACACAGGCCAAGAAAAAGTGGGTAAGACGTAGGAGCTGGTGGTGTAAACACATTAAGAAATTAGAGGCTTGGCCGATGGAAAGGGAGCCTTCGACCTCGATTCAGAATCTTGTTAAAGTGAGGGGGAAGGAGTTGGAGAGTGCTGTGATTACAGAAAGCACAAGTGTTGTCCAACCTGGTTCAGAGGCACCTGGGGGGTCGGATAAGGACACCCGAACTACAACAATTGATAAAGGAGCCACGGTCAACCAGACCAGAAATAGGTACCAGTTAAGATCTCACCCTGAGGTAAAAAACAGAGGGTGTAAAACAACACAGGGGAGGAAAAGGCGATCAGAGAGGTTGTACCTATTTTTTTTTTTTTTAAATATCAAAACCAGGGGGGAGACAGAAGCAAAGTGGAGATAAGGCTGCACGAAATTTGATAAAAGTTGCTCCATCCCTAACCTCCTATTTTAAAATATTGGAGCAGGTTGCATCCCCTAAAGGGGGGGGGGGAGTGCACAGATCAACACTGCCCAGATAAGTTTGGTCCCTGTACAGTTGGAAAACCGCAATGCATTGCTAGCGGTTGAAGGAAGTAGGGAAGGTGGGGAAGCTCAAGGTAATGACACCCCCGGGTCTCAGGAAGTATTTAGACATGCGAATTCCCTCCACACTACAGCCATTCTACCTGCTGAAACTTCAATGGCCCTAGGCTTGGTATCAGGCTCGGGTATCTTCCAACCACATGGTAGTGGTACCTCCCTGGGGGAGGAAAATATAGATCTAATACAAGGAGCAGAGGGTGGTAAGAGCCAGCTTGAAATGATGTTTCTGAGCCTAAGAAAAGATATATTCGGTAAATTCGAGATCTATGAAATTAATCAGAAAGGAATACACGATAAATGCAACGTCCTTGAAGAGAAGTTGGATGACATCGCCGCATGAACTGAGGCTTTGGAGAGCGAGGTGTGGGTACTGTGTGAGACAGTGTCAGGTAATACCAAAGACCTAGAAAAACTAAAAATTCAAAATAAAACCTTGCAAGACGATATGGAGAGGTTAGAGATGCAGGCGAGGCGGAACAACCCAAGAGTCCTTAAAGTTCCGGAGGGCGCAGAAGGCGGAGACATCAAGACTTTTCTGTGTAAAATATTGAGAGATTGAATTCTGAAGGACAGACCAGACATAGAGCTGGAAAAAGAGATACAGAGAGTCCATAGAGACCCTTTCAAATTGAGTCCCTCAAGAAAGGCTCCCAGGAAAATATTAATTAGTTCCCTCACGTATGCAGTTAAAGAGTTAGTATTAGGGAGAGCTCTGAAAGAAACCCTTTTAACACACGAGTCTTTTAGCTATCAAATCAGATCAGATCTTGGTAAAAGAATGGCTCAGAGGCAGTGGGAACTCGGGACCAGAATGGAGGAATTGAGAAAGCGGGGTGCCCAAGTCCAAATGCAATTTCCAGCTATACTTAAAATCATGTGGCAAAATAAGATGCATAACATTAGTAGTCCAGACGAACTTGATGCATTATTGGCACAGATGCAGACATAAGCCTGACCTGGAAAAAAAAGTGATAGACCAGAAAAGTAGTATATGTTGGTAGAAATGATAAAATGTAAATATAATGTGTGTGTGTGTGTGTTTGTATGTATATATATATATTATCTACTGGCGGTCGCCAGTAGATAGTTATAGTTAGGACCCTGTTTCCATAGGAAAACCGCAACATTCTATTTGGAATAACTTTGGCGCCGGTCGCCGAATCCTCGCGAAATTTTCAAAATAGGTGGGGCGCTACGCTCCGCTCCTACCCTGAAAGTCTCGGGGGGATTCGTCAAGCGGGGGCTGAGAAAAAAGGTGGGTCCCAAAACGCGTTTTTCCCATGCATTTTTCCATAGGACCTTTAGACACAGCTACAGCCCGAACGGCTGAACAGAGTTACTTGAAATTTGGCAGAGAGGTAGTCCTCAGGTCAAGGAAGTGCCTTTTGTAGGTCTGGTGTAAATCTCTTCAGTAGATCCTGAGAAAATAGCATTTAAATCAATATATATATCTGTGGCAGCTTACGGTGCGCTTACGGTGCGCTTACGGTAAGCTTACCGTACGCGT
Source organism: Triturus cristatus (assembly GCF_964204655.1). Lineage (NCBI taxonomy): Eukaryota > Metazoa > Chordata > Amphibia > Caudata > Salamandridae > Triturus > Triturus cristatus. The sequence goes on along the minus strand of NC_140582.1, from coordinate 1,112,358,611 downwards.
ACGGTGCCGTGCGCGAGCGCGATTCTGATTGGCTGTTAGATCTTAGTAAACATTCGAATCGGTCGAAACCAGGAAGCGGCGGCTGCCATTTTCTCTCTCGCAGTCTGAGGGGGTGTAAAACAAAGGTGGATAACGTGTAAAGGGGGCAGGCTGGACAGTTCCTGACCCCCTAGCCTTTGTCAGGGGGTCTCAGAAGGACCCCCAAGGGCAAAAAATTAATTTAATTTTTTTTTTTTAAAATCGCCGAATGCGCGCAGCATACGCGCATGGCGTAAACGGAGAAATTTCACGAAATTCGCGGAATTACGTGTACCGTGCGCGCACGGTTAAACATTTTTTCCAAAAAGGAAAGCTTAAAAAAAAAAAAAAAATTGTGAGGTAAGGTTGGCTCTTAAAAGAGCCGTTGGGTTCATAGAGGGATGGAGGAAAGAAAGAATGGGAATATTATGAGCGTCTACAAACATGCTGGTCTATCTTATTGTTAATAAGGGGAACACTGGTCTCCCCAAAAACAATAAGACCAGAACACGTTATACACCTCATTACAACCCTCCCAAATCGAGTGGTTGACGTCCAGAGGAGCAGAAGAAGGTGATGCTCCCACCTCAGAGGAAGGGCTCAGCTGAGCTGCCGATGATGTACTCGGCTGAGCTTCTGAGGCTGGGCTCTGGTGACTTACTGAAGAGTTTTCTCCAGTATGTCGAGCAAAGGTCCTGGGATGTCTATCCCTAAGGTGTCTCATCATAGAGTGATTTCCAAAGGAATACTTTTTCCTAGGATTTCCTCTTGATAAATCACGGTCACAAAGTGTGCAAGTGACCAGTGGAGCATTGACCTTTTTCTCCCCCTCTGGAAAAATAAAATACTCCCATACAAAAGAATTCTTCTGTTTCCTCCTTCTCTGGATGATGGTGGTGCTGCTAGCCTCACTCTCAGAAGAGGTATGCTGTTCTGCCATTGTATCCCAAAGACAATTCAGCTCCTGCTCCTAGAGAATCACAAGCAGTAATGAGGGGAATGGGTGTGGTTTGGGAAGTTTCAGGAACTGAAAGTAGTTTGAACCAATGAAAAGTGTTCTTTCAAGCAGTAATGAGGGGAATGGGTGTGGTGTGGGAAGTTTCTGGAACTGAAAGTAATTTCAACCAATGAAAAGTGTTCTTTGTGGATCACATGACCTACCGTGCGCGCTCCGTAAACTTACGGTACGCGCTCGTAAACAACTACGCATGCGCAAACGTGACGCTTACGGAGCGCTTACGGAGCGCGTACGTAAGATGCACTCGCGCATGCGCATTACACGCCCCTGCGTAACCGCAACGTTGCTTCCGCGTGTACGCGTACGTCACGCACGTATCACGTAAGCGCGCTGTACTTATGACGTGCGGAGCGCGTAGCGTCAGCTTACGGTACGCGTATCCTATTCCGTACGCGCACCGTACTTATGACGTACGGAGCGCGTACCGTCAGCTTACCGTACGCGCACGGGAAAAAATGCATAAAAAAAAAAAACCTTTCCATAATGCAGGATATAGTATATATATTATTTTATACATAGGTTTACAAAAAATCTAAAAAAAAAATTTGCATTTAAAAAAACTGTACAAATTCACTGAAAAAACAATGGGTTTCACACACGTTATAGTTAGGAATTAGCATTTAAAAAACCTTGCAAATTCAGTGAAAAAACCATAGGTTTCACACATGTTATAGTTAGCTGGACATTTTACTGATAAAAAACCAATGAAATTCCCCCGTTATAGTTAGTGCAGGCAACTATAACTCACGCGACCGCAATCCTCTGCTGATGACATATGAGTCTTTATAAAAAAAAAATATTTGTAATATATGTATAGCTAAAATTTAATGGAAGAAGACATGGGCAAATAATTGTCTAAATACAGTATTAGCATCAGCAGAGGATTGCGGTCGCGTGAGTTATAGTTGCCTGCACTAACTATAACGGGGGAATTTCATTGGTTTTTTATCAGTAAAATGTCCAGCTAACTATAACATGTGTGAAACCTATGGTTTTTTCACTGAATATATATATATATATATATATATATATATATATATATATATATATATATACATATATATATCTTCTTCTTCAAATTTTCTTTTTGTATCGATGCCTCACGTTGTAAAGGAGGCTTCCGAATGTCGGACTTGAATCGCCAAAGAAGAAACAGGAGGGTTTCCTGGGGGTGGGGAGCACAGGGTGTGGGGAGCAAATGGGAAAAAATGAAAACCTTAGTCCTCATACATGCCTTAGACTCATGCTGGAAGAAGCTAGGAGGTTATAAAAAAACAGCTTTAAAAATGAACAAATCCAATAAACTCAAACTATTAACATGGAATGTGAATGGGCTGAGGAGGAAGAGTAAGTTATCTCGGGTTATAGAGTTCCTAAGGGGTACTGAAGCATACATTATTTTTTTACAAGAAACCCACCTAGAAGTGTAAGCAGGATTTTAGTAAAGTAAGATGGGTTCAGGAGGTCCTCTGTTCTGAGCAAAGAGGAAGTACAAGGGGAGTAGCATTACTTATAAGATGCAATTCAGGAATAAAGATAGTCAAGTATGAGACAGACCAGTCGGGGAGATGGCTAGTGGCTACTCTAATGATGCAGGATAGGCCCCTGGTCTGTGTAGTATACTATGGACCAAATGAAGAAAACCTGGGTGCACTCTCCAAACTAGAAGCCAATATGCTTGATACAACAGCTCCTATCAAAATGGGGGGTGATTTCAACTTAGTTTTAAATAAGGATTTAGATCGTACCTCAAAAGCAAAGTATAATACCCCCCTAAAACTTTTTCTAGCTTAAAAAATGTGATGAGGGAGTTTAATTTGGTCGATATCTGGCGAAGTATGAATGGGGAAACTAGAGATTTTACGTTTTACAGTAAGAAATACAGGCATCATTCCCGAATTGATTATTTCTTTACAGATCAAGAACTGTTAACAGAGGCCAAGATTATAAAACATATTCGTGCCATCTTGTCAGACCACTCAGCAGTTGTTATGAATTTGATATTGCAGCAGAAAGAGTCACAGAGAATGTGGACAGTAGATAGGGCGAGGCTATTAAATGAAGAAGTGATCAGAGTTCTAGGGGAAAAGACGGATGAGTATTTTAAATACTATTAGGGAACAGCTAAGGACCAGATAGTATGGGAGGCATTTAAGGCTTACATAAGAGGGATAATGAAGGTTATAATAGCTGGAAAAAGGAAAGTTCTGAAGCAAGAGGAGGCAATGAAAATAAATGATATCGAGGAAAAAGAGAATTACAGATTGCATCAATGGAATTCTTAAGTACGGTTACAACATTAGTGAAAGAGCTAGAGAGTCTGCAGTCTGAGTTCCAGGCAAAGTTAGATAAGAAGCTCCTAGAAAGATGGAAGGCAAGCAAGCTCCAACATTTTGAATATGGGGAGAAGTGCAGCTCCTTACTGATGTAGAAGGCTAAGTCTGATAGGGCAAGGAACACAATCAAGAACTTAATAAAAAGAGGTTCAGGAGTAATGATACAAGCAGATCAAGAGATCCACGAAGAAGCCCGAAGTTTCATGAGTGACCTGTATAGGGAAGATATAAATCCAGAACAAGGAAATATTCAGAAGTGATTAAAACAGATAACACTTCTCCGACTGACAGAGGAACAAAAGATGTCCTAGGAACAAGACATTACTGAGGAGGAAATACTGGTACAATGTAAACAAATGGCAAAAGGAAAAGCCGCAGGCCCTGATGGGCTGCCAGTAGAGCTGTACTTAAGTATCCTGGAAAAGGTGGTGCCAACCCTAAAAATCTTGTTTAATAAAATGTATTTAGAGGGGGAATATCCACGGGGGGCGTGGCTAAGCACGCGATGGAAGCGGACGTGCCCGGGTAGAGCTCCCGATCGAGCCCTTCTGCCCCGGGCCGTTTCTCCGCCGCAACGATCCTGGAAACTGCTTGTTTTGGCCGGCGGGCCCTCCACGGAGCCTTCTCCGTCACCTGGCCGAATTTGCAGCGAATCGGCGGTGGAACACCGCGCCGACCCTACAGACGGGACCGCGGCCGCTCTGCTGAACGCGCGTCCGCGGCTCGCGGCTACGCAAGCCCGAGGCGCTGCCCTGTCCCTTAGGCCCAAAGCTACAATCTGAGGAGGGGCTGCTGCGACACTGAGCGGCGGCCTGCGACCGCGGCGAGGGCGACCTGGTGACGTGAAGACCGCGCCTGGACCCGTCTGGGGACCCCCCTGTGATGCCACGGAAAGGGCGGCGACGAACAGAGACACCCCCGAGACCGCGTGACCGCACCGCTGGCGACGGGTAGGGCGTGCGCCTGAACCCCAGCGACGACTGCCTACGCACCACAGGTAGCTGTAGCGCCCTACGTGGACTGGGGGTGCACTGGGGGAGCGGCGGAGGCAGCCCCCCGGCTCTGGGGGGACACGCACGGACCTGCCCCCCGCACTACACTCTGCCAGGACAGAAGATGCACTGAGGCGGTTTTCCTCTTGGTGGAACTGGTGTTTCAGCAACACGACGTGCCAATACACGCTGCCACCGCCCGCGGGGCCCTGGAGCCGCTGTGGGAGTGCCGACCTGCACCACGAGCTGAGGTGCGAGACGACGCGGGAGGAGGGACTCAGGGGTGCCCTGCGGACTGGAGGGGGACACTGAGCACTGATCCAGCTACGACCGAGCCCCCCACTGGATGGGACCCCTGAACACGCGGCGATGGCGACACGGCCTGGCTGGCTGAGGCGGTGAGACAGGGTGAGGTGAGCCGCTCCCCTTCCACTGGAGCAGGGCATCAACGGAGCGACACCCCCCTACCCCTCGACGACGGGGGGGACGTCTCCCACACGCCGCCGGCTCCATGCCTAGAGGGGCGCGAACCCGCTCCGGACCGGGAGCGACAGTGGAGAGGAGACGACACGAGCCAACGACGCCCGCGATGGATACGGACCACGTAACGGCGAAACTGGACAGCGTCCTGGCGGCCATGGAGAGAATGGAGGAATCGCTGCAGCAGACACGCACCTCCCTGGAGACCCGCATAGACAGTGTGGCAATTGACCTGACGCACCTCAGAGCCGATCATAAAAAACTGCAAACGCGCACCACCGCGCTGGAAGACACCATGGCAGAGGTCGAGCAGGCGACGAAACGGACAGACGCCGAGGTACGAGACCTTCTGCATCGGGTGGAACTGCTAGAAGGCAGGGCTGAGGATGCGGAAGGCCGGGCACGAAGGAACAATATCCGCCTAGTGGGCATCCCGGAGCGATGGGAAGGGGCGAATCCTGTCCGCAAGGTCGAGGACTGGCTACGAGACCTACTACCGGACAACACACTCTCCACACACTTCGTGGTGGAAAGGGCCCACCGCGTCCCCGCGAAACCACCTCCTCCGGGCTCTAACCCTTGGCCGTTTCTCCTCCGAGTCCTCAACTACAGGGACCGCGATGCCATCCTGCGAGGGGCCAGAACTGAAGGACTGGGTTATTCTTAAGACCCAGCGGTGCCAGGGAACAACACCTGAAACCTTCGTGGGTTACCTGTTCTGGCGTACCAAACACAGAGACACGGGACACTTCCAGCGACGTCAGAGATCAGCGTTTATTTACTGCAGGGATACAGAGGTCACAAGAAGTACACAACGTGTAGGTTCTCGGAGACTGCTTCAAATTCGTAGAAGTGGGTCGCTCCTTTTATACAAGTTTTTGCCATAGCACAGTATGGCGAACAAAGGTTACAACTCAGTTCCCACAATAAACTTCAAAAGGGTCGCGTTCATGTTTCAGGAGGCCGGAGCATAATTGCAACAGTCTTGCCGGTTCCCAACTGTAAAAACATATTCCCTCCGCAATAAACACATTTCCTCCCAACCATAAACGCATTAAGGAAGGACGAAAAACAGAATGCAGGGAAAGGACAAGGATACACAACAGGTTAGAAAAGAGTGTTAGGGGCAATAAAGGAAACTCGATAGAGGGATCAAAGACCTCGTGTCTAATGTATGCGTGGCTGAAACAATAGACCGGAGCGGCAAGATGGGCCTTGAGCGGGGCCATCTGCCTCACTCGTGTCATTCCCCTCATCGTAAAAGTCACCTCAAAGAAACACGTGTCCTTCGTACTAGCTTGAGAGTCCCAGGGTCACGAAGCAGACAAAGCCCGTTCGCTGACTACCTGAGGGCAAGAAACAAAATGGACGCTGTATCTAAAATGGAACCCGAGGGTTCGGATGAGCGAACCCAAAAATGAGGCGAACCATACGTGGCTGTATTGCGAAACTTCGTACACCCACTATACTCGTCATTTGCGGTTCATAGATACCAAACTCATCCATATTCGTCACCACTCAAAAAGTGGCGTCCCGTCTCACACGGAACCTCAGACGCTCCTTTTGCCCTCATGTAGGCAAGCACTAGTCAAGATTGGAATCTATATCAATATTCATCAGATCGTTCAGCTGCTGCTGGAACATCATTCTATTCATCAACGTCTCCTTGGTAACAGATGGCCGCCTTATACACGTCGCAGCACATAGGCCACATAAGGCAGGACCACACTGTACACAAAGACAACACGTGAACAGAAACGCTACAACAGCCCCTACGATCATTAGAATCTTCCAACCCCAGGTTGACATCAGGCCCCAAAACCATCCTAGGAGCGTCCAATTACCTTCGTCCACGTGTATGGACTCGGAAATCTTGTGCAACTTCGAGATGGCTTGATAAACAGTTGGAGCATTGTCAGGAATAAAAATGCAACAACTCGAATGGATAATTTTACACACACCCCCTCTATCTGCAAGAACAACGTCTAGAACCATACGGTTCTGCAACGTCATGAGTCTATCCGCCTGTAGTTCAGCTGTTAGATTACCAAGGGCATTTGCAGTAATATTAGCAGTCGACTCTACCACACGGGTCAACTGTCTTAGGTTCCTACTATTAACCATAGGTCCCCAAAACGGCAAGAAACCCTTAAAGAAGTCTCCTGCTTCCTGACCGGCAGTATCCTCTTTGCTAATGACGCCTCTCACGACTCTAGTTTTGTGGTAGTCCGAAGCAACTGTGAAGGTCGGAGGTAAAAGATTCGCAATATAACAGGTACCCGAAAAGTCGCGGGGTAACCATGTATATGCGCGTTCATAACACACAAAATAGGTGCCCTTAGCAGTCAGAAAAACAGGGGAGGAGAGCGTCGGTAGGACATACGTTTCAGTGCAAGCACTGTTCCCGAGTTGTGCTCTCGGATTTCGACCCAAGCCTTGCAAGCAAAAATTACCAAGGTGCGGTACAATCCATATCGGGGACGAGCTCTTAAGCTGTCTATTACCCACTGACGTACTATACTCAGCCTCGCTCAGATCCTTATAGGCCTGCACTTCTTCATCTGGAATGAGTGCTGCATCGAAAACATCTCTGTCCAGATCCGCTATTGCTATAGCCAAAGGCTTGTGGTACGGCCCAGGACCGGTATTGACAGATCGAGGCTCTCGACTGGGGTAGGAATCTAGTGCACTACGGAACATAGTTTGAAATGCTCGAGCTGAACCCTGGGAGCTGTATGGAAGGACCAAATACGGAATACCCCTATCCATGGTGTGTGGCATTAACCCACATACCCAGCAATTGGTAGTATTCACCACCAACTGATGCTGATGTAGGAGTTGAACAAAAGAATTATTCATGAATTCCGCACGTCTAACCTGCTCATGTTGAGGCAAAGGATGAAAGGAATGTGGGGAGACAGTGGTGAGGGAACTTGAGTCAGGAGAAGAAGTAGGTGAAACAGAAGGCAAGAACAATGATACTCCGAAATACACTCCACCCACCAATAATATAGATACGGTTAGGAACAATAGAAACACCTGAAACAAAAAACATTTTGTTCGTACAACCCTCCATAACTCTGATCTCTGTGCCAACACCCTTTCTTCTTCCAACAGCTTAGAGAATGCCATCCTCTACAAACCGTCCGTGACGTACTTGACGCACTTCGTTCTGAGTAGCGATTATCAACCCCAGGAGTTCCCAGGAATCGACAAAAGTAACCAACCTAACGTCGGAAACCTGCTAAACAGAAAGAAGTACCCGCACGGCCCTACGGTAACCCGGATGGCGAGGTTTCCTCGAAACGTTCAAATTTATTACAAGTCTCTTAGCAGTGGAAAGCACAAAAAAACTCAGAAAGAAAGGATATAATTGTCCATAATATTCGTAACGTCAAAAACCACTATACTGTCAATTTTTATTAGTCCTTGAACGAAGAAAGTATCGACTTCTTCCAGGTCGAGTTTGCTCTACAAACAATTGTTCAGCTGGCGCAACAGTGTTCGATGAAGTGGACAACGAGTCGGACCTTGGGTTCTCTGCTACTGATGACTCCACATGTGAATTTGACAATGACGAATCCTCCTCCACAGATTGAGCGTCGCTAAATGGCACGAAGCGCAAAGGAGTCTCAGTTTCTGTAGCCAAAATCCCAGTCCTCACCCAACCGTCAGTTGGTAAGGGGGTCGGTACCTTCTTTGTGTGACTGGCATGGACCCAATGTTTCCGGCCCTCCAGTCGAACCGCTGTCCTCGTCGTCAACAGGACTTGGTAGGGTCCGACGAATCTTGGCTCCAAGTTACGCTTCCGACCGAAGTTCCGGGTGACCACCCAGTCCCCTGGCCGGAGCTGGTGTCCAGGACCCTCTGTCTGCGCCGGTAGAGCTTCAAGGACCTGTTGATGGATTAACCGTAGTTTAGTGGTCAAATCATACAAGTAATCAATCAACATTGGATATTCAAGACTATCAAAAACCCTCGGCCTCGGGACACCCCAAATATTTGCAGGGCGGCCAAACACAATCTCATATGGGCTAAGCCCTACTCGAGAGTGTACAGTCGCTCTGGTCGATAGGAGAGCCAGAGGCAAGGCATCAGGCCATGACAGTCCAGTCGTAGCTTGGATCTTAGCGAGTTTCAGCTTCAGGGTACCATTGTACCCTTCAACCAAACCCGCTGCCTGAGGATGATTAGCACTGTGGAATTTCTGACGAATTCCAAGGCCCTTACACACACTCTGCATTACACTTCCCACAAACTCACTTCCATTATCCGACCACACAATCCGCGGCATTCCATACCTAGGAAAGTACTCCTTCAGCAGGATTTTTGCTGTGGACAGGGCAGTATTATCCTTAAGAGGATAGGCCTCAATCCATCTGGAGAACGCGCAAACCACAACCAAAACATACTTCAGGTTATTGCATCTCTCCATATGGATAAAGTCCAGCTGGATAACCTCAAAGGGACAGGCAGGAGGAGCGAAATGACCAGGTGGAGTGGGGGTGCCTTTTCCGGGATTGTGCATCAAACACACCATACAATTCTTAACCACTCTTTCGGCACACTTAGCAATACCATCATTCCTCCATACAGGAGACAAGAACTTACATATTCCTTTCGCACTAATATGAGACAACCCATGAGCCATCGTCACAACAGCTAATACATACGCATCTGGTAACATCCATCTCTGACATTCCGTCAGGTCGACCCAACATCCATGCATATCCAATTTCCCTGTACTTTCTCTCCACTTGGTCTTTTCAGCTTCAGTAGCTTCGTTCTGAATTGCTTTCACACTTTCAACAGTATTTTCACACATACCAGTCTCCGCCGGCCACCTTGCTGAACTCGTGACATACATTCGAGTCGTAAGATTCTTAGCCGTTTCCTTAGCAATCTCATCCGCGAACGCATTACCACGACCAACATCATCCGTCACTTTCTGATGTGCACTACATTTGACGATCGCCACTTGTTTAGGCAATGTAAGTGCATCCAAAAGATCATTCACGAGCTGCCCGTGTTGGATCTTCGTACCATGCGATGTCATAAATCCTCTTTCTCTCCACAATCTTCCGAAGTTGTGCGCAACACCGAATGCATACTGACTATCGGTAAACACATTCACTCGCTTTCCTTTCGACAGAACACACGCTCTTGTCAATGCAATTAATTCTGCCGCTTGTGCTGAATTCTGGTTCAATCTCGCAGTTTCCACAACCGTACTCAACGTCACCACAGCATACGCAGTCGTCACGTTGCCATTCGGCAATTTGAAGCAAGAGCCATCCACATACAAAGTACCATCGGGATCCGGCAAAGGAGTGTTTTTCAGGTCCACACGACCTTTTGTTTCTTCCTCAGTCCGTAAATAACAATCATGGGGCAGCACATCATCTGATGCCATATTAATCGGCAATAATGTCGCCGGATTCAGTACATTACAACGTTTGATCTGTATATGACTTGCCAAAAGGGTCAGCTCGTACCCAGACAACCTTGCACTCGTCAGATGTTGAGTCTTTGTCCTATTCAAGAGCGTATCAACTGCATGCGGAACCATTACTATGAGCATATTGTCCATGACCAGACCTGCGGACTGCCGAATAGACGCCGCAGCTGCCGCTGTCGCCCTCAAGCAACTTGGCAACGCTCTAGCCACCGGGTCTAAGGTCGAGGAAAAATATGGACACGGACGCTGCTTATCACCAAACTGTTGCGTTAGAACACTCAACGCACAACCGTCCCTCTCATGGACGTATAATGTGAAAGGCTTACTGTAATCAGGAGTACCTAACACAGGAGCCGAACACAGTGCATCACGTAGTTCAGAAAAACTTTTCTGACATTCCTCCGTCCAAGGCAAAGGAGTCGAAACATCCTTGCACGTGAGAGCTACCAATGGCTTCGCTAACAGTGAAAAGTTCGGGATCCACTGTCTGCAGTATGACGTGATACCTAAAAAGGCACGCACATCTCTCTGAGTTGCTGGCACAGTCATTCGAGCAATTGCTGCAATTCGTTCAGGGGTCAACCTTCTTCCCGCCTTTGACAATAAGTGACCTAGATAGGTAACTTCTTGACAACAATATTGTAGTTTGGAAGGTGACACTTTATGATGTAAAGCGCAGAGATGCTGTAACAAAGACACTGTAGCGGCTCTGCAGAGCTGTTCAGTGTCAGCAGCAACCAACAGATCATCAACGTACTGAATCAAGGCTGCACCAGCCGGTAACACAAACGCATCAAGTTGACTCTTAAGAGCTTGGCTGTAGATTGATGGACTCTCACAGTAGCCCTGTGGAGCGCGTTTGAATCTGAAGCTACGACCACCTAATGAGAAACCGAACAGGTCTCTACTTTCCTCAGCGATCGGAATGCTAAAGAACGCATTCTTCAAATCAATTACCGAGAACCATGAGGCAGTGGCTGGAATCAAAGTCAGTAAAGCAGTAATGTCTGGTACCACAGGAAACTGTGGGACAACAATTTTATTCACCTCTCGCAGGTCGATAACTAGACGATACACGGGAGGCTTGGAGGGATCCGTCCGTTTCAGAATAGGCAACACGGGACTATTGCACACATTACCTCGTGTCTCCTCAATAACATCCTTGCCGATCAGATCGTAAATGATCGCTAATAGTGCCCGTTCACCATCAAGGGAAATACGATACTGGGGTATACGTGGCAAACGCGCACCAACTTTTAGTTGGACAACATAAGGTGGTATATCCAACAGGCCCACGTCATTGGGACCTGTCGCCCACAAGGAGTCTGGAAGAGATCTCAATTCCGATGGGAGCTTGTCGATCGATAAATACATAGGGGAAATCACGCTCTTACCCAACGTAAGCTCCACACCCGTAGGAGAACAGTACAAAGTCGCATGTAACCGTTTCAACAAATCTAAGCCCAAAAGATTCTCACCACAACCAGTAGTCAAAATCAAAGGAGCTTCTAGCTTATGAGACCCAATTGTAAGGGGCAAAGGGCTAGAAACTGGATTGCTAACGGGGGCGCCAGAAAATCCAACGGAAACATTCGTTAAGCCAGACAAAGGCGCGCCAGGGAGTTTCGAATGCATGATGGAACTTTTTGCTGCACCAGTGTCCAACAGAAAAGGCTCAACAACGCCCAAAGTGGCTACTGCAACATAAGGCCCTCTCTGATCAACCGGAACTGATACTTCTCCCTTCCTTTGTCTATGGCTGTCCTAGTAGATACCATCCGCATCAACATCACACTCAACATAACAATCATCCACATGATACTGTGCAGACCGACCGGACGATGGTTCGCGCCGATCGAAACAATTTTGCGAATCCGAAGACGTCGCAAAGCGTTCGGCCTGATTCTGGGTAACTCCGCGACCTCTACCACGAGAAACCTGTTGAGGACCACTACGTCCTCCTCGAGCCGACACACCATTATTCCTATCACGGAGAACCGGACAATCGAACTTCAGATGGCCTTCCCCACGACAATATGCGCATTGATTATATCCCAACACAAAGCGAGGTGCAGGCGAAGAATTTCGCGTCTGTGATCTGGAGAACTGTGATTGCGATCTGTTTGGCTGCTGGGTATCACTGAAATTCGAACACGGTGGATAGGCTTGCTGCAACAAGACCTTAGTTTTAAGATCCTTAGTTTTCTTTTCTGCACGCTCACTTTCCTCCTTTTCTCTATTCTCGTAATATTGGGCCGTAGCCAATATTTGGGCAGTGGTAGAAACAGCCCACGCACTCTCAGAATTCTTCAACTTGTTGCTAAGGTCGGGCAACAAATTTGATACAAACTTATCAACGAACAGCCGCTGACCACCCTCGGAACCCATGTCCTGACCACTATGATCAACAAACGCTTCCTCAAATCTCGTAAAGAAATCAGAAACGCTTTCATCCCTCTTTTGTTTGCACGCTGATAATTTGTCCCAATTGACGCGCATCGCCGGCATAAGTGTTTTCATGAGGGTAATTATCCTCTGGGGCAAAGCCACAATAATCTGCTCAGGTTTAGCCCCACCGACCTGCCGGGCATCTGCCGCTGTAAGGGCAGCCCAGTCACCGCCTAACTCGGCTGCGTGATTCTCGTGACGAATCTTCGCCCAAATCGGCTGAGGCACCACATTGCCGAACAACATATCAATATCGGCTAGGTTCATAACAGTAGCATCCACCAATTGGGACAGCTCCTTATAATAACCCGCAGGATTCTTACGGGGATCAGGTAGGGATTGTTTCACTTGCAAAACTTCCGATCGCTTCCAAGGGAGGTGTATCCACACTCTCTGGAAATGGCCTGGGACAGCAGGGACAGCAGTAGGATCACCTGGCATCCACACTGGGGGAACTTCCCGCATAGGATATTGACCAGGTTGTGCCATCCATTCCGCGGTCGCGTCCTTAAACAGCGCACGTGGTTGCACTGTACATCGAAAGGATAACAAGCGTTCCAAAGCCTCCCGAACTTTGTCACCTACAATTACACCCGTGGCAAACCGAAGCTGTAGCTCGGAAACCTCAGGTGGTATATCATCAGCCATATCATCGTCCCACTCCTCTTTCAATGAGTTACACAATTCTTCGAACACAAATCGTTGCGTGGGCACATTAAACTGAGAAAACGTTTCAAACACTATACGTGGGGTGTATTTAACAGGGTTATGAACCCATCTACGTGCCGTTTTCACCAACGATTCACGTTCCCTACCATCAGGAAGCTGACTACGTCTTTGAGCGACATCTGAAAGAGTCGAACCAAGTATCGGCCCAAAGAGCGGAGAATAAAGAGAAGCAACAGCAGTCAAGAGACGACTACGAACAGAAGGAGAAGAGGAAGAAGATGCAGGCGTAGCAGCCATAGGGGTGGAAACAATAGAAGTAGACGCAGCAGCAGGAGCAGCGGGAACGACAAGTTGAGGAGGGACTTGGAAAGGCGCAGTAGGGAGAGAAGCCGGAACAAGAGGATGTACGATCTGTGGCCCAAGGGGATTCGGGAGTACGGGAGGAACGGCGGGCTGACCAGCAGCCGCCAAAACAGCGGGTTAAGGAAGAGGTGGACGAACGGGACCCATAACATCGGGAGCATAGGGAGGTGGCGATTTCATCAGATAAGACAAGAGCGAATCCTCCATTGCTTCTTCTCCTGTCTTATCGATAGTAGAAGGTAGCACCGGATAACATTTGTCCACTGCCATATGGTGAAGCCGAGCACTAACTTCCTGCTCTTTCTCATCTTTGTCTAACTGATATTGTTCTGCATTGCGCATTACCGTAATAACACCTTCTCTTTTATTTTTCTTATTCTGTTTGATTTCTTTCTGTTTGGCCTCTTTCCGCCATAACCGGAAGGAATCAAACATGGCCGGCCTAGCTTTCTTTTTAAATAATTTAGCTTCCAAGTTATCTAAAATGGCAGTCTCGAAACTACCATGAGATGGCCAACTAAGGACGCCATCCTTTTTAGTGTAACGAACCCAATATTCATTATATACGATAGGACCCACGCCATGGCGACTATAGAGCTCATAAAGCGGAGTTCCAGCCGGAGGTATCGGACATGAATCCTCCAGCCGGGAATCCATGCTGCAACATTTGAGAAACCCAAACAAAGTACTACGGCCAGGCATCGTGCACACTAACCGAGTATACAAACTTCAAGGGCTATCGAATTACGATGTCCTCGCAAAAAAATGCAAGACCCTCGGTTTTTGGCAATTGCAATCGTCAAATAAAAACCCAACAACTAAGAACCACGAATGCTATGGAACCATGCAAACAACAAAGCAACACTGGGAGCGACCCACAAATACTTAACTGAGAGAACAATGGCGTCACCAGGAAGGCCCGTTGATCGTCTCGCCGTACAAAGGACTACGCCAGGCGCCAAAACAGGTCGACAGTCAGGGCATCGGCCCGTCGCAGCCGTCAGGAGGCGGGGATCTTCGCGGGAAAAGACGTCGGGCCACTTATTTCGACAACTGGATCGATGAAGCGGGGTGCACCTTCCCTCGGAGATTTCACACGAAGTTCCTCACGATCGTCGGGCTTTGGACCGGTACCGTTGATGTCGCCCCACGTTGGGCGCCAACTGAAGGACTGGGTTATTCTTAAGACCCAGCGGTGCCAGGGAACAACACCTGAAACCTTCGTGGGTTACCTGTTCTGGCGTACCAAACACAGAGACACGGGACACTTCCAGCGACGTCAGAGATCAGCGTTTATTTACTGCAGGGATACAGAGGTCACAAGAAGTACACAACGTGTAGGTTCTCGGAGACTGCTTCAAATTCGTAGAAGTGGGTCGCTCCTTTTATACAAGTTTTTGCCATAGCACAGTATGGCGAACAAAGGTTACAACTCAGTTCCCACAATAAACTTCAAAAGGGTCGCGTTCATGTTTCAGGAGGCCGGAGCATAATTGCAACAGTCTTGCCGGTTCCCAACTGTAAAAACATATTCCCTCCGCAATAAACACATTTCCTCCCAACCATAAACGCATTAAGGAAGGACGAAAAACAGAATGCAGGGAAAGGACAAGGATACACAACAGGTTAGAAAAGAGTGTTAGGGGCAATAAAGGAAACTCGATAGAGGGATCAAAGACCTCGTGTCTAATGTATGCGTGGCTGAAACAATAGACCGGAGCGGCAAGATGGGCCTTGAGCGGGGCCATCTGCCTCACTCGTGTCATTCCCCTCATCGTAAAAGTCACCTCAAAGAAACACGTGTCCTTCGTACTAGCTTGAGAGTCCCAGGGTCACGAAGCGGACAAAGCCCGTTCGCTGACTACCTGAGGGCAAGAAACAAAATGGACGCTGTATCTAAAATGGAACCCGAGGGTTCGGATGAGCGAACCCAAAAATGAGGCGAACCATACGTGGCTGTATTGCGAAACTTCGTACACCCACTATACTCGTCATTTGCGGTTCATAGATACCAAACTCATCCATATTCGTCACCACTCAAAAAGTGGCGTCCCGTCTCACACGGAACCTCAGAACCCTAGGGGACATTACCATTGACAATGCGACGGTGATGTTTTTCCCAGACTACACGGCGCGAGTACAGAGGCAAAGGCACTCCTTTCTACCGATCAAACGACGACTACGCGAAGCGGCCCTCCAGTACTCGCTGCTCTTCCCGGCCAGACTGCGGGTGGTGGCGTACGACAAAACCCACTTCTTCACGAGCCCCGAGGACGCGGAGGCCTGGCTTGATGGCGGAATGCCGGCTGCGCCACGACGGACGACGGGAACAGGCGCGATGGAGAGACCGAGGGGATCAAGACGACGACGCCACCGCGGGTCGCCCACGCCGCCGCCAACCGGTGGGACGCCGAGCCACTCCCCGCCAGTGGACCTTGTTCAACAGGAGCAGCGGGACGCCCTGCGCAGGGTGGCAGAGATTAGCAACTCCCCGGCGTCGTCGGCTCGGCCGGACGCCAGCCCGACGGCCCACTCAACAGATGACGAGGCGATCTACGGCATCCCAGACACACAAGACTCTGGAGGACCCCCGGAGGTCACACCGCAAACAGCGGACCTCTTCGGCTGAGGCGCCCCAGAGATGGGCTGCCGCCTGACGCGCACCGCTAACCTGCCGGAATCCCTGCTGGGTGGCCCCTCACGAACCTGAACTTGCTGGAAGGACCCTGGCGCCTCTGCTGACGACGCTGCGGGGGGCCCGCCCATGGAGCCAGACACTGTGAGTACAATCTCTACTTATGGCCGCACGGCCTGCACACCTGATTTACAGACATGCAGAGAGACACCTTTTAGTGCCGCATAATCGGCTTGTTGCTACTGGCGAGACTTGAGGAGGGACATGCCCGCGCCCTCCCCCTCCCCCCCCTCTCCGCAGGCATTCCAACCCCCGCTGGCCTGATGACCAGGCACACAGCTGCTACGGCCTTGAACTATGGCCATCGGATGCCCGCCGGCCGACAGCAGCATATACGCCACACCCGGGAGGCATACGAGGCGCTTCCGAACCTGCATTGTTTCCATTGTTGTTCAGAAGATACTTTACCCACCCCCCGAGACTGTATAGTCCGTAAGCTCGCTTGAGTGTTTGGACGGCGACCTGTTGTACAGCCGACCTTTTGGTATTCTACAAGTTTTCTTTTTTTCTTTCTTTAGTTGCCATGTTTCGGCTTTCTATGCACCCCTTCTTCCCTCTCCCCTCACCCTGCTGGAGATCACGACATTGCACGCACATCACTAGTCTTAGCTGCGCAGCGGGAGCGGGCCGCTGGCCCTGGGGGGCCCTCGAGATGGGAGATGCGCTCTTGGGGGCTGAGGGAGACCCCCACACACAGGACTGTCATGGCTAGCACACAAATATGCACCTGGAATGTCAGAGGGATGCACACACCGGCTAGGCGCTACCATATTTATTCGTACCTAAAGTGGCACAAGATTAACGTAGCGCTGCTCCAGGAGACCCATCTGAACGGGATTGAGGTGAGGGCACTCCACCGTAGATGGCGAGGACAACTCTACGCTACGGAATACTCCTCATTCGCTCGCGGAACACTGATATGGATTCGCCCGGGGACCCCGTGGGAGGCCACAGACACTGCGATAGACAGCGAGGGCAGATACACGGCCGCACGAGGCAGGCTAGATGGTCATTCTATCACACTGATATCCCTCTACTCCCCAAACATTGAACAAGCTGGCTTCCTGGCGCGGCTATCATCGACTATGGCACCTTGGCATGACACTTCGTGGATTATAGGGGGCGACTATAACTGCACTTTAGACACCACGCTGGATCGCTCCTTCCCGCCCCCCGCGAACGCCCCTACCAGGGGAGCCACAAAGGCGTTGCTGGAGTGGGCCGCGCAATGGGGCTTACACGATGTCTGGCGACAGCGCAATCCGGGGACACGGTCGTACTCCTATTACTCGGGCGCTCACGACTTACATGTCCGCCTCGACCGCTTCATGGCATCCACAGATCTCCTACCACATGTGACGGACGCGCAATACATGGGCCGCACACACTCAGACCACAACCCACACTTCATGTCCATAGCCTGGGCCCGCCCACACCCCCCTGTCCCCACATGGCGCCTGCAGCCAGCGCTGCTACTAGATGCGGCTTTTCGCGCTGCCCTACTCGAGCGTACCGTGCAATACTTTGAGGACAACACTGGCACAGCAACTGACTCGAGGGTGGAGTGGGACGCCTTCAAGGCCGTGATACGAGGCCACTGTCTGCGCACTCAGGGGCAGATCAGACATCAACTAGAGAGAGACCTCACCAGGCTGGAAGCGGGTTTGCTTGCGCGGGAGGGGGAGGCTGCGGAGGGGGACGAGGGCCCGCTGCATGATGCCCGCTCGGAACATGCACGCCTCCTGGAGCGACTTCGCAATGTCAACTATGCGGCGCACTCGGCGAGGACTCACCGCCTTGGTGATAGACCAGGCAAGCTTTTAGCGTGGCTGATTTCGCGGGATGCCCGCTCTACGCCAGTGACGGCTATACTGAGCGAGGGGGGGGAACTGGTGTACACGCAAGCTGGTATCCATGACGCTTTTACTGCCCACTATACCGCATTGTATCGCTCCCGACTCGCGGTTCCTTACGCTGCTATCACAGACTATCTCTCCCCTCTGCCGATGCCGCAATTGACTATCGCTCAGCAAGATGAGCTCGGCGCTCCACTGGAGGCGGACGAGCTTAGGGAGGCCATCTTTCAGCTCTCCAACGGGAAAACCCCGGGCCCGGACGGACTACCGGCTGAATTCTACAAGGCTGGCTCGGATATCCTAGTCCCGGAGCTCCTGCGAATGTATGCGGCGGCGGCGGAGGGAGCTGCCCTGCCCCCAACGCTGAACGAAGCCACACTGGTCTCTATACTTAAGCCAGGCAGGGACGGCACGCGGGTGGGCTCTTACCGCCCATTGGCTCTACTAAACACAGACTATAAGATCCTCGCTTCTGCACTGGCTAGGAGACTGGCCCCTCACGTACCCGCTCTTGTGCACCGGGACCAAAATGGGTTCGTCCCCACACGCCATACCTCCTACAACATCCGCAGGCTCTTCCGGGTACAGGAATACGCCACGCAGCAGTGGCCAAGGGCGGGATGCCTTATACTGGACTTGGAGAAAGCCTTCGATTCCGTTGAGTGGCCGTACCTGAGGGCAGTAACGGAGAAATACCAGCTGGGGGGGGGCTATAACGCCATGATCGCCCTGCTTTACAGTGAGCCGACCGTCCGGGTCCGCATGGCCCCATCCTCTCGGCCGCCATCCGGGTCCGCAGAGGCACCCGCCAGGGTTGCCCGTTGTCACCGTTGCTATTTGCACTGGCAATGGAACCCCTGGCTGCGACACTTCGGGCACACGGACTGGAATGGGGAATCCCATTGCCGGATGGCCTGCACACGGTGTCCCTATATGCAGATGACCTGCTGCTATACGTCAGAGACATGACCGCCATCCCTGCTTCCCTCGCTGACGTATTCCGCACCTTCGAAGCACTGTCGGGCCTGAGGGTTAACTGGGCCAAGTCGGGAGCCTACCCCTTTGGCCCGGAGACACCTGAGTGCGACGTCCGACTGGGGGGGGACAAGCTGCGGTGGTACCCCACCACCTTCCGCTACCTGGGGATACGGATCTACAGATCCCCGGCGGACGTCCTAGATGGGAATCTCCTCAGAGCGATCACATCCGTGCGTACGCAGGTTAGCTACTGGAACACCCTGCCCCTCAGCGTGCCTAGCAGGGTAGCACTGACTAAAATGATAGTGCTGCCCCGCCTATTGTACTACTTCGCAAACCTGCCCTTGTATGTGCCCGCCAAATTATTCCGCGACCTGGAGGTATTGCTGCGCAACCTCATCTGGAACAAGGGGAGGCCGCGGGTAGCACTGGCCAAAATGTACATGCCCACTGACTCTGGGGGCCTAGCGGTCCCCAATATGGAGCTATATTATCTAGCAGCGCAGATGCAATGGGTGGCGGGGTGGCTGAGCGGCAAGCAACTAGAGGACACTGCCTCGTATGTGGCTGCCTGGACGCGGACGCAAGTCCACACGCTGTTTCATCCGCTGACTCGTGCGCCCTGCCCCTCCCAGGTTTACCTGGCGGTGGCGCGCAGGTGTTTCCAGAGGTGCCTTCGCCTCACACGCGCGACCACACCGTACGCTCCGGAGTTACCATTATTGGGCATGCCTGGCCCGACGGGACCCCTCACGGAGGCCCATTTGGCAGGGTGGGAACAGGCAGGTGTAGATACGCTAGGTGACCTGTATGAAGATGGCGACTTGCTGACGTTTGCCGCCCTGGCTGACGGCACGGCGCTCCCGGCAGGACAGTTCCTCCTGCATGCCTCCCTCATGCAGACGCTCTCGGCTTCTTGGGGTGACATGACGACGGAGCTGCCGACACATACCTTCATCCAATATCTACATATTATGGGAAACGGCGCACATGTCATACACTGGCTGGTGCAGGCACTCCTCGCACATTCGCGACTGTCCACCTCGATACTAAGGGAGCGCTGGGCGACGGACAGGGGCAGAGACTGGACAGATAACGAATGGGCGATGATACTGGCCAGCCCGACTAATGTTCCACGCAACCCCCGCTTCAAACTCATACAATATTACATACTACAGCGAGCGTATCTCACTCCTGAGAAGATCAATAGATATTTCTCGCGGACGGATGCCGCCTGCCCACGGTGCTCGTCACCAGGAGCGGACCTTTTGCACATGCTCTGGCATTGCGCTGACGTGCAGACATATTGGAGCGACGTGCTGTCACTGATAGAGCGCGGCGCGGATGGACGGCTGCCACGCACGTGGGAGGCATGTATCTTGGGCCTGTACAGGCGCACAAAAGCGAATAGAGTACAGGCGCGCTTCTGGGACATGGGGCTTGTTACGGCCAAACGCTTGCTCACCAAGCATTGGAAGGCGACGGCCCCTCCGCACATCAGGCACTGGAGGGCATCCTTCGTCAACTGGGCGCAGGCGGAAAGTGCTGTGCTCCTCCGTGAGGAAACTGCGGGACTCAGACAGTACCCCATCGCCCACCTTTGGGATGGCCTCCTTGCCACCTTTCAGACGGCCTGCCGAACCCGTGGGATAACCTAAACACTAGGTGGGCACCGATACACTATTAGCTCGATGGCGACATATCTGAGACCCTGGCGGGGATAGCTCCCGGCCCCCCTCGGTCTGTTTATTCCCCTGGCACATCTCGTATACTGCGCGACAGGCTACTAATGTCGGATATTTCCTGCGCTGTGTCATGGCGCGCGCGCGGGACTCACCGCCGCTGCTGCTCGAGAGGGCGCACACACTAGTGACCCCTCCCCCCCTCTTCTCCCCTCCCCCCCCCCGCGACCAGCCACTCGACGCACTCCCCGGGCGGCCCGGTTTCGCCCCGCTGGACAGCCCCTATCTCCTCACACACTGCTGCAAGCGGATCTCCACTTTCCCCCCCCCCCCCCTCAACCCTCTTATTCTAGCCCCCACCAGAGTTCTCGACCCTGGCCTTGATCCCTAGGTTTCTGTTGCACACCCGGGGAACAGCTCGGCGACTGGCTACGCTCCCTAGCAGAGCACGTGTTCCATCACAACAACAGTCGCCACGCGCATCCTTGCGAGCTATGCTACAACCTCCTTGTCGCGCTCCAACCCACGCTACACGCGGGCCACCGGGACTCCGATGCCCACAAATCAGGGCACTTGACGGACAACCCTGCACCCAGCACACATCCTCCTGTGACCCTAGGGGCTAGCGGACAATGCTGCGCAGCGGGCTGCTACACAGCGCCCCCCTCACACGCAGACAATGCGCTTTAGCTGAGAAACGGCGCGACACATACCAGAAAAGCACCATCGCTTCGCTTATACGCAATGCACACACCTGAATCCTCTATCTATGTTCAACTGAACTCCGCCGCCGGACCTCCGGGTTGTCGGCTAAACGGCTGTGTTTAATCATTTGACTGTATGTGTTCGAACATTGCCGACCTGATGCTCTGGCGCAGAACTGTACATTGCCAATTGATGCAACTATGGTTAATAAAGGTTTTCAAAAAAAAAAAAAAAAATAGAGGGGGAATATCCACCTATCTCATGGGAAGAAGCCACAATTATGCTGATTCTAAAACCAAATAAAGACCCCCAGAAGATTGAGTCTTATAGGCCTATATCCTTACTAAACACGGATTATAAGATCTTCTCAGGAATAGTCGCTTCACGGGTCTCAAAGGTAATAACAGGGGTAGTTCATCCGGATCAAAGAGGCTTCATACCAGGGAGGCAGTTAAATGAACTAACCTTTCAGGTAATGGGGGCCATTGATTCGGCTGAAGCAAGAAATGCCCCATTGACTGTAGTGGCAATAGATGCTGCCAAAGCATTTGATCAGGTAAATTGGGCATACCTGTGGGAAACCTTAAACAGTTTTGGCTTTCCAATTAACTTAGTTAAGATGGTGAAAAACCTATACCTAAGCCCTAAAGCAAAAGTGCTAGTAAATGGGGAACTGACAGACTGGTTCGGTATCACAAGGGGTACTAGGCAGGGGTGCCCTATGTCCCCACTCTTGTTTACCCTATATATTGAGCCATTTGCTAGCTGGCTTAGAGAAGATACCTCAATTTTGCCTTTCAGGATGGGTGGGTTAGAAATCAAAGTAGCATTATATGCAGATGATCTGCTTTTATATATGACAAACCCCCAAGAAGCAATGCCAAGGCTGATAGAGAAGGCAGAGAGATTTGGTGAGGTTTCTGGGTATAAAATAAATAGGGAAAAAAGTGAAACTATGGAATGGAATCAGGAGGTGAGAAGCCAGGGGGCCCATAATCAAATGAGATATCTAGGGATACAGCTCAGTCAGAAATTGGAGGATATACCTGAAGTCAATTGGAAGAGAATAAGTAAGGAGGTAACGAGTTTACTTTCACAATGGGCAATCCTCCCCCTAAACATATATGGGAGGGTTAATCTTGTGAAAATGATTATTTTACCAAAAGTTACCCTTCTTTATAATTCTATCCCACTTTCCTTCAGAACGGCAGACATAGCGAAGGTTCAAGGTAAAATAGGAAGCTTTATTTGGGCGGTGAAAGGTCCAAGGATACCTTGGAAAAAACATAGAAAAGGGCTCACTGTGGGCGGACTGACATAACCCAACTTACTAACCTACTGTTATGCCTTTCATTTTAAAAACTTTCGAATGTTAGCAAGCAAGCCCGATAACTAATCATTAGTTTTATTATTTGAGGCCATGTTAAAAGATGTGGTGCAAGGCCAGACTCATTTTCTTTACAAATATGGTGATCTGAAGTTCTACAAGAAAGTAAGGTTAAAGATTTTAAGAGCTGCATTAGAGTTTTGGGACCACATTAGGAAGAAAATGAAGATACCATACTACGCAGCACAAGCCCCAATTTGGGACTCCCCAGATACTCCGGAGTGTTTGAAGTATCAACTTAGCCAGCTGTTGAGAATGGGAGGGTCTAAATAAATGGGGAGATCTGAAAAAGGAATTTAATTTAGTCAGCTGGGATGTACTTAATAATCTCACAAGAGGAACTTTGACAACGTTGAAATATTATCAGATATCCTCTTGGTGGGTATCACAGAGATGGCCCCAGGAGGAGCAAAATCCGAAAATGGATCAAGTAACCAGAACAGGTAAGTGGAAAAAAGAAATCTCCTTCTGGTATTGGGCCTTAGTGGATGCGGAGGACAAATTGGAGAGTGAAATCATGTATTTTTGGGGAGAAGAATACCGCAGTGAAGATATTAACAAATTTAGGTCTGAATTGTTTACTATTTCCCAGGATGTGGTAAAACCGGCATCCTTTAAAAGGAATCACTTTTACACCACCTATAGGGTATACTGGTCTCCACAAAAGTTATCAAAGTTACAGGTAACGTGTATAACTGTCCAAGATGTAAATATTCTGCAGCAGATGACAAGCACATGTTCATGGAATGCCCGGAAATTAAACTCTACTGGCTGGGAGTATGTGATGTCTTGGAAGAAGTGTTGGGGTTACCAATCGAAGTAAGTGTCAATTTGATATTTTTGGGACTTATGAATGACTACCACTTGAATGCACTTGTACAAAGTTTACATTTTTTGTGATCATCCTAGCTAGAATAGAGATATATGGACAATGGAAGTCAGAATTTCTGCCAACGTTTGCAGAATGCTTAAAGAATATCATTTGCACCAGTGACTCTGACATGGCGTGTGATTCAAAAAGCAAAGTTAAGATCTGGTCTGCTTTGATAGATTGGAGGGAGAAGGCAAGAGAGTCTTATGATTAAGCCAAGCTTACTGTTGATCCTGGCCTCCTTAGTAACATCCCGGAGCCCTCAAAGTGAACAGGAGTGGGAAACGGAAACAGAAATATCTTTGCTGGAAAGCTCTGTTCTCTCTTTTTCCCCTCCCCGGGTTGCCACAGGTTGACAAGGAGAGATAGGAGGAATCCGAACAAGAGCGTCGGCAGTATGAGGACACAAAAAAAAGAAGAAAAAAAAAGAAAGAGCCGTCAACAGCCGGCTCGCCCCCTTCATAGAAGAAAACAACATCCTCAACTCCTCCCAATCCAGTTTGAGGAAAAGCCACAGCACCAAAACTGCCCTCTTTGCTTTGACAGGAGAGACTGTGGCCCTCATCCTCCTGGACCTCTCTGCAGCTTTTGACACAGGTTCTCACCGCACCCTAGTCAGCAGACTACACAACACAGGAATCCGGAACAAGGCCTTTAACTGGATCTGCTCATTCCTATCTGACAGAATGCAGCGGGTCAGACTCCCACCCTTCCTCTCGGATCCCACACCGACCATCTGTGGAGTTGCACAAAAATCCTCCATCAGCTCTACCGGGATCAACATATATGGCCCTGTTCGCACCCATCATCAGATCCTTTGAACTCAACAATGAACCTCACCCCCAAACTCCAGAACATCCAGAACACCTCCGCAAGACTAGTCCTTAGGGGGCATCTTGACTGTTTACTCCGGTTTTTCAGCTGCAAACTCTGGCGGGAGCTTAAGCCCAGAGTCATCACCATCGCCAGACGCTGAAACGCTTCTTAGAGACGCCTTTTGGGCTGCTATCCACCCTGGTGGGACAACGAATCCCAGGGTGCACCAAGGGCCACAGCACTTCCACTACCGCAGGTGAGGGGGGGTGCTTCCATCGTGCTGCAAAGCGCAGCCTCTCCCCCGCGGCACGGGACGCGCTTAAACCATAGGGGGCATCTTGGCTGTTTACTCTTGTTTTTCAGCTGCAAACTCTGGTGGGAGCTTAAGCCCAGAGTCATCACCATCACCAGACGCCAAAACGCTTCTTAGGGATGTCTTTTGGGCTACCATCCACCCTGGTGGGACCACAAGTCCCACGGTGCACCAAGGGCCACAGCACTTCCACTTCTGCTACCGCAGGTGAGGGGGAGGCACTTGCATCGCTCTACAAAGCGCAGCCTCTCCCCCACGGCGAGGAATGCGCATGGGCCACGCAAAGCCTGGGCCAAAGGCGGGCCCGTCCTTGCCCATTATCATCCGTAGGAGGCTGGGCTGGACCACCCCCCTGATATCGTGACTCTGGAGCTGTCAAGTGTCTCCCCTAATGTAATCCACAGAAGGTACTCCTTACTTCACCATTATTGACACTACCTAGCAGTACCATTTTTGGTAAAAACCAAAAGGGGATCTTTGACAATGTATAGTTACACTGCCATTGACATTTTGATGTGGACCTTGTGCCTATAGTCTCTGGTGTCACTACATAGTGCTGTGTTATATTGCAGACTTTGTTGCCTTGTAAGTAATATATACAGCTGATTATTAGTTGCAGTAATGGGGAAGAGGAAAGAGATCGAAGCTGGGCAGGGAGGTGCTAGGAAAAAGCGATTAAAAATAAGGCCTTTAGCAACTGCATAAGGTGATGAGAGTGAAGGGAGGATCGATGAGGAAATTCTAGAATATATAGAGCATATTGTTAACGATTGTGAGGAATTGTTGTCATCACCCGCTGCAGCCCCTATTCCCCCGCCAGCTGGAACTCCCCTCATTAAAACCCTCCCTGCCACTGCTGGGTATAGTAACATCCCAAATCTATTCAAACTTGCTTCTAGGAAAACTAAATCGCCTGCAGTTGTAGCTGAGCATAACAGAGTTCCATCTAGTGTGCTGGATATGGATGGTCCGCCCTGCCCAACAGAAAATAGCGGATTGGAAGAGTTCCCACTACGCAATTGCTTTGCTGCCCTTGCTGAGGATTCACACATGGATACGCATTGTGTCATCCCCATTAATGCACCTATATAATCCATTACTCCAAGCTCAGATATTGTGCAGGGAGTAGGAGATGATAGTAGTGGTAGTACACCTTTGATTCCTGACCTCCTGACTGAAATAGCATCATTAAAAAACAGCATAGAGGCCTTAACCTCACTAGTTCCCAAAGTTTACCGAAGAATAGACGGCACCAATTAACTATATCCAATGCCAGCAGCTCTATCAAATGCTCTTTACACCCAGGTTGATCGTGTTGAGAGGCAGAATGTTTTAAATGAGAACCAAAATGGACATAAGACGATGATTACGGATTTAGATCTACACCGCTCCCAGACTACTAAGGTAACCACTAGTGCCCCTCTTGGGCAATATAGATCCCTTGAAGTGCAAGGCAAGGGAAATGTGGTTGCAACATGGGATAAGGTGGTACCTAGCACACCACCAAGACTAGCTTCGCAGGCCCCCAGTAGGGCACCTACATACTTCAAAGTCCCTGAGGCATCACAGGCCACTCAGGTATTCAACCTCAAGCAAATTATTTCCCCTCCAATCACAATTTTCTTGACTAATGTCCCTAAAGTCAACTCCAACTACCTTAGATATGAGAATGGGGATGTCTTAAAAAACAAAGCCAAACATTGGCTGATACATGTCCGGGGGTGCAGATCCTTAATAACGGAGGACATCATCCTCGCCAAGAGGTGCATCATGGCCCATAGCCCAGTGGATGCAATTGAACTAACATTAACCTCAAACCAACTAGTGCACGATCTAATTGCCTTGGAAGCAAGATCTCATTCTAATGCATTAACAAAGATTAGGCTGTCATCCCTGTCCAAAAGCAAGCACGCATGTAGCACCCCTGACTTCCCCGACGTCAACACTCACAGATTGATTGACTCATTCCCTCGCTTCCCAGTCCAGCAATGAATAGCCTTAGTATGGTCCAGACAACCCCTTAGCCACTTTCCATCTACACTCTGAGGGTTGTCCGGCTGAGCAAGAGCGGAGGAGTTGTTCCCCAGTAGAGCCTGACCATTCCCACTCACCATTGGCAGCGAATACTCACCCTCAGGCTGGTGATTCCGCTAGAAGGACTGACAGCCGAGTTGGGCCCATATTGGAAGTGTTGCCCTCTCCCCAGGTCCGGGTGGAACTAGTTAATGGGGATATGATGAACATCCTCTCATGGAACCTGGCAGGTATTAGTCGAAAGTGTAACTGCCCCTAATGGTTGGACCTGGTTTCCCAGGAAATATGCTTATTTCAGGAAACCTGGTCCCAGATTCCTATACATATCCCTGGGTTTAAGTCCTTTTTTAAACCAGCACTATCTACCAAAGCGGGGCGGGCATCAGGGGGGCTACTTATTCTAGTAAATCTTACCCTGAACTGTGAAACAAAAGAGCTGATTCATAATAATCTGGCCATTTTGGGGATTAGGTTAGCAAACGGGAATGAGCAAACTGTTGATATGTACAACGTATATGCTAGGAGCACCAGAGGTGGTAGTTTGACGACCCTTCTTGCTTTGGATAACCTATTGGATTGGGGGACAGGAATGGCAGCTATCCGCTGATAATCGGCTGCAATTTTAATGATACATTCGAACCCCTTGACTGGGTCGAGTCCTTTGATGTGTCCAAAGAGGATAATGTCCGGAGGGTACCCCCATTGGAATTACCTCCAATCAAAAAATTATCACACGCTGCCCTCCAACTGAATGTAATTTCCCTAGAATACAGGCTAAGGGCCACTAATGGTCGAACCAACTCTGACAGAAGCAGTGGAATGACCTTCACAGGAACAAATGGGTCAAGTCGGATCGACTACATTTTAGTGGATCTGACCTTGTGGCCCCAAGTTCAGGACATGTTCATACACCAGGCCTGTGATAATGATCATAACTCCCTACACCTATCCATTAGTCATCCATGGGGGAGTATTCAGCAGGATTTCACTGCCCCACTATTCACAAGGGAGTTGAGTGCCACAAATGATAATCATCGGCTTAAATGGCCCAAGGTCTTGGCAGACGAATTTAAAATGAAAAAGATTAATGAAGTTCTAGCTGAGCATTTAGTGACATTAGAATTAGAAAGTAGCGATCCACTCTCTATGAATACCTGTAGTGTCCTCCATGGAGCTTTTTTTGAGCGATTGGCTACCTTATTTTACATCCCCCCTGTAAAGATTAGATCCTTGCGGGGTAGTCACCATGGAGTAAATCCTTGGTACAACAAAAACTGCAGGCTAGCGAGAGCGAGACTGACCACAGCTATCAAAAACGGGGACCCAGCAAGCATCCGTGACTGCAGAAGGGCCTACAAACAGACACAGGGCAAAGCCAAAAAACAATGGGATGAAGGGAGATGGGAAGAGCTAGAGGAGGTTATTGGTCACCCTGACCCTCGACAATTTTGGTTGCTAGTGGCAAAAACAAATTTCCACCGCTCCCCTCCACTGTCCAATAACATCACATCATTAGAAATGTACAATCACTTCAATGAGCTATATTCTGATAGCCTTCATATGCACCCCAGCTTGGATGCCCATAGAAGCACAATCATATTTACCAGGAAAGAGATCATGAGTTTACATGCAAAAGGGTTCAGCACTATTTAGAAAGAGTCCATAATGTTTAAAGGAATTTCCAAGAAGTCACATTGATTTTCAAAACAATTCTTTTCTTTATTTGATCTTTTCTCAGGCATGGAATGTCACAGCCTTGATAGCACAAGAAAGCCATAGCCGACGCATTTCGTCTCCTGCAAGGAGACTTCTTCAGGGCAAACAAGAGATCTATTGCATGAAGTTACATCAATTTAAGAAAACGTTATATAGAGACCTTCAGTCAGTATAGGACAATACCCAAAAGATATATGTATCTCTGACTGTGTTATCGGTAACACTCGTGAATTAGTGATTCCATGCCTGGGAAAAGATCAAATAAAGAAAAGAATTGTTTCGAAAATCAATGTGACTTCTTGGAAATTTCTTTAAACATTATGGACTCTTTCTAAATAGTGCTGAACCCTTTTGCATGTATGTTCTGAAAGGACTTTGTCCTGATTGAGGAGCTCAGAGGGAAGTGTTCCTCGGTTCGTTGCACTATTCAAGTTTATGTTAAACGACACTATTCATTTGGTCAGGTGCGGTAATACAGCCTTCACCCTCTTCGTATTTGTTTAAACAAGAGATCATGAGTTCCTTAGATGACATTATTCCCGCCAAAGCCTCAGGCCCAGATGGCATCCCTGGCGATCTCTTTCGCGCTGATAGGGCGAACTGGGCGACATATTTTATAAACTTGGCCAATGATATTGTCGGAGGAGGAAGGATTCCGGATTTATGGAAGGGGACAGAAGAGATCCTAATTTTTAAAAAAGGGGACAGGTCTAAGCCCTCCAACTACCATCCAACTAGCTTGATAGATTGCGCCCAAAAGGTCTTCTGTCGCTCGCTCTTAACTAAAATCCAAACCTGGATGGATGAGAAGAACATCCTCTCTCCATTACAGGCAGGCTTTCGACAGAAGACCAGTACTATTGTTGGTTTTTCGCCTTCTCTTGCTATATTGGAAGGTGGTTAGGTTGGGCGAAGGCAGTCTATATCTTGCCTTCATAGATCTTAAAACCACCTTCGACCGTGTCCCCGGAGATCTACTTTGGCAAACGCGCATGAACATGGGAATGCCCCTAGAAATTTTAGAACCTTTGGTCAGCCTGCATGATGACAATTTTGCATGTGTGAGATGAGGCAACCGGGGGCAACTCACTGACCAAATTAAGATCTGGCGTGGGGTACGCCAAGGGTGCGTTTTGGCCCCTACTCTTTTTTCCCTTTATGTCAACCCAATTGTCGAACTTTTATGTTCAATTCTGGCTGATGCTCCCTCATTGGTAAACCAGAAAATATCTACTTTGCTGTTCGCCGATGATACTCTTTTGGTATCAAAAACTCCTATGGGTCTCCAGAAGCTTCTGGACCAATTTAAGGCCTTCTGTGATGAGAGGGGCTTGGTTATTAACACTACCAAAACCAAGTTGATGATAATGAACCCTCGTAAAAATTTTAAACGGAACTTGGTCTTAGATAATGTCCCATTGGAGAGGGTTAGCTCCTTTGAGTACCTGGGCATAGTGTTATCTGATAGCATGACCTGGAATAATCATCTGAATAAGGCGTCCCTAAAATTATCTCAGCTATCACGGGCCTTGCAGCGCAAGATTAATTTATCATATACCAAGCCCGTAGCCCCAGCCCTTAAACTATATAGCTCAAAGGTTGTGAGTACTGTGCTCTATGGGGCAGAACTGTGGGGTTCAGTGGATGCGACAAATTTACCAACAATCGAAAACAAGTTTCTTAGGAGTCTTGTAGCCCTACCTCAAAGCAACCCCCTCCTTCCGTTGAAACTGGACCTGGGAGTTTGGTCTATCCATGACCAAGCGAGTCTGCGCTCCTTGCTTTTTTGGTATAGGTTGGCAACCACTCCCGACCTGGCCCATTATGTTGCTGCTTTTAATGAAGTGTCTGCCCTTGACAGGAACAAAAAAATTGGGTTGATAAAATATGTCAACACTGTTCAGGCAGCTATTGGCCTCCCAAATGAGCCTGTTAGCTCCCCACCACTGTATCAAAAGGACCTTATAAAGCATCAATTTAGGTTATGGGTAGAGCAGACCACCTGCTCGAGGATTCGCCATGGTTGTTTAACTAATGTCTTTTTAGACATACAATCCTCTAAACATCTTGAGAAATATTTTGATATTATCAAAGTGCTTGAGGACAGGAAATTGTATACACAGTTTAGGTTTGGCTGTTTACCTATCAATGCTTTTACCAATCTTTGGCCATGTTTTCTTTGTATGTCCAGCTTATGACAGACCAAGAAGGAAATGGTTGGATCCATTATGTAGACAGTTGGAGACTCATAGCCAACTTGACGCCTTACGGATTTTAAGATCAGATACATGACCATCCTTTGTATGTGCCGTTGCAAAGTTTCTTGGTCAGCTTTGGGCCATTAGGTGAAGGCTTCTGTCTACTCTCCTGTGTGCTAGGGACTAGCTGCGGCAAAGACTCTGTGATTTGAGGGTGCTCTAATTTCCAGGATCCTGTCTTTAACTCCCTTTTTAAAAGTTCTTATCAAAACTTTTTATATCACTTTCACTCAAATTTACAAAGGCAATGGGGTCTCTATCGGAAGCTTCAGCGAGAAAACAGTGGAGATCGTTAGACATCAATGCACTTGTACTTTATTCTTGTTTTATCTATTGAATTTGGCTCTAATTGAGTATACACATAGCTAACGATGTATCTTAGTGATCTCTTCTGTTTTTACAAACTACATTATGAGATACTTGACCATTAGAACCTGGTGTATTATATACTTTTTACTGTGACAGCTGTATCGTGGGTTCCACTGTCAAGGAAGAATATGTGTGTATCTTTTATGGTTTTACAACCGAAATAAAGATTTTAAATGGACTAGTCCTCAACCTACCTCGCCACTGCCACATCACCCAACACCTGCGGACACTGGGTTGGCTCCCCGTCAAGAAGAGATTCACTTTCAAGCTTCTCACCCACACACATAAAGCCCTCTAAAATACTGGACCTGCCTACCTGAACCACTGCCTCTCATGCCACGCAACCCAAATATCCCTCCGCTCAGCCCAGCTCTCCCTTGCTACGGTGGTGTGCGTCAATAAGACCAGAAGAGGAGATCGTTCTGTCTCCTCCCTAGTGGCCAAGGCATGGAACACCCTCCCTCTCCACCTCTGACAGACAACAACACTCTCCAATTTCATGAAGGACCTCAAGACCAGGCTCTTCGATAAATTACTGTGAACTTCTGGGAGCTCCACCACCCCCCACCCCCAGCTCTGATTGATTTATTGAAAATTTCTGTGAGAGCTAAAATAAGGGGTCAGGGTGGGGATACTCTGACCCCCTGAGAAATGGGAGTATTAGTGACACAAATTAAGTGTCCAAAATTGATTTTAATAATCTAGCGTGATATTCGTGAATATTCGTGAATAATTCGTGAAAATGTGTAAAGAAAATATATATTTGTACAAACACTCACAAACTCACTAAGACACTTAAACACCCATTCATGTACCCACTCACATACTTATACATTCAGTCACACACCCACTCAGATACTTATGCACCCATTCACATACCCATTCAGGTCCTCATGCACCCATTACAGACCCACTCAAAAACTCATGCACCTACTTAGAGACCCACTCATAGACTCCTGCATACAGTCTCATACCGAATTAGAGATTTTTAGACCCACTCACAAACCCACGTGGGCACTCATGCACCCACTTACAGACTCAGAGAGTCTTGCAAACATGTACAGACCCACTCAGAGGCTCACTAACAGACCTACTCATGTGCTCATCTATGTGCTCACAGATCCACTGAGACACTCATACCCATTTACAGATCCACTCAGACACTCATACACTGACTCAGACACCCCTGCAGTCAATCCCAAAGTCACTTGTATATACATGTACCCACCCACTCACCCACTTAAGGCTCATGAATCCACTCACAGACCCACCCAGAAACTCACTCTCCCAGTCACAAACCCACTCAGACACTCATGCATGCACCCATTTACTTACCGACTCAGAGACTTATGATCTCACTCACAGAAATATTGATACACTCAAACACCCATATACAGTTCTACTCAGTCACTCCTACACCCACTCACGGACCTACTCAGAAACTCTCAGACCCATACAGTCACTCAGACACCCGCTCATAGACCCAATCAGAGACTTATCCACCAAGTCAGTTATACACTCAGAGACTCATGTAACCACTCACAGTTGCACTCAGAGACCCCACAACCAATCACAGACCCAATGTGATACTGATGCATCCACTCATAGAAGCACAGAGGCAGTCATACAGTTTGTTACAGAAGCATTGTTAGACAGATGCACCATCTTACAGATTCAATCAAATAGTTATGCAGTGAATGACTTACTGATTGGGTGATGCTTGCAGTTATAGATTACACTGAAAAAGTTATACACTGTTTCATAGAGATATTAAGGGAGTTATACATACTATTATACAGTCAATTAGATAGTAATGTGTTTAGTCTGTTAGTTATAATTCATTTTGCAGTTATAGGTTTTGAATGTGATTGGTGCTATTGAATTCCAGTTTTTTCTTTCTGTTTTTGCGGCGTCTTCGTGGTGATCGCGGCTACCGATATCAGTGCATCACCCAGCGTCATTGCAAAAACTGAAAATTGGTTTCCATAATTGTTTTTAATCAAACTCCCTACAAAAATGTGTCTTTAAAAAGTGCAGTAATAAACCCCTAGTGTCTAAAATACTGTAAAATGTGTGCATATATGTGTTTTACACCTCTTAAAAAAGGCACGATTGTCGCAGCTGCCGAAGTCATTGCTATGAGAAGGTGGCTTGGTATATCCTGTCCACTAATAAACGGGGCACCTTGTACCAATCCACACGACCCTTATGATGTTTGAGGTCAAAGATAACGTTTAGAAAGCTATCCCAGTGGAAGCTGTGGAGAGCAGCCTTCAGGCCTAATCTTGAAGCAATGTAAAGCAGCTTGTTTGAAAAGAATATCACCACACAGTAGTTATATAAAAATATTTATTTATTATATAACACTCTGTACTATCCTCTACACGAGGACAGAACACAAAGCACACAATAAAAGATCAATAGAACAGTTGTAAGTAGCACACTACACAGAGGGCTCCAGGGGGAGACCAAACTATATACTAAAATAGTGGTATAACAGTCACGACTGAGAGCAAGACAAGGTCTAGAGCACGTAAAATCACTGGGACCCCAAGGAACCACCCAAGGTAAGTAGACAGGGACCCCACAGAGGCCGGGTGCAGTGTTTGAACACAACCGCTGGCTGCGTACAATTCTATGGGGAAGTGGCAGTTACACTTTTAAAGTTTAAGGACCCTTCTAGGAGGACTTCGAGCAAACCCTTTGTAACTTAGGAGTTTGGAGAGCCACCCCAGCCGCGCATACCACGGTACCTGAGTTACCAATCCCTGAGGAGCTGGGTGCATAGGTCTGAAGTTGTGTCGGAAACTCTCGTCGTTCTCAATAGAAGGCTGTGAAGAAGCACTGCTGCTGTGAAGGTGAAAATGGTCCGGTGGAATCCAAGCTTGGATTCTGGAAGGAAGGAACCTGAAAGCAGGGGAGACAGAGTCTATGTCACTTCAGAGTGACCAGAGGCTCAGGAGACGAATGCCCACTGATGTCGCTGCTTCAGGTGCGAATAAGGGATGCCTGACTCTGCAGCCACGAGGACCAGGATACATAGAGGATGACCAGGAGCCGGAGGTGAGCTGTTCCACGATGGATGTCGAGTGCTGAGGGGTCGGTGTCCGGCGGGAGCACCAACAAGCCTTGGCAAAAGCAACCCACACAGGAAGGTAAAGCAGGTTACGATGTGGACCAGCAAGGTCCTGGAGACTCACCAAGCAATGGGGAGTCAGGTCACGTCTGTAGCAACCAGGAAAGTGCATAGGCTGAATGGCCAGGAGTCACGAGGGGACCTCGAACAAGATTGCAAAGGACCAGCCCACGAAGCACACCTTGGGAGGAGGCCAGAGTTCTTTGGTGTAAATACTGCTCAGGGTCAGGACTACATGGAGTCCAATGCACAAGCTCGGGAATTGACAACAAGCATATGCACTTGCAAATGGACGCGGTGCAAAGGGGTTCAGGTTATGCAGTTCCCACAAGGGATATTGGCCTTGAACTCGGTGAGAGGGCATATCAACCTCAGGGACCTTTGGAAACCCACCTCCTGTGTTGCTGAAATCGTCAGGGTCTGCTGGAGCTCAGGAGCAGCAGACCGGTCATTTGCGGTTAGGTTCCTGTGAAGCAGGGGAGTGACTCCTTCACTCCAAGGGAGATTCTCCTGTTGTCTTAAGTGCACCAAAGGTCCTGTATGGAGCAAAGGCACAAACTAACTTCTGACAAAAAGGGGGTCGAGGTCCAGCGAAGGTCAAGGTGTCCAGATGGTCGAAGGTCATTGGTTTCTTCTTGTAGAATCTTGTCCACATAAAATCTAAAGTCTTACAGCCAGGTAAGCCCTTTTGTATGCACGGGAAAGGGTTGGACAGATTCAGGGGACACTCCTAGGGGAGGGGCAGGACAGAGGGGTGGCTACGCCCATGTCCTTTGTCCAGTTTCATGCCAAAGCAGAAGCCAATGGCTCCCAGAACTGGTTTGAGCTGGACTATGCACAGGGACATCAAATGTGGCCCAAGTGCAGACTTTCAGGCACTCTCAGAGTGCACCCACCCAGCCCCAATACACTAAATCCTGTATGGGAAGTGGTCACATCTCCCTGTGACAGGATGCCTATTGTGCTGCCTTCCTCTGCTTGAGCTTGGCGCAGCAACAGGAGGGCAGAAACGTGTCTCTGGTTGGCAGCATCCATTTTGTGCTGTCCGGGTCAAAAAGGCTTGCACTGGTACGTCCAGTGACCCAACGAAGCTTGCTTCAGAAGGGTGGAATCATACCTCCCACACCAGTTGCTGGTGTGGAGTCATGATTCCAAGGTGTTTGATACCAAAAACAATATGTTTCTATGCAGCCGTTTTCGAGATAGCATTTACCGCAAAGTTATAACACACCTCTACCTATATGTCCGGCTGAGTCACAGACAACCTGGAAGAATGGTCTCTGAAGGCTGCAGAGAGGCTCTGCTCATGCAGAGGCACCCTCTCACATAAAACCCAGCACCCTGCCTTCAGGATTGTTAAGGCCTGCTATAGGGGTGACTTATAATTTTTAAGTGTAGTGACAATTAGATATAGTGAACCTATATCTAATGTAAGTGGTGCAAGCACCATCTTACACAGGCTGCAGTAGTAGACCTTGAGTACCATTTTGCATGGCCTCTCATGGGTGGCATAATACTTCAGCCCATGGGAGGCCTCTGGGTTACCTATGCCCTGGGTTCCTGGTGTACCATATACTAGGGACTTATAAGGGTACCCCAGTATCCAATCTGGAGTGTACCAAAGTACAAGTATGTCAACTTAAGGGAGAAAGCAGCTAGACTGGGGTCCTGATTAGCAGGATCCCTGTCAGACTAGTCAAAAACAGTGAGACATCAAACACAAAAGTGGGGGTAACCATAAGAAGCAGATACTACTTTCCTACAATTGCGACTCTGTGATTGTGAGAATGGGAAGTAGAGTTCATACACAGCTTTTTAAAAAGTTACTACAAATATATGTGTACAAGCATGTTCATTATATTAACAATGTGTGTATTGTAAAATTAGAATTAATTTTGTAAGTTATAATTGGTGATCATTGAATGTTTGCATTTGCTTAGCCATTTCTCGACGTGATCATGATGATCGACTGATATTAAACCCCACATGTAGATCATACAAATTAATATGTATAAATATGTGTTATACACTTCACCAAAAACAAGCGTTTGTCGCGGATACCCACATCATCATGACATCTGGCATCGCAGCGATCACACGAAATACCAAGTAAAAGGATTTTAATAGAAAAATTCTTCCACAAGTTGGGTTTAAAGAGTATATCAATGAACAACTTGTGTCAACTATTAATTAAAATATGTGTAAATATGTGTTCCCGAGTTTTAAAAAACAAGCCCACTACCAAAGACCCCAAAGACCCCGGGGCTACAGAGTCACCTTGAATATATAAAACACCACAATTAAGAGTTTTTTTCACAAAGCCTTCACACAAACTCAAATATAAACTTTACATTAATAAAGAACTAGTCCCTGCTATTAATTCAAATCTGTCTATGTATATATTTAAGACTTCCTCAAAAACATGCAACATCACCGCGGGTATTGCGACGTTGTCACGAAAATAAAAAATGTAAAGAATCCACTGAGGAAGATATAAGGTTATAAAAATACATGATATAGAGCCATTTTAGATAGAAAATACAGTTTAAAAACCTTAAAATTTCAAGAAAAAAATCACAAGGTTAAGGGATATTATAGTTGGGAAATAAAATTTGAAAAATCTTGGAAATTCATTGAAAATAACAAAGGTTATAGAAACATTATAGTTAGGCTATAAAATCTAAAATAAACCACAGAATTTGACTGAAAAAACAAAGGTTACAGAGACATTGCAGTGATATTATCAATAATGTCATACAAGATATCATGACTGATGTAACCTATGGGGGTATTAGCAGTGCATGGTGAGGGCGCAATTATTAGGTACCTTAGGGCACAAGTTATAGGTTCTTGGGATAAGTCTAATTATAACTGCTGAATTTAAAGGGTTTCATATTTTCCTTTACATCCAAATAGAGGCAGAAATCTACCCGGGGGACTGGATTTATATAGGGAAGATCTTGTTTTGAACTGCAAAATGTTTTGAATAAAAACAAAACAAGATGCATTTCCTTTGTAGTGTAGGTCAGTAAATTAAGGAGTGAGCGCCGGTAAACTCCATTTTTGCCAAACTCTGAGCTCCAAGTGGAGTGTCTTAACTCTACAAACTCCACAGGCAAAGGAGCAGAGTTTGGTGCCAACCTCCCCATACAGTGACTTACACATTAATTTCCATTTAAGTAGTATAGATGACATTGCAAAACATTTGCTGGTGTCTTCTTTAACACTTTATAATTTTTTTCCTGTTGGTGAATATTAAAGTGGTCAGATGTATTACTTTAATTTAAATTATGCGGGACATGATACATGTATACATAGAAAATTTATAGACACTTAAAAATGCAATTGCACAATAATTTAAATTAAAACACAAAGGGCCATATGTAGATAATTCCTATTTACCGATTCCTAAATACCGAATTTTACCGATTTGGTATTTATGAATCGGTAAATAGAATGTAGGTAAACATTCGGAAATTTTTACCGATTCGGTAATATTCGTTATTACCAATTCGGTATTTACCGAATCGGTAATAAGGAATACCTTACTATTCATTCCTATGGGCCTAGAGGCCCGTAGGTATG
Organism: Triturus cristatus; assembly: GCF_964204655.1. Taxonomy (NCBI): domain Eukaryota; kingdom Metazoa; phylum Chordata; class Amphibia; order Caudata; family Salamandridae; genus Triturus; species Triturus cristatus. The sequence continues at coordinate 1,112,320,428 of NC_140582.1, read as the reverse complement.
AATAGGAAGCCATTCACTATTACCGATTCGGTAAATACCGAATCGGTCATAGGGGGAGCATATTCAAGGGTGGCAGGGTGTCACATTGACACCCTGTTGCCCCCCTGAATCGTGCATGTGTGCACATGTGGTGCACATACATGCCCTAAGGGCATGTATGTCTGCCACATGGCACCTTGAAAAAAGCTAAATTATTGCTTTTTTAAAGGTATTCGGTATTTACCACCAACTTGTAGTTGGTGATAAATAACGAATCCTGAATGCAAAAATGCACTCACTTGAGTGCCTCCTACATACTTTTTACGGATTCAGTATTTTATCGATTCCTTAAAATAGGGAATCGGTAAATTACTGAATCCTAAAAACCTGCCTCCTACATTAGAAAGGGCTAAATACCGGTCGGTAATGGGAAAATTACCGATTTTCGGCCGTTTTCGACCGGTATTTACCTACCTACATATGGCCCAAAGTTAGCTCTTTCTGTGACCAGATATAGTGGTTCTAAAAAGTACTGGTTTTTGTATGGATTATTTTGAGCAGTTTTACATTTTTTTTATTTTTTTTTGGGAAAGGTTTTAAAAAAGTTAGTAAAAGGTGTAAGGGAAGGGAAACTTGAAGGAAGCAACTTGCTTCAGTCTTTCAAAACAATGGAATGTTGAATGTATGGGACACATTGTTTTTAACAGCTATGGATAGTAACTGCATCCACGTACTCAGCCACAGAAGTCATATTAAGTCACACAGGCATGTGAAATTTTCTGCAATAAGTCACCATCTTGGAAAACATTGTGCATAAATCCAGGGATAGTGATCATGTCCTAAGGTGCCAAAGGTTGTGCAGATAGTCCTTCTGCTGCTGATGCTCCATCTTCTTCCTTTTCTCACATCATCCTGTTATATGTGTGCTGGTAAATAGTTTTCAAATAATTCCACATGGACGAAGTTCAATGGGAATACTTTTTCGCTGTTCCACATGACAATTTCTTTCTGTAAATGTTGCACTGGAAAATGTTTTTTATATGTCTGACTCCTTTCTGGGAGTTGGCATATTTTCTTCTTCATGTTAAAGCAGATCAGGGCGTCTCCTCTCTTTAGTTGAAAAAATAGTTGTATTCCAACAATGTAGTGTTGCAGCAATGCAAACAAACACAGTAGAGCACTGGGTTTCAGTGTTCTCCTCAGAGATCTGAAAACCAAATGACTGAGTTGGGTTGTGGTTTGTAATATACATGGTTGGGGACTTACTGTAGCCAATCTGAAGTTGAAGTTTGGGTCTGTCCTTGGCATCATGGTGGATCCGCTGTGCCTTCACAGCAGATCTGCTGATTTGCTGAACTCGTAATATAAATAAATATGTTGTAAAACCCACATAGGGTTCCAAATGTTAATGTATGTTTTTTTTTTTTTACTGATATTAATGTTAAAATTGGAGAGGCCTGCATACGATATTATAACATTTTTTAACGATTTGTCGAATGAGCAGCACAACTGCGATTTCATCACAGGAACCAGTAACCACAAAGTACTCGACCGGGCTACCCTGTAGAATTTGCAGTGGATCAGCAGATCCATAAAATGATTAAAAACAAGTGAGAAAAACTTACTGTATTGCATTCAATCAGCACATAAGTTAGATTGCTGTGGTTAATAGTTACTTTTAAAATGCATAATAAGAATAAATGTGTAAAAAAAATTGTTTATACACTTGTGAAAATATATATTACTAAATTGAATTTATAGATGACATTTAGTAAAAATTTATATTATTAAAAAATGGTGATATTCACTGAAAAACTATAGGTTACAAGAAGCGAAGCAGAATTGCTTTTGGACATGGGGAGCTGCATGTTAGCAGCTCCATTTGTTCAAAAGCAATGCTGACTCCTGCAGAAGGCGGGGAGCCGGCTGGGACCGTTGGGGCATTGGGGCAGCCCCACGGTCCCCAACATGAGGCCAGGCCCCGGGGCCGGAAGTGGCTCGGGAAGGGGGTACGGAGCCCTCCCTCTCTTAAACAAATGAATTTTTTAAAAAGAGGCCAGTCCCCGGGGGATGGGGTCCCCTGGGCCAATAGTGGCCCAGGGGAGGGGGCCATGCACCCCCTCCCTTTATTTAAAAAAACCAAGAATGGCCGGGCTCCAGGGGATGGGGTCCCTGGGCAATATTGGCCTGAGGAGAAGTTCATGTGGCCCCCCTCTTTTGAAAACAAAAGAAATTAGTGGCAGGCCCCGGGAGATGGGGTCCCTGGGGCCATTAATGGCCTGAGGAGGGGGGCCACGCAGTCCCCCTGCTTATTTTTTAATATGTTGGCAGGGGATGGATATGTTGGCAGGCTCCAGGGGATGGGGTCCCCGGGGCGAATACCGAACAATGCAATTTGGGTGGGCGTTTTTCTTTCGAGTTTGGAGTCGCAACTCCAACGTGGCTCTCAGCGCGGTCCCGTGTAACATCGCACTGGATTAGTGAATTTACCTTAAATGAACAAATAAGTAGTATATATTTTAGAAAGTACTCTTATTGAAGTAAATGACATGATTGCAATTGATATATATGTTAAAAATAAATCAAATAAAAAATTACTAGTTAAACTCGAAAAGTGTGTTTTGTTGTTGTACATTAAATTCATGCTTTTGCGGATTCGCGCAGGGTGCACGGATCAATATAAAATAAAAAATAAATATGTATGTGTAAAAAAAGAATTATATTCAGTATTATGTTATAAGGTGGCTCTAAAAAGAGCCCTTGTTTTCATTTTGAGTTTCATGTAGCTGTATGTAAGTGCGGATGCAGAGCTTTAGGTTGTTGAGAAAGACTCTGTTCCCTTGATCTGTGAAGTGTACTCCATCACTTCTGTAGATGCCGTTCATTTCAAAACGTAGATTGTTGTTATAGATGGAGCCCATCCTATGGTCTCTGAGGTAAGCAGAAATTGCTTTATTGACATTCTTTCTAGCTTTCTCAATCAGTGGACAGAATTGAGTTGACCACTTCCATTTCTGTCTTTGGCATATATTACAGTATACATAGACTGTTTGAGGCAAAAGCAACATCAACTGTGCAAAGGTGTCCTTCATTGGCATTTCCATACCTACCCCAGTCCATGTGCTTAGGCCATATCCACCACAGTGCACAATCATGAGGTCAGGGGGTTGGAGATGCAATAAGGTTTTAACCAAAGGCATCAATTGGTGCCACTTTAATCCTCTCCATGCAATCCATTTAATATCCACATTTTGCAAAGCTAGGTCTTTGTCAATACCTCTGCATTCAGCATACCCTTTGCACCAGAAAACATAGCTGTGTCCAACAATCCACACTGTAAGTATCTTGAAGTGATGTCTGTAAGTAATGAAAAGATGTCTGGAGTTGAGGTAGTCAGTTGGTAGAATGAGAGGTGGTAGAATGAGAGGTTCTTTCTTGGGAATGGGGTGGGCTGAGAGGTGGCACAACACGGGGGCGCTCCTTCAGTACCTGGGTTTTTTAAAAGGGGAAGGGCGTTCTGCTGCAGCTGCTAAGCTGCATGTGGCGGCGATCTCTTTCTTTGCCCAGATGAGCGACAAGGGGGATCCCACTAACATTTTTACGATTACGAAGGCTCTGAAAGGTTGGCAACGCCTCCAAGGGTCGGCCCCAGACAGGAGGCAGCCAATCGGGGTGGAGCTCCTGACATCATTACTAGGGACCCTCCCCGCAATTTGAAACACCTAAGGGGAAGTGTGGTTGTTCACTGCAGCATTTTCATTGGCCTTCTATGGAGCATTCAGGATTGGGGAATTAGTTGCTCAAAGCAAACTGGATGTACTCGGCGGCCTGCAGTTTGACTGCATTAAGGTGAAGAGGGACACTACTGATATCAATTAGGAAGTCCAAGATGGATCAGGAGGCACGATGTGATGGGGTAGTACTACATCGGGCACATGGTAACCCATGCTGTCCCCTCTCACATGTGGAGAGTTAGCTGCAGGTTAGACCCTGTGACAAAGGGGGTCCTTTGCTAACACACGCGGATGGGGTCCCACTGACACATTTTCAATTTAAAAGAGTACTGGACATGGCAATCCAGAAGGCTGGTTTGAACCCAGGCTGTTTTCGAACTCACTCTTTTAGGATAGGGGCTGCCACTGAGGCGACAGCCAGGGGTCTACCTAGCAACAATGTACAAAGGATTGGGATATGGTCCTCCAATTGTTATAAATGCTATGTGCGACTACATATGCTGTGAGTGGGATATTTTACCAGACGCTGATGCATGTGTCTTTCTCTGCTTTCATTACAGTTTCTCAAACCTGTCACGCAGGGGGTAAACTGAGGACACCACAACAGCAGTGTTGGGCGATTCAAGGACCATCAGCACCAGAGAAAGGACCACCAGGATTGTTGGCCACTCATATGTAAGGTGTCTGTCTAATTTTTTCATTACAGGAAATTATAAAGACAGGTCACAGCAGGCCGGTTTTGAGATAGCATTGCATGGGAAAGGGGGGCTCTGCTTCAGTCAGTTCAGGGGTATCATACTAGACTTATTGAGGAAGGGGGGGTTCCTCCCAATATTATTGTTCTGCACTTGGGGGGAATGACCTAGCAAACCTGGGAAGAAGAAGGATGGTAGAAACTATAATCTCAGAAATAGGTTGGTTGGTTGGTTAGCCAAGACATGCCAGGTCGGGTGGTCTCAGATGATACACCAATTCCACTAGAGGGGAGGGTAATCTGTAAAGGCAGTAAATCACTCCACGAGGAGAATAAATAATAAAATAGAGAGATTGTTCAGGGCTCCTCACCTGCAGACCATTGCCCAATGGGTGCATTAGGGGTGAGCTTCCTAAAAGACGGTGTGCACCTGTCCAAAGTAGGCAATGAAGTGTTCTTAGAGAATATATTGGCATGGTTGGGTGGTTTCAGTATCAGTGGATGACCTTCTAGTGAGCGCAGGGGGGGCTAGACAGTTGGTCAACTATGCTAGCCTGTGGCGGTAAGGTCATGATTGGTGAGCAGTAAATTTAAGGTCCTTAGATGGCGGCGCCATTCTTGAATGGGGTCGCCCAAGTGGGAGGGACAAGTGGTCTCTCCTAGATCTCCAGGGGCAGTTGGGTACCGGGGAGGAGGGAGTCACGCCTTCTCTAGGCTGGTTGGCCAACCCGCACGTGCACAACGGCGCCAGTAAATGGCACACAGCTGGGGGGAAGTACCCTCACGGAGAACTGGAGGGCGTGGTTAGAAATTGATAAGGATCTGACACCAGTTATTGACCTTGCCGTAGGCCCAATTAGGTACGCAGAAAATAAATACTGTAATGATTATTAAAGATATGTTAGATACGGATAGGAAACCTTTGTATTAGAGTTATGTTAAGGTTAGCCATCTGACATCTGTACTTATCAATTGTAATCAATGTAATGTATATTTTCTGCTAAATTATGTGAATATTGTACATTTTGATAAATGTTTATTAATCTTTGTTTAATAAATACGGCCGGGGCTTTTATGCTCCCCGCATCCAAACTTTTCTCCTGTCACTTTCTGCGGCTTGAGAGGGGAGGTCAAAATGCTTTTTTTTTTTTAAAGTAGAGAATTGATTGGCTGTTTAAGAACATTGTATATTAAAAAATAGGGTTCATTTTACTTTCTTTAAAAAGCATGTTTCTTATTGGTTAGTAAAAAATGTTTGAAAGGTCCTGTAGATAGGATAAGGTCATATTTTGGAAAGTCAACCACACCTGCTGTTTGCAACATTGGGTAGTGAACTTGAAAATATGGTGAACTTGTGACCTGTCAGTTAAGTTGAATGCTCCAAGAAATGTTACTATGGAAACTGGCATTAAGCAGAAAGGGGGTAGGATTGAAACTTAACTGTCGACTTAAAATGTGAAAATGTAATTTATACATAAGTGAAATCTTATTAAAGTAAGATTTCCCAAGTCAGTAGTATCTTTAGAAGTGGTGTGTTCTTGAAAAATAGTGGTATTTTTATTTGTAATATATTTTTGAACATCCGTTTGGATTCGCTGCTCCATCGCGTTGGTGCACGGTGGAGTCACAACTTCAAAAAATTCCAGAACCAGTTTGGTCATTTTAGAAGTCAGTTGGTAATGGTTAATATGTGTAACCAATAGAAATGTGTTTTACAATTTGAAATAATGTAGGAAGCAATGTGATTTGTTACTTAAATTTAGTTGTGTGGAGAAAGAGCGGGAAACTTTGCTATTACTGGTTTTGCCTTGCTGAGAGCAGTGCATTACATTTATTGTGTGCATAAGACAATCTCTTATGTGTTTCTGATATTTCATATTCTACAAATCAATTTGGAAGGTGAGTTATAAATTAGTGAGGTGCATCATGTGGCAGCTATTTATTTTTTTAAGTTTAATAATTAATCAAGACCTTTTATGTTTGAAATATATTATTCAATGTAGAGATGTTTATAGTAGTTTGTTTTATTGTAGTTAAATGTTGTTTTAAATAGATTCTGTATTGTATTATGTGTATATTGGCTTATGGAATAGTGATTATTGTAGTTTTTTTAGTGTGTGGTTTTGCACATTTGTAGTATACCACTTAATTTTCGTTGTTGCTTTAAATTTGGATGTGGAGTCTGTCAAGTTTTAAGGTGTGCATGGACTTCTGTCTCAAGTATGTTCCTACTTGTATATGTATTTTCATATGTCTAATACATTTGATGGTGCATGATATATAACAAAGATGTTTTGTTGCTTTTTATGTGGTAGGCTCAAGACTGTGATTACTAATAGAATGGTTATGATGCAGTACAAAAGTGTGGTGCAAAAGATGCTGACATAAGGTGTTATTAATTAGACTTCTTGTTTAAGTTTTTAGAGAGGTACAGTTGAAGCATGCTGCATGCTTTTTAATGCTTGCTTGAAATTGTAAGTTTGTTCTGTGAATTTTTAAGGTTTGACTAGTGTTATAGTACAAACATATTCATGTATGGTTTTAGTAATATGGGGTGAGACTTTTACAAAAGATATGTGAAGGTTTCCTACTTTGTATTTGGGTAGGTGTAATATTATATGTAGGTGTAGAATGGTTAAGCAGTAGCCTGAAAGTGAGGTTTGAGATGTTTGCAGAGATGTAATTTATTATAGTAATTTGTATGATGTGAAGAAAGTTATATTTCATATATACTGTATAATGTTCAGTGTTTGTTTGAAAATTGAAGTGTACTCTAGCGAGTTTTGAGCTGTGCATGCTTTTGTGACTGAGATATGTGTCTACTTGCTCATAAACCTATAAAATCACCCAGACACTACCTTTGTACTTCTGTAATCACTCAGGCAGTACCTTAGTACTTCTGTAATCACTCAGGCAGTACTCATGTACTTTTAAAATCACCCACTCACTTTTTATGTATTCCAGTAATTCTCTAGATATTACCCCTGCAGGCATGCAATCACCCAGGTACTAGTTATGTACTACCCCTACGGTGAGGCAATCATGCAGGCTGTACCTATGGAGTCATGTAATAACCCACACACTACCCTTGCAGTCATAGAATCACCCAGGCCCTTCTGTTGCATTCATCTATTCACCTAGGTATTACTCGAAAGCTCATCTATGTGTTCAGGTGCTATTTATACACTTATACATGCACTCAACGTTTATGTTTGCACTCATGCAATTAGCCAGTCTCTATCCATCTTCTCTTGCAATTATCCAGTGCTACCCTTGCACTCATACAATCACCCAAGCACTATGCATGGAGTTTTAGAATCACTCTGGCAGATCTATTAGATGTAACAGCTTCTAGGTTTCACTATGTTCCAGAAATATTGTATATCTATTTGTTTTAGATTTGAAAAGGTAGATACGTATGTATGCACGCTTTTACCAATATAGAAAGATTTAGGGTTGAATCATGTAATCGTGTGGTGCTTTATATTTGGCTAGGTCCAACACTCATGCAGTTATAAAAAAATACCCAAGTACTACCTATGCAGTTTTCAAATGATCCAGGCACTACATATTTTGCTACTGTAATCATTAAGGCATTATTGCTGCAGTCATACAATCATCTAGGCACTACCTGTGCACTCATGCAATCACCAAGGTATTACCCATGCACTCTTTCAGTCATGTAGCCACTACTCATGCATTATATATTTACGCAGGCAGTAGCGTTGCACTCCTTCAATCACTGAGGCACTATCCATGTACTTATGTAATCACTTAGCCAGTAGTCATCCTGTTAAGAAATCACCCTGGCACTACATGTACACTGCTTTATTCACTCAGGCTCTACCTCAGTAGTCCTGCTATCACACACTCAGTAGCCATGGAGTTATAAAGTCACCCAGTCACTTCTTATGTAGTTATGTATATCCCCAGATATTACCCCTGTAGTCATACAATCACCCAGGTGTTACCTATGTACACCTTTAATCCCACAGACATTACCCCTGTACTCATGCAATTACTAATGCATTAGGTATACAGTGCATTATTCAACCAGCCCCTATCTTTCTACTCTTTCAATCACACAGGCACTACTCTTGTACTTATGTAATCAGTCAGCCAGTACGCATGCACTTATAAAATCAGCCAGGCACTGCCTTTGCACAAAGAGAGGTGCACAAAGAGGCAAGATATGTACGGAAAGAGGCATGTGGGGTGCAAAAAGAAGCAAGAACAGTGCAGAAAGAACCAACAGAGGTACAAAAAGATGCAAAAGGGGTGGAGAAAATGGTAGAAGGGGTGCACAAAGAGGCAAGACAGGTACAGAAAGAGGGAGGAGGGTTGCAGAAAGAAGGAACAAAAGTACAGCAAGAGGCACAAGAATTGCTGAAAGAAGCAACAGAGGTGTAGGAAGAAGCAAGAAAAGTACGAAAAGAGGCAAGTGAGGTGCAGAAAGAAGCAAGAGCAGGGTAGAAAGATCCAACAGAGGTGCTGAAAGAGGCAAGTGAGGTGTAGAAAGAGGCAAGACATCTGCAGTGTAATCAACAGAAGTTGCTGAAAAAGGCAAGTGAGGTGCAGAAAGAAGGAAGAGAAGTGCAGAAAGATGTATCAGAGGAGCAGAAAGAGAAAAAGGGTAGAGAGAGACATATGAGGGATACAGAAAAAGGCAAGAGAGGGGCAGATAGAGGGCAGATGGGTGCAGAAAGAGGAACGGGGTAGAGAAAGAAGCAAATGAGGTGCAGAAAGAGGCAACAGACATATATAAAAAGGGAGGAGAGGTGCATAAAGTAAAAAAGAATTGCAGAAAGAGGTACATCTCTCATGCCTTTTTCTCTATCCCTTTTCCTTCTTTCAGCACCTCTTTTGCTTCTTTCTGCACCTCTCTTGCCTTGTTCACCACCTCTGTTGCTTTTTTATGAAGATTTCTTGCCTCTTTCAGCAGCTCTGTTGGTTCTTTCTGCATTACTCTTGCTTCTTTCTGCACTTCACTTGTCTCTTTCTGCATTTCTCTTGCTTCTTTCTACACCTCTGTTGCTTCTTTGACCAATTCTCTTGCCTCTTTCTGCAGTTCTCTTCCTTCATTCTGTACCTAAGTTGCTTCTTTCTGCACTTCTTTTGACTCTTTCTGCACCCTTCGTGCCTCTTTCAGTACCTCTGTTGTTTCTTTCTGCACTTCTTTTACTTAGTACTGTACTCCTCTTGCCTCTTTCTCCATCCTTTTTTTGTTTTCCTGCACATGTATTGTTTTTTTCTGTACTGCTCTTGCCTCTTTCTACACACCTCTTCCCTTCTTCTGTACCTCTGTTGTTTCTTGCGGCAGTGTTCTTGCTTTTTTCTGCACCTATGTTGCAGTCCATTTTCTAACATGACTTAAACATCACTTTGTGATTATGTTTTACTATTTCTGTACTTCTCTTGCCTCTTTCTACACATCTCTTACCTTCTTCTGTACCTCTGTTGTTTCTTGCAGCAGTGTTCTTGCTTTTTTCTGCACCTATGTTGCAGTCCCTTTTCTAACATGACTTAAACGTCACTTTGTGATTATGATTTACTATTCTAGTAATGCTCAAAGTGTTGGGCCGAGGCAAATACTTAAAAAACATATTCCGAAAACCATATATGCATTTGTTTGTACCTTTTAAATAGAAGGTGTTTCTTTAGTAATAGATAAGGAAATGTGTATATAATTATTCCAATACTATTAAATTATTTTAAAATGTTTTTTCTTTTAGATATCCTCCATCATTATTAAGAAATATTTGCTATGGCAAGAAAATTTGAAAAGAAAAGACAACCAAAAAAACAGTACTATTAAAAGGAGAGATAAAAGCAGAAATAAGTTGAAGTACAACATGTGACATTGAAGAAAAGGTCTTCTGGTAAGAGAACTAAAACATTTGTTAGAAGACTTTTAAGAAGTTGTGGAACCAAGTAGAATGAAACAAAAAACAGGACAATTTAATGGAACATCAAGTTATGGAAAAACAATCTATGTTGAAAGAAGGACGAAACAATATAAGGACATTAGAAAACAAATGTATAAAAGTAGACTACTACAAAATGTATTGAAAGATTGCAAGAAATATAAAAGAAGATCTGCTTTTTACAAGAAAAAACAACAGATTGAAACTGTAGTTGAAAAGACTTTTGAATTGAAAAGAAGATTGTTTATATTAGTATCAAAGAGAATGAAGACGTTGAATAAAACAATATAGTCCATGACGGAGAAAAGTAAAAGAAAAAGACTTGTTAATAGAACTAACTTTTTTAATTTTTTGGGGGGTGAATGGAAACTTTTTTTTAATGAAGAAAGCTATTTTCAACAAAATACATTAGTTCACGCAGTTGATACCAGTGGTCTTCCTTATGAGGTTAAGAACGGTTGTCCAATTGAAAAAGAAAAGATGGTTGCTAGAAAGGTGGAAGAAGTAATAGCTGAAGAAGTTCAAGGGAGACGTTCACAAGCTCCAGTGTTTAGGTGGGTTGTAGTAGTATTTGAAGTATACGACAGGAATCTATTGATATTTTACATAATTTCTTATAAAACTATAGTAAAAAAGTGTTAAACAGAAAATTAAGATGTTGCAAGGACTAGATCCTTGTAATGTGAGAAAAAATACTGGCTTACAGGGTCATACTCTGCCTTGTCTTCTAGAAAAGGGTGTCAAAGTCTTTTTCATCATCTGAGAATGATAGCAGTACATCATTCGGAAATGCGTGAGTTAGTACGAAGATTGTACTATGTAAAAAGTCCTGCATTATCTTTAAGTAAAAACACTGCTCTTTTGCATGGTTCAGTGTTGGATGTCAAAAAAAGTTTGTGATGATATACAGTTTTGTTTCTTTGGTCCTGAAGGGGAGTGTGGAAAAAGTGAGAGTTTGATAAGTGTAGGTGTTGAAGTAGAGGTGGAAGATAGTACTACTGAGAGGTTTGTAGAAGAAATTACAAAGTTTAAGGCAGTTTGTTGTGAAAAACCAAACTATGTTTGTATTTGTTGTCGGTGTACTCACTATAGAAGTCAAACTAGGAATGTTGATGTGTATTTAAAAAGTGAAAAGGAAAACAATGATAAGTGACAGCAATTTGGTGCTTATTTGTTGGTCGACGGTTGTTTTGAGTTGGGTAGTGATCTACGTATTTGTAAATAGTGTTACAGCAAACTAGAAGATAACACAATGCCAGCTAGAGCTGCACATAATAACCTAGAGATGGTTGCTATTCCTCCAGAACTGGTGAATTTTAAAATACATAAGAGTCGATCATAATTCAATCTGTGCACCCGTTTCAGGCTGTAGTGCGTATGGAGCCTGAAACAGGTAAGCTGCCTCCAACAGATTTGCAAGGAAGTTTAAAAGGAAGAGTTGTGAATTTACCTTTAGATTTGAAGAAAAATATTGAAACGGTGTAGAGAGAGGAAACTGAACCTGTAGTTATTCTAGTTAATGGTGTACCAACAAAGAGTAGGAAAATATGACAAGAGTCACCAAAGTTCAAAAGGCTACGAAATATCTCATAGGAAACAATATTTATTATAAAAATGTATATCTGGGAGAACAAGAAATATGTTTAGGAAATGATGGAGAAATTGTAACTGGACAAATCGAAAAAGTTGACAAGTCCAGGAGTGAAGAAATTTATGAACATTATTGTATACATCCTTTACACTAAAAAATAGGTGATTGGAAATACTATTGAGTTATTTAAAATGAAGAAAGTGAAGGGAACTCCCATGAGTGTTGGGAAAGAAGTTTAGAAGCTTGTTGTTTTCCACAGCTCTTCCCCACTGGAAAAGGTGGTCGATATGATGAACGAGCAGTACAGATTCCTGCTTCAGAATACCGTTCAACAAGATTGTATTTGGAAGATCCAAGATTTCAACATTGTGTTCCATATTTATTTCATCTTCTGTTTGAAAGTGATTTGTCTGGACTTTCATATGCAGTGAACCACATAATTAAAACAGGAGTTCATCTTACACATCTTTCTACAAAGGAATTTTGGGACAAAGTTCAAGAAAGAGATAATCAGTTAGAATCTCAACTAATTAATTTGATGGCATGTCAACGTGGTACTAATGAGTATTGGTATCGTCGTCATGGTGAATTAAAATGCATGTTAAAATTAGGAAACCCTGAGTACTTTGTTACGCTTAGCTGTGCTGAATAAGCATGGCAAAATTTACTTGATTTTCTTCGACAAGCAAATTCAAATGTAAAAAGCATTGAATTGAAGACAGCTGGAGAACAGTGTTCCTTGGATCCTGTAAATGTGTGCAGATATCTTAATCATACGTTTCAAGCTAAGATGTCTTTTATCTGCAATACAAATAATCCACTTCATGGAGAAGTTATTGGTTTCTTTTGGAGAAAGGAGTACCAAGCCAGAGGTGCTCCTCATATACACATGCTATTTTGGATCAAGAATGCACCTAAATGTGAAACCAATTCTGATTAAACTGTTTTGTCTTTCATTGAAGACTATGTTACCTGTGCCACTCCAAAAAAATGAGGAGAGAACAGCTTAAGACAAAAAGTTTTACGGTTTCAAAGTCCTCGATGGGGAAGATAATGTCGACAAAAATACACATCAAAGGGAAGATTTTATACAAAATGTCGTTTTGGATTCCCACGTCTAGTAATTTCAATAGGAAGAGTCAATAGTTTCATGTCAGCAGTAAGGAATACTATATCTCGATAATCTCCAAAGAATACTTACAACATAAAAAGAACTGAAAAATCAAAGTATATTAATGACTACAATCCAGTGTCTTTGACAATGTGGAATGCAAACATGGATATCTAGTATGTTGAAGATCATTTGATTGCTGTTGCTTACTATGTTATGTGCTATATATAGAAATCTGAAAAGACGGAGTTGAAAGAAATGTTGGAAGAAATTTCACAAGAGAAGAATCTATAAGTAACAAATTGCACAGCTATAGTTTGAATATGCTTTCCCATCGCGAGATTGGATCGTAGGAATGTTTGGATCGGTCGACCTCTGAAAGTTTATATTCAAAGTCAAGAGGAATCATTTGGGTAAGTCTAGGTCTTGCTGCAACACAAAATTGAGTATTGAAATCTCTACAAGAAATTGAATACTTAGCATTAAATGAACCGGAAAGTACAGATATTGTTAAAACGAATATGTTGGATACGTACTGTCCCAAAAGGAAAGATAGGTCTCTATGAAGTATTGCAACATTACAGTTTAAGAGAAATGTTACCGAAAACATGAATGAAGAAAAATATGCAGTAATTGGATATGTTGGATGTTTGTTAAAACATGTCAAAGGAAATCTTATTAACCACAGGAAATTCAGTTGTGAAACTCCGGATAAAAGGGAATTTTTCTATTTAGCACTACTGCAACTCTTCAAGCCTTGGCGTAGTGAAATGGAATTACTTTGAGATTTTTTAATGCATGTAAAGATAGCATTCAATGCACAATTTTTCCAACTTATCTACAAATGTTAAATGAACGATTGAACAAGAAACTACTATTGCAGCTGAAATAGCTAGAGACAGTTCTCAAGATAGTCAAAGTTCTGCTTCACTAAGTTAAGATCCACAAGGACAACCAATTATTGAAATGAAGCAGCAGTAGCCATGAATAAAGTAGAAACGGCAATGCAACAAGCACAACAGGATATTATTGAGTTGGGATACTTAGAAGAAAAAGTAAATATATCAGCAAGTGATGAAACAGATACAGCATGGTTTACTGCATGAAAAAAAGAATGCCACTGCACATCATTTAAACCTATTCGAATGTATATCAGTGCGCAAACTGGAACAGGAGAAAGTTTCTTAATTAAAGTTTAGACCAGTTATCTACATAATGTCACTGAATCACATGTATCTTGTGTTGTAACCACGCCAACTGTGTTCGAAGCACACAACATTAAAAGGATTACATTACATCGATTACACATGCTACCAGTTGAACATGAGAATAGGTTGGATTATCACAAGCTATCTGGAGAAGGTTGTTATGAAGTTTCAAGAGTACTCAAGAAAAATAAACTTCTAATCATTGATGAGGTGAGCATGGTCTCAAACTTAATGCCTGCCATTTTACATTTGAGAATGCAACAGATTTTAAAACAATTTATGATGTTCTATTTGGAGGAAAACATGTAATTCTATAGGGCGATCTACTAAAACTTACTCTTGTAAAAGGACAACCTGTTTTTAAAAAACTTCTCTATGAAGACACAAAGAAATCTTTGGGAAGTATTGGAAATGTCAACATGTGATCTTATTTTGAAAGAACGTATTAAGAATATGAGACAAGCATGTGATGAACATTATTGAAACATTCTTCAAGAGATAAGAATTGGTGTTTTAACAAAACAAGGAAAAGAAGCTTTACAAAGTCGGCTTTTAATTAACTTGTTTCCAAATGAAAACAGAGCACCTTAAATAATTAACAAAAACATGGGAGAAAAGAAGACCATAGTTTGCCTAATTCCTACACTGCAAGAGTGTTCTACATTCAATCAAGAACTTTTGAAAATGTATTAAAACAACCAATACTGAAAATGGAAGCTATCGATAAAATTGAACACTCAGAGAAATTACTGTCAACATTGGATTCTTTGGAAAAGTGAGTGTCTATGACTGCAGGTTTAGAAAAGACTTTATATGTATGTGTGAACTGTCAGGAAATTTTACAGCATAATTTGAATGTAGAAGAAGGTTTAGTAAATGGAGCAATGGGAACAGTTGTTGATTTTGTAAATTTTCAGAGCAGAGATGGAATTGAATTTTTGAAGATTATATTTGATCAGATTGAAGAGGTAAAACAGATTGGACGTTTTAGTGTTTGTTTTTTGCTTGTAAAAGACGTGTATGTTTCCTCTTTCTTTAGCACATGCTGTAACCATTTATAAATCTCAAGGATTAAGTGTAGACAGTGCTTTGGTAAATATTGGAAGAACTGTGCTTACAGTAGGCAAGGCATATGTTGCATTGTATGGATCAAACCACTAAAGAGTGTATCCTGAAATTAGAATGGACTAGCAAAAGAGTGCTCACTGTGTTTTAAAAGAACCCTCACTCACCAACCTAGTTGGTGACATGCTTCATCATTGGGTTCCCACCAGAGAGGCCGAGTGCCTCTCCGGTGTGCTGCGACGCCTGAATTATAGCGGAGCTGGGTTTTGTGAAGACATTGCAAGTAGTGAATAGTGTAAAAGGTGAGGTTAAAATGGTGTCACAATTTTATCCAGCAACAATTTTAATGGTGGAAAACTGGACACAGTTAAAAGGTGTGTCGGATGCGTAGAAACTGGTTTTCATAGGCCAGTTGCATCCTGGAAATTGTGGAAATGGTCCATGTTGATGATATTGGAGATTACAAATTAGAAAATAGTTCAGGTATCAACTGATGTGCTAATGTAATTGTGAATGTTGTGTTTTATCTAGAGGATCTTCATCATTAAATTATGGAAAATCAAGAAAAAAGATTCCGTTCTTTACTACATTACATTTTTCAAAAGTTGATAACTGAAATAATTAAAATTCATACTGCTTCTGGCATTCATCATCTTTTTGATTTATGTACTGGATCATTGAAATTTACATTGAATGTACAACATGATGCTGAAGAATTTCTTATGTTTATGCTTGCCGTATTGGAAGATGAAGGAATAGAAATTGAAAATTTGTTTGGACTAAGTTATGGATGGGATCATAAATGTGGAGAGTGTTCATTTTCTTCTACCACTGAAATAGACACTGAAAGATTCATATACTTGAAAATACCAGATTGCAATTCAGTGTTTTTTTACAAGTTACTATAAATAGCTAATCAAGATATGAAATGTTCTCATTGTAAATCAGAAATGTTGTCTACATTATTTATATAAAGATTTGGACAATATGTCATTTTAATGCTACAACGTTGTAATGCAGATGGAAGAAAATTGGAAACCAAAATTAAAAATGTTATGGCAAGTCAAGTATCAATTTCAGGAAGAACTTTTAAAACATTGGCTATTATTTTTCATGACAGACCTACCACAACATCGGGACACTATACTGCATATTTAAAGTGCAATAAAGGATGGACACATTGTAATGATGACCATTTGAAATTCAAATGTTGGTTGGCTTTTGAATGACCAAATTCATATCTGATATTTTTGATGCCAAAGTTTTGAAAACATCATTCGGCCAACTGGGAAGATGTGAACACAAATTAACGAGTTTAGTTTGGATATTTTCAATGCAAATGGATTTAGAAACATTATTCGGCCTATTGGGAAGATGTGAACGATTTCTGTTTGGAAATATTTTTGTGCTAATTTTTATTGCATTTGCAAAATTGTCTTTAAAATAAGTAATATATAATTGATGTAAATTAAAGTGTATATTTTACTTCAGAGAAATAAATGATTTTATGTAGTTGAAGAATGTAATTGTTATTGTTTTTTTTTACAATCTCATTGTTTGTATTTGTTCGCAGCTGTTGTATGGTGATCTATATTGAAAACACTGTGTGGTGAAATTCAATTGAATCTTAGAACAGCAAAAAAAGGAAACTGAATATGTTATGTAGTTCTAAAATTATGTTGTGTTCTTAAAACTATAATATTATATGCAATAACAGTTTTTCTTCCTTTTCTCTACAGAAGGTAATACTAAAATTTGAAAAGATTTTAAATTCAGTTTACAACAAAACTACTGTAAATTAGTGCCACTGAGTTTTGTTTCTTCTTTAAAAAAAGGTAAGAAGAAATAATGTAATATGCATGATAATATGAAATAATGTTTACATTTGCTTTTACTGCACTCATCGAATTTTTCAAACACTACCGATGCACTCATCTATACAGTTAGGCACTATTACAACACTCCTCCAATCACCCATGCATTATCTATGCACTTCTACAGTCTCCTAGCCAGTACTCATACACTTATAATTTCACCAAGACACTACCTATTCACTCCTCCAGTCACCCAGGCACTGTCTGCACACTCATGCTATCAGATTGACATTACCGGTACACTCTTCCAATCACCCAGGTAGTACCTATACACTTCTCCAATCCCCTAAACATTACCCCTGCACTCATGCAATCACCAAGACACTATCCTTGCACTCTTTCAATCATCCAGGCAGTATCTATACACTCCTCTATTCACTCAGGCAGTACAAATGCACTTATACAATCACCCAGGCACTGTTTATGCACTCCTTAAATCACCCAGGTACTACTCCTGTACTCCTCCAAACACCCAGTCAGCACACTTCAAGTTGTAAAATCCCTGAGACACTACCCCATCACCCATGGAATCAGCAAGACATTACCCCTACACTCATGCAATTACCCAGTCTAATCCTCAGACATAATGTTTGCACTCTTGCAATCACTCAGACATTACCCCTGCAGTCATGCAATCACCCAGACTTTACTCATGCACTCCTCCGAACACTTACACATTATCCCTGCACTCATACAATCATTCAGGCATTACCCAAGCACTCCTTCAATCACCCAGGCACTACCTATGCACTCTTCCAATCACCCAGGCTCTATCCCTGTGCTCGTGCACCTACCCAGCCAGTACCAATGCACTTATAAAATCACCCAGGCACTACCCCTACACGCATGCGACCAGCTAGACATTACTCATGCAATTACCCAGGCATTACCTATGCACTCCTCTAATCCCCAGACATTACCCCTGCACTCATTAAATCACTTAGGCATTAGCCATGCACTCCTCAAATGACCCAAACATTACCCCTGCACTCATGCAGTCACCTAGCTATTACCCATGCAGTCTGCCAATTGCTCAGCCAGTACCCATGTACTCATAAAATCATCCAGACACTACCTGTGTACTCATGTAACCACACAGGCACTATGTGTACTCCTTGATGCACCTAGGCATTAGCCATGCACTCCTCCAATCAGCCATGCACTATCCATGTACTCCTCCAATCACCCAGGCACTACTCTTGTACTCCCCCAATATATCAGGCACTACCACTGTACTAATATATTTTCCCAGGCCGTACCCATGTATTTATAATATCACCCTGGCACTACCTCTACACTCATGCAAGTAGCTAGACATTACCCCTACATTCATGCAATTACCAAGGCATTATCTATGCACTCCTCTAATCCCCCAGATATTAACCCTGCATTGATGCAATCACTTAGGCATTAGCCAGGCACTACTCTAATTATCTACACATTACCCCCGCACTCATGCAATCACTTACGCATTACCTATGCATTCCTCCAATGACCCAGTCATTACTCTTGCACTCATGCAATCAGTCAGACATTATTCATGCACTCCTACAATTACCTACACACACATTACCCCTGCACTCATGCAGTCACTTTGGCATTACCCATGAACTCTTCCAATGACCCAGACATTACCCCTGCACTCATGCAATCACCTAGCTATTACCCATGCAGTCCTTCAATCACTCAGGCAGTACCCATGCGCTTATAAAATCATCCTGACACTAACAATGCACTCCTCCGATAACCCAGGCAATACTGCTCTAGTCATATAATTACCCAAGCAATACCCATGTACTTTTAAAATCATCCAGACACTACCTATGCACTCATGCAATCACACAGGCACTACTCATGCACTCTTGGATGCACCTAGGCATTAGCCATGCACTCCTCCAATCAGCCATGCACTATCCATGTAATCCTTCAAACACCCAGTCACAATCCTTGCAGTCCTCCAATAACCCAGGCACTACCGCTGTACTCATATAATTACCCAGGCAATACCCATGCAGTTATAAAATCATCCAGAAACTACCTATCCACTCATGCAATAACACAGGCACTACTGATGCACTTCTCGATGAACCTAGGCATTACCCATGCACTCCTCCAATCAGCCATGCACTATCCATGTACTCCTTTAATCACCCAGGCACTACTCTTGAACTCCTCCAATAACTTAGGAACTACTGCTGTACTCATATATTTACCCAAGCAATACCCATGGACATATAAAATCACCCAGACACTGCATCTACACTAATGCAATTAGCTAGACATTACCCTACACTCATGCAATTACTGAGGCATTACCTATGCACTCCTCTAATCCCCCAGACATTAGCCCTCCACTCATGCAATCACTTAGGCATTAGCCATGCACTCCTCTTATTATCTACATATTACTCTTGCACACTTGCACTCATGCAATCTCGTAGGCATTACCTATGCATACCTCCAATGACCCAGACATTACCCATGCACTCATGCAATCTCCTAGGTATTACCCATGCAATCTTTTAATTCCTCAGGCAGTACCCATACACTTATAATATCATCCAGGCGCTACCTATGCTCTCATGAAATCACACAGGTACTACTGATGCACTCCTCGATGCACCTAGGCATTATCCATGCAATCTTACAATCACCTAGGCATTCCCCATGTACGCATGCAATCACTCAGATAGTACACATGCACTCATGAAATCACACATGCACTACCCATACACTTCTCCATATATTCCACTTGCCACAATTCATACAACACGTACAAATTTGTTTATTTTTAACCAAACAGGCGGTTCTGAAAAGAAACATTTCTTTCTTTTTTTGGGTGAAAATGTTCAAAATATTATACAATTAGAAAGTTATTGCATAAAAAAAATAATTAACAGTAGTGGTTCTTAATGGCAACCACAGTGGCATCCACTGATTGCTCGCCAAAACATACAATTTCCTTGCATTTAATGCAATGCCGCTCCACTCTGGCAAATTCAGGGATGATATTTGGTGTTGCAGTTGCTGTGGTACCAGATGAAGACCTAGGTCCAGCAGCGTTGTCCTGAATTGCCTTCTTCTGTTTGTCTCGTTGCAGCAGTTCCCTCGGGAGACGTCTTGGGTGCATTGTTTGTAAATGCTTTAGCATGGATGACGTGCAGCAGGAATACTTTTTCTCTGATCCTCATGAGAGGACCTTGTCACAAATGGTGCACAGAACTTTAAGTGCATTTACCTTTTACCCCCGGGTGGTATGGAGAAAAATGCCCAAACGATACTCTCGTATCTGGAATTCACTGGTTCTTCCAAGTCTTCTTCCTCTTCAGGTGGAAGATGCTGAGCTGGATTTCAAGCTGCCATTTTCTGATGAAAAAAAAATACCCAAAGAAGAAGAGCAAAAGGCAACAGGTGTGTCTGCTGAGATGCACTTGACTTTTTGAAAGCTATATTCAACAATAATACATCTTTATTATGATAGTGACAATTATATTAAATAATCTCTTAGTATGATATATATATTCAAGTTATACACATATACTTTCAAAGCTAAACAATTTGCGGTGGATTCGCACCTGGTGTGACCCCCGGAAATACATACGTGATGTTACAGAGGGCCGGGAACCGTGCACCCTTCGCATACCAAACGCCCATTGTCCATGACTTAATTTGCTGACAAAATTCTTGGATTCGTGCACCCAACGTGACTGTTACATGATCGGTACGCGAATCCACGTTAAAAAAAAGAAAATGTAAATTCATAACTTAGAAAAGAGAAAACATCACATTATTTTGATAAAAATGTTAAATTGAGAAAAAGGTTTTTTGGGACATTATAGCATTTAAAAAATCCTTGAAATTCCCTTAAAAAAATATAGGTTTCAAGGACGTTATAGTTAGAAATTATCATTTTAAAAAACGTAGAAGTTCACTGAAAAACCAATAGGTTTCAGGGGCGTCATAGTTAGAAATTATCATTTAAAAAGCCTTTTTAATTCACTGAAAACACCACAGGTTTCAGGGATGTAATAGTTAGTTGGACATTTCACTCGTACAAAACCTTGTAACTTGTCCGTTATAGTTAGTTGAGCTAACTATAACTCATGCCCCAGCAATACACTGCTAATGACATCACATATTACATCACTGATGACATAGTCAGTAACATCACTGATGACATCACAGATGACATCTCAAATGACATCAATGATGACATCACTGATTATATCATCCATGTCATCATCTGATGCACCTCCTCACAGTCCAATGCAACCTTTGATGCACCCACTCTAAAATACAGACTGCCTTTCTTGAAACCATAGACACACTAATACCAGTTACTTCATACCCACCCACTGATTCCTAGGTCTACACACACATCCACTGACTCATCCATTCCGTCACTCATACATGCAGTCACTCATCAATATATCCACTATCATATGGACTCATACACCTGTACAGACACTCACACACCTCTACTCACCCATAGAGTTACTCACACAGCTAGTCACTCATGAAAAGAATCAATCACACTCACATATACTCTAATGGATGTTTAGGTAGATCATTCATCAAAGTAGGTTCACATTTAAGTGTGTTCCAATTTTTATTCAGAATTTTGACAATATTGTTCGATTCTGCATTGAATGTGAGGATAATTCTAGGTTGATTTGAGCATCATATGAAATTGAACCATATCACAGATAATAGAACCTCCATATTCCTAATAATATGTTTAAGTTCTACTCTGTATATTTTGATTTAGTAAGGGAAAGAGGTGGCACAAGTAATGATCAGATTTAAGTGTTTTATAGGGTGTTGATCTTTGGTTTTGGTGGGGACAAAATGTTACGTACAAAAAAACATTAGGAGATTAAGACAAACAGGACGTAATAAGCCTTTTTGACACAATGTCAGTAATGAATGATTATGAGATTTATGCTTCATAAAATCAATGTTAAAGTACACAAGATATGATAATTGAAGAATATTTTAGACATTGTGTCAATTGAACAACAAATGAGTTATAGAAAGATTGAATTTGCTTATATAATTCTCAAATTGATCATTGGTTTGAAGCACTATGCTGATGGAATGTGAATGAACTCTTATGAGAGAAATGAACTTAAGGCGAGGTATTGGGCTTGCATTTGACTAGCTTAAAATGGCCGCCAAAGTAACATTAGAACAGAATATGGACATGGTGACTGTAGTCCTTTTTCTGTTTTCTGGGTCTGAATTAGGGGTGGGCGGAATTTGCGTAATCGCGGTACGCCAATCTCCGCGAAACGGTAAAAAATCTCCGCGAACACGCAGAAATTCCGCAAACATGCGGAATTTCCTGTTCGCGATACTTTTTTCCAGTTTGCGATCGCTGTTTGCGTGCTCGGGGTGAAATATCTCGCGAACATGCATATTGAGAACACGAACAAGCAAAAATTTCGCGAAGTCGCGGAATGCAGATTTTTGGACAATTTCGCGTTCTCCGCGGAACGCGAAATTACCCAAATTCCGCAAATTCCGCGAGCGAAACCGAATTTACCGCCCAGGCCTAGTCTGAATTCTCAATGGTATATACGAAACTCTAAACCCACTATCTAGTGTGTGAGCAAGCCTGCTGTGACAGGCAAAACGCGTTACCTAAATTAAAAGATCTGGTGGAAGAATAGCCCTTGTGTGGTCGTCGTAATTATTTATTTGGGAATTCTGAAATGCGCCGCGCTCTGCTGTCATCGGACGACCTGCCTGCCTCGGGCGGGGAGAGACAGAAGGAGCAACTATGAGAAATAAATATATATATTATCTACTGGCGGTCGCCAGTAGAGAGTTATAGTTAGGACCGGGTTCCCATAGGAAATCTGAAAATTCTATTTTGAATAACTTTGGCGCAGGTTGACTTATCTTCGTGAAATTTTCAAAACTAATGGGGCGCTCCGCTTAGTTCCAAACCCTGAAAGTCTCGGGGTGATTCGTCAAGCGGGGGCTGAGAAAAAAGGGTGTCCCAAAACGCGTCTTCCCCATGCATTTTCCCATAGGACCTTTAGTCAAAGGTTCAGCCCGAACGGCTGAACAGAATTACTTGAAATTCGGCAAAGGGGTAGTCCTCAGGTCAGGCATGTGCCTTTTGCATATTTGGTGTCAATCTGTTCAGTAGTTACTGCGAAAATTGCAGTTAAAAGTACATAAATATCTATATGCACACACCGTGCGCGCATGGTGCGTGCACCAAATGTGCGCGAGCGTAATTCTGATTGGTGGTTAGATGTCAGTCAACATTCGAATCGGTCGAAATCAGGAAGTGTCGGACGCCATTTTGTGTGTGGCAGTGAAAAAGATAGGTGGTGAACGTGAAAAGGGGGCAGGATAGAGAGTTCCTGACCTCCTAGCCTTTGTCAGGGGGTCCCTGAAGGACCCCGAAGGGTGAAAAAAACATTTAATTTTTTTTCAAAAAATCGCGCACCCCCCAGCCATTTTGAGTTTTAGAGGCAGAAGAGAGCTAAAAACACAAGTGGAGAACGTGAAAAGGGGGCAGGGTAGAGAGTCCCTGACCCCCTAGGCCTTCTCAGGGGGACCATGAAAGACCCCTAAGGTCCCAAAAAAAAAAAATTATAAATATTGCACGGTGCGCGCACGGTGCGCGCACGGTGCACACACGGCGGCAAAAAAATCATTAAAAAATAGAATAAAAAATCAAGTTTAAGTGTTTAGATGTTGGTTGGCTCTAAAAAGAGCCGTTGTGTTCATTGAGTGTTTTTTTGTACCTACAAGTAAGTACCGATGCAGAGTCTAAAGTTCAAGAGGAAGACTCTGTTCCCTTCATCAGTGAAATGAACACCGTCTCCTCTATAAATGCCTTGCATATTGTAACGCAAGTTGTTGTGGTATATAGAACCCATACCATAGTCTCTGAGGAAAGCAGAAACAGACTTATTGATGAGCTTTTTTGCTTTCTCAAACTGCGGACAATATTGGTTGGACCAGTTCCACTTTTGCCTTTGGCATATATTAGAATATACAAAGGTAGTTTTTGGAAAAAGTGACATCAATTGCACAAAGGTGTCCTTAACCCCTTCCATGCGGCGCGGATTCCCCCGCGGTGCTGACCGTTGCTTGCGCGGGCGTGGTCATGACGGAACGGTTCCGTCATGAGCACAGCTCAACCGACGCTGATGAAGGAACCGTTCCGTCATGAGCGTCGAAGGGGTTAACAAGCATTTCCAGACCTACCCCAGTTAAAGTGCCTAGGTCATTTCCACCACAGTGCACACCACAGTGCACAATTATAAGGTCAGGATGTGGGAGATGTAGAAAGGATTTCACCAAAGGCATTAATTGGTGCCACTTTAACCCTCTCTGACCAATCCATTTAATGTCTACATTTGGCAAAGCAAGGTCTTTCACAATACCTCTTTTTTCTGCATACTTTTCACTCCAGTAGACATAGCTATGACCTATAATCCACACTGTGAACATCTTTCAAGGAGATCTGGATGCACTCAGAAGGTGTCTTTCAGTAGAATGGCAATATGAAAAGAAATATAGTTGTAAAATGGAGGCTTACATACTTTTTTTTTAATAAAAAGAGCTCATTGGCTGTTTCAGACCATTCAACACTAAAAATTAGGCTGTATGTTTAAATTTTTAAAAGCATGTTTTGTATTGGTTCAGAAAAATGTGTTCCCACAGAAGATTACTTTGGATATGCTGTTAGGTTTGAAAAGTCAAACACTCTTGCTCTTTGGATAAGAAACATTGTGTGCTGAACTTCTGACCTCTCTGCTCACACCAGTGTTCGATGATCTGTTGCTATGGTAGCAGGCAGAAGTCATGTTGGGGGTAGGAATCATTTGGAAAGGGTTGAAATTTGCAACCAATAGAAATGTGTGTTTCCATTTAAAAAAACGTGGGAAGCAATGTGATTTGAAGTTAACATGTATATGTGTGAAAAAAGAGAGGGAAATGTTGCCATTTAGTGGTTTTGTTGAGAGAAGTACAGCTCAGAGATTCTGGCTCTGATAATCTGCTGTGGGAGTGGCACATTTCTTTCTTAACTAACTACTTTTAAAGGTGAGTTATGAATTTGAGAGGGGATGTATGTGGTGTATTTTGATATAAATAATAGAAATTTGTTTATTCTTTTAACCCCTTCGCCGCAGCACGAATTACGACGCGGTGCTGGGGAGGTTTGGGGTCAGCGCGGCGCCGCCATGCTCATGACGGAACCACGCCGTCATGAGTCACGGGCGAGCTGTGCTCATGAATGCGTGGTTCCGTCATGACTCCACACACTTGCATTGATCGCGGCGGGGAATCAGTGCCGCGTCGGCGGAGCGGCCGCCAACGGCCACAGCATGACGGAACCACTGCGTCATGAGCACACGGCGCCCGTGGCTCATGACGGAGTGGTTCCGTCATGAGCAGGGAATGGGTTAAAGTTGTGTTTTACATTTTACGTTTTGGAAGATATTTAACTACCTTGAACTTGTAAGAAACTATAAGGAAAATGTGTCAGGCTGTTACAGAAATTATCACTTGCTCTACCACAGTAGTAAATGTGCTTTGAAATTGCCAATCAAATATCGTTTTCTGCATAGAATCACACCATGAGTCTGTGTGCACACAGGAATTGTTGTCAGAGATTTAATTTGTGTTGCTCTTGTTCTGTAAGACTTGCACTCGTAGGAAAGGGGCAGCTTGTTTTCTTGAACTGTGATGGTTAGCATTCAGCAGAAATCACTATCTCACAGATGAGAGGCAAATGCTAACACATTTGAAAACAACAGGGTAGATTTTCCTTCCACTCCTGCAATGGGTGAGGTAGTTCCTACATGTTCAAAACTCCAATTAACCCTTACCACAGGTGATCTTACATACATCTCTGCAGTCTTCATGCAGATGTGCAAGCGTCCATGCAGATCTCTCTTGCACCTGACAATACACAGTCTCCAGAACCACACTGTTAGCACACAGCCAGCTGCTTCTCCTGCACTCCCATGCTTACTATTCAGCACTGTGTGGTATTTCAGATAGCAGTGTGTAACGCTAACACATTCAACATCACCAAGGCTCATTTCCTTTGCTCTAGTCTAATCACTCACCCAGGTTCCACATGCTCATGGTCTCAAGTAGCTGTTAGGACATGTGCTCTTTTCTGCCTCTCTAAACTATAAGGAAAATGTGTCAGGCTGTTACTGTAATTATCACTTGCGCTACCACAGTAGTAAATGTGCTTTGAAATTGCCAATCAAATATTGTTTTCTGCCTAGAATCACACCATGAGTCTGTGTGCACACAGGAATTGTTGTCAGAATTTAATTTGTGCTGCTCTTGTTCTGTAAGACTTGCACTCGTAGGAAAGGGGCAGCTTGTTTTCTTGAACTGTGATGGTTAGCATTCAGCAGAAATCACTATCTCACAGATGAGAGGCAAATGCTAACACATTTGAAAACAACAGGGTAGATTTTCCTTACACTCCTGCAATGGGTGAGGTAGTTCCTACATGTTCAAAACTCCAATTAACCCTTACCACAGGTGATCTTACATACATCTCTGCAGTCTTCATGCAGTTGTGTAAGCGTCCATGCAGATCTCTCTTACACCTGACAATACACAGTCTCCAGAAAAACACTCTTAGCACACAGGCAGCTGTTTCTCCTGCACTCCCATGCTTACTATTCAGCACTGTGTGGTATTTCAGATAGCAGTGTGTAATGCTAACACATTCAACATCACCAAGGCTCATTTCCTTTGCTCTAGTCTAATCAGTCACCCAGGTTCCACATGCTCATGGTCTCAAGTAGCTGTTAGGACATGTGCTCTTTTCTGCCTCTCTAAAGTATAAGGAAATGTGTCAGGCTGTTTCTGTAATTATCACTTGCTCTACCACAGTAGTAAATGTGCTTTGAAATTGCGAATCAAATATCGTGTTCTGCCTAGAATCACACCATGAGTCTGTGTGCACACAAGAATTGTTGTCAGAGATTTAATTTGTGTTGCTCTTGTTCTGTAAGACTTGCACTTGTAGGAAAGGGGCAGCTTGTTTTATTGAACTGTGATGGTTAGCATTCAGCAGAAATCACTATCTCACAGATGAGAGGCAAATGCTAACACATTTGAAAACAACAGGGTAGATTTTCCTTCCACTCCTGCAATGGGTGAGGTAGTTCCTACATGTTCAAAACTCCAATTAACCCTTACCACAGGTGATCTTACATACATCTCTGCAGTCTTCATGCAGTTGTGCAAGCGTCCATGCAGATCTCTCTTGCACCTGACAATACACAGTCTCCAGAAACACACTCTTAGCACACAGCCAGCTGCTTCTCCTGCACTCCCATGCTTACTATTCAGCACTGTGTGGTATTTCAGATAGCAGTGTGTAACACTAACACATTCAACATCACCAAGGCTCATTTCCTTTGCTCTAGTCTAATCACTCACCCAGGTTCCACATGCTCATGGTCTCAAGTAGCTGTTAGGACATGTGCTCTTTTCTGCGTCTCTAACCTATAAGGAAAATGTGTCAGGCTGTTACAGTAATTATGACTTGCTCTACCACAGTAGTAAATGTGCTTTGAAATTGCCAATCAAATATCGTTTTCTGCCTAGAATCACAACATGAGTCTGTCTGCACACAGGAATTGTTGTCGGAGATTTAATTTGTGTTGCTCTTGTTCTGTAAGACTTGCACTCGTAGGAACGGGGCAGCTCATATGATAGGATTTAAAAAGCTCAAAAAAAATATAGTAATCTATTTAAATTACATAAAGGTATTTTTTTTTAGTTTCCTTTAGGTATTGCTGAACAACACTGAAATAAATTAAACATGCCTATAAAATCAAGAAAGAGAAAACAAAAGCAAAAACATCTATATTTGAAGACAACTGGACAAAAGAAATTAGTTATCCTCAAACATAGAAAAAATGTACAAAGTATATCCACTGCAAATAGTGTTTCAAGAAGAAAACAACAAGACAATCGAAAGAAATTACTAAATGCTAATGTACAATCAGAAGCAAGAAAGAATGACTTAAAAAGAAAAACAGAATATCAAAACATTCGTAAAAAAATGTTTCAGAAAAGAGTGGTGTTCAATTTGCTAAAGGATGTGAAAAAATATAGGAAGAAAGCAATATTTTATAAGACAAGGAAACATATTGAATCAATTGTTGCAAAGGCTTTGGAATTAAAAAGAAAACTATTCATTTTAATTTTGAACAGGATCCGTACATTAGATAAAATAGTGAATGTAATGAAGTCAAAAAGCAAAAGGAAAAGAGTAGTGAAAAAAAATTACTTTTGTAATGTGTTCTTAGGAGAATGGAAGCATAGTTCAAGAACTGAACCATTTTTTAATGAAGAGAGTTATCTTCAAAGTAATAGTTTGCTGCATGCAGTTGACACCAATGGTTGAAGTTGTGAAGTTATAGATGGTTGTGTAATGGAAAAGGAGAAAATGGTTCCAAGAAATGAGGAAGAAGTGTTAGCTGATGAGGTTATGGGGAAACGTCCTAAAGCCCCAGTGTACACTTGGAATTGTAGTAGTATTTGTACTGTACGACAAGAATCTATTGATAAATTACGTGACTTTCTAAGAGAATATAGTAAAAAAAGTGTTAAACAGAAGATTAAGGTGCTTCAAAGACTAGATCCAGGCAGAGTGAGAAAGAATACTGGTTTGCAAGGACATTCTCTGGCTTGTCTTTCTAGGAAAGTTTGTCAAAGTGTTTTTCACCATTTTAGGATGCTGGCAGTACATCATACTGAAATGAGAAAGTTTGTGAGAAGATTGTATTTTGCTAAAAGTCCAGCACTAAAGTTAAATGAGTTGAATAGTGCTCTGTTGCGTGGATCTGTATCAGATGTAGAGAAGGTTACTGATGATATTCAGTTTTGTTACTTTGGCCCAGAACAAGAAAGTGCAGGAAATGACACAGTTATTGAAGAGAATGTGGAAGAGAATGTAGAACCCACTGCTAGTAAAAATTTTGCAGATCAAATGACAACATTTACTATCATCTCTAATGAAAGACCAAATATTACTTGTATTTGTTGCCGGAGAAGCCATTATAAAACTCAAACAAGGAATGTTGATCTCTATAAAAAAAGTGAAAAAGAAAATAATTATGAGTGGAAGGATTTTGCTACATATTTGTTTCTGGAAAATTGTTTTGATTTGGGTGAAGATCAGCGTATTTGTAAATACTGTTATAACAAGTTAGAAGAAAATAAAATGCCAGCTAGAGCTGTACATAATAATTTAGAATTGGTTGATATTCCTGCAGAACTTAGTGATTTAAATACGTATGAGTCTATACTCATTCAATGTGTCCATCCGTTTCAGACTATAGTTCGTATGGAGCCCAAAACAGGTAAATTACCTCCTTCAGATTTACAAAGAAGTTTAAAAGGAAGAGTTGTCTATTTGCCATTAGATTTGAAAAAAAATATTGAAACAATTGATGCAGATAGTTTGGAAACTGAACCATTAGTTATTCTGGTTAATGGTGTACCTACAAAGAATAGGAAAATTTGGCAGGAGCTAGTAGATGTACGAAAAGTACAAAGAGCAAATTTATATTTGAAAAGAAATATTAAGTACTATGAATCAATTTATATGGATGAAGATGAAGAAGTTTTACTAGCAGACACAGGAATACCAACTGGGCAAATTGAAAAAGTAGATAAGTCAAAAGAAGAAGAAATTTATGAACATTTCAGCATACATCCTCTTCATTCTAAAGAAGTTATGGGAAACACTATTGATCTGTTTCAGATGAAAAAAGCAAAAGGAACTCCAGTGAGTGTATGGGAGGAGAGCTTGGAAGCTCGTTGTTTTCCCCAGCTGTTTCTTACAGGAAAAGGTGGACGATATGATGAACGTCCAGTACAGATTCCTGCTTCTGAGATTATATGCAGAAGATCCAAGATTCGTCAAAGTATTCCTTATTTGTTCCATCTTTTATTTGAAAGTGACTTGTCTGCAATATCTTATGCAGTAAATCACATTTTAAAAACTGGAGTACATCTACATAATGTGTCTGCAAAGGATTTTATGAACAAAGTGCAACAGCGAGATGATCATTTGGAATCTCAATTTATTAATCTGATGGCATGTCAGCGTGGAACTAATGAATATTGGTACCGACGCCATGGAGAATTGAAATGTATGTTACGGAATTTAGGAACTCCTACATGGTTCCTTACACTAAGCTGTGCTGAGTACGCTTGGGATGATTTATTGGATTTTCTTCAAGAGGCAAATTCAAATATTGAAAACATCCAATACAAGACAGCAGGAGAATTGTGCTCATTGGATCCAGTTAATGTTTGCAGATGTTTCAATCATAGATTTGAGGCTATGATGTCCTTCATCTGCAATAAAAAAAATCCACCTCTTGGAGAAGTTATGGATTTGTTTTGGAGAAAAGAGTACCAAGCAAGAGGTGCTCCTCATATTCATATGCTGTTGTGGATCAAGGATGCCCCAAAATTTGGAACAGATTCTGATGATGCAGTTTTATCTTTCATTGAAGAATATGCAACATGTGCTATACCCAAAGGCATAGAAGAAAAAAACTTAAAAGAGCAAGTTTTACGTTTCCAAAGTCATCGGTGTGGAAAATACTGTTGACGAAAGTACAAGAGTAAAGATAAATTCTACACAAAATGTCGATTTGGATTTCCACGACCTGTTCTTTCAAAAGGAAGAGTAAACAGTTTTATGTCAGCTGTGCGACATACCATTACAAGAAAATCTCCGAAAAATACCTACAACCTAAGAAGAAAAGAAGTGTCAAAATATATAAATGACTACAACCCAGTCATTTTATCCATGTGGAATGCTAACATGGATATTCAGTATGTAGCTGACAATTCTATTGCTGTTGCTTGGTATGTCACATCCTACATCACTAACTCTGAGAAAACGGAATTGAAAGAAATGTGGGAAGAGATTTCTCACAAGAAGACTGTCAGTAAAAAGCTATACAGTTTCAGTTTAAAGATGTTATCGCATCGAGAAATTGGGTCATACGAATGCTCAGATAGGTTATCATCTGCAAGTCTGTACTCCAAATCCAGAAGAATAATTTGGGTAAGTATAGGCCTTGCAGGAATGCGAAATCGGGTACTGAAATCTATTCGAGAAATTGAATATTTAGTAGAGAACGAACCAGAAAGTACAGACATTTTGAAAACAAATATGTTGGACACATATTACCCAAACAGAAGTCATCATCTTGAGAACATGTGTCTCTATGAAGTGCTGCAGAACTACATTTTTACACGGAATGCCACAGAAGACATCAACAATGGAAAATATAAAGTCATTGGTGAGGAAGGATGTTTGGTGAAACAAACAAAAGGAAGTTTGATTAATCACAGGAAGCTGAGTTGCGACACTACTGACAAAAAGGAATTTTACTACTTAGCACTTTTACAGCTGTTTAAACCATGGCGTTCAGAGGATGAATTACTTGGAGATTTTCAGAGCTATGAAGATTCCTTTAATGCATTTAAAGATAGCATAGAATGCAGTACTTTCACAAATTATGTACAAATGTTAAATGAAGAAATTGAACAAGAAGCTACAATTGCAGCTGAAGTAGCTAGAGACAGTTCTCAAGACAGTCAAAGTTCTGGTACGCTCAGTCAAGATCCCCTAGGACAACCAATCGTAGAAAATGAAGCTGCAATAGCCATGACTGAAGTGGAAACAGCTATGAATCAAGCTCAGGAAGATTTAATAGACTTACCAAATTTGGAACAACAACTGAATGATGAACAACAACAAATTTATGAAGAAGTCAGAAAACAAATTGATCATGGATTACTACATGAAAATAAAGAGTGCTCATGCACATCATTTGAACCAATCAGAATGTATGTGAGTGGACAAGCTGGAACTGGAAAAAGTTTCTTAATTAAAGTAATTAGAAGCTACCAACAGAAAAAAACTGATTCAACTTTGTCTTGTGTTGTTACTGCTCCAACTGGGTTAACAGAATTACCTTACATCGTTTGCTAATGTTACCAGTAGAGCATGAGAACAAAATAGAATACCACAAGCTGACAGGAGAAGCATGTTTTGAAGTTTGAAGAGTGTTGAAGAAAATTAAAGTTCTCATTATTGATGAGGTAAGCATGGTATCAAACTTAATGCTTGCCTTTGTGCATTTAAGAATGCAGCAAATTCTAAAGACAGACTATGACATGTTATTAGGAGGAAAACATGTTATAGTTTTTGGGGATCTACTGCAGCTCACTCCAGTTAAAGGACAACCAGTATTTAATACTCTTGCACATGAAGACACGAAAAAGTCATTAGGAAGTATAGGTAATGTGAATATTTGGTCATACTTTGAGTACAAAGAACTCATTACCAATATGCGGCAAGCAAATGATGATGATTATGCAAGTATTCTCAAAGATATCAGAATTGGACTACTCACAGAACATGGCAGAAAAGCTTTACAGAGTCGATTGCTATGTAATTTGTTTCCAACAGCACAAATAGTTCCAGAGAAAATATACAAGGAAATTGCAGAAAAAAATACTGTAATCTGCTTAATACCAACACTTCATGAATGCTCTATATTCAATGAAGAACTTTTGAAATTGGAAAATGAAGAGATTATGAAAATGGAAGCCGTGGATAAAATACAGCATGAAGGAATAACTATTATATTGACAGGCAAATTGAAAACTAAATTGGATTCTCTAGAGAAAAACATACCGAAAACAGCTGGTTTAGAAAAGAATCTTTATGTATGTATGAACTGTCGAGTAATTTTAAGACGTAATTTGAATGTAGAAAAAGGTTTAGTGAATGGAGCTATGGGTAAGGTTGTGGGTTTTGTTAATTACCAGAAAAAAGATGGAATTGAATTATTAAAAATAACATTTGATCAGATTGAAGAGGTTAAAGACATTAGTCGTTGTTCAGTTCGTTTTTTGCTTGTGAAAGACTTATATGTACGTAGGAAGTAGTTTCCGTTTTCTCTAGCATATGCTGTAACTATTCACAAATCACAAGGATTAACTGTAGATAGTGCTTTTGTAATCATTGTATCTAGTGTGTTTAAAGAAGGTATGGCATATGTTGCTTTGTCATGAGTGAAAAAATTATCTGGTTTATTCATGATAGACTTTGATGACTCAAAAGTTAGTGTTGATGCAAATTGTGTAAAGGAGTATAATAGATTAAGAAGAAGCTATGCTCCTCATTTAGGTCAGTATCCTTTGTTTGAAAAACGTGTTGTTTGCCGGAAAAGGAGAATTGAGAATATCTGTAATGAGGATGTACAGAAGAGAAAACAAAAGGAGAGTGATGTGATTGCAAACAAAAAGAAAAAGGACAATGTTGAAGAGGTTGTTGGTTGTCAATTTGAAAATAGCTCTGGTGTCAACTGCTACGCTAATGTAGTGCTGAATGTTGTATTTTATCTTGAAAGTTTGCAAGAGCAGATAATACTAAATCATGAAAAAAGATTTTGTTCTCTCCTGAGTTTCCTTTATGAAAAGTTGAGTAATGATAAAACTAAAATAGAAAGTGCTTCTGATGTTAGAAATCTTTTAGATGTATGTTCTGGATGTGCACAGTTCACACAAAATGTCCAGCAAGATGCACAGGAATTCTTAATGTATATGCTTATGGTACTGGAAGATGAAGGGGTAGAAATAGAAAATATGTTTGGTCTCTCATATAAATGGGAACATTTTTGTGAAAACTGTATGAACACATGCAGCACTAATGTTGATTCTGAAAGGTTCATACATTTAACATTACCAGAGAGTAAATCAGTGACTTTTAGTAAATTAGTTAAAGATGCAAATCACAACATGGAATGTTCTCAATGTAAATCAGAAATGTTATCAACATTATTTTTAAAGAAATATGGACAGTATATAATTTTAATGATGCAATGTTGTAGAGCTGATGGAACAACATTGGACACTTTAATAAAGAAGTTTGTAGGAAATCAATTATCAATATCAGGAAAGACTTTTGTTGCAGTTGCAATAATTTTCCATGATGGACCTTCTATAAATTCTGGTAATTACACAGTTTATCTAAAATGTGAAAAAGGCTGGACACTGTGTAATGATTCTCAATTGATTTTCAAGCAACGTTTGCCTTCAGAATTACCAAATTCCTACTTAATTTTTCTAAAACCAAAATTTGAGATACAAATTGCAGCATCTGAAGAAACCATTATTTCGATTTTATAGGATTAACATTGGATATTTCACCTAAAAAGGATTTAAAAATTACCATTTGGCCTCATGGAAAGGTAAATGTTTCTATTGTGGACTTCTTTGACAGATAATATTTTGGTGTATGTGCTTAAGCAACAAGATTTACAGATGTTATTTATTGCAAATAGTTATTGTTCTTAGAAGATATTTTTAATATATTTGTTACATTTTTATCAAGGTATGTTTTACTGAGGATATATTCGGGGCTTTTTTAAACAATCTTTCAGATTGTTTATTTTTTTGCCCGCTGTTAAGTGATGAATACAATTGATATCACTATTTTCAGTGAAATTCAATATATTCTGAAAACAGCAAAAAAAGGGCAAAAAATGACTTTGTTAAATATGAAAATATGTGTACTGTATTCTAAAATGTATTGTTAAATATTACTACTTTTTTTCTTTTTTTTCAGATCGAGAAAGAAAATTTAGGAAATTGAATCTATTTTTCTTGTAATTAAAAAAAAACATTTATTTCTAATTAAGTTATTTTGTTGGTCAGGTAAGTTTAAAATATCTGTATTTCTCACCCCTTCACTTTCATGCTCCCTTTTTTCGCTTCTCCTCACTCTGCTTTTCTCATTCCCCTTCCCTCTCTCTTCTTCCTTTACTGCTCTTTCGTAACTCCCTCACTCCTTCTCTACTACTCCCCTAGGTTTACTGCCTCCATCACTATTTTTTCAACCATGTTTCTCTCCCTGTCTCCATATGTCTCAGTCATTCTAACTGCCTTACTCCTTCTCAGTTCCTTGCTCTCTGTCTCTGTTTCTGTCTCTCTCCCTTTTTCTGTCTTACCCTTAATTTCCTTAACATCTCTGTTTCTACCACTCCTCCTCTCTCCATCCCTCATTTTCCATCTATGTTAATTTTTTAACCTTCTCCATCATTCTCCTTCCCTCACCTTCCCTAACTGTCACTATCCTTTACTCATAGTCACTCCTATTCTCCTACTTCACTTCCTCCTGTCTGTATCTCACACCTCTTCATCTTTTCGCATTCTTTCCTTCACTCTCCCTCACTCTCCTTTGCTCATTGAAATCCTGACTCCCTTTCTCTCACTCCAGTTTCCTAAATCCCTCCATCCCCTCACTCCCCATCTCTCACTTTCCCTTACCCCCTTTTCTAATCCTCATACCCCTTATCTCACCATCACTCCACTTCTCTTACTTTCAATCCCTTTACCCTGCTGTACTTTATCCGCTTCATCTGTTACTCCCTTTTCCTATCTCCGTCCCTTACTCCCCTCTTCTCACTCCCCCTCCGTCACTCTCCATTACTCACTGGCATTCCCTTACTCATTCACTCTTCTTACCTGTATCCTCTACCCTTAGTCCTTTTGTTGCAGTCAGTCGTTCACTTCCCTTTCATGACTGATCATACTTTCCTTTTCTCACTCATTCTGTCTGTCCTTTCCTCCTCTTCACTCAGTCATTTCAATCATTTCAATCATTCATGTATACACTACACATTCATTCAATAAAATTAAAACACAGTATATTAGGAATATAGCTCTTCTTGGAGAAGTGAAGTGAGTTCTGAAAAGAACTGTTTTTTTTGTCTTTTTTGTTTTGTATTTATTTTTTAGTTTTTTAACAATTTTGTATTTTTTAAAAAAATTTTTAGAGCACCAAAAAAAAACTGGTAATGAAAAACTGTTCAACAGGAACAAAAAAAAAAATGAAAAAAATTATGGCCTGGAGCATGTGTGCTGCTGTATTCTGTTTTCAATCAAGTTTATACTGCTTTCACCGTAGCAAAGAACAGCATTGCACACATTGCAATGTATGTGCACCTTCTGGAAAAGGGGGCGGATGTCCAGTGGCCTGGTACACAGTGAATCTGCGGCCGCAGATGATGTGCTCGGCTGAGCAGGTGGAGGGTTGTCCCTTAGGGCTCTAGTTGTTTCTCGAGCATAACGTACAGGATGTACTGTCTTGAAGTGTCTCAGCATTGAATAAATACTAAAGGAGCATTTCTTGCTGGGATCTCCTGTGGATAAGACACTTCCACAAATAGTGCATGTCACCTTCGGTGCATTCACCTTCTTTTGGCCCTCTGGAAAGGTGAAGTAATTCCAGATGAAAGAGTGTTTTTGTTTACTCTTCCTTGGTGGTACCACAAAGGTCTCCTCCTCACTCCCTGAAGTAGACTGCTGTTCTGCCATTTCCCAGTAAGATTTTACTCGAGTGGCTGTTCAGCTCCTTGTCCCAGGAAATAATAAGAAATAGTGAGGGGAGTGGGTGTGGTGTTTGAAGATTCTGGAACAGAAAGTACTATGAACCAATGAAAAGTGTTGTTTCGTAATCACATGACTTGCTGTGCGCGCATGGTGCTCGCACGCATGCGCGCACGGTGCACGCACGCATCAGAAATGAATTACTATTAACCCGATTTCTAAAACATGAAAAGGAGGCAGGGAAGACACTCCCTGACCCCCTAGACCTTCTCAGGGGGTCCCTAAAGGACCTTGTAAATAAAAAATAAAAATTTTGTTTAATAAAAAAAATTGCCGGTGCGCGCACGGTGCTCGCACGCATGTGCGCACGGTGCACGCACGCATCAGAAATGAATTACTTTTAACCCGATTTCTAAAACATGAAAAGGAGGCAGGGGGAGACACTCCCTGACCCACTAGACATTCTCAGGGGGTCCCTAAAGGACCTCGTAAATAAAATAAAAACATTTCCTTTAATAAAAAAATTGCCGGTACGCGCACGGTGCGCACACGGTGCGCACACCATGAAAAACCCTTAAAAAAAATAAAACATTTTAAACTGTTTATAAGTTTATAGAAGATATTAACTATGCTGTTCAACTTTATCCAAATACAAAAAAAAAAAGAGCTGAGCCATTCCATATTACAGGATACAGTCAATCTATAACTATATACATAGGTAGTTTATTGTAAAATAAATATATAAAAAATATAATATTACATAGATAAATTAGCATTTAAAAAACCTTACAAATTCACTAAAACAACCATAGGTTTCACAAAAGTTATAGTTAGAAATTAGCATTTAAAAAACCTTGCAAATTCACTTAAAAAACCATAGGTTTCACACACGTT
Organism: Triturus cristatus; assembly: GCF_964204655.1. NCBI lineage: Eukaryota > Metazoa > Chordata > Amphibia > Caudata > Salamandridae > Triturus > Triturus cristatus. Next base: position 1,112,282,917 of record NC_140582.1, on the reverse strand, counting down.
ATAGTTAGGAATTAGCATTTAAAAAACCTTGCAAATTCACTGAAAAAACCATAGGTTTCACACACGTTATAGTTGGGAATTAGCATTTAAAAAACCTTGCAAATTCACTGAAAAAAACATAGGTTTCACACATGTTATAGTTAGCTGGACATTTCACTCGTACAAAACCATTGAAATTCCCCCGTTATAGTTAGTTCAGCTAACTATAACTTGCGCGACCACAATCCACTGCTGATGACGTCACATATTACATCACTCATGACATGGTCAGTGACATCACTCATGACATCACTGATGACATCTCAAATGACATCACTGATGACATCACTGATGACATCATCCAGTGAAGATGTGTCTTTCTGAAAAATAAATATTTTTTATATATGTATATCTAAAGGTTAATGGAAGAATAAATGGGTAAATAAGTGTCTAAATGGATGGGTTTTTTTGTAAAATTAATTGATTAACTGACTTATTAACAGTATCTTAGTGAATACAAGTATTAGTGAGTAATGTTTAAATATTTAAATATCTGTATCAGTGTCTCACTTTGTGTATAAGTGACTGCATGGGTTGGTGAGTAGCTATATGAGTGTGTATATGGTTTATTAGTTAGTTTTTAGAGTATCAGTATGAGTGTCTGTATGGTTCAGTGGGGGATGTTACTTAGCGTATGGATGCATGAATGAGTGACTCACTGTTTGTATGTGTTTTGAAGACAGTATGTGAGCAGGACAGTATGGGTGGATGAGTGTGTGTATGGGTGAGTAAGAGAGTGAATGACTGTCTCAATAGTGTCTTTATGAGTAAGTCCATATGTTTTGAACTAGTATATGTGAGTATTGATGTATATAAGTGAGGATATATGAGAGTGAGAGATTGGAAGAGTTCCTGTATAAATAAGTATGTGTTTCTATAAGTGATTGTTTAAGAGAGTAAGTATGTGTACGTTTCTGTAGAAGTAAGTGTAGTGGTGTGTGTATAGCTGTATATGCAAGTAAATGGATGTTTATTTGCATGTGTGAGTATGTGTGTGAGTAACTCTATGTATGAGTGTAGGTGTGTAACAGGATTTATAGGTGTATGAGTACATATGATGACTGAGTACATGTATGAGTGACTATATAGAAGTGTTGATGAATGAGTGGATGCATATGTAGATTTTGGAATTACTGAATAAGTTGTTCTAACTGGTATTGGTATCTCTATAGTTTTCAAAACTTTAGTTTGTATTTTTCAATGTGTGTATCAAAGTTTATATTAGGATAAGAGGAGGTCTGCCACTCTTACACAAGGATGATGTCATCAGTGATGTCATCAGTGATGTCATTTGAGATGTCATCAGTGATGTCATGAGTGATGTCACTGACCATGTCATGAGTGATGTAATATGTGACATCATCAGCAGTGGATTGCGGTCGCGCGAGTTATAGTCAGCTGAACTAACCATAACGGGGGAATTTCAATGGTTTCGTATGAGTGAAATGTCCAGCTAACTATAACATGTGTGAAACCTATGGTTTTTTCAGTGAATATATATATATATATATATATATATATATATATATATATATATATATATATATATATATTACCTACTGGCGGTCGCCAGTAGGTAGTTATAGTTAGGACCACGTTTCCATAGGAAAACCTCAACATTCTATTTTGAATAACTTTGGCGCCGGTCGACGAATCCTCGCGAATTTCTCAAAATAGGTGGGGCGCTACGCTCCGCTCCTACCCTGAAAGTCTCGGGGGGATCCGTCAAGCGGGGGCTGAGACAAAAGGGGGGTCCCAAAACGCGTTTTTCCCATGCATTTTTCCATAGGACCTTTAGAACGAGCTACAGCCCGAACGGCTGAACAGAATTACTCAAAATTTGGCAGAGAGGTAGTCCCTAGGTCAAGGAAGTGCCTTTTGTAGGTTTGGTGTAAATCTGTTCAGTAGATTCTGAGAAAATAGCCTTTAAATCAATATATATATCTGAGCCCGCTTACGGTACGCTTACCGTACGCTTACGGTAAGCGTACGGTGGCGTGCGCGAGCGCGATTCTGATTGGCTCTTAGATCTTAGTAAACATTCGAATCGGCCGAAACCAGGAAGCGGCGTCCGCCATTTTGTCTCTCGCACTGAGTGTTGTTTATCAAACATGATGGCAAAAAACATGTTACGGGGCTGTTTTGACAACTCCCTCCCACATAGTCATGTTGAGGGAGTCCCCAAACATCCCCCAAGAGCAAAAACGGTTTTATTTTTTTTTCGGCAAATTCGCCGAGTACACTTACCGTACGCTTACCGTACGCTTACCGTACGCTTACCGTAAGCGTACGGTAAAAAAAAAATATAAAAAAAACACTATCCACACTTCCCCCACCCCCTGTGGTTTTGGTGGCCGAAGGCCACCAAATGTACAGGGCTTATTGTAAGGGAAAAAAACACTATCCACACTTACCCCACCCCCTGTGCTTTTAGTGGCCGAAGGCCACCAAATGTACAGGGCTTATTATAAGGGAAAAAAACACTATCCACACTTACCCCACCCCCTGTGTTTTTGGTGGCCGATGGCCACCCAATGTTCAGGGCTTATTATAAGGGAAAAAAACACTATCCACACTTACCCCACCCCCTGTGCTTTTGGTGGCCGTAGGCCACCAAATGTACAGGGCTTATTATAAGGGAAAAAAACACTATCCACATTTACCCCACCCCCTGTGCTTTTGGTGGCCGTAGGCCACCAAATGTACAGGGCTTATTAATAGGTAAAAAAAACTAAATTTTGGCAACATGAAATTATAAAATCGAAATAAAAAAAACACTATGCACATTGACCCCACCCCCTGTGCTTTTGGTGGCCGAAGGCCACCAAATGTACAGGGCTTATTAAAGTTGATAAAAACCGTGCACGGAACGAACTGCGTTAAGTGGGCGCGCACGCCTCGAATGGCGTAAAGTAACTTAGCATTTAAAAAACCGTACAAATTCACTGAAAAAACCATAGGTTTCACACATGTTATAGTTAGGAATTAGCATTTAAAAAACCTTGCAAATTCACTGAAAAAACCATAGGTTTCACACATGTTATAGTTAGCGGAAATTTTACTGATAAAAAACCAGTGAAATTCCCCCGTTATAGTTAGTGCAGGCAACTATAACTCACGCGACCGCAATCTTCTGCTGATGACATATGTGTCTTTATGAAAAAAAAATATTTGTAATATATGTATAGCTAAAAATGTATGGAAGAAGACATGGGCAAATAAGTGTCTAAATACAGTATTAGCATCAGCAGAGGATTGCGGTCGCGTGAGTTATAGTTGCCTGCACTAACTATAACGGGGGAATTTCACTGGTTTTTTATCAGTAAAATTTCCGCTAACTATAACATGTGTGAAACCTATGGTTTTTTCAGTGAATATATATATATATATATATCATATTTAAACTTGTTAGAAACACTCATTCACCGGATGATGTCATCAGTGATGACATCAGTGATGTCATTTGAGATGTCATTAGTGATGTCATCAGTGATGTCATCAGTGATGTTACTGACCATGTCATGAGTGATGTAATATGTGATGTCATCAGCAGTGCATTGCGGGGGCACGAGTTATAGTTAGCTCAACCAGCTATAACGACCACATTTCTCTGTTTTTTTGCAAGTGAAATGTTCAACTAACTATAACGCCCCTCAAACCTGTGTTTTTTCAGTGAATTTCAAAGGTTTTTTATATGTACACACACATATTAATATATATACATATCTATACATATATATATCTGTATATATAACATAGGTTTCAGGGTTGTTATAGTTAGAAATTAGCATTAAAAAAACACTGTGTGGCATTTAGTGGAGGTAACTGGAGGGGTAGCTGGTCCCCCAAGAACAACCTTACCTCCAGTAAGTCCCACACAGCAGGATTGCTAAGTTCTCATAGCAAACCACACCTCTTTTCCCACCACTCTGCAAACACACTCCCTTCCCATGAGCTTCACAGTGTGCCTTGTCTATAAATATTTGAATGCATCTAGTGTAAAATGTAAAACATGTTGTATAATACATGTATTTATATTTTTAATGTTGCTCATGATAGAGTCGAACATAAAACAGTGCCCTTTGTGTTGAATGAGAACCTGACAACAAAATCCATTTAGAGGCTAAATGACACATGGTGTAACATAGAGTCCTAGGATAAAATCCCAGCTTTCTCACCGACAATCTGTGTGATTCTAAGCAAACCTTTTTTTTCAGTTTCTCGTATTCTTTGGATAACTAATGTCAAAGCACCTAAGAGTACCTCATTTTTAAGATGTGTGCTATAGAAACAACCCATTTCTATGTAGTGTGCTTCACACATAACGACATTGCTCACATACAGGCCACATGTCAAAGCTATTTCTTTGTTCACTCATGTCAAAGTCGTCATGGTCTGTTGTGCTGCAACTGCTTCTCCTGCCTGCCCCCCACGATCTGTTGTGAGGCCCCTTCCCCTGAATTCTCTTGCCTGTGCCCAGGTCCTGACCCTCCCTTCTATCCTCTATGGTCCTTTGTGCATGCCCCTGCACCATCCTTCTTGCCCATCACAGCCATTGTGCTGCCACTAACCCTCCCGTTTGCCATGCATGGTCTTCTGTGCTGCCACAGCCCCTCCCACCTCCCTGTGTGGTCAGCTAGCTGCTCCTGACCCCCTCCCACCTTCCCTCCATGGTCTGTGTGTATGCCATCATAGTATCACTGTTGCTCTCCATGGTGTGTCTTGTTTCTAGTGCCCATCCTGCCTGACTTCCATGGTCATCTTGCTGCTCCTGCCCTGCCCTCTTGCCCCCAGCCCTCTGTTTCCATGTGCAGACCCCCTATTCCCTCCCTCCTGGCTTGTCTGTTCCATTGTAATGCCCCTGATACGTCCCTCCTGCCCTTTATGGTATGTTATGCTGCAGCTCTCTCTCCTGTCTGTCCATTATGGTCAGCTAGCTACCATTGCCTCTTTCCCCTCTGTTCTCTGTTGTCCATGTGCATGGTCCTGTCCCCTCCCTATTGCTTTCTATGGATTGTTGTGCTGCACTCCCGTCCCGCATGCCCTGTGTGGTGTATTGTGCTGCTGCAAACCCTGATGCCTGGTGCACCTCTCCATGTCCCTCCTGTCCTCTGTTATTCGAGTCCATGTCCCTACCCCAATTCCTCGTGCCTTCCATGATCCAATGTACCATACTTACTAACATTTTGAACTTGGTAAGAGGGAGATTTTGAAAAAAAACTGGGGTATTGATTTTCCCCTTTGACTTACATTGAAAAAGAGGAGATTGTAGACAGGAGACAGATCAAATAAAGCCCATTTGGGTTTAAAAACATTGGACGTTTCCTGGCTGAATCAGGTCTGTTGGCATGTATGGTTGTACTACCACTGCCTCTTCCTTCTGCTCACAATGGTCTATTATATTTCCAGTCCTGTATTGTTGGTTTGTTGCCCCTGCCCCCCTTTCCACTGCCCTCCATAGTCTGTTGTGCTGCCACTGCCCTTCCTGCCTGCCCAGTGTGGTCACATTGTTGCCTCTGCACCCTCCTACCTGCGTTCAATTTTCAGAGTCAGTGCCCCTGGCCTCTGCCTCTCAACAGTATCCTAATGAACAACTAGATTGCTAACATTCTATATTTATTACAAAAGTGTGGAACGCCTGACGTCATCTTGATGTAATCAAAACTGTAATACCTAGAGCATTTCCTTTAAAATTACATATATGAGAGGGTCTTATTTGCATCAAAATTATGGTTAGTGCTCTAAAAAACTAAAATGAGAACATATTATCTGAGTTTTCAAATAGCGGCAAAGCACTTTTAAATTATTTTTTATCTTTAAGATTTTTATCCAGTTGACCACTTGATTAAGTGATGCACTTAGGGGAGAGGATGTGGTGTTACTTCCAGAGCTGCAGACTTTGCAACTGGGGAACCAGGTCGGAGTTTCTGTTTCAGCTCGACATTCTGTGATTCTGGTCAAATCACTTAATCTCCCCATTTCTACAGCCAAAATGAATTTGTTCTTGTGTGATGTAACCAATGCTCATGTAAAGCACTGCAATACCTGACAAGTCTGCACTATATAAATCTGCAAAAACTCAAAAAATAAAGTGTTTTGCACACTTCTGTCATTGGGCTACATGTGGGCTACATCTAGGTGATATTTTTGCTACATTTGGGCTCTTTTGTCTCTGGTGGCGATCTTGGGAGATTTACTTGTTATGAAGTTTCCTAATTTCCTCGTTTACTACAGTCTCTTCAGTAGGAAATGCTTTCAGTTTTTTTACTTTGATTCCATCAAGAAGGCATTCAGATGTGTCACACATTTGTTATAAATTCAGAATGTTAGCACTCTAGTTGCTCATTAGATCACTGTAGTAAAGCTACTGCTCACCAGGGAAGTCTGCTGCTGGTATTGAAAGTGCATGTTTCAGTCTGCATGTCTGAATTTTTTAATGAAATAGAAGAGGATTTGAGAAGTCACTCAAAATGTGCCCTCATTTTTCTTTCAAAAACAACAGTTGATGGACAGAATGCAGAACAATGTCATACATTCGCCCCAGTACACAGATCTGGGCCTAAATCCATCATTTTTTTGCTCACCATGCCATTCCAGTTTGAACCCATCCATATGCAAATCTGTCTTGACCCTGTGCCTCATGGGAACAGTCCAGCCCGAACTGCCAAGCTAGGTCCCCCCTGGACTGGAACCAAGCATCCTAGGACCGGTTTCGGGGTTTCACCCCTCTTCAGCCAGGATAGCTTGATTCTAGTGGCATGGAGAGCACAGGACTCACGTCTGAGCATACCCGTCTCACTCGGGGTGACAAATGCAAAAACAACAGTTGATGGACAGAATGCAGAACAATGTCATACATTCACCCCAGTACAGAGATATGGGCCTAAATCCATCGTTTTTTTGCTCACCATGCCATTCTAGTTTGAACCCAGCCATATGCAAATCAGTCTTGACCCTGTGCCTCATGGGAACAGTCCAGCCCGAACTGCCAAGCTAGGTCCTCCCTGGAATCGCAACAAACAAAGCCACATCTAACGCTAATGAAATGCACAGTAGGCGTTCCTGTGCAAAAAAACACGAAAACACCATATTTTCAATGACCAGCCAAATCTGCAATACGATCAAAAAAGCAGACGATAAGCCGAGTTAGCAGTAATAAATTAACATCAACCTTTAACTGGTGTAAGCAGGTCGACTATTTACTTTGTTATTTTGACCCAACTCACAGCCACATCTAAAGACCAACACGTGATACAGCTACTGATCATGCAGCTCCGACACCGAACAACACCACAACACCCAGCCCCACCAGAACCTCCGCCCAGGACCACCCCCCGTACTACCACCGAGGCAGCACAAAACAGAACAACGGACCTTCCCAAAACGCCATGCCCCTCAGCCACACAATAGCTGAATGTTGGGAGATGAGAAACCAACTATATATGAAGGAGGCAAGTCACCCATCACTGATAAAGTACACAATGCCAAGTGTAACGCTCATGTGCTGCACAAACCTCACTATGCAAAGCACAAACCTCTCTATGTGGAGATATACTATTGATACTTGTAGTGTAGTGCACAGTGGACGCAACCATGTTACCTCAGGCAGTGGGGAAGATCTCGGTCATGTAGCTGTGTTGTCCCCCCTGGAAGCGGAAGCGGAGTGGGCTGCTCCAACGTAAACCACTCTACCTTAGGAGTATGAATAGGCCCTAGGCGTGGTTCACTTGTGGGAATACCAATGAGTCTGTCAGAACGGCAGCCCTCACCCTGGCACTTGGCAGCCGCCATAACCATGGGCCTCCTCGACACAGGGCCCCTGCGAACCAAGCAGCTCAGCACCGCAGACTTATGTATGTGCCGACTACTGTCTTCGATCTGCACTACGGACAGCACGGCTCACAATTCAAATGTAGGGGCGATTTCAGATATCGCAGTCCAGTTTGCAAGACACGTTGCTCCCAGTGCGGCCCACCCAGACCATGCATCATCGCAGGGTGCGCACACACTGTGTGCTTCAGGTACTTCTAGCTTACTGCACCATAAGTCATCACCACGTGGCCTTATTAACGCAGAATTCTTTAGACAAAACACATTGCTCCCAGTGCGGCCCGCCGGGACCACATCTTATCGCAGGGTGCGCACACGCTGAGTACTCCAGGTGCCACTAACTGTGCAGCTCAACTCAACACCTCATGGCTGTGTGCCCATCCTGACTGCTGCCTCCGCCCTACACTGGACTTACATGCTTCACAATTCAACACTAGTAGCGACGCAAATTGTCTAAGAGGCTATAATGGGTTAAGACGACCAAATGTTCCCAATCTGTGCAGCTCAAGTTAACGTCACCTGCCTGTGGGCCTTTGCTGACCGCTGCCTCCGGCCTACACTGTGGAAGACCGGCGACACGTGGTGCCAACTAACCCTGTTCAATACAGGCCGATCCCACATGTGTAACTGTGTCCTGAGTCCTCAATCACGGCGACCACAGCACCAGACTCCTTTCGATCACCGAGGGGTATTTCCACATGGAAGACCAGCGACACGTGGTGCCACTGAACCTGTACTATGCAAGGTTTGCTTGGGTCACCAACGTATGCACGTGGCTGTGGACCCTAGCTCACCGCTACCTTTGCCCTACACTGTGGGCGACCGGCGACAAATGGTACCACTAACCGTCTTCAACACAAGCCGATCCCACATGTGGAGCTGTGTTCTGAGACCTGAATGGAAGTGACCCCAATTTGCCAGTGACCACAGCACCAGACTCCCTTTGATTAGTGTGGTGTATTTGCATATCAAAGTCATCAATGTGGAAAGTATTGCCGACAAAACGATTACACAACAGATACATTTTACACAAACTGTTGATTTCCCTTTCCACATCCAGTAATTTCCAAAGGAAGAGTGAACAGTTTTATGTCAGCAATGAGACATACCATCACTCGTAAATCACCCAAAAATACTGATAATTTAAAAAGAAGCATCCAAGTACAATAATGATTACAATACGGAGATTATGAAGATGTGAAATTCAAATATGAACATACAATATGATGCACATAGCTCAATTGCTGTTTCTCACTCTGTCACGTCATATATTACCAACTCTGAGAAGACAGAATTGAAAGAAATGTGGGAAGAAATTTCACAGGAGAAGACGTTTAGGAAAAAAATGTACAGCTTCAGTTTGAAGATACTTTCACATCGAGAAATTGGATCCTACCAATGTTCGGAATGATAGACATCTGCAAGTTTATATTCAAAGTCATCTGGATAAGTCTAGGTTTTCCTGTGGCACGAAATAGAGTTTAAATATAAATGTTATAAAACAAATTTGTGATGATATAGACTTACGTTTCTTTGCTAGTCAAGAGAACTGTATAGAAAATAACAGTTGGATATGTCTAGGTGTTGATCAACAAATGGAAGATAATACAGTTCTGAAGTTTGAAAAAGAAATAACAAAGTTTAAAGTAGTTTCTGGTGAAAATCCCAACTATGTTTATATTTATTGCCGACGTACTCATTATAAAATTCAATCTAAGAATGTAGATGTACTACCAATAACCCTGTTCAACACAAGTCGATCCCACATGTGTAACTGTGTCCTGAGTCCTGAGTGACTGTCACCCCAAGTCCCTGGCAGCAACCACACACCACACTCCCTTCGATCACTGAGGCAAATTTCAATATGCAAGGCCAGCGACAGGTAGTCCCACTAACCCTCTTTAACACAACCCGATCCCACATGTGTAACTGTGTCCTGAATGGCAGTGACCCCAAGCCTGTGGCAGCAACCACAGCAGCATACTCTCTTTGATCAGTTAGACATATTTCCATATGCAACAGAGGCGACACGTGGTGCCAATAACTTTGTTCAACACAAGCCGATCCCACATGTGTAACTGTGTCCTGAGTCCTGAATGGCAGTGACCCCAACTCCTTACCACCACACTCCCTTTGATCAGTGAGGGGTATTTCCATATGCAACTACAGACTCCAGCAGGCAAGTAAGTATCACAGTCCTACACCCTACATATTATTCTTTTAGTGTCCTTGCTTCTAGAACTTTTTTTTTATATCAGTTATAGCTTTACTACAATGACCAAATTAATCTTCAAATGGAAACTAAAATGGAATAGCAGTCTACACTGCTGGCAGTACAGCTCGCAATTCCATTTTTAAATGCTAATTTCTATCAACAAGATTGTACTCAGAAAATACAACACTTCGTCAGTGTATTCTATACTTGTTTCATCTTTTCATCATTCGCCTACACTGCACTCACTAGGGCTCCCAATGGGAATTATTTCTTCATTCATTAACTACAGAATCCACTAAGCAAGTAACTATTACAGGCCTCTAATCTACATAATATACTTTTAGTATCCTTTCATCTTGAACATTTTTTATATCAGTTATACCTTTAGTACAATCATCAAATTCATTTTCAAGTACAAACGAACACTCAGCAGTCTACACTCGCAATTAGAATTTTGGACACGTGGTGCCAACTAACACTGTCCAACACAAGCCGATCCCACATGTGTAACTGTGTCCTGAGTCCTGAATGGCAGTGACCACAAGTCCATGGCAGCCACCACAGCAGCAAACTCTCTTTGATCAGTTAGACATATTTCCATATGCAGTGAACCAAAACTTCATGGCAGCGACCACACCACCACACTCCCTTCGATTAGTGAGGAGTATTTTCATATTGAAGGCTGGCAACAAATGGTGCCACTGAACCTGCACTACGCAGGCTGGTGAGGCCACCAACGTATACACGTGGCTGTGGACCCTTGCTCACCGCTACCTCTGGCCTACACTACGATCAGCAGGCCTCAAAATTCAGATACATTCATAATTCCACATGACGCAGTCCTATAACCAAGACACATTGCTCCCAGTGCGGCCCGTCCACACCAAGCATCCTTACAGGCTCATACAGTCTCAATGCTTCTGGTGCCACTGACCCTCTTAACAGAAGCCGATCCCACATGTGTAACTGTGTCCTGAGTCCTGAATGGAAGTGACCAAAAGTCCGAGGCAGCAAGCACACAACATACTCCCTTCGATCAGTGAGGCATATTTCGATATGCAAGGCCGGCGGCATGTAGTCCCACTAACCCTCTTTAACACAAACCAATCCCACATATGTAACTGTGTCCTGAATCCTGAATGGCAGTCACCCCAACTTCGTGGCAGCGACTACAACACCAAACTCCCTTCAGTCTTATTTGTTGTTTTGTTCTTCAAATATTTTTTTTTTATATGTAAATCTATACATGTCTAAGACTCTTCTTTGTCCAATCGCACAGGGACACTTCCGGGCCAAAGAAGATTGTTGGGGGTATGTTGGTAATATGGGAAGAGGGCGCGTTACCTGCTGAGGGTGCGTTACCTGCTGATGTGGGGAGAGGCAGCGTCAAAGGGGTATCTTTCACAGAAAGAACTCCGATATGTTTTCAGAAATGCCTCAGACAGATGCCAGCTGATGGACTGAATCACAAAATGGTTTTTCAATGCTTATGTAGTGTGAGTTATGAACAGTTCGCACCCAGGCTCGCAGAGGGACAGCTGTGGCCCGTCCACTCGACTCACAGACGCAGTACTATGAGCCATCCGTGTCATTGTAGCTATCCTTGCCCTGTTTCATCGTACGCCATGCCAAGCCACGCCACTCCGATTACGTTCTGACGTTGGCACCACATAGCTACCTGTCGCAGGCGTACTCGTTATTGGTGTGCAGGTCAGTGGTCTAGTTCTCAACATCTCTCGCCCACTACCTGAGGGCAGGTTTGCACACACACCACACCCATCCGCCACATGTGTCACAGGCCATGTGACCACGCAAATATAATAGATCGACAACGTCACATCCTTTTTTGCCGGTGCTGACTAGATGCCGGACGCTCCACGAGTCTCAACCATAAAGAGTCTTTCAAAACTTGCGCAGAAGGTTACTCGCACCCTAATCTGTATAGCCCTCAGGGGCCTACCACCCCCTTGGCGCGGACTTCACATGCACATGGTTAGTGCCACCCAAAGCTCATATGGCTATCAGGGGCCAACCACCACGTGGCACAAACTTAACTTCCACAGGTTTAGCAGCCCCAAAAGCTGATGTGGTCTCCACCATTGATGACTCAGGACTCAGCAACATGTGTGAGATCTGCCGGGCCATGGAGCAGATGATGTGGTCTCCGCCATTCATGACTCAGGAGTCAGCGACATCTGTGCGATCCGCCAAGCACCTGATGTGGTCTCCGCCATCCATTACTCAGGACTCAGAGACATATCTGGGATGAGTTTTGACGGGCACTTGGAGTGCCCACTGCTGCACACTCCGGTGGCACCAGGTAATTATTTGCTCATGGATGCGCAGGGACGGCAGTGTCTCTCTCTCTCTCTCCCCCTCTCTCTCTCTTCCCCTCTCTTTCTCGCTCTCTTTCCCCCTCTCTCTCCCTCTCTCTCTCTCTCAGGCACCAGCTATTTTGACCCCCTGTGTATTCACTGGGTCAATGCTCAGTAATGTGGGAATTTTTCTCACTTGAGGAGAACTTACATACCGCAGCAATTATTATTGCTTGTGAGCTCCAGTCGAGTCTTCACTTTTATTAGAAGGCGTTTTGTTGCATTATCATTTGCATAGAGCGTATGATTTGCGCATGTGCGAGGGAGTAGTTTACCCCACTATTGCACATGCGCGTTAAGTTTGAGTCCTAGAGCATACGCGCTAAGCTTTTTTACGAACATGATTTGCCGGATAGAGTTAACGCCCAGTACACCTGACCCCGGTGATTTGTTATAAAAGTACTGTGTAAAGCTTCGTTGTTTTCTGGCAGATGCAACGATGGGGTAGGTGCGTAGGCAGCAGTATCCGAAGAAAATTGTGCGTAGCCTTGTTTTAAAGGGACACGGGAACCACGACTAGTGGGGTCTTAAGATATTAGGTTCCGTGTCTGTTTGCGTAAACTCCTGGTGATCTCCTGTTTTCACAGACCGTTAAATTAGGGGCATCTGTTGCTTGTGACAGCGGATTTTCCTCAGCAGTGCGAGGTAAGCACTCATTCAGAACCAATTTTTTAACATTGATGGGGCACTATGTGTATAACACTTAGAGCGGATGATACCTCTGGACACAGTGTCCTCAAGCACTATTCGATGTGGTTTTTGTCTCATGCGCTGATCCATTTTTGTGTTTTATGTACTGGATGTGCACACAGCGGTGGCACATCATGTGGCATCAAGGAGTTCCTGATGCTTAAATTTGTGTTCTACCTTGTTTTGTTTTTCTTTCCTAGGTACTGATCAGGAGCGGTCACATCATGCAGCTGTAGCCAGTTTTTGGGTGATACAGGTTACTGCCCGCCCTGATCGATTTTGAGGGTATTTTAATTGGTTTTCACGTGCACATTACATTTTATAGTTCTGGTCCTGACGAAGCGCCAACGACCCTTAAGGCGACGCAGGCGCGAAACATGTTGACCTATGTCTTTCTATACCCGGGCATAGTATGCCATTGGGGCTAGATTTTATTCAGCAGTTGAGTCTGCTTAGGGTACACGATTCAGACAATTGCTGCATGTTTACCCTTTATGAATTTCTCTTAACACTTGCACACACTTTTTGTTTTTACCCTCATTGGACCCCACACACCCTCATGCACCATCCGGCAGTCCTATAAAAGATCTCCGATAAAGAGACCCTTCGGGGGACCCGTAGGGAATTGAAGCGCCGGCCCTACGAGGAGCAACTGCCCGATGATGAAGCATGACACCCTATAGGGTGTGTGAGGGCAACAGAGGACACATAATGGTTTTTCCTTTCATTTGAGGGTCCCTTTACCTAGGAATTCTTTTCTCTCTCCTTCTTTTGATTCCTCTTTTTACACATGCTGACTTTTTGCACCTTATTGTGTGGGTGACTTTTGCACCCTACTTTTAGGAACAGTGTCCTTTTTGTGATATTTATGTAGATATAAGGGGCGTGGACACTGGACCTTGTATAAGCTCCTTGGTCCCCCCCCTTTTTGTATAGTAAGTTATGAACGGCGGTTCAGCCGTGGGACCTTACTATTTTCCTGCTTTTCTTCTTCTTTATAGGCGCATGAGACAATACCTTTTTAAAGTGGTTATCCCCTATGTGCAGGCACCAGCTATTTTGACCCCCTGTGTATTCACTGGGTCAATGCTCAGTAATGTGGGAACTTTTTTCACTTGAGGAGATCTTACATATCGCAGCAATTATTATTGCTTGTGAGCTCCAGTCGAGTCTTCACTTTTATTAGAAGGCGTTTTGTTCCATTATCGTGTGTATAGAGCGTATGATTTGCGCATGTGCGGGGGAGTAGTTTACCCCACCATTGCACATGCGCGTTAAGTTTAAGTCCTAGAGCATGCGCGCTACGCTTTTTTACGAACATGATTTGCCGGATAGAGTTAACGCCCAGTACACCTGACCCCAGTGATTTGTTATAAAAGTACTGTGTAAAGCTTCGTTGTTTTCTGGCAGATGCAACGATGGGGTAGGTGCGTAGGCAGCAGTATCCGATGAAAATTGTGCGTAGCCTTGTTTTAAAGGGACACAGGAACCATGACTAGTGGGGTCTTAAGATATTAGGTTCCGTGTCTGTTTGCGTAAAGTCCTGGTGATCTCCTGTTTTCACAGACCGTTAAATTAGGGGCATCTGTTGCTTGTGACAGCGGATTTTCCTCAGCAGTGCGAGGTAAGCACTCATTCGGAACCAATTTTTTAACATTGATGGGGCACTATGTGTATAACACTTAGAGCGGTTGATACCTCTGGACACAGTGTCCTCAAGCACTATTCGATGTGGTTTTTGTCTCATGCGCTGATCCATTTTTGTGTTTTATGTACTGGATGTGCACACAGCGGTGGCACATCATGTGGCATCAAGGAGTTCCTGATGCTTAAATTTGTGTTCTACCTTGTTTTGTTTTTCTTTCCTAGGTACTGATCAGGAGCGGTCACATCATGCAGCTGTAGCCAGTTTTTGGGTGATACAGGTTACTGCCCGCCCTGATCGATTTTGAGGGTATTTTAATTGGTTTTCACGTGCACATTACATTTTATAGTTCTGGTCCTGACGAAGCGCCAACGACCCTTAAGGCGACGCAGGCGCGAAACATGTTGACCTATGTCTTTCTATACCCGGGCATAGTATGCCATTGGGGCTAGATTTTATTCAGCAGTGGAGTCTGCTTAGGGTACACGATTCAGACAATTGCTGCATGTTTACCCTTTATGAATTTCTCTTAACACTTGCACACACTTTTTTTTTTACCCTCATTGGACCCCACACACCCTCATGCACCATCCGGCAGTCCTATAAAAGATCTCCGATAAAGAGACCCTTCGGGGGACCCGTAGGGAATTGCAGCGCCGGCCCTACGAGGAGCAACTGCCCGATGATGAAGCATGACACCCTATAGGGTGTGTGAGGGCAACAGAGGACAAATAATGGTTTTTCCTTTCATTTGAGGGTCCCTTTACCTAGGAATTCTTTTCTCTCTCCTTCTTTTGATTCCTCTTTTTACACATGGTGACTTTTTGCACCTTATTGTGTGGGTGACTTTTGCACCCTACTTTTAGGAACAGTGTCCTTTTTGTGATATTTATGTAGATATAAGGGACGTGGACACTGGACCTTGTATAAGCTCCTTGGTCCCCCCCCTTTTTGTATAGTAAGTTATGAACGGCAGATCAGCCGTGGGACATTACTATTTTCCTGCTTTTCTTCTTCTTTATAGGCGCATGAGACAATACCTTTTTAAAGTGGGTATCCCCTATGTGCAGGCACCAGCTATTTTGACCCCCTGTATATTCACTGGGTCAATGCTCAGTAATGTGGGAACTTTTTTCACTTGAGGAGATCTTACATATCGCAGCAATTATTATTGCTTGTGAGCTCCAGTCGAGTCTTCACTTTTATTAGAAGGCGTTTTGTTGCATTATCGTGTGTATAGAGCGTATGATTTGCGCATGTGCGGGGGAGTAGATTACCCCACCATTGCACATGCGCGTTAAGTTTAAGTCCTAGAGCATGCGCGCTACGCTTTTTTACGAACATGATTTGCCGGATAGAGTTAACGCCCAGTACACCTGACCCCAGTGATTTGTTATAAAAGTACTGTGTAAAGCTTCGTTGTTTTCTGGCAGATGCAAAGATGGGGTAGGTGCGTAGGCGTCAGTATGCTATGAAAATTGTGAGTAGCCTTGTTTTAAAGGGACACGGGCACCACGACTAGTGGGGTCTTAATATATTAGGTTCCGCGTCTGTTTGTGTAAACTCCTGGTGATCTCCTGTTTTCACAGACCGTTAAATTAGGGGCATCTGTTGCTTGTGACAGCGGATTTTCCTCAGCAGTGCGAGGTAAGCACTCATTCAGAACCAATTTTTTAACATTGATGGGGCGCTATGTGTATAACACTTAGAGCGGTTGATACCTCTGGACACCGTGTCCTCAAGCACTATTCGGTGTGGTTTTTGTCTCATGCGCTTATCCATTTTTGTGTTTTATGTACTGGATGTGCACACAGCGGTGGCACATCATGAGGCATCAAGGTGTTCCTGATGCTTAAATTTGTGTTCTACCTTGTTTTGTTTTTCTTTCCTAGGTACTGATCAGGAGCGGTCACATCATGCAGCTGTAGCCAGATTTTGGGTGATACAGGTTACTGCCCGCCCTGATCGATTTTGAGGGTATTTTAATTGGTTTTCACGTGCACATTACATTTTATAGTTCTGGTCCTGACGAATCGCCAACGACCCTTAAGGAGACGCAGGCGCTAAACATGTTGACCTATGTATTTCTATATCCAGGCATAGTATGCCATTGGGGCTAGATTTTATTCAGCAGTTGAGTCTGCTTAGGGTACACGATTCAGACAATTGCTGCATGTTTACCCTTTATGAATTTCTCTTAACACTTGCACGCACTTTTTGTTTTTACCCTTATTGGACCCCTCACCCAACACACCCTCATGCACCATCCGGCAGTCCTATAAAAGACCTCCGATAAAGAGACCCTTCGGGGGACCCGTAGGGAATTGCAGCGCCGGCCCTACGAGGAGCAACTGCCCGATGATGAAGCATGACACCCTATAGGATGTGTGAGGGCAACAGAGGAAACATAATGGTTTTTCCTTTCATTTGAGGGTCCCTTTACCTAGGAATTCTTTTCTCT
This sequence comes from Triturus cristatus, assembly GCF_964204655.1. Taxonomy (NCBI): domain Eukaryota; kingdom Metazoa; phylum Chordata; class Amphibia; order Caudata; family Salamandridae; genus Triturus; species Triturus cristatus. Next base: position 1,112,265,662 of record NC_140582.1, on the reverse strand, counting down.
CTCCTTCTTTTGATTCTTCTTTTTACACATGGTGACTTTTTGCACCTTATTGTATGGGTGACTTTTGTACCCTACTTTTAGGAACAGTGTCCTTTTGTGATATGTATGTAGATGTAAGGAGCGTGGACACTGGACCTTGTATAAGCTCCTTGGTCCCCCCCCTTTTTGTATAGTAAGTTATGAACGGCGGTTCAGCCGTGGGACCTTACTTTTTTCCTGCTTTTCTTCTTCTTTATAGGCGCATGAGACAATACCTTTTTAAAGTGGTTATCCCCTATGTGCAGGCACCAGCTATTTTGACCCCCTGTGTATTCACTGGGTCAATGCTCAGTAATGTGGAAACTTTTCTCACTTGAGGAGATCTTACATACCGCAGCAATTATTATTGCTTGCGAGTTCCAGTCGAGTCTTCACTTTTATTAGAAGGCGTTTTGTTGCATTATCGTGTGTATATAGCGTATGATTTGCGCATGTGCGGGGGAGTAGTTTACCCCACCATTGCACAAGCGCGCTAAGTTTAAGTCCTAGAGCATGCGCGCTAAGCTTTTTTACGAACATGATTTGCCGGATAGAGTTAACGCCCAGTACACCTGACCCCGGTGATTTGTTATAAAAGTACTGTGTAAAGCTTCGTTGTTTTCTGGCAGATGCAACGATGGGGTAGGTGCTTAGGCGGCAGTATCCGATGAAAATTGTGAGTAGCCTTGTTTTAAAGGGACACGGGCACCACGACTAGTGGGGTCTTAATATATTAGGTTCCGTGTCTGTTTGTGTAAACTCCTGGTGATCTCCTGTTTTCATAGACCGTTAAATTAGGGGCATCTGTTGCTTGTGACAGCGGATTTTCCTCAGCAGTGCGAGGTAAGCACTCATTTAGAACCAATTTTTTAACATTGATGGGGCGCTATGTGTATAACACTTAGAGCGGTTGATACCTCTGGACACAGTGTCCTCAAGCACTATTCGGTGTGGTTTTTGTCTCATGCGCTTATCCATTTTTGTGTTTTATGTACTGGATGTGCACACTGCGGTCGCCCATCATGTGGCATCAAGGTATTCCTGATGCTTAAATTTGTGTTCTACCTTGTTTTGTTTTTCTTTCCTAGGTACTGATCAGGAGCGGTCACATCATGCAGCTGTAGCCAGATTTTGGGTGATACAGGTTACTGCCCGCCGTGATCGATTTTGAGGGTATTTTAATTGGTTTTCACGTGCACATTACATTTTATAGTTCTGGTCCTGACGAAGCGCCAACGACCCTTAAGGCGACGCAGGCGCGAAACATGTTGACCTATGTCTTTCTATACCCGGGCATAGTATGCCATTGGGGCTAGATTTTATTCAGCAGTTGAGTCTGCTTAGGGTACACGATTCAGACAATTGCTGCATGTTTACCCTTTATGAATTTCTCTTAACACTTGCATGCACTTTTTGTTTTTACCCTCATTGGACCCCTCACCCCACACACCCTCATGCACCATCCGGCAGTCCTATAAAAGATCTCCGATAAAGAGACCCTTCGGGGGACCCGTAGGGAATTGCAGCGCCGGCCCTATGAGGAGCAACTGCCCGATGATGAAGCATGACACCCTATAGGGTGTGTGAGGGCAACAGAGGACACATAATGGTTTTTCCTTTCATTTGAGGGTCCCTTTACCTAGGAATTCTTTTCTCTCTCCTTCTTTTGATTCCTCTTTTTACACATGGTGACTTTTTGCACCTTCTTGTGTGGGTGACTTTTGCACCCTACTTTTAGGAACAGTGTCCTTTTTGTGATATTTATGTAGATATAAGGGGCGTGGACACTGGACCTTGTATAAGCTCCTTGGTCCCCCCCCTTTTTGTATAGTAAGTTATGAACGGCGGTTCAGCCGTGGGACATTACTATTTTCCTGCTTTTCTTCTTCTTTATAGGCGCATGAGACAATACCTTTTTAAAGTGGTTATCCCCTATGTGCAGGCATCAGCTATTGTGACCCCCTGTGTATTCACTGGGTCAATGCTCAGTAATGTGGGAACTTTTTTCACTTGAGGAGATCTTACATACTGCAGCAATTATTATTGCTTGTGAGCTCCAGTCGGGTCTTCACTTTTATTAGAAGGCGTTTTGTTGCATTATCGTGTGTATAGAGCGTATGATTTACGCATGTGCGGGTGAGTAGTTTACCCCACCATTGCACATGCGCGTTAAGTTTAAGTCCTAGAGCATGCGCGCTAAGCTTTTTTACGAACATGATTTGCCGGATAGAGTTAACGCCCAGTACACCTGACCCCGGTGATTTGTTATAAAAGTACTGTGTACAGCTTCGTTGTTTTCTGGCAGATGCAATGATGGGGTAGGTGCGTAGGCGGCAGTATCCGATGAAAATTGTGAGTAGCCTTGTTTTAAAGGGACACGGGCACCACGACTAGTGGGGTCTTAATATATTAGGTTCCGTGTCTGTTTGTGTAAACTCCTGGTGATCTCCTGTTTTCACAGACCGTTAAATTAGGGGCATCTGTTGCTTGTGACAGCGGATTTTCCTCAGCAGTGCGAGGTAAGCACTCATTCAGAACCAATTTTTTAACATTGATGGGGCGCTATGTGTATAACACTTAGAGAGGTTGACACCTCTGGACACAGTGTCCTCAAGCACTATTCGGTGTGGTTTTTGTCTCATGCGCTTATGCATTTTTGTGTTTTATGTACTGGATGTGCACACAGCGGTGGCATATCATGTGGCATCAAGGTGTTCCTGATGCTTAAATTTGTGTTCTACCTTGTTTTGTTTTTCTTTCCTAGGTACTGATCAGGAGCGGTCACATGATGTAGCTGTAGCCAGATTTTGGGGGATACAGGTTACTGCCCGCCCTGATCGATTTTGAGGGTATTTTAATTGGTTTTCACGTGCACATTACATTTTATATTTCTGGTCCTGACGAATCGCCAACGACCCTTAAGGCGACGCAGGCGCGAAACATGTTGACCTATGTCTTTCTATACCCGGGCATAGAATGCCATTGGGGCTAGATTTTATTCAGCAGTTGAGTCTGCTTAGGGTACACGATTCAGACAATTGCTGCATGTTTACCCTTTACGAATTTATCTTAACACTTGCACGCACTTTTTGTTTTTACCATCATTGGACCCCTCACCCAACACAACCTCATGCACCATCCGGCAGTCCTATAAAAGACCTCCGATAAAGAGACCCTTCGGGGGACCCGTAGGGAATTGCAGCGCCGGCCCTACGAGGAGCAACTGCCCGATGATGAAGCATGACACCCTATAGGGTGTGTGAGGGCAACAGAGGACACATAATGGTTTTTCCTTTCATTTGAGGGTCCCTTTACCTAGGAATTCTTTTCTCTCTCCTTCTTTTGATTCCTCTTTTTACACATGGTGACTTTTTGCACCTTATTGTATGGGTGACTTTTGCACCCTACTTTTAGGAACAGTGTCCTTTTTGTGATATTTATGTAGATATAAGGGGCGTGGACACTGGACCTTGTATTAGCTCCTTGGTCCCCCCCCCTTTTTGTATAGTAAGTTATGAACGGCAGATCAGCCGTGGGACATTACTTTTTTCCTGCTTTTCTTCTTCTTTATAGGCGCATGAGACAATACCTTTTTAAAGTGGTTATCCCCTATGTGCAGGCACCAGCTATTTTGACCCCCTGTGTATTCACTGGGTCAATGCTCAGTAATGTGGAAACTTTTCTCACTTGAGGAGATCTTACATACCGCAGCAATTATTATTGCTTGCGAGTTCCAGTCGAGTCTTCACTTTTATTAGAAGGCGTTTTGTTGCATTATCGTGTGTATATAGCGTATGATTTGCGCATGTGCGGGGGAGTAGTTTACCCCACCATTGCACAAGCGCGCTAAGTTTAAGTCCTAGAGCATGCGCGCTAAGCTTTTTTACGAACATGATTTGCCGGATAGAGTTAACGCCCAGTACACCTGACCCCGGTGATTTGTTATAAAAGTACTGTGTAAAGCTTCGTTGTTTTCTGGCAGATGCAACGATGGGGTAGGTGCTTAGGCGGCAGTATCCGATGAAAATTGTGAGTAGCCTTGTTTTAAAGGGACACGGGCACCACGACTAGTGGGGTCTTAATATATTAGGTTCCGTGTCTGTTTGTGTAAACTCCTGGTGATCTCCTGTTTTCATAGACCGTTAAATTAGGGGCATCTGTTGCTTGTGACAGCGGATTTTCCTCAGCAGTGCGAGGTAAGCACTCATTTAGAACCAATTTTTTAACATTGATGGGGCGCTATGTGTATAACACTTAGAGCGGTTGATACCTCTGGACACAGTGTCCTCAAGCACTATTCGGTGTGGTTTTTGTCTCATGCGCTTATCCATTTTTGTGTTTTATGTACTGGATGTGCACACAGCGGTCGCCCATCATGTGGCATCAAGGTATTCCTGATGCTTAAATTTGTGTTCTACCTTGTTTTGTTTTTCTTTCCTAGGTACTGATCAGGAGCGGTCACATCATGCAGCTGTAGCCAGATTTTGGGTGATACAGGTTACTGCCCGCCGTGATCGATTTTGAGGGTATTTTAATTGGTTTTCACGTGCACATTACATTTTATAGTTCTGGTCCTGACGAAGCGCCAACGACCCTTAAGGCGACGCAGGCGCGAAACATGTTGACCTATGTCTTTCTATACCCGGGCATAGTATGCCATTGGGGCTAGATTTTATTCAGCAGTTGAGTCTGCTTAGGGTACACGATTCAGACAATTGCTGCATGTTTACCCTTTATGAATTTCTCTTAACACTTGCATGCACTTTTTGTTTTTACCCTCATTGGACCCCTCACCCCACACACCCTCATGCACCATCCGGCAGTCCTATAAAAGATCTCCGATAAAGAGACCCTTCGGGGGACCCGTAGGGAATTGCAGCGCCGGCCCTATGAGGAGCAACTGCCCGATGATGAAGCATGACACCCTATAGGGTGTGTGAGGGCAACAGAGGACACATAATGGTTTTTCCTTTCATTTGAGGGTCCCTTTACCTAGGAATTCTTTTCTCTCTCCTTCTTTTGATTCCTCTTTTTACACATGGTGACTTTTTGCACCTTCTTGTGTGGGTGACTTTTGCACCCTACTTTTAGGAACAGTGTCCTTTTTGTGATATTTATGTAGATATAAGGGGCGTGGACACTGGACCTTGTATAAGCTCCTTGGTCCCCCCCCTTTTTGTATAGTAAGTTATGAACGGCGGTTCAGCCGTGGGACATTACTATTTTCCTGCTTTTCTTCTTCTTTATAGGCGCATGAGACAATACCTTTTTAAAGTGGTTATCCCCTATGTGCAGGCATCAGCTATTGTGACCCCCTGTGTATTCACTGGGTCAATGCTCAGTAATGTGGGAACTTTTTTCACTTGAGGAGATCTTACATACTGCAGCAATTATTATTGCTTGTGAGCTCCAGTCGGGTCTTCACTTTTATTAGAAGGCGTTTTGTTGCATTATCGTGTGTATAGAGCGTATGATTTGCGCATGTGCGGGTGAGTAGTTTACCCCACCATTGCACATGCGCGTTAAGTTTAAGTCCTAGAGCATGCGCGCTAAGCTTTTTTACGAACATGATTTGCCGGATAGAGTTAACGCCCAGTACACCTGACCCCGGTGATTTGTTATAAAAGTACTGTGTACAGCTTCGTTGTTTTCTGGCAGATGCAATGATGGGGTAGGTGCGTAGGCGGCAGTATCCGATGAAAATTGTGAGTAGCCTTGTTTTAAAGGGACACGGGCACCACGACTAGTGGGGTCTTAATATATTAGGTTCCGTGTCTGTTTGTGTAAACTCCTGGTGATCTCCTGTTTTCACAGACCGTTAAATTAGGGGCATCTGTTGCTTGTGACAGCGGATTTTCCTCAGCAGTGCGAGGTAAGCACTCATTCAGAACCAATTTTTTAACATTGATGGGGCGCTATGTGTATAACACTTAGAGAGGTTGACACCTCTGGACACAGTGTCCTCAAGCACTATTCGGTGTGGTTTTTGTCTCATGCGCTTATGCATTTTTGTGTTTTATGTACTGGATGTGCACACAGCGGTGGCATATCATGTGGCATCAAGGTGTTCCTGATGCTTAAATTTGTGTTCTACCTTGTTTTGTTTTTCTTTCCTAGGTACTGATCAGGAGCGGTCACATGATGTAGCTGTAGCCAGATTTTGGGGGATACAGGTTACTGCCCGCCCTGATCGATTTTGAGGGTATTTTAATTGGTTTTCACGTGCACATTACATTTTATATTTCTGGTCCTGACGAATCGCCAACGACCCTTAAGGCGACGCAGGCGCGAAACATGTTGACCTATGTCTTTCTATACCCGGGCATAGAATGCCATTGGGGCTAGATTTTATTCAGCAGTTGAGTCTGCTTAGGGTACACGATTCAGACAATTGCTGCATGTTTACCCTTTACGAATTTATCTTAACACTTGCACGCACTTTTTGTTTTTACCATCATTGGACCCCTCACCCAACACAACCTCATGCACCATCCGGCAGTCCTATAAAAGACCTCCGATAAAGAGACCCTTCGGGGGACCCGTAGGGAATTGCAGCGCCGGCCCTACGAGGAGCAACTGCCCGATGATGAAGCATGACACCCTATAGGGTGTGTGAGGGCAACAGAGGACACATAATGGTTTTTCCTTTCATTTGAGGGTCCCTTTACCTAGGAATTCTTTTCTCTCTCCTTCTTTTGATTCCTCTTTTTACACATGGTGACTTTTTGCACCTTATTGTATGGGTGACTTTTGCACCCTACTTTTAGGAACAGTGTCCTTTTTGTGATATTTATGTAGATATAAGGGGCGTGGACACTGGACCTTGTATTAGCTCCTTGGTCCCCCCCCCTTTTTGTATAGTAAGTTATGAACGGCGGTTCAGCCGTGGGACCTCACTATTTTCCTGCTTTTCTTCTTCTTTATAGGCGCATGAGACAATACCTTTTTAAAGTGGTTATCCCCTATGTGCAGGCACCAGCTATTTTGACCCCCTGTGTATTCACTGGGTCAATGCTCAGTAATGTGGGAACTTTTCTCACTTGAGGAGATCTTACATACCGCAGCAATTATTATTGCTTGTGAGCTCCAGTCGAGTCTTCACTTTTATTAGAAGGCGTTTTGTTGCATTATCGTGTGTATAGAGCGTATGATTTGTGCATGTGCGGGGGAGTAGTTTACCCCGCCATTGCACATGTGCGTTAAGTTTAAGTCCTAGAGCATGCGCGCTAAGCTTTTTTACGAACATGATTTGCCGGATAGAGTTAACGCCCAGTACACCTGACCCCGGTGATTTGTTATAAGAGTACTGTGTAAAGCTTCGTTGTTTTCTGGCAGATGCAACGATGGGGTAGGTGCGTAGGCGGCAGTATCCGATGAAAATTGTGAGTAGCCTTGTTTTAAAGGGACACGGGCACCACGACTAGTGGGGTCTTAATATATTAGGTTCCGTGTCTGTTTGTGTAAACTCCTGGTGATCTCCTGTTTTCACAGACCGTTAAATTAGGGGCATCTGTTGCTTGTGACAGCGGATTTTCCTCAGCAGTGCGAGGTAAGCACTCATTCAGAACCAATTTTTTAACATTGATGGGGCGCTATGTGTATAACACTTAGAGCGGTTGATACCTCTGGACACAGTGTCCTCAAGCACTATTCGGTGTGGTGTTTGTCTCATGCGCTGATCCATTTTTGTGTTTTATGTACTGGATGTGCACACAGCGGTGGCACATCATGTGGCATCAAGGTGTTCCTGATGCTTAAATTTGTGTTCTACCTTGTTTTGTTTTTCTTTCCTAGGTACTGATCAGGAGCGGTCACATCATGCAGCTGTAGCCAGATTTTGGGTGATACAGGTTACAGCCCACCCTGGTCGATTTTGAGGGTATTTTAATTGGTTTTCACGTGCACATTACATTTTATAGTTCTGGTCCTGACGAAGCGCCAACGACCCTTAAGGCGACGCAGGCGCGAAACATGTTGACCTATGTCTTTCTATACCCGGGCATAGTATGCCATTGGGGCCAGATTTTATTTAGCAGTTGAGTCTGCTTAGGGTACACGATTCAGACAATTGCTGCATGTTTACCCTTTACGAATTTCTCTTAACACTTGCACGCACTTTTTGTTTTTACCCTCATTGGACCCCTCACCCCACACACCCTCATGCACCATCCGGCAGTCCTATAAAAGATCTCCGATAAAGAGACCCTTTAGGGGACCCATAGGGAATTGCGGCGCCGGCCCTACGAGGAGCAACTGCCCGATGATGAAGCATGACACCCTATAGGGTGTGTGAGGGCAACAGAGGACACATAATGGTTTTTCCTTTCATTTGAGGGTCCCTTTACCTAGGAATTCTTTTCTCTCTCCTTCTTTTGATTCTTCTTTTTACACATGGTGACATTTTGCACCTTTTTGTATGGGTGACTTTTGCACCCTACTTTTAGGAACAGTGTCCTTTTTGTGATATTTATGTAGATATAAGGAGCGTGGACACTGGACCTTGTATAAGCTCCTTGGTCCCCCCCCCCTTTTTGTATAGTGTGTAACTTGCAGATACATTTCTTTTTGTTTAATGTTTAGTTGTTCTTCCAAGTTTCCCAACACAATGATATCCTGTTGTGCTTGTTGCATTGCAGTTTCTACTTATTTCATAGCGATTGCTGCTTCATTTTCAAGAATTGATTGTCCTAGTGGATCTTGACTTAGAGGAGCAGAACTTTGACTATCTTGAGAACTATAGCGATTTCAGCTGCACTACTAATTTCTTGTTCAATCTCTTCATTCAACATTTGTAAATATTGTGGAAAAACTGTGTATTCAATGCTATTTTTACAAGCATTAAAAGAATCGTCATAGCAGTCAAAATCTCTAAGTCATTCCATTTCACTACGTCAAGGCTTGAAAAGTTTTAGAAGTGCTAAATAAAAAAATTCCCTTTTATCTGGAGTTTCGTAACTGAGTTTCCTGTGGTTAATAGGATTTCCTTTGGCATGTTTTACGAAACATCCTTCACATCCATTTACTGCATATTTTTCTTCATTTTATATTTTTTGTAACATTTTTCCTAAAGCTTTAATGTTGCATTACTTCATATAGACATATGCTTTCCAGATGTGGACTCATTTTGGGATACTATATATCCAACATATTTGTTTTAACAATATCTGTGCTTTCTGGCTCCTTCTAAGCTAAGAATTCAATTTCTTGTACAGGTTTCAATACTCAATTTTATGTTGCAGCAAGACCTAGACTTACCCAAATGATTCCTCTTGACTTTGAATATGAACTTGCAGAGGTCAAATGATCCGAACATTAATAGGATTCAATCTCTCGATAGGAAAGCATCTTCAAACTAAAGCTGTACAATTTGTTACTGAGAGTCTTCTCTTGTGAAATTTCTTCCCACATTTCTTTCAACTCTGTCTTTTCAGATTTGGTTATACATGATGTAACATAGCGAGCAACAGCATTTGAATTATCTGCAACATATTGGATATGAATATTTGCATTCACATTGTCAAAATCACTGGATTGTAGTCATTAATATACTTTGAATCTTTACTTCTTTTTATGTTGTAAGTATTCTTCGGAGTTGGTCGATGTCATAGTATGTCCTACTGCTGACATGAAACTGTTGACTCTTCCTTTCAAAATTACTGGACGTGGGAATCCAAAACGACATTTTGGTACAAAATGTTCCCTTTGACTTGTATGACCAATGAAAATATTTCCCATATCAATCACTTTGAACTTAAAACTTGTTGTCCTAAGGTATTTTCTCCTCTTGTTTATGGAATACCACAGGTAACATAGTCTTCAATGAAAGACAAAACAGTTTCATCAGAATCGGTTCTATATTTAGGTGCATCCTTGATCCATAATAGCAGGTGCATATGAGTAGCACCTCTGGCTCGGTAGTGCTTACTCCAAAAGAAATTAATAATGTCTCCAAGAGGTGGATTATTTATACTGCAGATAAAAAACATCATAGCTTGAAACCTATGATTAAAAGAACTGCACACATTTACAGGATCCAAGGAACACAGTTCTCCAGCTGTCTTCAATTCAATGATTTTAATATTTGAATTTGCTTGTCATAGCAATTCAAGTAAATCGTCCCATGCATATTCACCACCGCTAAGCATAACAAACCACATAGGTGTTCCTAAGTTCCTTAACATATATTGCAGTTCTCCATGACGATGATACCAATACTCATTGGTAACATGTTGACATGCCATCAAATTAACTAATTGAGATTCTAAACGATCGTCTCTTTGTTGAACTTTATCCAAAAATTCCTCTGCAGAAAGATGTGAGACATGAACTCCTGTTTTAATATGTGGTTCACTGCATATGAAAGTCCAGACAAATCACTTTCAAACAGAAGATTAAATAAATATGGGACACATTGTCGAAATCTTGGATCGTCTGAATACAATCTTGTTGAACGGAATTCTGAAGCTGGAATCTGTACTGCTCGTTCATCATATCGAGCACCTTTTCCAGTGAGGATGAGCTGTGGAAAACAACAAGCTTCTAAACTTCTTTCCCAAACACTCATGGGAGTTCCCTTCGCTTTCTTCATTTGAAATAACTCAATAGTATTTCCAATCACTTCTTCTGAGTGTTACGGATGTATACTATAATGTTCATAAATTTCTTCACTCTTGGGGCTTGTCAACTTTTTTGATTTGGCCAGTTGAAATTCCTCTGTCATCTCCTAAAGATATTTCTTGTTCTTCCAGATATATATTTTTATAATAAATGTTATTTTCTATGAGATATTTTGTGGCCTGTTGAACTTTGGTTACATCTTCTAACTCTTGCCATAATTTCCGACTCTTTGTTGGTACACCATTAACTAGAATAACTACAGGTTCAGTTTCCTCTCTCTCTACACCAACAGTTTCAATAGTTTTCTTAAAATGTAAAGGAAAGAATACAGCTCTTCCTATGAAACCTCTTTGTAAATCTGTTGGAGGCAGCTTACCGGTTTTAGGCTCCATACGAACTATAGCCTGAAACGGGTGCACAGATTGAATTAGAATGGACTCATAAGTATTTAAATCCACCAGTTCCAGAGTAATAGCTACCAGTTCTAAGTTAATATGCACAGCTCTAGCTGGCATTTTGTTCTCTTCTTGTTTGCTGTAACAATATTTACAAATGAGTAGATCACTACCCAACTCAAAACAACCTTCCAACAACAAATAAGCACCAAATTGTTGCCACTTTTCATTGTTTTCCTATTCACTTTTTAAATACATATCAACATTCTTAGTTTGACTTCAATAGTGAGTATGTTAACAACAAATGCAAACTTAGGGGGATATTCTCAAGAACGTGTGATAATCATCGCAAAATTAGTTTCATGCAACTTTGCACATCGCAGTCTATCGCAGGAAAATAACACCGTGGTAACGTGGTATTCTCAAACCGGCGGTACCATGCAATAGGCTCACAATAACATATCAAATGTCCATGATAAAGTCAACGCGATGGCGCAAAAATGCGAAACACGAATGCAAAAAAAGCTGCGATGAGGCCAATCGCAATGCAAAAACAGGGTAAACCAGCGACATGCCTGCAATTCCCACGCGTCATGCAGGAAAATGCACTATAAAAGCCATAAAAAGAAGGGAGAAAAAAAGAAACTGCGTAGCACCATGGATGCACCCGGGCCGAGGCCAAAGCGAACCCCACAAGCCTCACAGACCACATGCAAGGGACCTCGTGTTCAGTGAAGGCCAAAGAGAAGAGGAAAAGGCAGACGGGGTGCAGTACGCAGGAAAACCAGATCAGCATCACAGAGGTGACAGAACACTACCATCCACTGAACGTCAATATGACAAACGTGAATGCAGTCGGAGTGTCGAAGAGATCTATGGAAGAGGACAAGAGGCACTGGCATGATGTGAAAAGCCAAACCAAGCACAAACCCGCTGCCAACAGGAAAGCAGCAACGGCGACTGGAGGTGGGAGTCCTGCACCACAGGAGGAGCTGGAGGAAATGGAGGCCACAGACATTAGGGTGGAGATGGGGCAAGGAGTTGGGAGTCTGGACACAGCTCAATAGGACAGGATGAGTAACAACCAGGGACTGGGGGGACGGGGGAGATGGGCACAATGTCACACCTGCACAATGATGTGTAGCATACTGCACACCCACAATGACCCTGGATCATGTCCCCGATCCCTGTGGCACACTGCAGCACACACACATAGCAATAACAGCACATCTAACGACAATGTGGTACAAAGTGCAACACTGCCACTGCAGAACAGATGACACAACTGGGTCCGCCCATGTGCAGAAACAGGCCAATCACATCTAACATATCAGGAAACTGTGAAATGGAAATGTACGTGTACAACCTCACATCCATCATGTAATCTAAATGTCCACTGTCCCACATCAAATATTCAGCACCTCACAAACAGTCACAATGTACATTGTCATACAGTCTGCATGTAAACTAGAACAATGCACCAGCATACATGTCAACACAATGTCAACAAGCATCTCCCTTCACATTGCAGAGGGGCAAACAACACCTCCAGCAGAGCAGACCAGACTACTCATCAGTGATGCTGGAGAGGACCACCACACCTTCAAGACCGACGTCCTACAACAGCCCATGGACATCTTAGGCAACCCACCCCCAGGAGCAGGGCAGCCAAGCTACATAGAGGAGATCCCAGCCCCTGCACAGACCACACAGCAGGAAGCACACACCACCACGGCTGGCTCCCAACACTTCACCTCGGCACACATCGCATTCCAATGCCAGGTGTCAGAATGCCAAAAGGAGGTGGCCGAACAGGTGCGGGCAGGGTCAGAGCTCATGGAAGCCAAACTAGATCACATATGTGGGTGTTCAAGTCCCATTAGGGTCCACCTACGCCCCACAAAGGAGACCCACACCTCGACAGAGACACATGCATATGCATATTTCCTGTAATGAACCACGCCCAGAGTCCCGGAATCCACTCCTCTTAGGTATTGAGTGGGTGATGACAAAGCTACATGTCCAAGGTCTTACCCGCTGCCAGCGGTGACATGGTTGCATCCGCTGTACACAGCACAATGTAATGTTGTAGGCCCCGGGCCCTCATGCATACATCATGACCACACGGACACACGCATATAGTTTGTGGAACTGGCTACAGGCAAGTGCTCCCGGCCCCTTTATTGGCAGGGTCACATGTACAGTGACACCTGTGCTGGATGTGTGTGGGGTGAGTGTAAGCCATCCCGCATGGAGTGGTTGGTGTTGGCAACAACTTGAACTGTGAACACTGTTAAAACAGAAAAAGAAAAAAACAGCATTACATAGACAACTGCAGAGCATCATGGTGGTAGCCAGAGCAAGTACAGAGGTCACCCAATCTACAAACAGAAATGTTTGTGAGTTGCAGTGCACTGAGGTTGGGGCACTAGAGCTGAGTGTGCGCATGTGAAGAAAATGTCTAGGATTGCATCCCTTTGGGAAATTCCTGATGCAGCTGCAGTGGGGTGTGTTACTTCCTCATCTTCGTCCCAGGTCTCCCACACTGCCTGAGGTGACATTGCTTCGTGAGCTCTCCACAGCACACAACTCATTCAGAAATGGTCCATGAGTCGTGGTGCACCAAGTTAGTGGCACCTGGAGTTCTGAGCAGGATATCAGGCAGATGATGGCATCCATGAGAGGTGTGAGCCACTACGTTATTCTGCCAGTACGGCTGTATCGACTCTGGCAGTTGGCATTTAGAGGTGGTTCTGGTGGTCGTGGTGTGTGCCTCCTGCGGTGATGTGACATCCGGACCGGTCAGACCTCGATTTGATGAGAGAGCCCTGGTGGACCGCAGTTGAGACAGGAGGCAGTGAACAGCACAGGGCCACAGACACATGGCGTTGATGAGCCCAAGGCCATCATCTCGGAGGCCATCCAATACCTCACCGGACAGGGTCCCTGACTTGAGCTGCACAGAGTTAGTGGCCCTGGATGCACTGCTGCAGGCACAGGCACACCGCCACGGGGCGGTGACTTGCGGTGCACTAAAGTAGGGCCACGTGGACTGAGCGGGTCCTCATCGATGTTGAATGTGGTGGAGGGTTGCAGGGGACAGTGGAAGGTGTCCTCCAGGGCATGATGCAGAGGGCAGAAGCCATCCGGAAGCGGCTAATTGACGAGTGGAATTCACAGCCTTGTTTTCGCCAAAAAATCAGTATCACTGACATGATGATGAGGACAACCCCCAGTCCATAGACTCAGTTGCCACCAAAGTTCAACCAGAAAGTGTCCATGGTTGCTGGGGTACAGACTTAGTGGCACCGGAGCTGAAAGGGTATGTAGTCTGTGATGAGGCCAGTAAAATGATATAAAAGCTGCAATAAATAAATCAAGACTGAGTTCCCAATGTGTGACATACTCGACCGCAGTGTAGGCCCGAGGCAGCGGTCAGCAGGACCCACAGCCACATGTCATTGGCTTGTGATGCACAGAGTTAGTGACACCAGAGCAGTTGTTGGCAGTGTTCGATCACCTGCATAACGTGGATCCTTTTTTCCTCCGGACTGCACCACGTCTTCCTCTTACTCCTTCCCATGCATTCAATGATATGAACTCTGCCATACACAAATCAAGACTCAGTTCCAACTGTGTGACATACTCGACCGCAGTGTAGGCCGAAGGCAGTAGTCAGCAAGGGACCACAGACAGGTGTCGCTCGGATGCTAGGCATGGAGTTGGTGGCACCACATTGCAGGGAGTACAGTGACATAAAATCTACCATAAAGTGTGTACTCGGGCATTGCATAATCAAAACTCAGTTCCACATGTGTGACCGACTTGACAGCTGTGTAGGGCGGTGGAGGATGTCAATGAGAAAGGAGTACTGCGGGCCTGTGTCGCGGAGGCCGTGATGGACTGAGGAGGCTGCTAAGCTCGTGGGCCTCGGGCTTGGGGCTTGCACCGGCACATGGTGGGTCCTCCGTGACACTCGCTGGTGTCGGCAGGTGAGCAGTGAGGCCCGGGTGCGCAGGTGCAGGCAAGACGGGTTCGGAGACAAGCGGGCCGGGGTGCAGCAGGCGCACAGGATTGCAGGCAACACCGCTCACAGGGGTGGATGTCACAAGCTACATTTCCGGGATCTTCCTCACTGGCTGGGGTGATATGGTTGCGTCTACTGTCCACTACACTCCATACACCAGCAGTGCATGTGGACATGGATATGTCTGTGGTGTGCATACTGCAGTCTGTCCAGCACATCTCCACCACACTTGGCATTGTGTACCTTCTCATTCATGGTTCACTTGCCTCCTTCGCACATGCGTCCCACCTCTCTCCACATTCCGCTATTGTGTGGCTGAGGTGCCATGCCCGTGATGGCTCATGTACATGGCTAGCCCAGGTTGCCACAGTAAGTTATGCTGTCGTGTCTGGTGGGTGGACATGTTGTTTGGCATGTTGAATGTGAGTCTGTGACATGTGCATTTCCAGAGTTGTGAGTTGCATGATTGTGGAGTTGGGGGGTGTGGTGTGTTCATTTTGTACTTGCCAATGAGCAGTGCATTTCCATGGGTGCCATCCTGTTAGCGTTGGTTGATGATGGACTGTTGGTAGAAGTAGGAATCATGCACACTGCCTGGGTAGTTGGCGATGACGTTGGTGGCAACTCCCAGGTGGTTCACTGTTGTCTGCACATTGATGGAGTGCGTGCGCTTTCTGTTGAGGTAATTGTGTGCAGTGTCACCAGGGGGCACAAATAGGACATGTGTGCAGTCAATTGCCCCATAACACGTGTGGGAAGCCAGCTATGGCGTAGGCGCCTTGCTTGGTCTCCAGCTGTTCCTGCGCAGTGTGGGGGGAGTAGAGGTACTGGGGTATCAAGCTGATGATGGCATCCAAGACAGTTGTGAGGAACATTGTTAGGGTTGGCTTTGAGACTCCTCCGACTCTGGCGGTTGTTGGATGGAAGGTCCCAGAGGCCAACATGTGGCCAGCAGCTTTGTCTCCATAGGGATGTTGGTTGTCCACTGTGTTGGTACCGTCAGTCTGTGGGCAACGGTGGTCAGGATGCGTAGGATGGTTGTTCTTTTGAGCCTGTAGTGGGCAAATACATTCTCTGGTGTTGGGTCTGTGAGGTTGGTGTATTTTCTGAAGGTCCGCTGTTTTGGTCTGCGCTGCTTCTGTGGTGGTCCAGGGGGGTGGGTGGAGGGTAAGGGGTTACGGGGGGTGGCAGTCCTTGGTGTGGTGGGTGTTGTGGCCCTGTTGGGGCTCCGGCTGCATGATCAGTGGCTCCATGGCATCTGTTGTTCTTCAGGTGTAGTGTGGTCTTGCCTCTTTCTACACCTCACTTTCAGCACCTCTGTTGGATCTTTTTACGCTGCTCTTGCTTCTTTCTGCACCTCACTTGCCTCTTTCTGCACATCTCTTGCTTCTTTGTACACCTCTGTTGCTTCTTTAAGCAATTCTCTTGCTGCACTTTTCTTCCTTCTTTCTGCACCCCTCCTTCCATTTTCTCCACTCTTCTTGCCTCATTTGCACCTCTGTTAGTTCTTTCTGTACTGCTCTTGCTTCTTTCTGCACCTCACTTGCCTCTTTCGGCACTTCTCTTGCTTCTTTCTACATCTCTGTTGCTTGTTTCATCAATACTCTTGCCTCTTTCTGCTCTTTTCTTCCTTCTTTTTGCACTCCTCCTGCCTCTTGCTGTACCTCTCTTGCCTCTTTGTGCACCTCTCTTTGTGCAAAGGTAGTGCCTGGGTGATTTTATAAGTGCATGAGTACTGGCTGAGTGATTACATAAGTACAAGAGGAGTGGCTGTGTGATTGAAAGAGTGGAATGATAGTAGCTGGCTGAATAAAGCACTGTATACCTAATGCATTAGTGATTGCAAGAGTACAGGGGTAACTTCTGGGGGATTAAAGGAGCACACAGGTAATGCCTGGGTGATTGCATTACTACAGGGGTAATATCTGGTGATTTACATGACTTCAAAAGAAGTGACTGGGTGATTTTATGACTCCATGGCTACTTTTTTGGTGATAGCATGACTTCTTAGGTAGTGCCTGGGTGACTAAAGGTATACAAAGGTAGTGCCAGGGTGATTTCTTAACATGATGACTACTGGCTGAGTGATTACATAAGTACAAGGACAGAGCTTCCGTGGTTGAAGGAGTGCAACGGGATTGCCTGGGTAATTATAGGAGCATGAGTAGTGGCAACATGATTGAAAGAGTGCATGAGTAATGCCTTGGTGATTGCATGAGTGCATAGGAAGTGCCTAGATGATTGTATGACTGCAGCAGTAATGCCTTACTGATTACAGTAGCAAATATGTAGTGCCTGGATCATTCGAAAACTACATTGGTAGGTGTTGTTATAACTGCATGAGTGTTGGGCTTAGCCAAATATAAAGCACCACACTATTACATGATTCAACCATAAATCTCTCTATATTGTTAAAAGCGTGCATACATACGTCTCTAACTTTTCAAATTTAAAACAAATAGGTATACAATATTTCTGGAATATAGTGAAACCTAGAAGCTGAGACATGTAACAGATCTGCCAAAGTGATTCCAAAACTCCATGGGTAGTGTTTGGGTGATTGTATGAGTGCAAGGGTAGTCACTGGCTAGTTTCAGGAAAAGATGGAGAGTGACTGGCTAATTGCATGAGTGCAAACATACACATTGAGTGTATAAATAGCACCTGAAGGCATATATGAGTTTTTGAGTAATACCTAGGTGAATAAATGAATACAACAGAAGGGCCTGGGCGGTTCTATGACTGCAAGGATAGTGTATGGGTTATTACATGACTGCATAAGTACAGCCTCCATAATTGCATCACTGTAGGTGTCGTACATAACTAGTGCCTGGGTGATTGCTTGCCTGCAGGGGTCATATATCTAGAGCATTACAGAAATATATAAAAAGTGAGTGGGTGATTTTAAAAGTGCATGAGTACTGCCTGTGTGATTAAAGAAGTACTAAGGTATTGCTTAAGTGATTACAGAAGGGCAAAGGTAGTGCCTGGGTGATTTTATAAATGTATGAGCAAGTAGCCACATATCTCAGACTCAAAAACATGCACAGATCAAAACTTCATAGAGTATACTTCAATTTTCAAACAAAAACAGAAAATCATGCAGTATTTATGAATTATAACTTTCTTCACATCATACAAATTACTGTAATAAATGATATCTCTACAAACATCTCAAACCTCACTCTCAGGCTACTGCTTAAACTTTCTACCACTACTTTTTAATATTTCACCTACCCAAATACAAAGTAGGAAACCTTCACATATCTTTAGTAAACGTCTTACCATATTACTAAAACCATACATGAATATGTCTGTACCATAACACTATTCAAACCTTACAAAATTCACAGAACAAACGTCTAATTTCTAGCAAACATCAAAAATGGATGAGGCATACTTCATCTGTACCTCTCTAAAAACTTTTAAAACAAAGCCTAAGTAATAACACCTTATATCAGCATCTTTTACACAACACTTTTGTACTGCATCTTCACCATTTTACTAGTACTCACAGTCTTCAGCCTACCACATACAAAGCAACAACACCTATTTGTTATACACCATGCACCTTCAAATGTATAAGACATATGAAAATACATGTACAAGTAGAAACATACTTGAGACAGCAGTCCATGCACACCTTAACCCCTTCCATGCTGCGCAGATTCCGCCGCTGTGCTGACGGAATCTTGCGCGGGCGTGGTCATGACGGAACGGTTCCGTCATGAGCACAGCTCAACCGTGGCTCATGACGGAACCGTTCCGTCATGAGCACCGAAGGGGTTAAAACTTGACAGACTCCACCTCCAAATGTAAAGCAACAACTAAAATTATGCGGTATACTACAAATGTACATATCAACACACTAAAAAAAACTACAATAATCACTAATCCATATTCAAATATACACATAATGCTATCCAGAATCTATTTAAAAAAACGTGTAACTACAATAAAACAAACTACAATAAACATCTCAACATTGAATAATATATTTCAACCATCAAAGTTCTTGATTAATTATTAAACTTTAAAAATAAAGCTACCAAATAATACACCTCAAAAATGTATAGCTGACATTCCAAATTGATTTGTATAATATGAAATATCAGAAACTAATAAAAGATTTTCTTATGCACACAATAAATGTAATGCACTGCTCTCAGCAAGGCAAAACCAGTAATAGTAAAGGTTCCCTCTCTTTCTCCACACAAATAAATGTAAGTAAAAAATCACATTGCTTCCTACATTATTTAAAATTGTAAAACACATTTTTATTGTGTATACATATTAACCCTTACCAACTGACTTCTAAAAGTGACCAAACTGGTTCTTGAATTTTTTGAAGTCACGACTCCACCGTGCACCAAGGCGATGGAGCCTCGAATCCATACGGGAGTTCAAAAATATATTACCCATGAAAATACCACTATTTGTTAAGAACACACCCCTTCTAAAGATACTACTGACTTGGGAAATCTCACTTTAATAAGACTTCAATTATATATAAATTATAATTTCACATCTTAAGTCCACAGTTAAGTTTCAATCCTACCCCCATTCTGCTTAATGCCAGTTTCCATAGTAACTGTTCATGGAACATTCAACTTCACTGACATATTTTCAAGTTCACCACACAATGTTGCACTGATGTCATTTGAGATGTCATCAGTGATGGCATCAGTGATGTCACTGACCATGTCATGAGTGATGTAAAATGTGACGTCATCAGCAGTGCATTGCGGGGGTGCAAGTTATAGTTAGCTGAACTAACTATAAAAGGGGAATTTCTCTGGTTTTGTACGAGTGAAATGTCCAACTAACTATAACTTTCCCTAAAGCCTATGGTTTTTTCAGTGAATGTCTAAGGTTTTTTAAACGCTAATTTCTAACTATAACGTGCCTGAAACCTATGCTTTTTTCTGTGAATATATATATATATATTTAATGAAAAAGCGGCTCCATACACTACGTAGAAAGGATCCGACAGCACTCTGGTTTAACTTTTCAATTGCTTATTTATTCAAGCAGATGCACAAATGCTAACGCTTTGCCATACTTTCAATGCACCTTGGTCATGACGCTGACCATATTTTCTCAAGCTTTTTTTATATTTTTGTGTTACAAATAGAATGATAAATTTGGTAAACACCAACGATGTACTACATACAATGCATTTTTTCAGGGCGGCCATATTGGAATGTTGTTTATGCTATAACAATCATAAAACACAATATCTCGTTTCAAATTTATCTGTGCAAACAGTTTTTTCCCTTCTTTTTCTATTCTGGGTTCATTGTTTGACCCTAACTTCACTCTGCATATATTAAAAAAATTATAAATATAACGAAAATATCAATTTTTCACAGTACTTTGTAAATACTTTCTTTCATTTCATTTTGTATACGCAAACAATTTTACTTTATAGATTCATTGTTAGATCCAAAATTCATACTTCAGATGTAAATTCAAAATCAATTTGAATAAATGTCCATTCAATACTTTGTAAAGTTCTGTCACAGTGGGCTCATTATCAGATTTCTTTACACTGATATTCGTGTTCACTTGCTGCTGTTTAGTCTTGTGACTCATTCTTGCTGCTCTTAACTAGAGTAGAAGACCTCTATCTTGGTGCCTCTGTTATGCATCTCTACTGTTGTTTCTCCTGTGGATAAACATACAACCAACAATGTTATTAAAACCCTTCTTTAAGAAAGACTAACACAAAACAATTGTTTACCTACTACATTGACATTACATTTTAAAACTTTACATGATCATGGAACTAGCAACAGGTTTTATCTTTAGAGATGTACATAGAGCTCATTGTCAATGTTCAATCCCATCGGCTCTCTACTGTCTATCTCAAGTATGTATCTTGATTCTAATCCTATGAGCTCTTTCTCTCTGTCTCCTTCCCTTTTCCCCTTAGGCACGCTGTATATGGCACTGTATTTGAGTAGTTTATGGTCTCCCCATGAGATTTGTGGAAATTTCGAGCTACGGGGTAACTGGGGTCATTTTTTTTTATAGCTCTTAGATGCTGCAAAATCCGTTTGTGGACCAGCAGTATAGTACTGCCCACATAGTATTTTGAGCATGGGCACTTCAAGGTGTACACTGCATACTCTGTTTTACATGTTAGATGCTGTCTAATTTTCACGGATTTACTCAGTGGTGTAGTTAATTCCAATAAGTTCAGGCCATTTGGGGGCGTGGCTTGCTGGGCTGCGGAATGGCCGCTCCCTGAGGGAGCTCCGCCGGCCGAGACATAATCCACTCATAAATCCGGACGAATGTGGACTTGAACTTGCACCAGCTCCGATTTCCTCAAGTCGGAACACCCGTGGCGTGTGGCAGTGATGTATTTGGTCGAACTGCTGCGGCGGAACAAACACTACCGGCCTGCGGTGGGAGGAGCGACTCGCGCGCAGTATGTCGTGGATCCCAGGGGCGGCCGGCGTGTGCAGTCGCGGTTGCGGCTCTGGCCTGTGAGCTGAGTTGTTGCGGAAGCTCGGAGGGGGCATTGCTCTGGGCCCGGGTGCGAGTCAAAGGCCTGAATATCAACCCTCGAGTGGCGCCGCCATCCCTCCAGGCGCTGATGGTGATATGAGCGGCGGGGGCGCGGTGCTGAGGACAGCCACACCGTTGAGGCCTACATCTTGCTAGCAGCTCCGGGGCGGACTGCCTAGGGCGTAGTGGCTCCTGGAGCGTGAGACTGCTGCCGTGATACGGCTATTCACCAGGCACTGCGGGTGGAGAAGTTCCAGTATTGCATGAAGGCCCGGTGGGACAGAGTGAGTGTTTCCCCATCAGGGGTGGCATAGAGGGCCTCTGTTGACACTCGTGGGGATGTTTGTGGCCCTTCCAGCCCTAGGCCATAATCTGCATACATCTGGTGGGAATTAAAGTTACTTGGTTCCTCCCTGAGTGGTCCCCACTGCCGGATTTTACTGGAGTGTAAATTGAGTTCCACGGGCCCACTGAGATACTCTGACCCTTCATTGTAGCGGGCCTCTCGGCGGGTGGTGTCGCCCGAGCAGGCGTTAAGGGTGCGGTGGTGCAGGAGGGGGAGCCGAGGCCCGCTGTGGTCTGGGACACCTGAACAAATTTGCAACATGGTCAAGCAGGACGCAAAGCAGCCCAAACTCACTTTTGAGCAGCGGAAATCGTCTAGACAACTGGATCAGGATGCAGACACGGCCTCCGGAGGAGTAACGGAGAGCCGGCACGAAGAGCAGGGTGAAGACATGCGATCCCTCATGCTAGAAATGCGCTCAAGCCTGCGTACCATAGACGCGAAACTGGATAACCTCACAACCCAGATGGAAATGGTAAAGTCTCAGGTGGGAGCACATGAACACCGTATAGATGCTCTCAAGAATAAACAGTCAGACTTCCACGATTTTCAGGTAGAGACGAGAGATCAACTTTCGCAAATGGACAGACTCCTAGGTGTGATCAGGGCAAAGAACGGAGATTTGGAGGCCAGGTCACGTCGCAATAACGTGCGCGTCACAGGCGTTCCAGAGACCACAGCCATCACGAAAATGGAGGTATACATCTCTGACCTTTTGAGGGATCTATTTGCGACATACCTGTCACTGCAGTTTGCTGGGGAAAGGGCGCACCGCACTCTCGGGCCTCGGCCACCGGTGGGAGCACCGCCGCGTCGAATATTGGTATGGTTGTTAAACTATCATGATCGGCACGCTATACTACGCCAGGCTCACACAATGGGGTCAATACAATATCAAGGGAATCAGGTTGCCTTCTATCCGAATTTCACACCGGCGGTCCAGGCGGCCAGAAGGGAGTTTTTCTACCGGCGAAACGGATTCTCATGCAATCACAGATCCCGTACTCATTGCTCTATCGTGCCAAACTGAAAGTATCACAAGATGGCACCGCGCACTTTTTCACCGATGCCAAATCTGCCCTGAAATTTGCCAAACTTGTGGGAGGGAAGCCGAAAAAATCTAGCCCTCGACCTAGCGGTGCTACCGAAAACCAGCTAAGTGACAATGACTGAATTCTGTGATGTAACTTGCTTATTTTGCTCTGTTGTAAGAACACTGTCAATGTTGGGGAGGGCATTGTTGATAGTCTGTTACCTCGGGAGTGATGTGTTGTTAATGGTGTGCTTTTAACATTGAGGTTCTTTTCACTCTGACTCTCTATAGTGCGGCTGGACCTCATTATAGGAACAGTACTTGATTTTTGCTAGTCAGTATGTCACTATAGCATCGCGCGCGTGCTCTGTTTACGCGGTGGGCGGAGGAAGAGGAAGTTAAATTGATTGTAACCACAAGTGAAGATGAAAGTTATCATTATGTTTCAGCCACTGAGTTGTTCAGGTTCTGTCAAAGTGCAAGTCCTTCCATTGCAGTTCCTTGGCCACCCTGCGCAGGTGGGGGTTGTCGTCTGGCATTCTCTCGTCCCCATGGAAAATTTCCCGTGTATTTTCTATTGTATGTGTTTTGAAGGGGGGGTATGCTTCAACCGAGTTGGGGCGTTGATGTGGGTGGATGGGTGAGAGTGGGGGTCAAGTTTGTTTGGTTTGGGGATGTATGGCATCTTCACGTTGGGTATCATATAAACTATTACGAAACACAACAGTTTTCAGAGGGAAGTTCTGATGCAACATATTTGACGGACATACACTGCACAAAACTATCATAAATTGTCTATCCTGGAACATACGTGGCCTTAATGATGGTAGGAAGTCCCGCATGGTCCATGCCTATCTAACAAGACACAAAATCAACGTGTGTCTGCTACAGGAGACTCACCTCAGTACATCAACATCTGCAAGGCTCAGGCACAACAGGTGAGGGTCTTCGTACTCCTCGGTATACTCAAACTATGCTAGAGGGGTGGCAGTTCTTATAAAGCGCCCATTGGACTGGAGGGAGCGTGAGGTTCACACAGATACTGAAGGTTGTTACATCATACTTGTGGGATATTTGGGAGGCACGCTGCTTGCTCTGGTGGCACTGAATGGACCAAACGTTGACTCGCCGGAGTTCTTCCAGGAAATTTGGGCAAGAGTAGGGGTGGGCGGAATTTGCGTAATCGCGGTACGCAAATCTCCGCGAAACGGTAAAAAATCTCCGCGAACACGCAGAAATTCCGCGAACACGTGGAATTGCTTGTTCGCGATACTTTTTTCCTGTTCGCGATCGCTGTTTGGGTGCTCGGGGTGAAATATCTCGTGAACACGCATATTGAGAACGCAAACAAGCAAAACATTTCGCAAAGTCGCGGAACGCAGATTTTTGGGCAATTTCGCCTTCTCCACGGAACGCGAAATTACCCAAATTCCGCAAATTCCACGAGCGGAACGGAATTTACCGCCCAGGCCTAGGCAAGAGTCAGGGCCACAGGCTGCGCTACGATTTTATGGGGTGGCGACTTTAATGCTATACTTCACGACGAGCTAGACCGACAGGGCGCGGCTAGGAAGCACCACACCGCGGCCAGTAAGGTCCTGAATGCATTGATTGAGGATGGCGAAATGGTGGACATTTGGCGTTTGCGTAATCCTTTGCTTAGGGAGGGTACGTGCTTCTCGGAGCATCGTCGGGCTTGGTCTCGACTAGACTATTGGTTAATGTCCAAAGATGTGACTGGCTGGGTGGTCGGGGTTGGGCACTTGGCGAGAACACTCTCAGACCACTCCCCTTGTCTTTTGAAGTTATCCCTTCCCAATACTTACCGTGGTGAATTCACCTGGAGGCTACCCCTAAGGCGCTCCTTGACGAGGCATTCAAGGAAGAAATACGTACAGATATATCTGAGTACTTCGTGCTGAACTCTGGGTCGGTGGATACGGAGGCGGTCCTCTGGGAGGCCTTTAAGGTGGTTATTAGGGGGAAATGTATATCCAGGCAGGCAGGAGTCTTGAAGGCTATAAGAAGCACCCTGGATCATATTGAATCTAAAATAAAAGAGTTGGAAGCTCGCATACATAGTGGTGAGGACGCAACCTTACTTGCTGATTTGAAAGGCAAGCTGTTAAAATATGAGGAAGAAGCTCATAGAGAAGTAACATTTTTACGAAAATACACAAAAGCACGCAGATATGAGGGGGATAGACCGGGCCGCACCCTCGCGGGCTTGCTTCTATCCAGACGGGCCACGGCCTTTATCCCCGAGCTGTCTAGTGCAGATGGTACCAAGGTAAGAGGCTCCCCTGCCATTTTGGAGGCATTCTCCTCGTTCTATATTCAGTTATATAAAGCTAGACTCGTGGAATGCCCGGAGGGCATGCAGGAATTTCTCGACTCAATAGCCTTGGCGTGGTTTAACGACAGACACCGGGAATACATGCACCTGCCATTTACATTAGAAGACGTCAAAAAGGTTATCACGAGCCTGCCCTTGAATAAGGCACTGGTCTCGGACGGACTAACTGTGGCATTCTACAAGACATACATGGAGGAACTTGCTCCCAGACTCCTGGCAGTCTTTGAGGAAGCACACGAAGCGGGGATTCTGCCTCCAACTATGCGTGAAGCTATCATAATCACTTTACTGAAGCCTGGCAAACCAGATAATGAACTGGACTCCTACAGGCCATTATCACTTATACATGTAGATGTTAAAATATTGGCTAAACTGATAGCCAATAGGCTACAGCCTATGCTCCCTATGATCGCCCTGCCGGATCAGTCGGGCTTCATTCCTAGCAGATCCACCCCCCACAACCTGCGTACGGTATTTTCAGTGATGCACTACCCCCATCCAGATGTGAAGGCAGTGATGGCTTTTTTGGATGCCACTGAGGCGTTCGACACGCTAGAATAGCCTTACCTCTTTAGAATTCTGGAGAGGATGGGGTTTGGCCCGCCGTTTCTCAGGTGGATAAAGCTGTTATACACTAGACCGTCAGCCCGGGTGCGTGTAAACGATCTTATCTCAGACCCTGTCCCAATCACGCGTGGCACGCGTCAGGGGTGCCCGCTATCCCCGCTATTATTCGCAATAGCGATGAAGCCTCTAGCTGCGCGGATTAGGCAACACCACACGGACAAGGGGATCGGCTTTAGCGCTCGCAGTCTGCTAATCTCTCTTTACGCAGACAATGTCACACTCTACATTGCAGAACCAGCGCGTAACTTAGATGCAGTACTGAGGGAATTTATCAAATTTGGGAACCTGTCCGGTATATCTATTAATTGGAAAAAGTCGGTGCTGTTCCCCCTTACAGACAACACCAGGGTGGTCACCTCGGAATTTCCACTGCAATGGGAGAGTGATTCGGTAAAATACCTGGGTATCTGGATTAGTAGAGATGTGCAGGAGCTTTGGAACCTTAACTTTGGTAGGACAGTGAGTTGGCTGGAAGACAAAGTAGCATTGTGGAGGGGGCTCCCACTGTCACTGGCGGGTAGAATAGCACTGACCAAAATGGTTATCTTGCCCAAATTCCTATATCTCTTTGTAAACCTGCCACTCATACTCACTCAGTCATTTTTTAATACGCTGAGGGAGTTGCTACTTTTGTTGGTATTGGCAGGAGGGCAGGCTAGGGTATTGTGGGACCTTCTAACACTACCGACCAGGCAGGGCGGGCTGGGTGCCCCAGACATGAAAGTATATGCTATGTGTGCGCAGGCGCAATTCTTAGAATATTGGGTCCATCAGACACCTTTTCAGCCGTCTGTAGCAGTAGAAGAGGATGTGGTCGCCCCGGTGCTGCTGCATGTAGCAGTATATCAAAAATACAGACACCCCCTAGATGGGCTGGATACGGCCGAAACACTCAGATGGGCATGGGAGGGGCTGCGTCAGAAGGGCAAATATTCCGGTGCTATACGCTCCCTCGATCCCAATTGCACAAAATCCACTCCTGCCCAACATTCGAGATGAGATAAATGATAAAATTGCACAGGCAATGACACTCCATATCTTTGCAGACCTATACCCAGGGGGGGGTGTTCAGAGACTACCCAAAAGCCATGGAAGGTGAAAGGGTACCTTCCGGTGAAATATTTTTGCACCACCAGCTCCGAGCGGCTTGCCGTGACTTGCACGTTAGCTTCCCATCCCAGCCGCCAATGTTGAATGCTCTGGAGAACCTGCTGGTCACACCGTCACCACATAAATTGATCACCCGCTTGTACACGCGTATACAGACGGACGCCCCCGCGGCGACCTCCGGAGCCCGTCCCAAATGGGACGCCGAATTACCCACACCTTTAACTGACACTGAATGGGCCTACTGCTGCGCCCAAATGACTGAGCTCTCGCCCAACTATAAGCTCCGACTAATTCATTTTAAATTTTTGCATCGCTATTATAGGACACCTATCAGCTTACAGAGGATGGGATTAAGGGACAACGACTGCTGCTGGCGCTGCGGAGCACCTGCTGCCTCGTTCCTACACATGGCTTGGACATGCACGGACGTTGCTGGGTACTGCACGAAAGTCTTTGACACCATAAACCAGATCCTTGACGTCCAGGTGCCCCATTCTCCGGTACTAGGCCTGTTGGGATTTGTCAAATGCACCCACGTTAAAAAGCGTAGGCTACCTGCGCTACTTTTGTTATTTGCGAAGAGACAAATTGCTATTGGTTGGGGGAAGCGTAGGAAACCAACTGTCAAAGAATGGCTGAGAGAAGTCACATATGGCCAATCCCAGTTGGCGTTGTTTTGGAAACTTATGCCGCCAACATCTAGGCCCAGGGATATTTGGGAGCTGTTTCTAGACTAGGCCCGGCCGCAATCTACTGATTCTGCTCCAGCCGTGGGAGTCGATGTAGTCACGATGCAACATTGGGTAGCTCGTGCATCATGTTGAAATTGATTTGACAAAATGCTTGTGTTTCGCATTTCAGATATTTGTATGGTTGTTTCTCACCACTGTGATGCTATGTTGTATGCCCTTTTTGTATATTTTCTGTGAAAATTAATAAAAATAAAACATAAAAAAGTTCTGACCATTCACCAGGCTTTACACTTGTTGCACTTTTTAAAACCTTTCTGTGGTTTAAGCTATGTTTGCCCTATTGTCACTACTTCACTTTTCACTAGTATGTCACGCATAGATTTTGCCTTCCTGAAAGTAACCTCTGGCTTTTATAAAAAATCCTTTCCTATGATTTGATCATTTTGTATTAGGTGCTCGTGTTTTGTTAATGCCTGTCTAAGTAGGGTGTGTTTGTCATTGTACGTTGTTATGAATCTTGTTTCTTCTTCTCTTTCGTACTAGATGTTGAGGGTACCTCAGCCGCGGCACGTGGAGGGAGTTCCGTGGGGCGGTAAGGCGGGGCGGGGGAGGGGCAGGGTGGGGGTTCTAAAAACCAGAATATGGATAATTACAGGTAAGTAAACTGCGATGCAGCGCGCGCTTCGAAATTCGTTTTATTTATATAATTGTTTACTTACCTGTAATTATCCATATTCCGGTTTTTAGAACCCCCACCCTGCCCCTCCCCCGCCCCACCTTACTGCCCCACGGAACTCCCTCCACGGGCCGTGGCTGGGATACTCTGAAAAGAGTATGTTCTCCCTCTTTATCTCTGATACCTTTTGTCATGCCTCCTCTGGTGCTTGTTACGTTTATCCTCTCTGTTGTAATCTTAACGTCATGCTTTTCTGTGTCTGGTTGTAAGTATCTGTTGAGACATTGCCTGGACCATGGTGAGACAGTGGCCCTCATTTTACTTGATCTTAGCTCTGCTTTTGATGCGGTGTCTCACATGGTCCTGTTGAAAGCTTTACTTTCCTTGGGCATTAGTGGCTGAGCCTTACAGTTGCTTCACTCTTTCTTAGCCAACCGAACGTTCCAGGTTTTCTCCACCCTGGCAAGCTCCAATCTCCATCAATCCCCCTAAGGAGTTCCCCAGGGCTCGGTGCTGAGCCCTCTGCTATTTAACATTTATTTTCATCCATTGGCAGATATTGCCGAAGAGGTGGGGTTGTCCCTTTTTTTCCTTTGCTGACGACACACAGATAATCTTTTCCCTAACTCCATGTAGGGGACCTGATTTATCTGCTCTTCAGGTTGGTCTGAGGAAAAATGCAACTTGGATGCTTAACAACTTACTCAGACTAAATGGAGACAAAACTGAAGTAATAATCCTGGGAAAAGAGCAAGATCCGTGGGGACCTCAACACTGGCCCGCCAAAATGGGCACCCTACTTCAGTCCGTTCACCAAGTTTGCAATCTGGGTTTCATCATTGACTACCATCAATGAAACAAAAAATTATGAAGGTGGCCGTAGCCTATTTTAAAATGGTAAAGAAAATGTGGTGTATGATACTCCTCTCTGTTCAACGTACTGTAGTCCATGCCCTGGTTACGTCCAGGCTGGACTACGGCAATGTTCTATACTTGGGCTCCAACAAAACGACAGTACACAGGCTGCAGGTGGTGCATAATGCAGCTGCCAGGCTGCTGTGTCGGGTCCCTAGGAATGTATCAGCTACTGACTCCCTTTGCAAGCTTCACTGGCTTAATGAATAATCATGTTAAATTTAAGGCCTTGTGCTTTATTTTTCAAATCAAATCTGGTGCAGCCTCACTATGCTTGCAATCATTAATTCAACTGTAGTCACCTCCCCGCCTTTTGTGTTCTGCTGGACAGTCTAAATTAGCTATTCCCAGAATTAAACTTACGAGGATGGGTGGCAGGTCCTTTTTTTTTCTAGGCCCTACCCTATGGAATTCTCTTCCTATTTCTATTCGAGAAGAAACCTGTCTTGGAAGCTTCCGTAAAAGAATAAAGACATGGCTATTTAATCAGTAACTCAATTCTCTTTTCTCCCTACCTAGCTGGCTCCGGGCAACCCCTCGGGGTAACTGCACACCTTACAAGTTCAGGATAACGGAGTGGTGGTGAAAGGTGATGTGGCCCTCAAGTCATCTCAGCAATCCCGCTCTCTGGGACTTACTACAGGTAACAAGAGGGATTGTTGACACCCAAAGGCCCTCATCATTCAAGGGTATTTTATTTTCCAACAACCATTGCACCAGGAGGCATGTTTTCACCATAGTGGTGAAGGGTGTGGAGGCTTCTGATGACTTGCCGGAGTTTTTTCTTATTAAACATTTTATTTTAGGGCAGGTGGGCTGCGTACCTACCTGCACCTAATAAACCACCTTCCAACAGCCTGCCTCTCCTAATCTTTTTTGATGGACCACATTTCCAAAAACCCTAGTGGCTCAGACCCCCTTCTGCACCTCCCTCTAGTCCTTTTCTTCAGGACGACGAAGCCCAGGCTATCCCTTCCACTTCCCGGGACGACTGTTGCATCTTGGCCAAGGAGAGTCGCACCACCCCCTTGGAGGATTTGTCCCAATTAGATCTCCTTAAATTTGACCCAGAGACATGGTTCATCCCAGATCTAGTGACTGGACACAAAGTTGCAATATACCTGCATACCCAATTATGCAGGGGATATAACAATGAGGTGTGGGCTAAGATTTGTACAGAATGTTTCCGCCCAACCTTGTAAGACATGGTTTCCGTCCCTCCTGAAATTAATAACAACATGAATACATTTCCTAAAATGTTTCAGAATTGGCTTCCACGGAAGCTTGGTGTTGAGTATGTAGTATGTGGAATGTGGGGGCCTCGCAGGTGTTCCCTGTGTGGAACCGGGGCCTCGCCTGTGTTCTCTGCGTGGAACTCGGGAGCGGTGTGGACGGCAGTTGCTGCTGATCGCAAATGCCGGATGGACATAAATTAAGGAGTGTCTATCTTCACATCTTTTCTGCCTCCTTTTCATTGACGACGAGTGGTTAGTCCACCTTCCCTTCATTCTTGAGCTGGCCTCATCATTCCTGTGGCGACCAGTGTATTGATTGAGCTGGCAGTTCCCTCTGTGCTGAGAAGTCCTTGCCCTGGCTTTCCTGCGCTGTATGAGCCGTCTGTGGCATTCACGCCACTCTGGTAGGGCATTTGTCTGTAGCGCTGCTACTTTTGGAGGCACTGCTTAACTCTGGGCCCTAACTGTTGGTTGAGTGACGCGTACCGCCATTCCTTTCTGTGTCCGCGTCCCTACCTCAACTGTGCCCAATTTCTGGTAGAAATCACACGCATTGAGTGCAACATGCTGCCATTTTGGATCAGGCAAGATTACAGAAGCATAATAGCACTGTGCTCAATGTTCTGTAATACTCACACGCATTACGTGCAACGTGCTGCCATTTTGGATTGGGCCAAAAGTGATTTATTCTAATCCAGAGGTAAAAATCTTCCGGTGACAAGTAGACTATTGCTGTCAAGCCTGCACCTTACCTGCGCATTACCGGTGACAGGCACACTTATCTTCCACTATGTACTGTATTGTATGTTTATTTTGGGAATTTACAGTTTTGCTTTTTGCCAGATATTAAGCCTGGGCAAAGCACTACGCTATGCTCGCGTAGTTTGTGAAGTTTGCGCTACTTCGCAGTACGCGAATTGCACGTAGCACAGTCAAACACGCGTAGCGTAGCGTAGTGCAGCGGTCATTTTTTGCTTGCTCTCGGTCCTCAACATCAAGTTGGCGACCGCGAGCAAGCAAAATGACATAGCGGCGAGACTTTTTCCTCGTTCGCGATCAGCAACATCAAGTTGCTGATCGTGAGTGTGGAAAATAAATCTCCCGGCGAGCTTCTCAATGCGGGGAGGTCAGGTTTCTTATTGTGAGTGGTCGCGTATGCTCGCGACCGCTCGTGATGAGAAACTACCAGTCCGCGTTGAGAAAGTTGCCACTCGAGTAGAAATCTACTCGAGCGGCAGAAAACGACCGCTTGCACTGTGCAAGATGTAGTTTGCACTGATTGAACAGTGCGGACAAGCATCCGGCACTGTGCAATCAGTGCAAACAGCATCTTGCACAGTGCACTACACAGTATGCGAAGCTATGCGTAGCTCGCATAGGGCGAAGTGCACTTTGTGTAGCTACACGTAGCGCTACTCCGCAAACCATGCCCAGGGTTACCAGATATCTTATTCATTGTATTACTAGTTGTGTGGTAGCAACTCACCGACGCAAATTTTCACAATGGATCGCATTTCTACCCCCCCACCTTTTTTGCAATCAGCTGGAACTCCCCCTATGATCTGGCAACTGTCGAAGGATACTTTTGAGTCTTATTTAGAAGCCATTGACTGTGATACCTTTACTTAAAAAATAGAAGGCACGTTTAGTCTACAATTTGGGTGCTGCAGGCAGGAATATATCGAAAACTTTACGATTAGAAGTTGTTAACACCCATAAGAGTGGTGGTGATAACGGCGATTCCATGGTAATTGATGATAATGCATTCATCATCAAAACTCTTGACAAGAGATTCAACCCCAAGAAAAATTTTGTGTTGGAACGTCACAAATTTTTGCAACGAGCAAAGATTCCTGGGGAATCAATTGATGATTTTGACGCTTCCTTAAGGACATCGGCCGCTACTTGTAATTACAGGGAGTTTAGAGACGTGATCAATTAATTGAAAGAACTTGTAATAAGAAAGTTGAAGAAAAACTACTCTCCACTGAAGATCCTGATCTTGAAACTGCTCTTAGACTCGCCAGGGGTATTGAACATTCACAATTGAGCATGCGGGAAATGAACGATCCTGTCAAGTCTGATGAGAATGAACTCCTAAGTGCCAAACGTGTGTCCAAACCTGCTAAGGGAAGTTCCAGTCAACATACTGAAATAACTCCCAATAAAGCACAGAATCCCGAGACTTTACCCAGCAAGGCCAAATCCAACAGGTCTGAACTAGTGTGTTTTAGATGCGGTAGCAGAGCCCATCTCTGAAATGCTAGATTTTGTTTTGCTCTCAATCAGACTTGTTTTAAATGTTGTAAAAAGGGACATCTTGCACGGATGTGTAAAGCGACATCTTCTCATAAACCCTCCATGCTCACCGTCAAAGCCATTTAGAACAGTCTGGACAGTTCAGATGAGGAGAACTTTGAATTACTTATGTTATCTTCTTCATCTGTACACTCTGAGGTGGAACTAGGAGTATCTGCTTTATTGGAATCTCACAAGAGAAAACCTCCAGTGTGTGTGGTTGAAGTGAACAAAAAGAAAACCAACTTTGTAGCGGATTCTTGTTCTCCTTTTACACTGATAAATCAGAAGGATTTTAAAGAGTTGGAGGACATATTGATCCTTTTGAACCTGTATCTACGCCATAGCTCTATTTGCTTTTAAATTACCGTTTTTAACTTAACATTTTGTTATTATTTTGCTCGTGTTCTGCTCGCTCTTGTGTTCGCGCTTGTATATTATTCGGTGCAGCCGCGTAGGAGGGTGATTAGGGAGTCTTACCTGCACGTTAAATTGGAACTTCACCCACATTTGTGGGACTTAGTGTGTAGGGCTTCCGGGGAGGTATACATCGCGGCGTTAGGCGCCATCTTAGGTGAGTGGCTGATAAACGGGCCGGGGACTAGGCGCCATCTTGGTTGCCGTACTAGACTTTCACTTAGGCAGCTTCCCGCGCACTGCTTCGCATCTTGCCTGCTCTGTTCCTGTATTTAAGGCGATCCTCTCCTTCAAGCAGGTAGATCCTTTTGAACCTGTATCTACGCCATAGCTCTATTTGCTTTTAAATTACCGTTTTTAACGTAACATTTTGTTATTATTTTGCTCGTGTTCTGCTCGCGCTTGTGTTCGCGCTTGTATATTATTCAGTGCAGCCGCTTAGGAGGGTGATTAGGGAGTCTTACCTGCATGTTAAATTGGAACTTCACCCACATTTGTGGGACTTAGTGTGTAGGGCTTCCGGGGATGTATACATTGCGGCGTTAGGCGCCATCTTAGGTGAGTGGCTGATAAACGGGCCGGGGACTAGGCGCCATCTTGGTTGGCGTACTTTCACTTAGGCGGCTTCCCGCGCACCACGGTGATAAAAAGGAATGGAGGGTCTAGCGCGCAGCGTTGGCGCACAGCGGTCGCGTCGTGGGCGCGCCGGAGGTGCGCCAGAGGTAAGCCCGTTTGCGCCCGTTCGCGCACAGGGCGCGCTGGCGGCTGAGATAGTGGAACCACCCCCACTTAAGCGCATAACATATACAAAAGAGGATCTTTGTGCTTTGAATCCTGCCGATTTGGCACAATGTCAGCTCATTACTGCCACCAACAGCCCTCAGTCTTTGACTTGTGGTCTGCTGAACGTGAGATCTTTAGGTAGGCATCATGTAGAGATCGCGCTCCTTATTGAACAATATGATTTAGACGCCTTGTTCATGACTGAAACATGGACACGGCTAGATAGTGGGGTTGAACTGGGTCAGGCCTGTCCCCCAGGATATAAGATTAGGCATAATCCACGTATTGGTGCCAGAGGAGGAGGTGTAGGGCTGATCTATAGAGAGTCATTGGATTTCTCCCTGCTAGAAATTAAGAAAATCAGGGACCATGAATTGATGGGTTTTTCATTGAAAGGACAGGGTGGGGTGCTTTCTACTGTACTTTTGTGCTATAGACCCCCTGCTGGTGCTATTTTGGCTGTGTCCAAACTTATAGACCTGATTTATGATCTTTCTAATTCTCATGCCAGACTAATAGTGCTGGGGGATTTCAATCTATGGCCAGGTGGACCAACAGACTCAGCTTATTCATGCCTCACCCAGGCATGTAGTAATATCAACCTGGAGCAGTTGGTGGCCACGAAAACCCATCAGAAGGGCCATGTCCTGGACCTGATCTATGCCAATTCTGGTCAGGTAAGGGTGGGAAATATTCTACCACAATGTTGGACGGACCATGCCTTAGTTCTTTTCTCGGCCGATCTTCCGGAAAATCACCTAAAGTGTAGTAGCTTGGAAAACGTTAAGATCGGTAGACAATGGTCAAGGCTCTTGAGGAGTGAACCTCTTCCTAGTTTGCTCTTGAATACCTTTCATCTGGATGAGAATGTGGAGCAAAGCTATGACATCTTTATTCAGCGTATTACGGCGTCTCTAGATAAGCTGGCCCCATTAAGAAAGATACGAGACAGGAAAAGAGTTGCCATGCCTTGGTTTTCGAGAGAGCTTCTCCAACTAAAACTTCAGTGCAAACGGGCAGAGAGAAGGTGGAGGAAACATTATCTGGCATCGGATCTGTTACTTTTTAGGCGTGAGTTGGCAGCCTATAAGATCCAGATCAAAGGCGCAAAAGCAAGGTTTCTTGAGGAGACTTTGCTGTCAGCTTCCAATAAAGCTCAGGCCCTATTTAAAATGGTTAAGGAGTTATCTCGACCGGCTAGTGCGTCCACCGCCATTCCTGCCTCTCAGTCACTCTGTGATTCGTTGGCTACGGCCTTCGAAGACAAGATTGCGACCATCCTGAGAAAAATGAGTCCTAATATCTCAGTGACTACTCCCATGTCTACACTTGAGGCGGAGGATGGAAGAGCAAGGCTGGATAGTTTTCCCTCCCCTTCCTTTACAGAATTTGTGGCGTTAGCTAATAGTGTGTCTTCAGGCTCTCCTCTAGACGTCCTTCCGCACAAGTTCTGGAAGGTGTTTGGGCAGGAGTTGTTTCCTCCTCTCCACGCAATCTGCTGTCAATCTTTAGGCTCTGCCCAGGTCCCGGACAGCTGGAAGCTTGCGGTAGTCTCTCCGCTGCTGAAGAAGGAATCACTGGACCCCTTATCTCCTGCTAATTACAGACCTATCTCATTGCTCCCATTCCCGATTAAGATCTTGGAGAAATTGGTCACAAGACATCTGTCCAATTTCCTGGAAGCTAATGACTGTCTGGACACAGCGCAGTTTGGGTTCAGGCCAGCCCATGGAACCGAATCAGCTTTGGTGTCCGTTTTGAGTGACCTTCGTTCGCGTGCCGATCATGGTCAGGCAGCCTTTTTAGTGATGCTTGACATGTCGGCAGCGTTCGACACGGTCAACCATGCCATCTTGACCAGGAGGTTAGAGGAGGCTGGGGTGATGGGTATGGCCCGAGATTGGCTTGTTTCATACCTGGCCAATAGACATCAGGTGATTGCCCTGCCTCCCTTCAAGTCCACCATCAGAAGGGTAGGGCCAAATTAATCAAATCTTTTGGCATAACGGTCACCAATTATGCTGATGACACCCAACTCGTCTTCTCCTCTGAGGGGGAGAAAGCGGTGTCATTGGAGACCTTTCATCACTGTATGGTCTCCACGGCAACATGGCTAAGTAACAACTCGTTGCAATTTAACAGCTCCAAGACGGAGGTGTTGCATTGTTCAGTGGATCGTGTCCCACGTTCTCTACCGCAAGACTTCTGGCCTCTCTCTGTTCAAGGCACGGTAGCAGCAGCAAGCTCGGTTCGCAATCTGGGTGTGACTATGGAACCCAATCTTCAACTTGAGGGTTTCATTGACAAAACAGTGTCTTCCTGTATGGGGCTTCTACGTACCCTGCGGAAGATCCTTCTTCTGCTCCCTGCCCATGCCAGACCAGAAGTAGTGCGTAGTATCATTCTTAGTAGACTTGACTACTGCAATGCACTACTTCTGGGGGCTCCCATCACGGCACTGGGCAAACTTCAACGGGTCCAGAATTTTGCTGCCAAGCTAGCACTCTCTCGCCGACGGTTTGACTCGTCATCTGCAGCCCTTAAAGATTTGCATTGGTTGCCTATTTCCCAGCGGGTTGAATATAAAGCTTTGTGTTTGGTCTTCCGGGCCTTACATGGTTTGGGACCACTCCCTCTACAGGAGATGTTCACTTGGTACAGCCCTACCAGATCTCTCCGCTCTGCTTCAGCTAGTTTGGTAACGGTCCCCAAAATCCGGAGGAAGCGGATGGGGGGACGCTCTTTTGTCTACATGGCATCTAAGTTGTGGAACAATCTCCAACTGCCGCTTAGATTTGCTGGAGACTTTCTATCCTTTAAAAAACAATTGAAAACTCATCTGTTTCCTAGGATAGAGTAGCTTGCCGCTGTTAGTACTAACTTCTTTACAGGTTTAGTCAGGATCACAGCGCCGGGATGCCCGTTGGGTGATTGGAGCGCTTTATAAATATGCTATACATACATACATACATATTGTTACAGCATTCTAGTATAAAGATCTTCTGTTACGGGGGCAGGAGGGTGCATGTTTAGGGAAATTTGAAGGAAGTTTTTATGTTCGAAGGGAATTCTGCCACTGGATCCGTCTATGTAGTGAAGGGAGGTGCAAATTTGTAGGCCTGGGCCAAAATTCCTTTCCGCTCACGGAAATTGCGATAATTTGGCATTTTCGCGTTCCGCTGAAAGCGCAAAAATGTCAAAATTTCCGCAATCCGCATCTTACCGGTAATTTTTTTATTGCTCGCGCTGTAAACAAATACATTCTCGCGTGCGCGCGATCGCCTTACCTGAATCCCCGCGTTCGCCGACAAGTTTTCCCGACCCGGTCGCGTTCTCCAGGAGATGTTGGATTGTTGGTAGCCATTTTGCACTGTCTTGCGACAGTTCGCGCCCGCATTAACGCCATTTGTCGCACGATCACGTCTTTCTTCTCGTGATCATGCACCGCGAGAGTATGAGAAGATTGAGATCTCGAACATGTCATTCACCACCGCGAGCGGGAGCGTGAGGACGCGTGCACGTCTAATCGAACGCGAAAAGGAGAAAGAGACCCCGAACACCTCATATCCAACGCGACAGGGAGCGAGAGAACGCGATCAAGTCATTTTGGACACGCCATCGACATCCGGCGGAAGTAATGTGAAGCTCGAGAACTCGAACATGTAAAATTTTCAATTTGGAGAAGAATATCAGCTCTAGCAGCATGAAACCTTCTGCAAATTATGATTTTGGATGAAAACAACTCCTCAGATTGACATTTGGCTGTCCTTTTTTGTGCAAGGAGTCCTTTTTTAAAAAGGTGGGGAGAGGGAGGAAGTGCCACAGAACCTCCAACTTCCTGTTCCTGTCCAGCAGGCTCCTCCCAGTGCTTTGTCCATCTCCTGCTTATTCTGCCTTTGGATTTTGAGCTGGAAAGATCACTCTTTTTGTCTGCTGCATCATTGTAATTGGATTTGAGGATTTTTTAATTGGATATTATACAAGTAAGTGGTTGTTGTGTCTGTGTGATTGTGGGCATTGCAGTTGTTGTAACTACAATTTATTTTTGGTAACTATCATCATTCCTTTTTTTTTTAAAATGTTGTGGGTAGTAGTAGTCAGTATTAGGCCCGAGCTAGTTGTGGCCTCATGGGTGTGTGCATGATGAAGCAACTGTTCCTTTGGTGTTTTTTGAATGTATTTAATTTTCAAGCATCATTTAGGGCCTGGATGGCATTGGATTTAGTTGGGAAATGTGTTTTTTTGGGGTGGGCTTTCTGATGTTGTTTGGCCTGGCCATGTAGCTGGTGGCCATTTTGAAGCCTAGGCCTGCAGGCTTGCCTGGCATTGTCTGCCAACAGAACTGCTTTCACCCAGTAGGATCAGAGCAGGTAGCCACAGCTGTATTAATCAAGTGTTTTCTGTGTGGTCTGTTGAATTTAG
Source organism: Triturus cristatus (assembly GCF_964204655.1). NCBI lineage: Eukaryota > Metazoa > Chordata > Amphibia > Caudata > Salamandridae > Triturus > Triturus cristatus. The sequence continues at coordinate 1,112,227,179 of NC_140582.1, read as the reverse complement.
ACATCATTTAGGGCATGGATGGCATTGGATTGAGTTGGGGAAGTGTGTTTTTTGGGGTGGGCTTTCTGATGTTGGGCCTGGCCATGTGGCTGGTGGACATTTTGAAGCCTAGGCCTGCAAGCTTGCCTGGCCTTGTCTGCCAACAGGCCTGCTTTCATCCACTAGGATCAGAGCAGGTAGCCACAGCTTTATTAATCAAGTGTTTTCTGTGTGGTCTGTTGAATTTAGATATCATTTTGGGCATGGATGGCATTGGATTGAGTTGGGGAAGTGTGTTTTTTTGGGGTGGGCTTTCTGATGTTGTTGGGCCTGGCCATGTGGCTGGTGGCCATTTTGAAGCCTAGGCCTGCAAGCTTGCCTGGCCTTGTCTGCCAACAGGCCTGCTTTCATCCACAAGGATCAGAGAAGGTAGCCAAAGCTTTATTAATCACGTGTTTTCTGTGTGGTCTGTTGAATTTAGACATCATTTAGGGCATGGATGGCATTGGATTGAGTTGGGGAAGTGTGTTTTTTTGTGGTGGGCTTTCTGATGTTGTTGGGCCTGGCCATGTGGCTGGTGGCCATTTTGAAGCCTAGGCCTGCAAGCTTGCCTGGCCTTGTCTGCCAACAGGCCTGCTTTCATCCACAAGGATCAGAGCAGGTAGCCACAGCTTTATTAATCAAGTGTTTTCTGTGTGGTCTGTTGAATTTAGACATCATTTAGGGCATGGATGGCATTGGATTGAGTTGGGGAATTGTGTTTTTTTGGGGTGGGCTTACTGATGTTGGGCCTGGCCATGTGGCTGGTGGCCATTTTAAAGCCTAGGCCTGCAAGCTTGACTGGCCTTGTCTGCCAACAGGCCTGCTTTCATCCACTAGGATCAGAGCAGGTAGCCACAGCTTTATTAATCAAGTGTTTTATGTGTGGTCTGTTGAATTTAGACATCATTTTGGGCATGGATGGCATTGGATTGAGTTGGGGAAGTGTGTTTTTTTGGGGTGGGCTTTCTGATGTTGTTGGGCCTGGCCATGTGGCTGGTGGCCATTTTGAAGCCTAGACCTGCAAGCTTGCCTGGCCTTGTCTGCCAACAGGCCTGCTTTCATCCACTAGGATCAGAGCAGGTAGCCAAAGCTTTATTATTCAAGTGTTTCTGTGTGGTCTGTTGAATTTAGACATCATTTAGGGCATGGATGGCATTGGATTGTGTTGACAAGTGTGTTTTTTTGGGGTGGGCTTTCTGATGTTGGTTGTCTTAAAGACATGCTTTTGTTGTGTGTGTCTGGTGTGTGTTGGTGTGCAATGCATGCACCCTGTAGACCTTTTTGGGGCCTGTGAATGTTCGTATTTGCATTTTGTTGCATTAAAAAGGCAGAGCAGTGTGCTTTAGCATGCATCCTTTACCTGGCTTTTATAGGCCTTTTGTCAGCTCCTGGTGTTTCCCAGGCCACCTGCTTGTTTGTGATTTGTGAGTGTCCATGTGGCTGGTGGCCTTTTTTGTGTTGGGAGTTATTAGTGTCCTGCTTTTGCCATATAGGCCTGCATAGTTTTCCTATTGGCTTACTGCTTCCATCCATCCACCCCCTTTGCCAGCAGCAGCTCCATGGATGCTGAGATGCTTAAATAATTTAATGGAAAATAGGGTCCACCCCACTTCCATTACATTTTTATTTTGGTGGTTCTTATTAACTTTCCTATCCTTCCTGAGAGTGTAGTGTGTGACTGTACACAGTAGTATAACAAAGCCCTTGTTGAAAAAAAGTCATAAATGGCTAGACTATATCTTTTGTTTGCACTAGTACAGTAGTAAGTAACTGAACCACAACAACAAATGCAATATTTAACTGATGTTCTTCTCCTGGCTTATTTGCTTTTAGGTGCACAAAAAGCCAGAGGAGGAGGTGTCATCAGCATCACCCGGCTACCCGTTGTACTGACAGCCAGACAGAAGTCCTGCTGCGCATCGCGTCCTCGTGTGACCAGAACTTGTTGTGCATCTGCATCCTGCCTGACATCTGAAGAAGATGGCCCCAAAGAAAGGTACCAGGTCCAGTACCAAGAAAGTTGCCAGTGAGAAGAAGGAACAGAAAAAGGAAGTGCCATTAACCATGACTGGTGTGCCGGCCAATGTTTTTTTTGGCACCAAAAAAGTTACACCTGCAGCAGCATTGTCCGGGAACCAAGCTGGGAGCAGCACCTCTGCACCAGCGGTCCAACCCCACCAACCTAGGCGCAGCGATGTTGAAATGTCATTATCGCAAAGTAGTACACAATCAACGCAGGCGGAAACTCAGCAGATAAGTGTGCAGCCGCAACAAGAACAGCAGCAGCCGCAAAAAGAACAGCAGCAGCCGCAACAAGAACAGCAGCAGCCGCAATAAGAACAGCAGCAGCCCCAACAAGAACAGCAGCAGCCGCAACAAGAACAGCTGCGTTCGCAACAAGAACAGCAGCGGCCGCAACAGTAACAGCAGCGGCCGCAACAAGAAGAGCAGCGGCCGCAAGAAGAACAGCAGCAACCGCAACAAGAACAGCAGCAGCCGCAACAAGAACAGCAGCAGCCGCAACAACACCCCATCATAGTAGTTGTTGCTCCTGACGTAGGGGCATTTCATGAAATCGAGCTTCCTGCAGACAAAGTGGAGCAAATCACTGTTTCAGAAGATCTATTGTCTTCCAGACCACCAGCAAGGAAAAGAAGGCTTAGTCCATCATCTTCTTCTTCAAGCCCCGCTTCTGATGATCGTGATGCCACTTGGCATCCACCAGCTCAGTCTGAGAGTGATGCACGCCACAAGACAATGCTTCTGAAAAGGAAGGTCCCAGAAAAACTTAGAGTTATGGAGGCAGATGTAGAAGAGGGGGGTGATGTTGATGAAGACGAGCCAGTCATCACGCACATCACTCCTGCCCCAAAGGGATTGGAGACCAACATTCTCAGCCTATCCAGAAAGGCTGCTACTGAGCGGGATGTAGCATGGATATCACCAACACAGGTTACACCACCACTACCGCCAGCTGCCAAATTTTCCAAGGCCCGGCAGGGACCTACATCCAGCTCAACCATCTCAGTAGGTAGTGGTAGTAAAAGTCACAGTGTAGCTGCACAGGGTCACATTCCAAGCACACCCTCCAGTTCATCTGGTATTGAAAGTGGCACATCCAGCAGTGCCAGAAAGTTCTCCTCGCCAGTTTGGGACTTCTCTTCTGTTAGCACCAAGGAGGAGAACGTTGCTATATGCTCAATTTGTCAACAAGGTGTTCGGCGTGGTAAGCTTGGTACAAACTATGGTACCGGAGGCCAAGCAAGTCATCTCAGAATGCACCACACTATCGTGTGGGAGAATCACATACTTCAGTTAAAAGAAAGTAGAAAACTCAACCCATTGAAGTTGGTCAGGAAGAATCAGGGAGCGATATTATTGCGGTGGAAGGTGAAGAAGAGGGAGGCATTTCTAGCCCTGTCCCCAGGAGTGAAGTGGTACTGCCCATATCCTCCTCAGTAACATCTGAGTGGCACCGCAGTAAGAGCCATACTCAGAGTCAGGCTGAGACACCAAGGCGACCGAGTACCGCAATGAGACAAACTGTGTCGTTGAGCCTAAGTGGGTTAATGAAAACAACAGCACCACAAAGGAAAGTAATCCAGCCTACCATTGAGAGCATGCTTAGGTTGGAGGGGCAGTTCCAACGCAACCACCCAACGGCACGGTTGTAAAATGCGAAGCTGGCTAAAATGTTAGCGCTGGACCTTCTCCCTTTTTCATTTGTGGAAGGGGTGGGTTTCCTTGAATTTGTGTCAGCCATCTGCCCTAAATGGAAGGTTCCCAGCTGGTCCTATTTCGCAAGAATTGCTAATCCGGCACTACATCATGATGTGCTGGAATTGGTTGGAAAAGCTTTGCAGCAGAGTGCTGTTCACAATATCCACCTGACAACAGACATGTGGACCAGTTGCCAAGCCACAGATTACATGTGCATCACTGCACACTGGGTCTCTTTTGTGGGAGTTAGAGATAAGCTATCTGCACGAGGTGCTGTTGACACAGCTGCGATTTTTAAAGGTACTCGGAAACATGCAACTGTAGCCATGTTCGCCATGGAGAAATTTCATACGGCTGTAAACATTTTGCAAGCGTTTCAAAGCAAGGTTTTTGAATGGCTGCGCCCAAGAGGGCTTAGTATTGGTTCTGTTGCCACAGAAAATGGCAGTAATGTACTTAAGGCCATGGATCTTGGTTCCTATTTCAGGGTTCCGTGTCTGGCGCACTGCATAAACATTATAGTTCAAGACTTTCTGAAAAAAGAACCCATAGTCAGCAACTTACTGGCCATCTGTCGAAGAATATGCACTCATTCCAGCCATTCTTTTAAAGCTCGGAAGCAGCTGAGGATCATCAGACGTGAATATAGGATGCCAGTCAAAGCACTCATCCACGAGGTGGCAACACGTTGGAACTCAATGTATTACATGCTTGATCGTCTGTTTGAGCAGTACAGGCCACTCCATGAATATGTCTGGAAAAGAGGGGATGCTACTGCTAAAGGCATGGACCTTGAGATGGAGCAATGGAGCCTAATTAAATGCCTGACTGAGATGCTTCGTCCTTTTGAGGTCTTCACACGTGAAGTCAGCAAGGAGGACAATGGGCCAAGCTATCCCATTATTGCAAATGCTAGAGCATCAGATGAAGAAGGTGTCTGAATCATACAAAGGTGTAGAGGACAAAAGGGAAGCCTATGACTTGGTGGAGAGCTTAGCCCATCGCTTAGCTGAAAATACAAGGATAGAAAATTAAATTTTGTCACAACAACATTACATTTGTGCCACAATTCTGGATCCATGTGCAAAATTTGGACTGAAGACATTCTTTGTTTTTTCAGAGATTGATGTTGCCCGCTACAAAACTTGTATAGCTGAGGCAGCCAGTAAGTTGGAAAACGAAAGGCTGCTAATTAAAAGCCCACAAGATCAACCCACAAGAAGTACTGCAGCAGGGTATGCAGGATCAAATGCAACTTTGTCGGCTGAGGGCAGTGCGTTTGGATCACAACACTCACCATCACTATCGACAACAGCAACAATAACTGGATCATTAGGCCCAGTAGAATCATTAGACGATTGGTATGTACAATTAGGCATTAATAAGCACAGTGCTGATGCACAGAGAAAAGAGCCCGAAAGTTTACCAGCAGCAAACCTGAACATTGAGCAGATGGTCCAGGCCTGCATGACCCAACAGAGGTGTACATTGATCAAAACCCATTGCAGTATTGGTATAGGAAAAGGTCTGAATGGCCACTGCTCAGCAGGCTGGCGATAGGCTATCTGGCTTGGCCTGTCGCAAGTGTCTCTTCCGAATGTGTTTTCAGTGCTGCTGGTTCCATTGTAACATTGAGAAGAACCAGTCTCTCGCCCAAAAACGTGGAGAAGTTAACAATGATCAAAATGAATCAGCACTTCATACCACCAAATTACACAATACATGAAGCAATGGAGGAAAATGAGGACAGCGGCTCAGGTAACGAAAGTAGTGTGTCACATGATTACCTACTACTGGCTGAACCCCCAGAGTTTGAGGACGAGCTATACTTCCCTGACAATTAGGCTTGCACTTACAAACTTGTGAATCACAACAAATCCATTACCACCGTCTTCTACTCTCCTTATTTAATATACAAGTTTCAGGTGTCTGCAATTGGACAGTACAGTCCTCCGAATCCAGCTCCTCCGCTCCATCATACTGAATCTCCCGCCCAAATCCATTGCCCTTATTAATGATGATTGGATGATGGGAAATAGAAGAAAACATTAAAACTTTCCTAGTCCCGCCAAAAGAAGTGGAGCATGAATCAGATGACTACTATAGCTATCCTCCTTTCAGAGCCGAGAGAGACTGCCCATTAACTGAAAATGAGATGGAACAGGTAATGATTGATGCCATGCATTGGATGCAGAGTCGCAGACTGAGTGATTTTTTTGTGCTTGTTGTGCATGAAGTTATGTCATTGTGCACTAATCATCTTTCTACAGTACACACTAAACTTAACTCAAGGTGAATTTTCCCCTTCTTGCAAATAAGAAATTTGTACTTCTCCTGCAGCTTGATACATTGCTTTTAATTCAATACAGGAAGGGGACTCAATCTGCGCACTGAGTATGATTGACAACAGCACCGTCCATGATTATTATGGAGAAAAAGACGGCCCGTTAACTTAAGATGAGAAGGAACTGGTAATGACAATTAATGGCATGCATTGGACACCTGACTCTAAGCGATTGGTGTTTGTGTTTTCGTTGTTTGTTTGTTGTGCACAAAGTGAAGTCAAAGTGTACTAGTAGTCTTACTGTACACACTAAAGAGTGACTCAAGTCAATAATATTTCTACTCTTGTTGTGTAATAACAAAATTTTACTTCTACTGCCGGCCGATCTTCACAGTCAGTCAGTACAAGTATCGGAGATGATTGATGGAATCAGGAGGCCGTTTCATGAGTGGCATAAAACTTAAAAGCCTAAAGGTAAACTCGTCAACAACAACCACAGCAGACCCAAATGTCTGTGTAGAAGTGGAGTCGAGTGTAGTGGTGGGATGACTGCGGTGCATTGATTTACTAACTTAAACTGTAAAATGCTGTGTTTGGAATGGATAATGTGCTTTGCCTTTGTCCAACTCTTTAAAAAAAAATGTTTTAAAGTGCTCTAAACGTAGGATGTGCTACTGCTAAGCAACGTGCCGTCAGGACTGTCACTGTGGGCCTGCTCTCTCCTGTTATTGTTGAAGGTCAATGCTGGAAACAGACTAGAGTAGAGATGATGCACACATGCCACCTCGGAAAGTGTTCTTGTTGCACTACACCATAACTTGTGCATTTGTTTCAACTTTGTTTCTCAATATCCCCTTTGTTTTTCCATCTAAAATTAAAGGCTGGGCCTTGCCCTATACTTGGGAAAACATTACAATGCACACTTACCTTACAAATAAATCAACATTTTTTTTCCAGCCGGGCAGTGGCAAGTGGCGACACCAAAGATTGATGGACGAGAGGACCAAGAGGAATGCCGAGATGCAAATCTAGTCCACATTTTTGACCAGGATAACACAGTAACAGTATCAACTTTCATCTTCTTTTAAATAATTTGATTAATTGTTTTGTCTACAATCTCTACAACAGTGTGTTCTTGTTGATGTTATTATCATCATTAGGTTTGCTCTCTGTTTACGATTCTTCCCTACCAATATTTAAAATTTCCATTTGCTATCTGTAAAAGTATTAAGGCCGGAACAACAGAACAGGAAGTGTATGTAATCCGGGTCTCTCATCGTCATGCATGCATTTCCTTTTCTCCCTTAACATATGGATATGGTAGTCTTCAAAGATTGTCGTTTGTTTGTCCATGCATACTGTTTTTCACTGTCAAACCTTTCCCCAAACCCCCTTCCCATACATTCAACAAACCCTAACCCTCTTCCCCCGGGCTGTGTGACTTATTGTCGAGGTGTGACTAAATTAAATCTACACCAATACTTAATCACACTCTTGCTAGGGCGGATGTGGCGAAAGCAACAGTACTTCAATTTCAAGGCAGAGCGATGATCTTCTTCTGCTTGCCCACCCATGAGTAGTATATTTTAGAGGTGATTTTATTTAACAAAGGAACATATACCTCAGCATTAATTGCCGGCATTGATTGGATTTGTTGTCATTCCTCATACACAGCACTAACTGTTAGGCTGTAGGCCTAGTTAAGTGACTCAACACAACTGTAGTTTGTAACTCTGTCTAGTAGGCTATCCCAACCACCATTATGTTTTGTTATAAATGTTTTAGCTTATTATTGTTGCTCGGTAAGTTCTGTACTGTCTCATTTTCTTTTTTTGCAAATGCTGCTGCCCTGCCAGTGTCTACTACTACTACTATACTACCACCACCACCCCAATCATGTCATGTTAGAAAAAGGAAATCATCTTCACCATCCAGCCATTGCTGTGCCTAAGTTAAACATCAAGCAAAGGTAAGAGAAGTTTGTGGAGGGCAGAATTAATAATGGACATGTTTTCAATTAATTACATTTCACACACCCCTTTGAGTCCAGATAAAGAATGCATAGACTAGAGGAGAGACTGAAAGTACTAGTAGGACAAGTCAATCAGTGAGGGGTGTTGCATCTATGTGTTTATGTCTTACACAGTCAGCCAATTATGTAAATCAAACACTGGCTATGGGCGGGCCTGCACCAGCAAGGAAACAGTATGATGTAAAACAGTAACCCCACCTACAAAACATTAACAACATTGCATGTAACGTAGAAAAATATATTTGATTGACCCTAACAAAAATAAACTAAAAACCCACTAAAGCTGACCCACCCCCCTCCCTAACACCAACCAATGTCCGTAAGAAAGTCCAGAAAATACTAGTCCAAAAAGCAAAAACCCAACGCCCAAACCAGTTCCCACCCACCCAAACAAGAATTAAAAAAGGGGCAGAAGACAGGGACTAAGGTGTGGGGCGGGATTGCAGGAGGACACGCATCTGCTTCTCTAGACGGGCGACGCAGCGTCTGAGGGTGCGGCAGTTGCAGCCACAGTGGGGGGGGCACCAGAGATGGCATTGCGGTGGCGGCGGGCAGCCGCCTGACGGTGGCGCCGTACCGCTGGAGGGCGGTGGCTGGGGCCCGGGGCACTGGAGGAGGCTTCAAGTGCTGCTGCAGTCTCCTCCTCCTCCTCTGCCAAGACCACCAGCTGCCGATATTCCTGCTGGATTGCCTCCAGCTTCCGGCACCGTGCCTTGACGGCCAATTCCTTCCGAAGGAGTAGCTGTGTATCAAAAAGAAAAAAACAAGACAATTGTAAAATATACTCTTAGAAAAACAGTAAGACAAGTTAATTATACACATAGTGGCATGGTAGAGTAGCACTATAAAGCAGAGTACATAACATTTTAAATCTCGCCGGTCCTTCTTCCTTCCACCCGTCTTTCACTTTTTAGTTGAACAGTGCACCAGGTGCTCTTCTCCATAAAACTTTCAAAGCGGAGTTGAAATCAGATAGATGAGGCCATTGGTTACTCAATACTCCCGCCCCTATGCCAATTAAAGGGTGTCTAGTCTAGTTCACTCTTCAAACGTTCACAACAACTCACACTTACTTAGGACATCGGATGGTGGGCGGACTTTGTCTGCCCGCCATCCTCACGCTAAAAAGGGTGGGGTTCCCGTGGGGACCATTAGGAGGATGCGCAGTGCACAGTGGCGGGCGCATCCTGTTTTTTTACATTCTGGTGGGTGGTGCCGAAAGCAATGCTAAAAATACATGTTGTGCTTTTCCAAGCACAACATGACAGGCCCGCGCAGAGCCTGTCACGTTTTGCTTTGAAAGGCAGGGGGGCACCATAGCATAGGTACCCTCCATGGGGGCCCCCAAGCATACTCTGCATGCCTTTCCATGGCGGCCGGCAATGCCGCATGCAAAGGCATTCCAAAATGCAGATTATATGGCTGGCGGTGTGTTCAGAGAGACACCACCACCATATTGAACCTTTTTCCGCCTGGTCGACATGTGGGGGGGTCTGACTCTTTTCTACAGGGATGGCGGGAGGTTTGCCCCTGCGGGGTCGGCGGTGACTACCGCCGGCCCGGCGGGGGCAATCTGCCCGCCATCCTAATGGGGCCCTAAGTCTCAACAGTACAGTATACATACTGTACACCCTTGCAGTGAGTGTACTGTCAACAATAGTTAAGGATTATGAATCTGACTTACCACCGCCCGCCACTGGTGCTGGCACTCCCCCTACCGCTCCATCGTCGGTATCGGCAGCAACTGCCGCATCCTCTCCCTCCGTGTCGCCTTCGCTGGCCCCGGCAATGGTGGTCGGTAGAGCGCCTAGAAAACATTACACATTTATTAGGCGTCATATACACCTCCCCTATTGGTCAGTAGCAAGATTGAAAAATGAGTGAATAGTATACAACATACATCACTAGTACAAATCAGGTAGTAGTAGAGTAGACACTAATAGTTATATATGGTCCCCCCAGGGTCATTCTAGCCTTTGCTTAGTTAGCCCGAGCCATGCAACCATTTTACCTTTGTGTCTTTTATTTTTACACATGTGACGTTACCTTGCAGCTTTTTGTATAAGACACCTTTGAGCCCACATGACCTGCCTCACACTGCTACTGTCTACGCGCTGCGTACAAGCGGTCAACAAAAACATTAACAAACCACTTTTTTATGAAGTACTGGTGTACTGTTAGTCCATATTGCTTATGAAATGAAATGAAATGAAAAATTATATTTATATAGCGCATAGACTACCCGGAGGCCTCGCAGCGCTTTAATTGATCACTGTGGCGGGCCGCAGGGTGAGACTAGCACGTTTTTGCAAACAGGTGGGTTTTCAAAGCTTTCCTAAAAGTCAGCCGGTTATTATTTTCTCTGAGGGCTAAGGGGAGGGAGTTCCAAAGTCTCGCAGCAGTATGGGAGAAGGAACGGCCGCCCCAACGTGCTTTGTTGATTTTAGAAGTGGTAACTAGGTGCAATGATCCCGAGCGAAGGGCTCTGGAAGGAGCATAGGGCACAACTAAGGGGGACAGGATGGCAGGGCCTGTTCGATGGAAAGATTTGTGCACAATGCACATAGCCTTAAACTGTGCTCTAGCAGCCATCGGGAGCCAGTGCAATTCTTTTAGAGCTTTCTTGGCTGACTGCCAGAGTGGGATGTTGAATAATAATCGGGCGGCGCAGTTTTGCGTGACTTGGAGCGTGACTTATCCATAAATGCTACACTTTTTGGCACGGCTGAGAAATGCTTGCAAGTTGCAATATACTAGCACGCACCATTTCATTTTTCGCATTACAGACGGAAGATTCCCTTCTACCAACCAGAGCTTTGCAGAGCTTATGAATGATGCAACAACTACCAGTACTTCTAAGGTGAGGGGTCCCTTCACTCAGAGATCTTCATTTATAAATTTATATAAACTAAATTCCTAGGGGATGGTGGTGCTGCCTTCCACCACTGTTCAGTTATCATGATTTAATTCCCAACTGTAAGTAAGTGTAACAATGTTTATTCTTTTAATGTTATTGATTTTCCGGTTGGTGCTGCATTATATAATAGAACAATGTACAGAGCTTCTCAATTAAAAATAAACATTTTGAACTTACATAGACTTGGTGGTATTTGGTGTGGACTTACACGAGTGAGCAAATTAAAGGAAGGGTGTGCATGTGCATTGCTTCCACGACTGAGAGGTTGGGTGTGTTATGTTCTGGGTTGTCTACTTGTTGGGTATCTTGGGGGGAGGGTTCGGAGACCTAATAGTTATGACAAGACAGTATTATAGTCGGGCAGGGGGTTGTGGTGGGTTCTGAATTTCTGATTGAGGTGTGTGAGGAAGGTCCAACCTACCATCACCAACATCCTATTTTCTTGTGCAAAGGTCTATATGTGCAAGATCCCTACAACAGAAGTAGTATGTCCTATAGGCTATCATATCAAAATAGTAATAAATCTGGTTGGGCATTTTTTGCTGTGAATTGTCAAAGCCTCAAGATTAACAAAGACTCAAGATCAATAAGACTAGAAGTAGTACAAGAGGACGACCCAAAGGACTGAACTCAATGGCTAGAGCTACTGGTGAATCTGAGTTTTATTTACAACCTTTCAAATAAAGAGTGGCACTGGCCAACTGGGCAAGCTTAGCTACTACAGTACAGACTGATAGTAGTAGTACTACAGAGAGTCATCATAGCAGAGGCAGGGATAACAAGATTTTTGAAACCGTACAGATCGAAGGATAATTTTTGGTAAAAATTAGCATTGGGAAACTGAAACAATAGTTCGTAAAAAATATGGTGCAGTAAAAGTTATGGAATAAGAAATATTATTAAAAACAAGAAGACTTACTGGGGCCAGCAGATGAGCCCTCGTTGGTGTCCTCCTGGTGGTGGTGTTCTCCCGACAACTGCCCACTCCCTGTGTGCCTGCCCCTGGGTGCTGATGAACAGGAAAGATATAAGAAAGAGACAAACATTGATGGATGGTGTCAAACAAATACAATATTTTTAAAGAACGGTCAAAAAACAATTATGTAAACAACAATTGCAATAACTAAATTGGCCGATCTCATCTGGTCAACAAGTAGTATCGGGGGATTCGCGGATCGACTCCTTAAGTTACTATTTATCAACAGTAATCCAGTCTTCCATTCTGATTCCAGAATACTAAGTTACAACTAAGCCTAAGTACGACGTACCACCCGATCTAGCCCACCTATTCAAGGCGAGCCCATTGTACATTAAGTATACATTTCCACTTCTTTTAGTCCTCAACAATGCATATGGTCAAATGGAGGACACATGACTACATTTTTTGTATACACCAAATTTTGGGTTGATTGATTGATGCTGATGTTCTGCTGGTGCTAAGCCAATTACCACCACTCATTGAACAAACTAGAAAATGTTCTAATAAAGACTGGCGTATGAGCACCATGTGAAGTAACTGAGGGGGCATCATGCATACCACTAAAAAATTACAAACTCATACAAAGTACCTAAACCTAAGTATCAATCCCCCCCTATCTCTTAGTGACAGGACAAAGTAAGGACTAGAGTCACTGTAGCATTACGTAACTTAATTTCTCTAAAATAAACTCTTACAGAATCACGCTAAGCGAGCACAAACGCAAAGTTGCAAACAAGTAAGATTAGTAGTAGCGCAGAGGAGCACCTGTGTCATAACAATCACAGAAGACTTTTAAACGTAATTAACCTGGAATGTAAGCACCAACATTCTAGCTGGTTGGAAGAAAAAAAAGATATTTGCAATATAACGCAGAGCAGAAGAACAGACACAAAGTAGTAATAATTAAATAGTTATTCACCAAGACCCGGGACCTCCACTCCTAGCAGGTCCAGCAGGTCCTGCTCACGGTCCAGGATGTCGGACCACCGGTGCGTCAACTGCGCCTGGGTGCGCTGGACCGAAGAGCAGCGCAACACTGCCCGGCGCACCTTCCCCCACCGCTGTCGACTCTCCCGGAGGCCGTACCCGACCCAGGCCTGCCACCTTCTGCCAGGGTTGAGGGGAAGTGGCGCTGCACAAAGAAAATTAGTGCAGCCAACTCCACCTCCCAAATAAGGCCCGTGCCTGCACCCCTTGTGGGCGCCGGCGGTCGCGGCTCTGGCTGCGATGAGCCCTACCCTTTGACATGGTTCTGGGATGGGGCGGGAAAGAAAAGGTAATAACATTTAAAAAGTAAGTAAAGGAAATAAATAGCAGGCAATAGAAAGAGTGAAAAAGTAGCTAACAAACTAAAAAAAGTATACAAAAACCAAAAATATAGAAGCAGGAAAATAGTTAGTGAAATAATAAATAAAAAAGATTTTAAAAAAGTGGCTTCAAACAAAGGATTGAAAAGATGCAGGGAGGATTCAAAATCAGGCCCCAGAACCATGCAATAGAGTGAAAAACAAGATGGCCTCGCCCATTGCGACCACGTGCGCAAGTTCGCGCGATATTGTCTCCCCGAGCAAGCAAAAAGCAACGCGAACAAGTAAAAGCGTTCGTGAACAGGAAATATATAGCGCGAACAGGCACGGGCATGCATTGCGCGACCCGGAACAGGAAGTAAGCATCGCGGGAGGGCGGGACAAGTGAAAACAAGATGGCCGTGCACGTGAGCAACCGCATGGGTAAGTTGGTGAGCCGCAATCATACAAAAAATACCGCGAACAGGCGGGAAAAAAACATCCGCGTCTTCGCGATATTTCTAGCGTGTTTGCGGAGATTTTCAACATTTTTGCGATAGTTTGCGAAAGCGAATTTTGCAAATTCCGCCCACCCCTACAAATTTGTTGGGGTGGCATGAGCAAGGGGAGTTAGGAATAATTTTGAACCCTAACCATTCTGACATGGTATTATCAAAACAGAGAACGATGGAATCCTATGGTGTCTCCATGCCACCTTCTGCATCCTGTATGGAGATTGTTGGACATTTGATGGCTGATGATTAGGTCTGTAACTATCCCGAAGTGTTTAGCAAACATTTGGGCAAATTGAAGGGCTTCCAGCACAAAATCATTCTTAAGGATTCTGCTTGTGCGATTGAGAAAAGTGTCTCTAATTTTGCGTAATGAGTTGAAATTAGAATTAAAAAGTTGTGTGACTCAGGGATAATTGAGACAATTGAAGGGCCTGAGTGGTTGGCGCCCATAGTTTAGGCGCGCAAGGCTGACAAGTCCATGAGGCTTTGTGTGCACTTGCGTGACCTCAACTCCAATGTTTGGATTGATTGCCAACCCCTGCCAAACATTAATGAAATGTTGGAAACGTTGGATGGTTCATAGTTTTTCACCTCTTTAGATGTTTCCTCAGCATACCATAAAATTGAGTTATCTAAGGATTCTAGACATCTCACGTCTTTTGTCATGCCTGAAGGTGCCTACCGTTATATATGTATGCCTTACGGTATGGCATCAGCTTCTGCGGTTTTTCAGCGCCTAATGGGTAGTTTATTTGGAAACATCTTCGGGGTGGTATTGTTTCAAGATGACATTCTGATTTATGGTAAGACAGAAGCCAAAAACAATGCCAGAGTGAGAATGGTTCTAGACATTGTAATGTCGAGTGGCCTAACTTTAAGAATGGGATAAGTGCAAATTTTTCCAAGAAGGTGTTGATTAATTTGGTCTCACATCTCTGCCAAGGGTGTAGAACCTAAGATGAAAATGTCATACAAAATGCTACCAGACCTGTTGATAAGGATCAGGGGCCATATGTATGAAACTTTGGTTTTGCGATTCTCAAATAGCGATTTTTAGAGAATCTCTATTTGAGAATCGCAAAATGCTATGTATGTAGGATTTGCAAATAATTTTGCGAATCCTACATATTCCTTAATTGCGAATTGCAAATTGCAATTCGCAATTAGGAATACCTCCCCATTCATTCCTATGGGCCTAGAGGCCCATTGGAACGAATGGGAAGACATTCTCAATTTGCGATTCTCAATTAGAGAATCGCAAATTGAGAATGCAATTTCAAGTGTGTCAGGGTGTCAAAAGGACACCCTGTTGCACCCCTGAAATGAGCATGGGTGCACATGTGGCACACATACATGCCCTAAGGGCATGTGTGTGCGCCACATGCCACTTTGAAAAATGTAAAAATATGCAATGGTGAAAGAAATCGCAAATTACCACCAACCTATAGTTGGTGGTAATTTGCGATTCCTTAAGGCCAAATTGCAGTTTTTTGGTTCTTCTTACATTGCATTTAAGGAATCGCAAAATTTGCGATTCATTAAATGCAATTGCAAAATAAGAAATCGCTAATTTTGCGATTCCTTATTTTGCACGCAGATTTGCCTTCATACATACCACTTAGCAAAATTGCGATCGCAAACGCCGAAATTCGGCGAATTTCGGCATTTGCGATCGCAATTTTGCTTGATACATTTGGCCCCAATTGCGTTCTTTTCATGGATTGTTTGAATATTACGCCAAATTTGGCAATTTCTCTGACAAAGTTGTGTGTTTGCGTGAGTTACTCAAAAAGAACAATAGATTCATTTGAAGTGAGGAAGGCAAAAATAGATTTGAATGCATCAAAAAGGAGATTGTGTTGGCTCGACCTTTAAAGCCATTTAACATAAATGATGTATCTATTTTGTCCTCTGACGTTAGTGGTGTGGGTCTTGGTGCTGTCCTTATGCAGAGAAGACAAGTTGGCTCTGAGTAAACCATTGCGTTTGCCTCACGTACTTTGCAAGGAGCAGAGAGTACTCACTCCACCATCGAAAGGGAAGATCTAGCTTTGTGGTTGGGTGTACAACATTTTAGGAATTTTCTTTGGGGGAACATTTTCATCCTCAGAACTGACAACAAGCCCCTTGTGGACCTTTTCACCACTAAAGATGGTGGTAGAGCTACCCCATGCATTGCCAAGTGGCAGTATAGATTGCAGGAGTTCCACTACAAACTTCAATATGTGGCTGGTGTTAAAAACCTTGTTGCTGATTGTTTATCAAGGTTACCCCAGATTGATACTACTGAAGGGAAAGAGTCTATTGTCGATTTGGAAATTGTGTGTCTTGTATCTTCCATACATGATGTTGTCAAGGGTGCATTGACTGAGGAGGAATGTTTGAGTGTAGTTTCTGATGATATAGAGTTTTTAACAGTGGAAAGTGTAATTTCAGTTGGTTGGCCCAATTGTAAGGACACTACCACGGAACTGATTCCTTACAGGAGAGTGGGAGAAGAATTGCCAATGGAGGATGGAATTTTGCGCAGAGGTGGTCTGTTGGTAGTTCCCTGCTGTTTACGTAACAGAATTTTGGATCTTGCCCATGAATGTCATCTAGGGATTCGGACCATGAAAAGGAGGGTGAGAGAAGATTTTTGGTAGCCAGGTGTGGACTGAGCCATTGAGCATTATGTGCGTGATTGCTGCATGTGCTGGACGTTTCCTGGGTCACCCACCCAGCCGTGCTTTCCTCTTAGGCCTCCAACATGGGTTTGATGCTCACAGAAGCTGCTCCTAGTGGTATTACACCAGTGACAGTAAATCTACCCCTCCAGTATCTGCAGGGCCACACCTGGGAGGGATGGATCCCGATCTGGAATGCACAGCAAAGCACAGCTGTCAATTGCAGGTGAGACTGATTTCTCCCTCTCTGTGATCATTGGTGGGTCAGATTTGTTTCTTCTTACACAGTTGAGGTCTGATAACTCA
This sequence comes from Triturus cristatus, assembly GCF_964204655.1. NCBI lineage: Eukaryota > Metazoa > Chordata > Amphibia > Caudata > Salamandridae > Triturus > Triturus cristatus. Next base: position 1,112,210,453 of record NC_140582.1, on the reverse strand, counting down.
AGACACCTGGGTCCTCCAGAATTTACAGGGTTATAATAGTGAGTTTTACAGGACCCGTATCAAGAGGTTCTTTCATGTCCTCCGTGTTTTTCCAATCTAGACCAGGTTGTCATAGATGAGCAGATTCTGAGTGTTTTGCCCAAGGGGTGTGTTTTCCTCACATCCCAACATTCAAGGGGTTTTTGAAGTACCATCTTCTTGGTTCCAAATCAGGGAGAAGGTCACAGGCTGGTGCTCAAGCTCAGAGAATTCCACAACTGGTTTTATTACCGCCATTACAAAATAGAAGGTATTCACCTGCTCAGAGACCTACTCAGGGAAGGCAACTGGATGGTCTGGCTCAACATGAAAGACTCCTGCCTCAAGGTTCAGATTTTTCCTCCTCACTGCCGATATCTCCAGTTCCATTAGCAGAACTACTGTCTCATATATTCGGCTCTGCATTTTGGACTCTGTTCCGCCCCTTGGTGTTTCACCATGTCAATGAACCCCGATGTTTAATTTTTATGAGCTCAAAGGGGCATAACTTAACATTTATCTAGACAGCCTCCTCATATTGTCCAGGGAGAAAGAGCTCCTCCTGTCACTCCCGAACATGACCATGTTTCTTCTACAACAGTTGGCTTTCCTTCTGAACTCGGAGAAGACTTCGTTGATTCCTTAACAATTTATTGAGTTCCCGGGTCTACAGATAGATTCAGTGATGGCGCAATTATTATTGCCCCCTCAGAAGGTCAAGGATGTCAAGAAGGAATTGAAATCTATTCAGTCCAGGGAGGTGGTATCTCTGAGATAGGTGGCTCAAATCATGAGTTAGCTTGCGTCCTCCCTTCAAGCCATGTTTCTGGGTCCCTTCATTATCGGGCTCTCCAACGGCTCCAAATCCCTCATCTCCAGAAGGGGCTGTCCTATCCAGACTTGGTTCCTGTTTCCCAAGAAATCGGGGTATAGATCAAATTGTGGCTGAGTCACATGGAGCCCTAAAATACAGGGCAATATTTGGTTCTCAGCCGGATATCATCATAGAGTCAGATGCAAACAGGTGGGGCTGGGAAGCCCACTGCAGTTTGATCTCCAGAGGGGGTGGTTGGTCGTAGGGAGATCTTCAGCTCCATATCCACTGTCTAGAACTCCAGGCTGGTTCTCCTTCTCCTCAGACATTCTCAGGTTTCATCATTCTGAGAATGGACAACGTGTCTGCGTTCCGGTATGTCACAAAATTGGACAGCAGCAGGTATTGCATGTTAATAGAGATTGCCAAAGATTTTTGGCAATTTTTCCTGCAGCGCAAGATCTCAGTGATTGCAGAACATCTGCCAGGTTGGCTCAATGCAATTGCAGACTGGAATTCCAGGCTTCTGAAAGATTCAAGTGATTGGAAGTTAGAGCCCCCATTTTTCAGTGGCTTCAACATCTACTGGGTTCTGGACAGCTGAATTGTTGTGCCTCCTGTCTGAACGCTCAACTACCCCAATTCTTCAGTTGGCAGCTCAGGTGAGGCAACAGTGAACAAATATGATCCTTGTGACCCCTTTTTGGCGGTCTCAGTCCTGGTTCCCAGCTCTGATGGATATTTCATGCGATCTGCCGGTAAAAAGTCCTCTGATGCAGGAATTTCTGACTGACTCCATGGGGAATCCTCACTCCTTGGTTCTGCAAGGATCACTTTGTTTCATGGTGTGGTATCTTTCAGAAGATGTTGGAGCTTGCAGGGGCTCTCACATCAGGCAGAAATGGTTGTCGCCCACTCTTGGTCTTCCAGCACCTATAAACGACAAGCTTTGGCGTGGTGTTGATGGGTTAGTTTGTGTGATCCACAAAGTATTGATCCCAGGGGGTCAGTCTTATCCCAGGTAGTGAACGGCACGGATTATGGATCTCTGAACAATATTTGTTCTGTCATTTCCGTCAATCATAACACCCTGGATGGAGAGCATTCTTTAGTTTGCCAGGTAATGTGTGCCATCCGGGTCACGAATCCCCCAAGGCTTTATAATTCTCTTCTTTGGGATGTCAATGTGATGCTTAGATTCATTCATACAATACTGGCCAGGGAACTCTATTTCTTCACATAAGAAGTTGTCACCCAAGCTAGCTACTCTTCTTTGGTTCATCTCCTGTTGCAGTTTTGAACATCAAACCTCTCGACATTACAGGGTGAGTGTTTACCTCAGAAGGAGTCTCTTCACAATGTTCAAGGCACACAAAAACCTTTTCAAAATATAGTACTTATCTCAGCTTTCCTGACAATCTAAAGTTATGTGTTGTTTAATGCCTTAAAGCTTATGAGATGGACACTAGATCGATCTGAAATGATCCTTCAGGGCATTTATTGATTGCTTTGCAGAAACCCTTTAGTCCAGTGGCCTCTGCCACGTTAGCAAAATGGGTAAAAAGATTGCTGGCTGAAGAGGAGTGTACATATATATATTTGGTGCATATTCAGTAAACAGAGCTATCGCATCTAATTAATTTTAATTGGATTTTTGTTTTGCGGACATCATGAGAGCTGCTGATTGGTCATCAGACTCTACTTTAATTTTTTTTTTATTCTTGAAATCTATTGTAAATGTTGCATCTGTGGTGGTGATTTAGCTGTAAACAAGCCTAATCTGACCCTCTGGACCTGACATATGACATGGAATGAAAAGATTTCAAGCATTGCCATCAAGAATTTTCAATTCTATTAAGGACTCGGAGGTGAGGATTATCTCATCCAGGCAATTTATCTTTTTATCATCGTATCGTTTTTTAAATGTATTTTATTTATTGAGTTTTATATAACGTGAACTTGGACCCAAGGCCATCAAAGTGCTTCACAGAGCTAGTAGCATATACTGGAGATACATTTGTAGTAAATACAGATACATAGTGATAAAAAAGTGATGAGGTATACGAGGTATGAAATTGCATAAGCCGAAATATGTAAGATACATTTGGGATGAAAATAGATACGTAGTGACATTATGTGACGAGGTGTACAAGGACATTGTGGGAAGAATGCTGATACAATTTTGACATCATTACGGTATACAAAATATATATAGTTTTGCAGAGCACAGCTGCAATTGTTCAAAATAACCAGTTAAGTAAAAAAATACAGCAAAACACATAGTAGGAAAAGAAAAAACGACAAAACAGGCTGAACAGAAGTAAAGACAGTTATTATAGGAGGTAGCTGAGGTAAGGCCTCTTATCGATGGGGGGAACTAGAGGCACAGATTACTCCAGGGTAGTAGTGCACAGATTTATTTTGAGGGAGCAGGGAGGGAGCCTGCAGGTTAGGCAGTAGTATTAAGGTGGGTTTAGGTATTTGCTGAGTAGGAGAAGCTTCGGTTTCTTCTTGAAGCGAGGAAAGAGTTGAATTTCCCACAGGTCCCATGGTAGGGAGTTCCAGAATTTTGGTGCTTTCCTGGAGAAGGAGGTGTTGCACGAATTCTCTGTCTAAAATTTTGGAGGGATCAAGAGTATTCTGTTTGGGCTTCATAGTAGTCTCTTTTGGCTGGCTTTTGATAATTTATTTGTGAGGTAGATTGGCTTTTCACAAGAACTTTGTGGGTTATGCAGGCAGTTTTTAGTATTGCCCTAGCCTTGATTGGTAGCCAGTTGAGTTTTTTGAGGGTGGTAGTGATGTGATCAAAGAGCCTTTTCCCCAATACAATTCTAGCCGCAGTGTGGATAGTGGCTTTCAGTGGGGCTATGTAGGATATTGAGGCGCCTGTATCCATTGCATTGCCATAGTCTAGCTGGGGAAGACTGAGGATTGCACCACAGTCTTTAAGTCTTTACTGGGGATGAAGGGTTTAACTTTTTTGATTTTTTCAGCATGTATAATGGGCTTTTTGCAGATGCATTGATATGGTCTTTCATGCTTAGGTGGGAACCGAATGTAATCCCTAGGGATTTAAGGCAGTTGGAGATGGACAATTTTCAGTTTAAAGCCATGAGGTTCTCAGGCCAGCATTCTACGGAAAAGGATATTTCTCTCAAATAGATGAGAAGGAGTTCAACTTTTCTGGGGTTGAGTTTGAGGTGGTTGCTGGTCAACCAGGCTTGAACTGCGAGTAGAGTGTTATTTAGGTGCTGGATGTCTTTGACTGATTACATTTTCATGTAGAGTTGGGTTTCATCTGCATATAGATGGTATTCTATTCCAGCTTGCTTCAGGATCATTGCAATGGGTTCCATTTAGAGTTGGAATAGTATGCAAGACAAGTTTGATTATTGAGGGGTTCCTTGGGAGTGTTTTTGAGGTTGAGTTGTTGAGCTTTATTAGCTATGAGTGTTGGCTTAGAAAGGAAGAGCACCACCAAATGACAGTCCCATTGATACCTGCCTGTTGTGACAGTGTGTTCAGGCGGATGCTGTGGTTGACAGTGTCAGTGGCAGCCCAGAGGTCTAGAAGGACTAGGAGGTAGGCCTGGTAGCTGACCAAAGATCTTTGTAGGCCTTTCATGATGTTTAGTATAGCAGTCTCTGTACTGCAGCCTTTCCTGAACCCGGATTAGAAGATGTCAAGCAGGTTGTATTTTTCAAAATGGTTGTTGAGTTAGACAAGCACACACTTTTCAAAAAACAAATGAGAGAGGTAGGACTATTTTGCACGGGCAAAATCAACGGAGACGATCCACTCAAAGGAGTGACCACTTACCTGTTTTGGTTGCGAGCTCTTTTCCTTGCTTTGCTGGTAATCCTGTCAGGATAGCCTCGCTGTTGCAGTTTTTTGGTCAGGCTTTGCACTTGTTGTTTGAATTCAGATATATTACTGCAGTTTCTACGTAACCTCAAATATTGCCCACATAGCTAATTTTGTCTCAGATTTCGAGGGTGAAAGCTTGAGAAGTGAAGCAGTGAATTCTTTGCTGTCTTCTTAAAGTGGGTTCTAGTTTCCAACATACCATTAGCATGGGAAATATCTAGATCAAGAAAATGATGCTGTTTCTGCTAATCGTACTGGTAAATTTCAGATTAGGATTACAGCCGTTTATCCAGATAAGGAAATCGTCAAATAAAGATTCAGAGCCTTCCCAGATTAAGAATACATCATCTATGTATCTTTTATAGAAACGGATGTGTTGTACAAAGGGCATTGAGGGAGGGAAGAGATGAGTTTTTTCAAAGTTGAAGACATAAAGTCCTGCCACACTAGGGGTGAAGGCACTACCCATCGAGGTTCTGTATGTTTGAAGGTACAGCTGTCCATCGTATTCAAAATAATTTTCCTTTAGAGCCAGTTTAGCACATTCCATGATGAAAGATATGGGTGTTATGTACTCCCATATACCTTCTTTCAAGGTGGTTTCGAGTACTCTCAATGTGTCATCCTGGGGTAAGCTTGTGTAAAGACGTTCCACATCGAGACTCACTAGAAATGAAGTGCTGGGGTCAAAAGCTAGATCTTTTATTTTATCCAATAGGTTTTTAGTGTCCTGCAAATGGGTGTGAGTGGCTCTCACTAGTGGTTGTAAATAGAAGTCCCAGAATTTGGATAGTGGTTCCAATACAGATTTGATACCGGACACGATTGGTCGGCCTGGTGGTGGTACTTTGTTTTTATGCACTTGGGAATGGTGTAAAAATATTGCGTTTTTCCACTGTTGGTGATGAGGAATTGAGCTTCTTTTCTGCTGATATGACAATTTTGTTCTGCATCACTCACTAGTTCTATGATGGTATTTCTTAGTCTGTTAGTTGGGTCTTCTTGTAAAGGGTGGTAGTTGCGTCTATCGCTGAGTAGACACAGACATTCCTTATGGTAGTCGCATTTCTCTTGGAGAACTATGCCACCCCCTTGGTCTGCCGGTTTGATGATGATGGTGTTGTTGTTTCTTAGCGATGTTATAACCTCAAAGTCTTTTTTGCTTATGTTCTTGAAAGGCTTTTTTTCGGGTAGATCTTCAATGTCTTTGAACACTGCTTGCTCAAAGGCTGCCAGTTCGCAAGGTATTGCACTAGGTGGGGGCATACATTTGGATTTGATCTTAAAATCAGTGTCTCCATCTATTTGGGTGAGTGAAGCCTCCATCTCCATGTGGTTCTGGAAAAAGGCTTTGAGTATCAATTTTCTGAAAAAGTCAGCCATTTCACAATGTAGGCGAAACTTGTTGAGGTTTGCAGTAGGTACAAACCCTAAGCCTTTGTTTAACAGGTTTGTCTCGTCATCCGTCAGAATATGTGATGAGAAGTTAGTCACTAGGTCCAGCTTGTGCTGGGTCCCCCCTGTTTGTTCAGCGACTTGCTCCTTGTGTTCGCTCCTTGGTTTAGATCATCTTCCCAATGGACTTGTTGTTGTCTTCTGCGCCTTCCCCATCCTCTGCGACCGTTCCCTAGAAATGGAAACCTGGGGGGCTTGTTCATATATGGATTTTTCATAGGTCCGAAATGGGGGTTCCAACCAAACATCATCTGTGGAGGCATTTGTGGAAATCCTTGCTGGAACTATATTTGGTTCCCAGTGGGTCCTTGTTGCCACTGTTGTTGCCACAAGTGTTGTCTCCCTCTTCCTCTCTGTTGGTTCTGATAGCTTCTGATGCTCGAATTGCTGCTATCTGAGGAATCATCGTCTGAACTTGTTATGGAGTTGTTTCGTTTTGGGGCTTGATACTCCTCTTCAGAGTAGGGATACGTTTTGGAGTAGGACATTTTTTTGTGATCCTTTTGAAACTTCTGAATTTTTGACTGCGTGAGAATTTCTCTCTATTCATGTATCTCTTTATTAACCTCATCCAATATTTTCTTGTAGTGGGTTTGAGTGGTTTTAAATTGGTTCTCAGTCGCCTGTATTTCTATGACGATAGCGTCTGAAAGTCTTTTGGCTGTTTGTATAATTAACACAATCCAGTCCCTTGTGCAATGCCATGCAATTTTCGCCCAGTCCCGTCAAAAGGCTGGGTCATTTAGAAAGATTCTGGGAGCATTAGTAACAATTAAACTCCTAAGAGCAGTGTTACTCCTGAGGTATTCTGTGAGGATCACCCCATGTAAGATTGTCCGGATATGGTTTTTCTTCATTTTGGTTAGTGTTTCCCAATCCGGGCTCTGAGCTATTCTTTTGGCAATATTGAAGTCTGCCAAAAGTGGTGCACCTGACAAGATATCGTCCACGACTTCATCTCCAAAAGTGAGGCCCTGGTGTTCAGCACACATTTTTCCATGGTTTTGTGAGGAGGGGGAGGTTGTTATACGTCCGTTTTCTGATGAGGGGTGGTGACCTGGCTGAGTTTGAGGGGAGCTGGCATAGAGCCGCTAGACAGGGAGAAGTTGATGATTTTGATCCAAATTTGTGAGATGATGAGCCTTAGATTTTTCCCCATCGCAGCAGGGAGGGGGTCAGAGATGTGGGATGCCGGCTTCATGCTGGAGAGTAACCTGAGCACCACCAGTTGAACTTGGAGGAAGGCAGATTTTTCTTTGAAGATAATTATGGGTATCAGTCTGTAGAACTGAGAGATTGGATCCCGGTGGTCTTTGTCTCCAGTTTCTCCAGTTTCTTTCAGCTAAAATGAGTTGTCGCTGTTCAGCTCCACACCAAAAGCAGAGTTGAGCATATCTGGGGCTGAAGGTGCGAACGATTCCTGTTTCTTATGTTGTCGATATTCTTGTTGGTGCTTACAGAGTTTATTCCATAGGATCATGTTCAAAGGACCAGTGGATTGATGGTCGCATTGACCAAGTTGAAATGTTCAGTTTCTTGGGTTATGTGTGCGAACCTTTGACTTGCAAAGAAAGAGGAGGAGTCCTTGTGAGTTGTCTGTAATATCGGCGTTGGTGGCCACTGATTGGTCGATGGTTTTATGGGAAATGTAGTTTTCTTTCAGTGTGTTTTTATTAGCTGCTGTAAGTTTTCAGTAAATCCACAGAAGCATAATCCTCACCTACGCATCCTTAATAGAACTGGAAGTCGTTGACGCTAATGCTTGAAAATGTTTCATTATCATACGTCCTATATACTTTATTAACCAAAACTGTTTATTCTAGAAAGCCAGCAGTTCTGTACGTAAATACCGTAATGCAGACTTTGTGCAACAACCACAGAAAAATATTTTCCATGTAATTTTCTACAGCAATCAGGGTTAATGCGCTTCAGTCGCATTTCTGGATCTCAGCCCAGACTCGGGGGTGAAAAAGTCAATGTTTGAATTTTTGAACTAAAGAGTACAGCGTTTTGTATGATTTAATATCCCTTGACAAGGTCCTACAAAAAATTCCAAAGAAGCTAGAGGAACAGAATATGGAAGCACTCCACCAATAGCCTCGGTAGTTAAATACAGTCACAAATTACCCTTGCTGCCCTCTGGATAAAGGATCTGCTAGTTTTACGCTTATAATTCGCTCCCATAGGGCTGAGCATGAGATGGATTTCTGGGGCATGTATTTGGATAATTGATTGAGCAGAGACGCTCTGCTGTACAGTACAAAAGCAGTAAAATATGCAAGGCTCATAAGAAATTTATAGGTTTTCCCTGCTATGCAATAAAAAAGAAAATGAACAGAAAGTTAATTGGCACTTATAAAAGTGTCAAAGTCAATTGCGAATTTTGTTATCTGGTCACACTTTACAAGAACAGCTCTGTAAAATGGTTACTCAATACTTACTGCTGCGTAAATAATTTAAAGCAACCCGTCGATTGACAATCACGGACTGTAAGCAAACACAGTGACATTTAAATTGTAATTGCAGTTCAATAGGGATTATTGGCAAAACCGGCATTGTGACTGCCACCCTACGCCCGCAAACGTGCGAAACGTAAACGGTAGCATGGATATAATATGTTGTCAAAGAGCAACAAGTATGTTTTCCAAATTCGAATTCATAGGCACCAAGTCCTGCTCTCTTTTTCACTTTGTTCTTCTTTGTGACACATCCAGGTGGTGCAGACCACAATAACCTGACTATTTAACGCAAAGTCCTAGGTGCATCTTAAACTGTTGGGGAATTTTGCTGTGTCTCCAGTCTACCCAAAAATAGAGTTCTGGGCTCTGAGCCTGTTAGAAATGTGATTTCTGGTTGGCTAGGGCTTGCGCCAAAGCCAGGCAGAAACCACCACTCTAGTCAGGGCTGGGGAGTTACACGCCAAAGATAACCCCTGCTCACCCCCTTGGTAGCTTGGCACGAGCAGTCAGGCTTATCCCGGAGGCAATGTGTAAAGCGTTTGCGCGCGCACCCAGCAACAACACCCAAGGCCCACCACAAAAGAAACTCCACACAAGGTTATATATAAAAATAGCCTTTGTATTATACCAAACACATTAGATAATAAATACAAACTTCACAATGTGCCACTGTCACGGGCAGAATTTACAGGGGAATTATCTAAATAAGACAGGGCCACATGGACCACTGTCAGAATTATCACAAATCACCAAATTGTAAATGTAGACATGTAGAACAAATAATAAATTTAGCGCACAACCAGTAACCACTGGTAACAGGTAAGTACACCCTATGCAATCCTAAAACACCTTAGGTACACATCACGCAGGAAACCATGAACACACTAGTATAATCTATACTAGGAAAAACAATCTCCTGGGCATAAACACAGTTTAGGATTGAAAACAGCATAAAGGCAGTGCACATTGCGCATAAGTAGACATGTTAAAATACCCATGCACCCTAGGGGAGGGCACAACACAGGGAAACTGTCCCCAGGCCAACTTGGCCTCTCAGGGGCTCAAACGCCCCTTTGTCCATAGAGTCAGGGCTGGACTGCGCATGCAGTCAAGGCAAAGCGCAAAGGGCCACAACCTAAACGTTGCAGCTGCCCACTAAGTGCTGGGCAGCTGTGGAAATGAGCCTGGGCACCACTGTGCCTTTAAAACAGTATGTCACACGTTGGAGCGCACTAGCGCTCTAAACCAAACATGATGCCCGGCGTGGGAGCCTTCTCTGCCTCTAGATCGGCAAGGGAAACGTGCCCAACAGAGCGTGGGAGCCTCATGGGCTCGAAAACACCAATCTGCCCCCGGGAAAACGTTGGAGCGGCCCGCTGCCTTCTGGGGCCGCTCTTATCACCAAAGGAATGGACCCGTATGTTGGAGCCTCACTCGGGCTCTTAAACAAATATGCCCCCGCGTTGGAGCCGTCTAGGCTCTAGAACAATGTGCCCCGTTAAACGTTGGAGTCCCGCTCGGGGGACTCAGCAAGATATCAGGCCTTAGCGTGGGAGCGACCCCCCTCACTCACCGGGGCTCTGCAGGACTCCTCTCCTGGGACCTCTCGGGGCTCCTCCTGATGCCGCGGACTCTGCAGCCGCACACGGGACTCTCACCAGCACGGGAGCCCCTCCAGCCACTGCGGCACTCCTCGTTCCTTCGGGCACTGTCCAGCGCGGGGTGGGCTCCCACCTGGACTCTTCTTCCGGATCAGGCCCCGCCCACGACCAGGGCTTCCCGGACTGCTTCCGGGTCACCGCGGGCAGCGCGGCGGCTCTGACGGTCCTTCGTGGTTCTCGCTACCAGCACCAGCACGGGGTAGGCTCCCGTTTAACTTTACCATAAGTCCCTGGCGGGGTGGGCATCCGCTAGGGGTATTCAGATGGATGCGGGGTGGTCACCCGTTTTTACGAAAAAGCGAATCCTTAAGGCGGCAATATAACGCGGGGTAGGCACCCATAGTTTAAATACCGAAATAAGCGGGGTGGGCACCCGCTAACGAGCGCCACAATGCTTTATGACACGGCAGAAAGCGGGGGAATCCCTACGTCGGGGTTCCCTCGCTAATTATCGCAGCTCAGCACTGCTGGCCACAACCAAGGCACTCCTCAGTCCAGACAAGGCACTTCTCCCCAAAGAAAAAGGCAAGAAAAGCGCTCTTCCAGGCGCTAGGTTCAGGGAAAGTCTTCCAGGAAAAGGCCCTAGATGCAGGGGGGGGCAAAGACTGGGCCCAGGGGCCAGCTCACAGGGCCCTCCTGCAGGGAGGCAGTCCCCAGAGGCGGTCTCTCCTGGCGCCCAGCAGCAGCAGGCTCCCTAAAGTTAGGATCAGCAGAGAACATTTTACATGGGGTCACAGCCCCTTCTTATACACAGGTTTCCTTTGTCTCAAGGTGCACTTGAGCACTTTGTATTGCTCAGCTCCTCTCCTTCTTTCACAGGACAGGCCAGGGTCATCAGTCGCACCACAGGGGTCGGAGCCAGCATTGTGTGGGGAAAGCCCAGCCCTATTCAGGTCCCAGGAGCACTCCTCCCATCCATCTGGCTGCTGATCTCCCCATTCACCACTGGGTGACTCATCCTGACTCTGGGGATTCCCTAGCACATCACATGACCTCAGCCAGCCAATTGCCAGACAAGGCACTTATCTCACACTGCACACAGAAATGCCAACTTCTAGAAGTGGCACTTCCACACTAGGTACATTGACACCGCACACATCATCGCGCAGCATTTCATCACACGAGTCCGCACATACCAAACTCGCACATGCACATCCCCACGCATCAGGAACCACCAGGGACACATACATTCCCCCATGCATTCCTATGGGAGGGCAGGCCAACCTCACTACACACACACACTTTATCCTGGGACACAGTGGTAAAGTGCGCAGAAGCCAAAAATCACTAACACCAGGTCACAGTAAAAAGCAAAAGGTTTCAGGGGTGAACCTGCCAGAAGGGCTGAGTCCAACACAACCCCCTTCCAGCCAAAATGCAGGGTAGACCAATCACCACCGTGATGGTCTTCCCTGCTTGGGGCGATAAAACACGGACGCAGGCCCGCAACGGCAGGGACACTCTCTGGTTTTACGCCACTCTGAACCCACGTGGTTCCCTCTGAAAAAACTCGGCGGACCAACTGGCCTATCCCACTGGTACTCCTCAGCTATGCGCGGCCAGGACCAGGCACTAGGCCATCCAGATACTACTGGTCCTTGCCTAACCACAGAGTGGGGGGTAGTAACCCCTGGCACATAGCAACCATTCTCCACTCTACCCCTCATCACGGCAGTTCTAAACTGCCACTGATCCTCCAGCCTAGGGTCTGTACCCTCAAGCTGACCAACAGTCACGGGCGAGGCTCTCCTCCCCCTACCTCTTCTTCTAGGGTTCCGCCCTCTCTTCCTCTGAGAGACGACCTCGTAACGCAATTCACCCACCAGCTCAGGACCTCTTCCTGAGAACTGGTCTCCCAACCTAGGGTTTAACCCCTCAGGTTGCACCGGGGTCAGAGGCGAGGACTCCCTCCCTCTGCACCCCCTTCCAGAGTCCGGCACCCTCCCAACTGGAGTGGTGCCCCTAACAGCTACATCGGTCAGGACTCTGCTTACAGTCGTCCTTCCCTCCAGGTCAGGCTGATCCTGAACCTGGCCTCCCAACCAGGGGTCTAAACTCTTTGGCTGAGTACTTGCCTGGCACTCCAGGACTTCTGGGGACTTACACACCATCCCCCCGAGGGTAACATATGCCTCATATGTTGCGTGACAGTCTGCCTGGCGCAGATCTCCCGTCCCCTGTCCACCTGACAGTGCGTGAAGATCCCCAGGACAGACGTGTGGTCACCAGGGTCACCACTAGGAGACTCAGCCCTCCTGGCTGGCCCCTGACCCACTGGCTCCTCCACTGGGGAACACAGCCCCATGCCACTCCTCTCGCTGGACTTCTGTACCCTCCCTACTGGAGCGGTACTGCCAGACACCAGAACCACTGGAGCTCTACTTACAGATGCTCCAGGTTCTCCATACACTAGGTGATCCTCCTCAAATGGACTAACAGGACAGCCTAGGCCCCCATCCTGGTGTTCCCTGAAGAAACTATCCAGGCTCTGTGACTGGGTTTCGGGCCTCTGGGGACTCGAAGTCACCCACTCACTCCTACTCCACTGAGATAGGTTGTGAGCCCCTACACCCCTCTCACTACTCTGGGAACTAGCTGGGCTACTCTGAGCCTCTTCCCCCATACTGGACGGGAAGATACCTGAGCCACTACTGTTGGAAGTACTCTCCTATACCTCATCAGAACCTCTGGCACTTTCCCAGCGGTCCGCTTCTTCTGCAAGTCTCCATGGACTAGTGAACCCACACTCCAACAGGTGTTGGCGCAACCCGGGAAAACAACAACTGAGCATCTGCTCTTTGATAACCAGATTGAGCAGTCCTTCAAAATCCTGTTTCGTGTTAACCCTTATCCAATCAAACAGTGCATCACTACATTCATCCGCAAACTACCCCCAATCCTGGTGAGACAGTTTCTTACTGCCCCTGAATTTCAACCTATACTCCTCTTATTGGGAAACAGGTACCATACTCTGGGAACTGGGAATGGGACTCTCTGCACTGGACTCTCTATCGCTGCCACCACTGGACTCTACCCTCCCTGGGGAATCCAGATAACCACAACTGCGCTCAGGTGACAACTTACCCTCCAGAGCTAGTTTCTCTCTGGCAAAGGCCCTCTCAGCCTCCGCCATCTGCTTCTGAGCTAAGATCCTCTCGGGCTCCAGCTTGGCATGCTCTATCCTGAGTTGTTCTATGGCCTGCTGAGGCTCCCTCTCTTCCCTCCTATCTACCCACTCCTCTGGGGACAGGAAAAGGGATGGGGTGCTGCTCCTGACACTGGACCCAGCAAGGGACTCCCTATCTATGGGGTCTTCACTATCTACTGGCGTCCCTGTCCTGTCACTTTCTTCCTCCTCTTCAGATTACTCAGGGCTCCCCTCAGACCCACCACCCTCTTGGCGTGTGGCCCGGGCCCTCTCCTCCTCACTGCGCTCACGTTCCCATTCCTCCTTTTGCCATAGGATCAGGTTGTCCCTCAGTTTGAACTGGGTGTCTGACTCACCAACCTCTATGTCTCTCTCTTCACAGAATCTGACCAACTCTAACATACTGTATCCAAACAGACCACAGAAATTAAAAGCAGGCTCCATTTTGGCAGACGTTCTCGAGAAAAGTTCAACACAAGGAACCTAGGTGTCTGAGCTAAAACAGGAGTACACAATTCACAAAGGACACCTTTAGGAGAAGAAATAATGGAACTCAAAACAATAATCCCCAAATACGTGATTATCTAAAATGCAGAGTTTTGTAGTGCAGCCAGTTGCTGCTGCGGTACAGCGCAAACGCAAGTCCTATCCCAACACTGATCACCAATGTTAGAAATGGGATTTCTGGTTAGCTAGGGCTTGCGCCAAAGCCAGGCAGAAACCACCACTCTAGTCAGGGCTCGGGAGTTACACGCCAAAGATAACCCCTGCTCACCCCCTTGGTAGCTTGGCACGAGCAGTCAGGCTTATCCCGGAGGCAATGTGTAAAGCGTTTGCGCGCGCACCCAGCAACAACACCCAAGGCCCACCACAAAAGAAACTCCACACAAGGTTATATATAAAAATAGCCTTTGTATTTTACCGAACACATTAGATAATAAATACACACTTTACAATGTGCCACTGGCACAGGCAGAATTTACAGGGGAATTATCTACATAAGACAGGGCCACATGGACCACTGTCAGAATTATCACAAATCACCAAATTGTAAATGTAGACATGTAGAACAAATAATAAATGTAGCGCACAACCAGTAACCACTGGTAACAGGTAAGTACACCCTACGCAATCCTAAAACACCTTAGGTACACATCAAGCAGGGAACCATGAACACACAAGTATAATCTATACTAGGAAAAACAATCTCCTAGGCATAAACACAGTTTGGAGTGAAAACAGCATAAAGGCAGTGCACATTGCGCAAAAGTAGACATGTTAAAATAACCATGCACCCTAGGGGCGGGCACAACACAGGGAAACTGTCCCCAGGCCAACTTGGCCTCTCAGGGGCTCAAACGCCCCTTTGTCCATAGAGTCAATGCTGGACTGCGCACGCAGTCAAGGCAAAGCGCAAAGGGCCACAACCTAAACGTTGCAGCTGCCCACTAAGTGCTGGGCAGCTGTGGAAATGAGCCTGGGCACCACTTTTAAAGCAGTATGTCACACGTTGGAGCGCACTAGCGCTCTAAACCAAACATGATGCCCGGCGTGGGAGCCTTCTCTGGCTCTAGATCGGCAAGGGAAACATGCCCATCACAGCGTGGGAGCCTCGTGGGCTCGAAAACACCAATCTGCCCCAGGACAATGTTGGAGTGGCCCGCTGCCTTCCGGGGCCGCTCTTATCACCAAAGGAATGCCCCCGTATGTTGGAGCCTCACTCGGGCTCTTAAACAAATATGCCCCCACGTTGGAGCCATCTAGGCTCTAGAACAATGTGCCCCGTTAAACGTTGGAGTCCCGCTCGGGGGACTCAGCAAGATATCACGCCCTAGCGTGGGAGCGACCCCCCCTCACTCACCGGGGCTCTGCAGGACTCCTCTCCTGGGACCTCTCGGGGCTCCTCCTGATGCCACGGACTCTGCAGACGCACGCAGGGCTCTCACTGGCACGGGAGCCCCGCCAGCCACTGCGACACTCCTCGCTCCTTCGGCACCGTCCAGCACGGGGAGGGCTCCCACCTGGACTCTTCTTCTGGATCAGGCCCTGCCCACGACCAGGGCTTCCCGGACTGCTTCCGGGTCACCGTGGGCAGCGCGGCGGCCCTGACGGTCCTTCGTGGTTCTCGCTACCGGCACCAGCACGGGGTAGGCTCCCGTTTAACTTTACCATAAGTCCCTGGCGGGGTGGGCACCCGCTAGGGGTATTCAGATGGTTGCGGGGTGGGCACCCGTTTTTACGAAAAAGCTAATTCTTAAGGCGGCAATAACGCGGGGTAGGCACCCGTACTTTAAATACCAAAATAAGCGGGGTGGGCACCCGCTAACGAGCGCCACAATGCTTTACGACACGGCAGAAAGCGGGGGAATCCCTACGTCAGTGTTCCCTCGCTAATTATCGCAGCTCAGCGCTGCTGGCCACAACCAAGGCGCTCCTCAGTCCAGACAAGGCACTTCTCCTCAAAGAAAAAGGCAAGAAAAGCGCTCTTCCAGGCGCTAGGTTCAGGGAAAGTCTTCCAGGAAAAGGCCCTAGAATGCAGGGGGGGCAAAGACTGGGCCCAGGGGCCAGCTCAGAGGGCCCTCCAGCAGGGAGGCAGTCCCCAGAGGGGGCCTCTCCAGGCGCCCAGCAGCAGCAGGCCCCCTCAAGTTAGGATCAGCAGAGAACATTTTACATGGGGTCACAGCCCCTTCTTATACACAGGTTTCCTTTGTCTCAAGGTGCAGGGAAGGGGCAAACCAGTTACAACTGGTTCAGGAGCACTTGAGCACTTTGTTTTGCTCAGCTCCTCTCCTTCCTTTCACAGGACAGGCCAGGGTCATCAGTCGCACCACAGGGGGCGGAGCCAGCATTGTGTGGGGAAAGCCCAGCCCTATTCAGGTGCACTCCTCCCACCCATCTGGCTGCTGATCTCCCCATTCACCACTGGGTGACTCATCCTGACTCTGGGGATTCCCTAGCCCACCACATGACCTCAGCCAGCCAATCGCCAGACAAGGCATTTATCTCACACTGCACACAGAAATGCCAACTTCTAGAAGTGGCACTTCCACACTAGGTAAATTGACACCGCACACATCATCGCGCAGCATTTCATCACACGAGTCCGCACATACCAAACTCGCACCTGCACTCCCCACGTATCAGGAACCACCGGGGACACATACATTCCCCCATGCATTCCTACTGGAGGGCAGGCCAACCTCACTACACGCACGCACTTTACCCTGGGACACAGTGGAAAAGTGCGCAGAAGCCAAAAATCACTAACACCAGGTCACAGTAAAAAGCAAAAAGTTTCAGGGGTGAACCTGCCAGAAGGGCCGAGTCCAACAGAGCCCAATTCTTGAAACACCATTTTCACAATTACTTGGGGTAACGTTTCTTTGCACAGCCACAGTTTCAGAGAAAGCAGGTTTAATTCAAAATCTGTACCTATATTCAGGAGAAGGGCTGATCTGACAGCATCCATTGTCCTACTTCCGATTTGGGCTCAATACAGAAAACGCACTGCATACGTACCCACTAGTGTCTTATGCACCGAATTCCGGCCCATATTCACTTGATAATCATGCAGTGCAGAGCAGCAGCTGAACATGCTGCACGGAATGTGCGGCCGTGGGCCATGGACACGCCTTTGCACCCTAGTGCAAGGGTGTCTCCATGAATCTAGCATAGGTTTTGCACTGGAAGGCTTCACTTCCAGTGCAAAATACTATGCCTAGACAACGTTAAACCTTTACCCACTTTGTATGTGTGTTGTGCAGTGCAGCACACATGCAAACTCAGAAAAGAGAGGAGTTTAAAGCTTTTCGTTCTCCTTCATAGTGCCTATTTGAAATTGACCCACTTTTTTGCTGTAAATACCTGTCTTCTTTTTTATGTAAATAGAGTTTTATGTTAAAAAACTTGGGTGGTTGCAATGGAACGCCCATGCACTACCTCTGGAATTCCCCTTTGGGGCTCAGTAACACAAAGTAGGGCTTTGCGTTACTTTCAAGTGAATTTCCAGTGCAAAACAAGTTTTGCGCTGGGAAGTAAATAGGGATTAAAAGATTTTGCATTGATTTGTGTCACTTTTGTGATGTAAACATGGCGTAAAATCCTACTAAACATACCCCTCTATGCTCAACACCAGAGGATGGATGAAAGGAGCACACTGACATTTACTTGCCAATATGCTCCCAAGGGTTACTGCAGTGGTAATTCAGAAGAAACATTGCTAACCCTTGATTAAGGGGAGGATGTGTGAACTTGCTAAGGCTACGGGGGCAGTGGCTAGCTTTACCCAGAGGCTGGGTTCCTCATTCCAGGTACTCTACTTAAGATCTATCCGGCTACATGTGTCTCAGAAGTCTTGGCAGGAAAGGTATGAGGATACACAAAGGTAAATACAAATCTGTTCTTAAGAGGCTTGGTGCAGATCCCTAAAAGTACCCCTGCCTCCTCTGTCTATAAGGAGCTTGGAATTGAATTTATAGGTGTCATAGATGCTCTTCGGCCTTTGATATGCTGGATTAAGTTCTGCACTGTGGAGGGACTCAAGCTGAACAGACAGATCCTCTCCAATTGCCTGTCCCTTGATTATGCGCACAAAATTCCTTGGATTGCTTATGTGATGGCAGTTCTAGTCAGCTTGGGTAGGGAGGACATATTATATAACCCTCTTTTCCTGACCCCATTGGAATTGAAAAGGGTGAGGGATCTGCTAAACCACATATCGTTACAAAGACATCAAGCTGAGCTGATAAATTGCATGGTCCAGGGGTGTATGCTCTTTAAAACAGTTCCGGGTGTGGAGCCTTCTTTAGTTTGTGTCCAATGTGAGTGACATATTTGTTTTTGCAAGATGCATGTTTAATCCATTGCACCATCTTCTGGATTCACCCAGTGAATGGTGTCAACCTGGGATTTTAGCGCCCGGCGGCTGCGACAATATGTCTCTACAGGACACCATACATTTTATGTTGTTCTGTAAGTATTTTAGTGTGCCCAGAAAATTGTTTATCATCCTGTTGGTGAAATCCCTGAATTTCACGCACACTTGCCCAGTGCTCGTGTGTTTGAAGCTGCTCCCTAATGAACATGTTGTATTTGAGCTCTCCTGTTTCTTACAAGCTGCATTGAGATCGAGGCATTCAAGATCCGACTAATTATTTTTGTTGTTTCTAATGCAGGTTTCTTAATTTTCTGTGATATTAATACTGTTTCTCACAACTTTTATGGTTTTTGTTTGTGGCCACACCATGTGTATATGTTTTCATTTTTATCAAATTATGCTCTTTTTATGTTTGTATTCACAATCGAATAAAGATTTATGAAATGAAATGTAACGCTAGAGAAAAAAATTGTATTGCCACCAAAAGGTAGAGTGGTTGTGAAATTCGGTTGTCCTCCCGTTGTTTCAATGAATTGTGGAATTTTAGACATGGGACGTAGAAAAGGGAATTTTTTTATGTCCTGCCTATTTTGAGAAAAGGGGCATGTGCAAAATGTTTTTTTTTTATCTATACTTGCACTGGGTCTGAAAAATGTTGGGTCATATTCAGAAAGTCGGAATGATACTTTTCTTTCAATAAGAGGAAAACAATCACAAACTTACGTATTACGTCTAACTGCTACAGTTGCTCCAAAATACTGAAACTGCAAAATATGCTTTAAAACATTTTTGAATTGTAAAACAATGCCTAAGAAAGAAAATGGAAGGCAAGCTATTGCAATGAAAGGGTCATGGCTCAACAAAGCATTATATCAGCTCATCTGTTTCACAGTAGATTATTCACCAATTCTAGTGATTGAAGATCACATTTTCCTCAAACTGTAACATCTTTTGGTTTGCTGGTGGGAAGTAAGCAGTACATAGCAGGAAGATACCTGCATTGGACTAGTAGTAAAACAGTAACAAAAGTATTTTCTGGCTGGTTGTGGGGTTCATTTTTAGGTCGAGCCTGAGTCAGCGCACAAGCTCTGCTCTGGCGATCTGTTGTAGGTAGAGTATGGAGGAGAAGCCCCGCCCACTACCCACTCATATTTTTCATTGGCTTATGTCTTTGTCCTTCGTAAATGCTTGAGTCTGATTCCTTAATAGGCTAGTTAGTCCCTCATTAGTACGGCCATGTCGTCATTAGTATCCTCCATGAC
This sequence comes from Triturus cristatus, assembly GCF_964204655.1. Lineage (NCBI taxonomy): Eukaryota > Metazoa > Chordata > Amphibia > Caudata > Salamandridae > Triturus > Triturus cristatus. The sequence continues at coordinate 1,112,190,893 of NC_140582.1, read as the reverse complement.
TTTTGGCCCCTTTCCTTCGGTTCTCACACAGTATGTGTTATTTTTATGCTGTAGGCACTATTTTCTTGATTGAGTTTGTCCCACTTGAGACAGGCCGACGTGCTTTGTTTACATTCAGCGCACTGTGTGTACTTTCACTTTCGAAGCTGCCAGGACGATCGCGACCGCTTGTTTTTTTTATTTTCACTCATGCACACACCAAGGCACAGCTCACGCATAGCGCCATTCCAGCCTATGCTTCTTTAAGGGGGTGTTGGCATTAATAGAGGGCTGCCTGCCTATGGAGGCGGGTCTGTAATCTCTCGCCCACGCTATCAGCCGCAGATCTAATGTACTCCAGCCTCGCTGACCAGCTGAGTGCCACATTTGGAGCCTCAGCTGCTGGCGGCCCAGAGACACAGCCATGTAGCGGGGCCGGCGCTGTGCTGAGAAGCCAAATAATTTCACATATGCTAAGGAAGAATGCCCCCCTCCTTCAGAACACATCCCAGCGGCCTCTTTAATAGCTTGAGTGTGGTGTACCTGAGAAAGGGTGCTGCCCCCTTAATCCAAATAATTCATCTCAGGGAGTGGTGTGGTGGGAACGGATGCTAGCCCCCTGCCCCTTCTGCCCCATCTATAGGACCTACTTCAGATGCCCCTTGATTGTGGTCGGGTGAGTTGGCCCCTAGATCACGACCTGAATGTGCAAAGCACCCCTAAGTCTCCCCCATATAGTGTGAGTGTGGTGCCAGGTGAGTAGGTCGGCATCCCCCTCCCTAACCAAAGAGCCAGCAGACGAAAAGGCAGCTCAGCAGGAGAAACCCTGTTTACACATAGAAACAATTTATTAACTGCAACCATATGGCTGGTGTTTTGCCTCACATCAGAGGGAAGGAAAACAAACAGAAGGAGCATTGTGAGTCTGGCTGGGAGGAAGGCATGAGGCTGGGGGCTACTTTTTCAGATAAGCAAATCTATATGTAGGAGAAAGTGAGGCGTCCCCGGCACCTGCAAGGACTAGGCGAAGGCGGCGGCGCCCAGGAGTACTGGGTGCACATAGCAAGGTGGCAGAACAGCAGCTCCCCTGCACCCTCAGAAGGTGCCTATCTAAATGAGACCCTGCAGTCCGTCTGCAGGGGGCTGGTGGCTGGGGGTTGGGTGGGTTGGAGTCTATACCCTCTGACCCCAGGTGAGACACTTTCCATTTGCTTCCATTCTCACAGGGGCAGCTGTGTGGAGGGGCACCGCATGTGAGAACCTTCCAACTCCCCTCGGTCCCCAGGGGGCCTTGTTGGGGGTGTGTGTGTGGATGGTGAGTGTGAGAACCCTTAAACTCCTGTTCATCCATCGCCCACAGGATGGGGGTTCTGGGAGGGTGGCTGTTGCCATTTACCTGGAAGAAAACGATTCAACTCGCTTCTACAGGGAAGGTGGATTAGTGTGTTGTTAAGGTGCACTCCAAGGACCTATCCCTTCCTCCCAGGGTGAGAATGGTCACTTCCAGTCATCCATTTCCAAAGCCCCTGGATGCTTGGGAGGAAGTTGAAAAATAGTGACCCAGATGGTGAAAGAGAGAGCATCCAGAGATCTGAGCAAAAAATCAAGTTAATTCCAGTTGCATCTCAGACCCTGTTTTTGTTGCTATCATTGACAGTAATTTGTGATTAATTATCCTACACTGGCCTCACGTTTTATTCTTCTATAACCAGTATAATGCCAGGGTGTTTGTTCACTGGTCTTGTGTATTCCGGTGTCATAAAGAGGACATTTATTTTTGCTGGAGCATTTATATCACAGTCAAAAACGAGATGCATGGTAACTCCTCACTCACTTTGCTCTGTGTCTCTTCTTTGATTGATTACTTTTTTAACAATTTGAAGGTGCGGTCAACCGTTTGTATTTAATTGGCACTGTGGGGCTCTCTTGCCACTCGCCTCGCTGGAGGGGGTCAGCATGGGCCATTTGTCCTGAGGAAGTGGCAAGCTAGCCCCCACACCCCCAACACACACACACATCCCCGCCCACACACATGGAATCCCCCACCTTCAGATCAGGTCAGGTGAAGGGGTCCTGACAGGGCCTCCAGATCCAGAACTTTACCCGGGCATGCAGATAAGTGGCAGCAGTGAGGCTTAGTGAGGGAGTGGAGTTCTGCTGGTGCCAGGGCAGGTAGCAGGTGGTGGCAGCTGTGCCAGCAGAAGATGCTCTCCGAGGCATCTCTCCTCCTGAGAGCAGCTGGCGCACTTGATGCAGATTGGGGTGTACAAAATCTCCCTACTTCCACGGATAGAGTAATTTCACAGTTACACGCACATACACTCACCATACACTAGGGCCCATTTCACTAACATACACTCAAATACTCCACCAGCATTGAACCTGTGGAAAGAAAACTCCTAAACACCCCACATCTACACTGAGGTCGATAAGACCTAGTTATTGTAATTGTCATAATCTAAACAATCTATACAACAATAATCAAATAGAGTACTCAATAATCAACAAGAAATAATCACCAACACCGTATTTAAAATTATGATTCTTTATCCAAAATTAGTCAAAAGAAATTAATCAGAATAAATCATTTTCTCATAATTACCTATTCTAGCTAAATGTCAGAATGGGTCATCAGGACAAGTCTCTCAGTAGAAGTCTCCCGAGTCACCGTCCTCACAGCATCGATCCTCACCAATGCAGGTTTGGGAAGAAATGGCAAAGTGGCCTCCCACCCTCTCTAGGCTAACAATATTTATAATGAAACTTGCAATATTAAAGAAACATTAAATGTTCTACACGTCCGCCGAACCGCTGAGCAGAGCGAGCAGGAAAGGATGTAGCATCGCTACATTTTGAAAATCTCCGCTCAGGAAAAAATCACAAAAATAAAAAGACAGAACAGGAACTAAAAAATTGTATCCTTTAACATCCACATTTCCTCAGTGCTAAACACGATGACTTCAGAGTCCATTCAGCTCATTCTTTATGGCTCCTTTGTCCTCCAAGGTTACTCAAACATTTCTTGGTTCTTGGAGATTTGCCCAGCACTGCTACTGTCCTCACGGAAAGTTTTAACCAAGCGAAGACTGTGGTCAGATGATTCAATCATATTCAGCAAGGCCCTCTCATCACAAATCTTTCACTCGAGGCCAGGCTGCAAACGGCGGACATTTTAGGTTAGGCCAAAATGGACCATCTTAATTAAAAGAGACAAAAACAACGTTACCACAGCATAATGATTAAACAGTGTTAACCCCACTAATACCCTTATGTGTATGTAATTATCTAGCTTTTGCAACACAGAAAAGCATTAATTCAAAAAGCGTTTCGTGCTTTAAAATAAACAGCACTCAGCAACGTTTATTTAATAAAACATGCACATTTATTAAATAGCAATACGAAAGCATTCCCTCGTGTCGGTTTTCTTCTCATTAGTACGTTGGTAAGTTTAAACATATACACAAAACAAATAATTAATGATTATTAATTAGTAATTTAATTATGACAAATAGACAAACCAGAGCTTAAAAACCCAATAGATTTTCATCAGAAAATCCTGCTCCAGCAATCCCCCCTTTGGTGATTTTATCACCAAATAACCCCAAAAAAAAATTTAGTGAAATTTAGTCCCATTTTAGGAGAAATTGGAAATGTCTTTTTCCTCCTTACACAACACTACACACCAGACACTCTTTCATCATCCCTCTTTGTTTCTAAGTAGACACTCTCCCTTAATTCTTCTAATTCAATTTCTTGTGGTTCTCTTTTCAACCTTTTATTTCTCTTTTCATTATTTCTTTTAATTAATTTCTTTTTCCCTCCCCTGTTTTTACAACACAAACACACCAATCTCAATATCAATAAAGCAACAATTATACAAGTTAAAGGAAACAATATCTTACCTATAATAGTACTACCTATTTTTGCAATAAAACTCTTAACAGCTATCACCTTATTAGCTAATTTAGTCCAGATACTTTCAGCTTCAAGTGGTACTAATTCTTCATGCAAATCAGTAATATATTTTATATAAACCTTCAGGTCTTTGCTTTCGTCTGGAATGTAAGTGCAACAATGTTGAACTTTCAGCATTCCACAAACTCCACCCTCCTTAGCCAATAGAATATCAAGAGCAAGTCTATTTTGCATAGACATGGCACGTACGGCAATTAGTTCCGTATTCACCAAAAGAAACCCTCCAGCGGTATTTGTCGATAAGCGATCCACCACTGTTGACAGTTTCCGAATCCCATAAGCATTTAAAGAAATTCCCACTGCTGGAATTAAAGCTCAAAAAAATGTCACCCACTATTTCAGACCAAGTTTCCCTCTTGAAGCGCATTAGTAAATTAATATGTTCTACATCTTCTATTCTATCTATGTGAAAAATCTTTGGAAAAACCAGGCCCACATAACACGTGCCATACCAATGGTCAGGCAACTTGTAATAAGCCTTGTTCCCACAAACATAATACACTCCTGGAAAAATTGTATCACCTCTGAAACCCCATCCTGTTGCAATGAAGTATGTATCATGACATTCACTAGTCCCAACAAAATATGTATCATATTGGGATTTCCCTCTTGTAATGCACAGCTTACCCTTCTGTGGTGCATCTAAAGCTAAAGTTGGACTAGCTCCATTTCTCAATTCTTTTCCCATCTCAATGTCCCAAATTGTCTCACTCACTTTATATTTCCCTGCCTTTTCATGCATACTCAATCTCCTTTCCTCCACCATGTTCAGGAAAGCTTTCTCCTCTTCTTCCAAACTACAAGTTAAATTATTCTTAAAAATGTAATCTAATGTTAATTCTTCTTTCTCAATAAAAATCTCACCAAAAATGTTAGCTTCTTTAGCTGGATTCAGCTCTTTGTTCATTGGCAAGTCCCCAAAAATACTATCTTTGTTAGACATCTTATAATCTATTTTCCCTAACAGATAAAAAACACTACTTAATACACTACAAGAAATTCCATACGTAGCTGGTAAATGGTGATAAGTAACACCCTCTGAAACGGATGCAGGTAATTGCATACAAACGTAGCAATCCCTTACTTCCATTGTTTTCACATATTCGTATAGCAATTTTGAAAAAACATTACTAGAAAAATCATTAATTGACCTATCTTTATGCATGTAAGTATTACTAATTCTAGTTGGAACTACTTTTTGCGAATTCTTTTCTACATTTGTCTCATTCTCAGTATGTATTTCAAATGTACCTATTGAAACTCTAAATGTAACTAATAAAGCTAAAACACCCCATAGTAGCATTAATAATCCAGTACAGCAGCAGCACATTCTACACCATCTTCTTAAGAAGGCACATCTATTTTGATTATTCTCTATGTTAGCCATTTTACTACTTTGACCTTGTCTTTTGACTTAGCCTCTACTACTCCACTACTGAAACTTCTCGAACTTTGGATTACTTCAGACAGCTGAATTTCAGACTTTCTCCTTTTCACTTTCTCCAAGTGATTTCTTCAGTTCACTCAATTTGGATATTCATCACTTTTCACTCCTCCTTCTTCAGCAACATCAAATTGTATCAGATCATCAACAACATCCTGTGCATCTGACTCTTCTCCAATGTCAGTCAGCATAACTTTTAAGATTCCAACAGATTCTTCCTTTTCCTCAACCACTTTTCTCAAGATCCCCTCCGGATTATCTCGATTCACTGTTTCTTCTTCTCCTTCTTCAGACAGTGCCACATAAGACCATTCCGGTGATCTGTACTTTTGGTTGGGTCTTCTAATTCTCTTTATTTCCTCAGGTTCTCTTGATTCCTTTTGCTCCTTCCTTTTTACTTCGTTTTGACTCGACACTTCATTCACTTGTTCAGCTTTCGATGTATTCCCTCTTATCAGTCTGTATCTCAGCCTCTTTACTCTGTTGTTAGGCCAAAAATCTCCTCTTACGACCTTTTTCGGTCTTGTTTCTGTATTATTTCTTTCTCCAATCCAAGTTCTCTTTCTCAGAACTCGACCCTCTGATTTTCCATTCTCACTTCCATCCGATTCTGTTTCAAATGCCTCTTGTTCTTCAGCAGTTTTCTTTCGCTCCACAGTCTTTTTCACCACTATTTGAGACTTCCCTACTTCTTTCCCTCCTCGGGTCTCCGACACGCAATCTTCTTGCTGTCTACTTGTCCCTTCACCTAGCTTGTCAAGAATGTTCCCTACACCTCCTCGGGGGTCTTCCGCAATCTGTCCCTCTCTATCTTCTTCAGACCCTACTTCTTCAGGTATAATCTCAAGTGGTTCTTCAATCTCCTCCTCTTCTGATTCAGGAGTAATTTCTGTGGAACTGCTCTTTTCTTTTCTTTTTCCTCCACTGCTTTTTGAAACTTCAGGCTCTCTTTCAGAATCTGATTTCCTTTCTGAGATTCTCAATGGTTCTCTTGAAGCCTTTTCTGCTTCTTTTCCTGAACTTTGATTTTTTCTCACTGGTTCTGGGTCTTCATCATCACTGGAATCTGACTCTTCAAAATACTCTCTACCAGTCCCATCCTTTGGGTTTGGAACTCTCAGAGTATGACTCGCATGCACCCAGTTTTTCACACCAGCACACTTCACTGCAGTCGTCGTAGTTAGAATGACTTGTCTTGGTCTTCCCCACCTCGGAACCAAGCAATTTCTTCTTCTGTGAACTTTAATCCTCACCCAGTCTCCTGGACTCAGATCATGAGCTTGCTTCTTCTCAAGTGTAGTAGCTTCTTCTCCAATCTGGTGAAACACAGAATGAACTGCGTCAACCAGGCCTTTGCAGTAATCCAAAATCATGTCATCAGGTATTGTCATCAACTTATTGACAGGTACATATGCATGTCGCATTGCACGTCCCATTATGATTTCATGCGGACTTAAACCAGTAGTTCTATCTGGAGTAGACCTAATAGTCATTAGCACTAGAGGCAAGACATCCGGCCATTTCATACCAGTGGCTAAACACATCTTACCAATCCTGTTCTTGATTGTGCCATTTATCTGCTCAACAACACCAGAAGCCTCTGGTCTGTATGCACAATGTAGCTTCTGCTGTATGCTCAATGCTTCACAAATCAAACTCATGAGTTCATTATAGAAGTGTCCACCTCTATCATACTCAATCGTTACCGGAAATCCGTACCTAGGAATCAACTCTCTTAACAGTAACTTTGCCACTGTTACTCCATCATTTCTCCTAGTCGGATAGGCCTCAACCCATCTTGAAAACAAACAGACTACCACTAGTACATACCTCAGTCTGTTCACTTGGGGCATTTCAATGAAATCAATCTGCATTCTTGTAAAAGGACCTCCTTCTCTGCCTATTGTTCCCAGACTCACCACTGTCTTTTTCCCAGTGTTAAATTGCTGGCAAATCAAACATCTTTGACAGATACTTTCTGCAATTGTCCTGAACTTTGCATTGTACCAGGTTTGCTTAAAAGACCTAATCATCAAATCCCTTCCCAAATGTCCCTGGCCATGATACATCCTTGCCATTGCTGACAGCATGGAGGTCGGCATTACTGGTCTGCCATCTCTATAGACCCAAACATGGTCTGTCTCTCTTGGGGCACAACCTGCCTTAATCCAATCTTTCTTTTCTTCCTCCTCTGCCTCATCCTGCAACTGTTTCACTTCATCCCACGTCTCTAAGACATTAGTAAACATCACAGAACAAAAAGACATTTCACCTTCTCGTTCCCGATTAATGGACTGGTTATTCTTGGCACAATATTGAGCAATGTCATTTGCATAACGGTTGCCCACTGTCACAAAATCATCTCCTTGTCCATGAGCAGCACATTTTACAACTGCTAATTCTTTAGGCAGCTGTATCGCCTCAAGTAATTTCCCAATCACTTCAGCATTCTTTATTGGAGTCCCACTCGACGTCAAGAAACCTCTTTGTAGCCAAAGTTGGCCAAAGTCATGCACAACTCCAAATCCATACTGACTATCAGTCATCACAGTCGTTCTCAAATCTTTCCCAATTTCACAAGCTTTTGTCAATGCCACTAATTCAGCAACTTGCGCAGATTTCACTCCTTTCAATGATGATGCTTCCATTACTTCTGAAACCTTACACACTGCATATGCTGCACATAGCACACCCTCATCATTCCTCAAGCATGATCCATCCACAAACAACACATGATCACTCTCATGCAAGGGAAGATCCCTTATGTCTGGTCTCGGTTTTGTACAGTAATCAAGCACATCCAAACAATTGTGATCATCTTCTGTTTTCACACCCACATTTTCAATATCCGGCAACAATGTCGCTGGATTCACATTCACACATCTCTCGAGTGTCACATTTGATGCTCCCAGAATGACTTTCTCATATTTAGTCAACCGACTATGTGACATGTACTGAGTTCTGCTTCTTGTCAAAAGAATTGCCACATTATGAGGTACGAATACCCTTACAGGATATCCCATTATGATTCCCTCACTCTGTTCTAGGCTTCTGCATGTTGCAGCCACAGATTTCAGACAACCTGGTAAACCCACAGCTACAGGATCAAGTGTCGATGAGAAGTACGCAATAGGCCTTCTCAGTAATCCATGCTTCTGAATTAACACTGAAAGTGCACATCCATTTCTCTCACTGCAGTACAATTCAAATTCCTTTTCATAGTCTGGCATACCCAAAGCAGGGGCTTCACACATTCTGCTTTTTAACTCTTCAAATGCTGCCATTTGTTCTCCATCTAGTTCCAATGGGTCTGTCATCTCACTTTTTGTCAGCTTAATCAGTGGCTTTGCTATCAGCGAAAAATTAATTATCCACTGACGACAATAACCCACCATTCCCAGGAACATTCTCACCTCTCTCTGGGTCTTTGGGGCCTTCATTTCCCTGATAATTTTGATCCTGTCATCAGTCACTTTTCTCAGACCTTTCTCAATATTGTGTCCAAGATAATGCACTTCTTTCTTGCAGAATTGCAATTTGGCTGGAGATACTTTTAACCCTCCATCTGCCAGATGATTCAGTAAAGCTATAGTATCTACTTCACAAGCTTCACGTGTCTTTGATGCCACAAGTAGGTCATCAATATACTGCACTAATACTGAGTTTTCAGGCATGATCAAACTCTCCAATGACTTTTTCAATAACTGATTGAATATTGAAGGACTCTCTGTATACCCCTGTGGGATACGACACCATGCTAAAATACGCTGGCCAAATCTAAATGCAAAAATCGGCTGGCTGTCATGATGCAATGGAATTGAAAAGAAAGCATGACACAAATCAATCACTGTATACCACTCAGCATCATGTGGAATCTGATACAAAATCACTGATGGATTTGGCACAATAGGACAACATGCTACCACAATTTGATTAACTTTTCTCAAATCCTGTACAATCCTGAACTTCCCATTAGGCTTCTTTAGCCCCATTATCGGTGAATTACACGGACTACTCAGTAGTTCTCTCAGAACTCCCCGCTGAATCATTTTCTCAATTATAGGAGTTATTCCCTCAATTATTTCTGGTGTCATTTTGTACTGAGGAATGTTAGGATAAGTAATTCCCTCTTTCACTGAAATTTTCACAGGATCTACATTATTCATCAATCCCACATCCTCTCCAGTAAAATCCCAAACTGTCCTTTTCACTGTGTCTCTCAGCTCTTGAGGCAAATCCTCCGGATCAAACACAGCATATGCACCAATTAACTCACTCTCTCTATTTTCTAGAGTCATTCGGTACAAAACATCCTCATCTGGTGTTTCAAAAGCTATTCCATCTGGTGTACAAAAAATTGTACAATTCATTTTACAAAGTAGATCCCTACCTAACAGGTTCACTGGACTTGTGTCACAGACGATAAATCTGTGCATGTCTGAAAATTTCCCTATTTGTACTCTTACTGGTTCAGTAAGACGTGTTCTGATTTGTGTATTAGCTACACCAACTACTTGGATTGCTTCATCCGAGAGAGGAAGATTTCTAATATCTGTTGACCTGACAGTTGATCTTGTCGCACCTGTGTCTACTAAAAAAGTAACACCTTCTTCATTTATTTTTCCATCCACAAATGGTCCTGCCTGGTCTATTTCTAGAGTTGCACCAAGTATGCACTCTTCCTCCTCTCTTCGGCACCGTCAATAATCACCCTCAGATTCACTCCCTTCATTCTTTAACAAGTACTGTTGTACCTGGTTAGAACGCCTTGGTTTGTTTACCTGCTCATCATTGTAGAACCCCGAATCCGGATTATACTTTTGTGATCCTCTATTCTGCGGCAAGGGCGGTTTTGGCTCTTGACTCTGCTGTCTCACAACTTTCTGCTGTTGCTGCTGTTGATTATTCCCCTCGTTCTGCACCTGTTGATTTAAGGATTTTCCCTCATTATTCACTAATGGTGGTTTGGTACACTCAGATCTCCAATGTCCCAGTTGGCCACAGTTGTGACATGGGAACTTTTTTTTAGCTTCCTCAAGATTCCCCTTTCCTTTCCCTGCATACCTAGGTCTATTCCCTGCATTATTTCCTGCATTATTCGCCTGTTCCACCAACTGTGCTTCCTGTCTTTCCACAACTTTCACTTGTGCCCACATTGCTTTTTCTTTCAGCTTTCTCTGTTTTGCTTCAATCTCATCACTGAAGTATTTTGCATGTCTCAGAATCTCATCTATTTTCTTACTCTGCCAATCCACAGTATGCTCACGAATTCTTTCACTAATCTCAGGTCTCAGGCCATATACAAATCTGTATACAAAATGACTCAAATCCTTGTCACCCAGGTGTTCATCTCCACTGAATTGTTTAAATGCCAGTATCAGCCTCTCGTAAAAAGCATGAACTGATTCTTTTGCTTCCTGATGTGTTCGATCTATTTTAACCCAGTCTGTTTCTTTTGGAGGTACTTTATTTTTCAGGTATACAATCACCTGCTCATATTTTCTCATTACTTCTGGATCTGGCGCTCCTGTTCTCTGATCTCTTGGATATTCCTCAGTAGGCCAACTCACAACTATTTTACACTCAGCCCACAAGTCTGCTGGAACAATTATATCAAACAGACTATTCAGGTCAATCCACAGCACTTTTGACAATTTCACAAACCTGTCTACCTGGCTATACCACTCGACGGGCTTTTCTCTCAATCGAGGAAAATCATTCGTAAATGATAAAATATCCTGTCTGGTCCATGGAACATGTACATATCCTCCTCCAGGTATTTCTCTCATAGGATAAGTATCCACTGGTTTTTCCTTTTCTCTCACAGGAAATGCTGAATAAGTCCTATCCCCTGATTCTTCTCTCTTTTTGTACCACCTATCCTTCCACTTCTCAACATCACCCCATTTTCGCAATAAAGCGATCATCTCTTTAATCTGTCCTGTTCGACCAGTACCATTCAAATTTTCAATATCTTTATCAGTGAAATCCATCCTGTAAGACTTCTGCAAAACTTTCACTTTATCAATGTCAACTCCATATTCATTTGCTATTGCTCTTAATCTGTCATGTGTATTTCTCGCTCTCCAGGTGATATTTTGACACATAAACAATAATTCACCATCATGATGATTTTTTAGAATTTCTGTTGGAACTGTCCCCGCAACAAGCTCTTCTAATTCTACACGTAACCTAGCAACATCAATTGCTTGTGAATCTTTATCCCTCTTTTGAAGAACTTTCATCCATTCATTCAAATCTTCAGCTGTTATTTCAGTAGATTTTCTCACTGGAACCACTTTCTTCTGCGGTTCTAAAATTGGCATCCCTGAACAACTAGCTTCACCAGCATCCAGTCCTGAATTAGACTGTACCTCTAATCCTTCACTACATGTGTCATGTCTAAATTTTCCTGCCCTTTTTCCTGAATCTCCTGAAGGACCAGCCAAACTTGTCAATCTATTCCCAACATATGGAATAACCAAACCATTCTCACCCGTCCTCTGCTTATCAAAAACAGGCATAACCGGACCTATGGTTACAGGTACCGTAACAGCGTCTAGATTCTTTGTCAGTTCTTTGATCTTTTCAGTCAATTCCGATGTAGTTCTGGCTAATTCTCTCGTATTTTCGCCACTGCTTCTATTCTCTCTTTCCCTGAAAGGATTACCACTTCTTAACTCAGGTGTCACATTTTCTGTCTCAATGATACGCACTGTATCTCTTATCGGAGAAACAACTGGTGTACTCTCTTCTGGTTCCGGTCTATATGGAGGTGGTCTTTTGTAAATCATGTCGTTCAAAACCTCATCCTCATATTCATTAACTCCATATCTTCTCACTTCTGCCTCAGGAACCCTTTCTGTTCCCTCTTCAACTGTTCTCATAGGATATAATCCCTCTGACATACTAGCATCTCGCCATCTCATCATTCGATCATGATGAGTTTCACGACCATGTCTCCTCCCGAACATATACCTATAGTTGCCTCCAGACCTCTGTTTCTCTCGCTCATGCACTTCCTCTTCCCATTCCACTAAAGCCTCGAACTGTGTCGGCCTTGGTCTTGGGTCAAGACATAACATCTTTTCCCGTAAATTTTTCAACACGGCCAGATTAAATGAACCATGTTCTGGAAATGCTAAAACTCCATCTTCCTTGGTATACCTAACCCAATTTTCCAACCATATACAGGTATGATACCCATATCTCACAGCCATGAAGGATGCAGGCGTTTTCGATGGAGGTAACAATTCACCCTCTCTCGTTTTAACATCTTTATCCTTGTCAAAACAATTTTTTATCTTTCTGAACAAAGATTTTTTCTTTTTCTCTTCTTGGTAATACATTTTAACGCTTACCAAAACTTTCTAATCCCTTCCGTAATACAACTGCACAATATGATTTTTTTTTTTTTTTCAACCAATAACAGCGCGACTCACACTAACGCACCAATCCTGGAACGGTTACGTCACTAGAATAGCTCTTCCAATCCTTGCGCGGCTCACACCAACGCACAAATCTCAGCGCGAGCACTATTCTGATTTAATATCCAATCAGAGCGCGGTCTGTTTGACGTCAGCAGTCGCTGCAGTCGCTTCTGTCTCCTGTCTCTTGTCACTCGTCTACCCCTCCTTTACAAAATTTCTCAGTAGACTCCGTGTCAAATTTCTACAAAATCTATTAGTTACAACATATAAACATCTCTATTGTCTGCTTCGCTAACCACAGAATAGTAAAGAAAATCTATTTCACAAGAATCCCGTTGACACAGTAGCACATCCCTCTACTCTGCCCTTCTAACATACATTCATTAATTGTTTCCTCTAGGACTTGTCCAAAGAGTCTTACAATCAACTAAATTTATGAACATTCACGCACATTCATACAAGAAAATATAGTACATACACACAGAATCCTGCTTTTCCCGAGAACAGCGAACAATCTGCTCCACTACAGAATTATAACACACATTAACCAAGCAGCTTACTTCTACCCAGTTTCTCAAACAAGCTCAGAGAATACCTATTACTTCTCCCGCAATAAGCTTTAACGGCGAACCTTACGGATCCCTGGGACTTAAAACCAGAGTTTCACAGATAACCTTCACTACCATACGCACTCCTTATATACCAGAAATATCTCTAATAGTAACATACAACAATGTCACTGATTCCGAATCCAGACAATGTGACGCGCAACTTCGATTGTCACACGTTTTCTTTTTCCTGCATACATACAGGACCAACAATCCCGTCTTTCCCGAGAGCAGCATATACTTCCCTCTGCCCTACTACGGAACTGCTACTAGCTCCCAAGTTCCAGAAGCACTACATATAACTCAACATGACGACTCCAACATATAGTATTAGTACATATACCAACATCAATCAATAATCAATAATCAATAAGCTAATGTACAAGCAATCTAATCAGATCAAGACAATCATCAATAACCATCCTCTCTCTGCTACCAGGAACTTGATGCAGATTGGGGTGTACAAAATCTCCCTACTTCCACGGATAGAGTAATTTCACAGTTACACGCACATACACTCACCATACACTAGGGCCCATTTCACTAACATACACTCAAATACTCCACCAGCATTGAACCTGTGGAAAGAAAACTCCTAAACACCCCACATCTACACTGAGGTCGATAAGACCTAGTTATTGTAATTGTCATAATCTAAACAATCTATACAACAATAATCAAATAGAGTACTCAATAATCGACAAGAAATAATCACCAACACCGTATTTAAAATTATGATTCTTTATCCAAAATTAGTCAAAAGAAATTAATCAGAATAAATCATTTTCTCATAATTACCTATTCTAGCTAAATGTCAGAATGGATCATCAGGACAAGTCTCTCAGTAGAAGTCTCCCGAGTCACCGTCCTCACAGCATCGATCCTCACCAATGCAGGTTTGGGAAGAAATGGCAAAGTGGCCTCCCACCCTCTCTAGGCTAACAATATTTATAATGAAACTTGCAATATTAAAGAAACATTAAATGTTCTACACGTCCGCCGAACCGCTGAGCAGAGCGAGCAGGAAAGGATGTAGCATCGCTACATTTTGAAAATCTCCGCTCAGGAAAAAATCACAAAAATAAAAAGACAGAACAGGAACTAAAAAATTGTATCCTTTAACATCCACATTTCCTCAGTGCTAAACACGATGACTTCAGAGTCCATTCAGCTCATTCTTTATGGCTCCTTTGTCCTCCAAGGTTACTCAAACATTTCTTGGTTCTTGGAGATTTGCCCAGCACTGCTACTGTCCTCACGGAAAGTTTTAACCAAGCGAAGACTGTGGTCAGATGATTCAATCATATTCAGCAAGGCCCTCTCATCACAAATCTTTCACTCGAGGCCAGGCTGCAAACGGCGGACATTTTAGGTTAGGCCAAAATGGAACATCTTAATTAAAAGAGACAAAAACAACGTTACCACAGCATAATGATTAAACAGTGTTAACCCCACTAATACCCTTATGTGTATGTAATTATCTAGCTTTTGCAACACAGAAAAGCATTAATTCAAAAAGCGTTTCGTGCTTTAAAATAAACAGCACTCAGCAACGTTTATTTAATAAAACATGCACATTTATTAAATAGCAATACGAAAGCATTCCCTCGTGTCGGTTTTCTTCTCATTAGTACGTTGGTAAGTTTAAACATATACACAAAACAAATAATTAATGATTATTAATTAGTAATTTAATTATGACAAATAGACAAACCAGAGCTTAAAAACCCAATAGATTTTCATCAGAAAATCCTGCTCCAGCACACACACCTGCAAGACACCACCAGAGCACGCACTACATATACTTGTCCCTGCTTAGTAAAGATTATCTTTTATTTGTAAACACACTGCCTTGCATTCTACTTTTTCCCATCATTATTTTCGAGAGGTCCACTGCAGTCATACAGGTTCGAAAGCCGAGCAGTCCTTGCTTTCTTCACCTAATGTGCCTGTTTGGAGATTTAGCACCTGGACGCCCTGCTCATAGATGCCGCAGAAGCACAAATAGTTTTGGGCGCTTGACAAAATATAAGAGATGCACAGGACGAGTCAGGTGAGCAGCTGCCCACAATGAAGTCACTAGAAGAGAAATATAGAGGAAGGAACGCACATTGGGCCCCAGATAAAACTTGTGGGGCCACAAAGATAGGTAGGTATATATATATACATTTTTTTTTTCACTGAAAAAACCATAGGTTTCAGGCACGTTATATTAGAAATTAGCATTTAAAAAAACATAGAAATTCACTGAAAAAACCATAGGTTTCAGAAACGTTATAGTTAGTTGGAGATTTCACTTGTATAAAACCATAGAAATTCCGGCATTATAGTTATGTGCTATGAAACACTCAGAATCTATGCTGCAAATGCACCTGATGCGCAGCATCTCTCCATAAGGGATGCTGCGCATCAGGTGCTCTGGATGATGGCTTGTGGCATGCAGCACGGTGTTACCCGCAGTTGGCTTCCTGAATAATCGTGTCACAAGTTTGTCATTTCTGACAACAATCTCTACGTCTAAAAAGAACACATTATCCTGACTTATGTTAGACGTGAAATTAAGGTTTAGTGTGTTGACATTAATCAAATCAATGAAGTCCAAAGCTTGTTGTCTAGTACCCTGCCATATCAAGAATATATCGTCGATGTAACGATACCATTGAATTACATGTTTGGTGAGAGTGTCATGGTGTTCGCCATAGAGGACCTGTTCCTCCCAGCAGCTCATATGCAAATAGGCATAGCTGGGAGAAAAACAGGCCCCCATAGCAACACCCCTGACCTGTTGGAAATACTGATTACAAAACATGAAAACATGGTTATTTAGGCAGATGGAAATCATAGCAAGTAACATTTTGTTGTGGTTGGACATCTGAATAGACCTCCTCCATAGGTAATGATTGACCGCTTTCAGACTATCAAGATGGTGAATACTGGTATAAAGGGATGAAACATCTAATGAAATCAACCAATAGGAGGGGTCCCATGATAACCGAGCAAGTTTCCTAAGAAAGTCGCCTGTGTCTTGGACATAGGAGGGCAAAGCCTTTACATGTTCCCACAAAAAAGCATCTATATACACAGACGTATTCACTAGCAAACGTGCCGATATAATGGGCCTGCCCGGTGGCTTTTAAGCTTTCTTGTGAATTTTAGGGTTGAAGTATATTACAGAAATTAGTGGGTGCTCATTCTTGAGGAATTTAAGTTCATCTTGACTAAGTAATCCTGAACATCTCCAAGTCAAAAGTTGAGCATAAAATTCAGTTTGGGCTTGTTTCACTGCAACTGCATCACAACGTTTGTAACACTGGGTGCCGTTCATCTGATTGTAAGCTTCCTCCAAGTAAAGTTCTCGAGGCCACAGCACTACGTTTCCCCCTTTATCAGATTGGCGGACTATGATGTTATCAATGGCCTGCAATTTCTTGATAAGCTGGATGTAACAGCTATTGTGTGCTGTGAGCTTGTGCTGTTCACATAGTGTGGCAGAATACAGTTTTTTAATCCCTGAGATGGAAAGTTCATGGAAGATGTCAATATTGTCATGCAACATTAGGGGAGTGAAGGTGGATTTCGATTTGAATTTCATGTTGCCAGGAGTATTTAAAACCAGATGTTTTTCCATATTGCCAGAACTAGAGACTTCATTGTGTAATTGCTGTAAATCTTGTAGCAAATATAAGTCATTAACACATAATCCTTGTGTCATCGCCACGGTTGACATTGAGTTGTGCTTTAGGGCTGTCTTATTGAGCAAGAAATACTTTTGGAGTTTCAATTTGCGCGTGTATTTATATAAATCGATCTGAGTTTTTGCATAATTCAGAGTGCTTGCTGGACTGTAAGTGAGACCAAGTTAAAGAACTTTAGTCTCTGCTTGACTCAGATGAATGTCAGTGAGATTTAAAACTGATGAAGCAGATCCGGATAGGTCATTGGCGGCTTGGAACACGTTCATTATTTGTTCCATCTTCTGTTGTTTTTTCTTTTTGGCTTGCCATTTGAAGCCTGCTTTTCAACGTAGTCTGCGCTTTTGGTTGTTTCTTTTGCGTTGCTCTGATTTGGCCTCCTCGATCGTAGGGTGTCTTGCCAGTCCTGTCTCAAGCAATCCACCTCTTGCGCTAGGGAAAACCTTGTAAACCCCAATCTTGTAGCGTTTCTGTTGAGCTCTGTGTCAGATTCACTATCAGGTACCGAGCTGAGAGCAGATAATGAGGACGCTGATTGCGGAATTTGCTTAGCGCTGGTGCTTGATTCAGTAGAGGATTGCACAGTTGGATTTTTAGAGGCTTTGATGGCATCAAATTTCCTCGCAAAAGTAAAAACACGGCCCTGTTGGTAGTCGATTTTATCTCCCTGAAATTTAAATGCCTTCCGCTTTTTTATGATGTCCTCCTCTTTACACAGTCTAATGTGCATTTCTTCCCTGTATTTTACACAGTTGACCGGAGTTTCCATGGCATTAATTATATATATATATACCAAGGTGTATTGAAGAATGAGTGGGTGGATAAGTGTCTGAATGGATGATGTAGTAGGTGCGTGACTGACTGTATAAGTGAGTGACTAAATGTGTCTTACTGAATGCATGGGTTAGTGACTGATACAGACATTCACACAGTTTAGTTTGTAAGTTGGTGTGTAAGCGGTTGCATGGGTTGTTGAGTAGCTAAATGAGGGTCTATATATGGGTTATTGATTGGTTGTCTGAGTATCTGTATGGGTGCCTGAGTGTCTGTGTGGGTGGGTGGGAAGTGTGACTCCGTGAATTGATCTGTGAGTGGGTGATTCACTGGGTGTATGGGTTCAAGAGTGCATCTGTGAAGGGCTGTATAGGTGGGTGAGTGTGTGTATGGGTGTTTTGGTGAGTGAATGGATGCCTCAGTGGTACATGTGTGAGTAACTGCATATGTGAAGGCAGTATATGTGGCTGTTGGAGTATATAAATAACTATATATGAGAGTGAGTGATTGTCCTGTCACTAATAGATAGGGGCGGATTGATACTTAGGTTTAGGTACTTTGTATGAGTTTCTAATTTGTTAGTGGTATGCGTGAGGCCCCCTCAGTTACATGATGTGCTGCTAGTGCAGCAGTCTTTATTAGAACCTTTTCTAGTTTGTTCAATGAGTGGTGGAAATTGGCTTAGCACTAGCAGAACATCAGCATCAATCAACCCAAAATTTGGTATATCCAAAAAAAGTAGTCATGTGTCCTCCATTTGACCATATGCATTGTTGAGGAATAAGAGAAGTGGAAATGCATACTTAATGTACAATTGGCATGCCTGGAGTAGGTGGGCTAGGTTGGGTGGTACGTCGTACTAATGCTTAGTTGCTTGTAACTTAGTATTCTGGAATCAGAATGGAAGACTGGATTACTGTTGATAAATAGTAACTTAAGTAGTTGATCCGCGAATCCCCCGATACTACTTGTTGACCAGATGAGATCGGTCAATTTAGTTATTGCAATTGTTGTTTACATAAGTGTTTTTTGACCGTTGTTGAAAAATGTGTATTTGTTTGACACCATCCATCAATGTTTGTCTCTTTCTTATATCTTTCCTGTTCATCGGCACCCAAAAGCAGACAGACAGGGAGTGGGGGAGTTGGCGGGACAACAGTCCGAACAGCACCACCAGGAGGACACCAATGAGGGCTCCTCTGCTGGCCCCAGTAAGTCTTCTTGTTTTTAATAATATTTCTTATTCCATAACTTTTACTGCACCATATTTTTCACGAACTATTGTTTGTTTCCAAATGCTATTTTTTTACCAACAATTATCCTTCGATCTGTACGGTTTCAAAAATCATATCCCTGCCTCTGCTATGATGACTCTCAGTACTACTACTACTATCAGTCTGTCTGTACTGTTGTAGCTAAGCTTGCCCAGATGGCCAGTGCCACTCTTTATGTGAAAGGTTGTAATTCAAAACTCATATTCACCAGTAGCTCTAGCCATTGAGTCCAATCCTTTGGGTCGTCCTCTTGTACTACTTCTAGTCTTATTGATCTTGAGTCTTTGTTAATCTTGAGGCTTTGAAAATTCACAGCAACAAAATCCCAACCAGATGTATTACTATTTTGATAGGATAGCCTATAGGACATACTACTACTGTTGTAGGGAACTTGCAGATACACAGACCTTTGCCCAAGAAAAAAGGATGTTGGTGATGGTAGGTTGGACCTTCCTCACACACCTCAATCAGAAATTCAGAACCCATCACAATCCCCTGCTCGACTATAGTACTGTCTTGTCATAACTATTAGGTCTCCGAACCCTCCCCCCAAGATACCCAACAAGTACACAACCCAGAACATAACACACCCAACCTCTCAGTCGTGGAAGGAATGCACATGCACACCCTTACTTTAATTTGCTCACTCGTGTAAGTTAGTCCACACCAAATACCACCATGTCTATGTACGTTCAAAATGTTTATTTTGAATTGAGAAGCTCTGTACATTGTTCTATTATAAAATGCAGCACCAACCGGAAAATCAATAACATTAAAACAATAAACATTGTTACACTTACTTACAGTTGGGAATTAAATCATGATAACTGAACGGTGGTGGAAGGCAGCACCACCATCCCCTAGGAATTTAGTTTATATAAATGTATAAATGAAGATGTGAGTGAAGGGACCCCTCACCTTAGAAGAACCTAGTACTGGTAGTTGTTGCATCATTCAGAAGCTCTGCAAAGCTCTGGTTCGTAGAAGGGAATCTTCCGTCTGTAATGCGAAAAATGAAATGGTGTGCGTTAGTATATTGCAACTTGCAAGCATTTCTCAGCCGTGCCAAAAAGTGTAGCATTTATTGATAAGCAATATGGACTAACAGTACACCAGAACTTCCTAAAAAAGTGGCTTGTTAATGTTTTTGTTGACCGCTTGTATGCAGCGCGTAGACTAGACAGTAGCAGTGTGAGGCAGGTCATGTGGGCTCAAAGGTGTCTTATGCAAAAAGCTGCATGGTAACGTCACATGTGCAAAAAAAGGGACAAAGGTAAAATGGTTGCATGGCTCGGGCTAACTAAGCAAAGGCTAGAATGACCATATATAACTATTAGTGTCTACTCTACTACTATCTGATTAGTATTAGTGATGTATGTTAGTATTAACTCATTTTTCAACCTTGCTACTGATCAATAGGGGGGAGGTGTATATGACGCCTAATAAATGTGTAATGTTTTCTAGGCGCACTACCAACCACCATTGTCGGGGCCAGCGAAGGCGACGTGGAGGGAGAAGATGCAGCAGTTGCTGCAGATACCAACGGAGCGGTAGGGGGAGTGGCAGCACCAGTGGCGGGCGATGGTAAGTTAGATTCATAATCCTTAACTATTGTTGAACTTGACAGTACACTCACTGCAAGGGTGTACTGTATGTATATGTATACTGTACTGTTGAGACTTAGGGCCCCGCCGACACCGCAGGGGCAAACCTCCCACCATCCCTGTAGAAAAGAGTCAGACCCCCAAATGTCGACCAGGCGGAAGAGGGTTCCATATGGCGGTGGTGTCTCTCTGAACACACCGCCAGCCATATAATCTGCATTTTGGAATGCCTTTGCATGGCGGTATTGCCGTCTGCCACGGAAAGGCATGCAGACATTGCAGAGTATGCTTGGGGGCCCCCATAGAGGGTACCTACCTATGCTATGGTACCCCCCTGCCTTTCAAAGCAAAACGTGACAGGCTCCGTGTGGGGCCCGTCATGTGGTGCTTGGAAAAGCAGCACAACATGTATTTTTAGCATTGCTTTCCGCACCGCCAACCAGAATGTAAAAAAAACAGGATGCGCCCGCCACTGTGCCGGGCGCATCATCCTAATTAATTGTCCCCACGGGACCCCCACCCTTTTTAGCGTGAGGATGGCGGGCGGACAAAGTCTGCCCGCCTGTCATGATTCTGACGCTGACGCTACATCCTTATCTGCTTTTCATAAGCAGTAAGTGAACTGCGTCACTATTTTTACCCCGATAAAAACCCACCCCAGTCCCGTGCAACCTGCACTCCTCAATAAGAAAATAGAATTTATGTGTATATTTTGTTGGTGTTTTGTTAGGTAATTCGCACCGTGGGTTATTGTTTGTTGCTTTGTTTTTGTATGTTGAAATGCGGTGTGTTGACTGTCATAGATTTAGAAGCATGCTCTGCATTTTGTATTTGCTTGGTTTTGCTGGGTTTTCAATGCGCATCCAAGAAGAACGCACTCGCGATCTGTTTGAGCTTTCTAACAGCTCCGCAGTCAGAAACAAGGAAGCTGCACGTAGAAAACGTGCAACGTGCGTGCTGGGAGATCGGATGTGGTTAGACTATAAATAACCACACCCGTATTCTAGAAATTGCTTAGCCTTCCACCGGAGCTGAGGAGAGAAGACGAATTATCTGATGCCCTTCGCCTCAGCAAGCTGAACTCTTCTGGCTGAAAGAAAGATCGTTTCAGGAACAGCATCTGTTAAAGATAAAAGCAACAAGAAAGCTAAGTGAATATTTCTTCTTTTACATGGCGCCCATCGCAAGACAGCAATTAAGAAGATTCAAGAATAATTTTTGGAACGTTTTCGTAAAGAAAGCTTGATAAGGATTTAGGACATTATTTAGTGAAAGAACTTCTAGTTTTTAGAATGCTTTAATCGTTTTTAGAATTCTTTTGAAAAAAGGCATCAAGCGACGGACATTTGCAGTTTGGGACACAGAATCTAAAAGCAGTAAGTTTTGGGAGTAAAGGCTTTATTTATGATTATGTTAAACGTTTTAACCAAGCAAAAGAAAGTCAGTAATTTACACGTATTTCTCTGTTTTAGCCTCATGACATACTTCAACACCAAGATAACCGACTGAGGCACATTAACCAGATGACACCACTCCCTTAAGCAAACTGCCTGTCGCCGCCACAGACTCCACGGATGCTACACTAGACTCCTGACAATCGCAGGTAGGATTCTGAATTAGTGTATATTTAAGAACCTAAAATAAAATAGGCTAATTTGATACTCACGTCAAGATCAGAAGGTAAAATCTCCTCCCCTGTTGCCTCGCAGGTCGACAACAGGAAGAAACCAGCGTCCATATCCGGCCCTCCTCCCTACATCCTGCCCCTTAGCCTTCGTGTAAACGTAAGCTCACTGGTTAAACGGTAGAGTTTTGGGAAGTTGGCTCATAGCGTCTCTGTGAATACTCCATCAGGGACTCCTCAGGTAAGAGTTCTTGTTTGATCACGACACCGCCATCCGAAGTCGTAAGTAAGTATGAGTTGTTGTGAACGTTTGAAGAGTGAACTAGAAGACTAGAATCCCTTTAATTGGCATAGGTGTGGGAGTATTGAGTAACCAATGGCCTCATCTATCTGATTTCAACTCCGCTTTGAAAGTTTTATGGAGAAGGGCACCTGGTGCACTGTTCAACTAAAAAGTGAAAGACAAGTGGAAGGAAGAAGGATGGGCGAGATTTAAAATGTTATGTACTACTGTGCTTTATAGTGCTACTCTACCATGCCACTATGTGTATAAATAATTAACTTGTCTTACTGTTTTTCTAAGAGTATATTTTACAATTGTCTTGTTTTTTTCTTTTTGATACACAGCTACTCCTAAACTCAACCGAAAGGAGTTGGCCGCCAAGGCACGGCGCCGGAAGCTGGAGGCAATCCAGCGGGAATACCGGCGGCTGGTGGTCTTAGCAGAGGAGGAGGAGGAGACTGCGGCAGTAATTGAAGCCTCCTCCAGTGCCCCGGTCCCCAGCCACCGCCCTCCAGAGGTACGGCGCCACCGTCTGGCAGCTGCCCGCTGCCACCGTAGTGCCATCTCTCGTGCCCCCCCACTGGGGCTGCAACTGCCGCGCCCTCAGACGCCGCGTCGCCCGTTTAGAGGAGCAGATGCGTGTCCTCCTTGAGTCCCGCCCCACACCTTAGTCCCTGTCGTCAAGTTCTGGCCCTTTTTTAATTCTTGTTTGGGTGGGTGGGAACTGGTTTGGGCGTTGGGTTTGGGTTTTTGCTTTACGGACTTTTTCTCCTGGACTTTCCTATGGACATTGGTTGCGGTTAGGGAGGGGGGTGGGTCAGCTTTTGTGGGTTTAGTTTATTTTTGTTAGGGTAAATTAAATATATTTTTCTATGTTACATGCAATGTTGTTAATGTTTTGTAGGTGGGGTAACTGTTTTACATCACACTGTTTCCTTGCTGGTACAGGGCCGCCCATAGCCTGTGTTTGATTTAAATAATTGGCTGACTGTGTAAGACACAAACAGATAGATGTGACACACCTCACTGATTGACTTGTCCTTCTAGTACTCTCAGTCTGTCCTCTAGTCTATGCATTCTTTATCTGGACTGGTGTGTGAAATTGAAATCATTGACAACATGTCCATTATTAATTCTGCCTCCCCCAAACTTCTCTCTTACCTGTGCTTGATGTTTATGTTTAACTTTGGCACAGCAATGGCTGCATGGTGAAGATGTTTTTCTTTTTCTAACATGCCATGATTGGGGTGGTGGTGGTGGTATTATAGTAGTAGTAGTAGACACTGGCAGGGCGGCAGCATTTGCAAAAAAAGAAAAGGAGACAGTCAATCGCCTTTGAGAGACTGTTAGAGGAGTAGTAGAATGAAGTACAGTACAGAACTTACCGAGCAACAATAATATGCTAAAATATTTTACAACAAAACATAATGGTGGTTGGGATAGCCTACTAGACAGAGTTACAAACTATAGTTGTGTCGAGTCACTTGACTAGGCCTACAGCCTAACAGTTAGTGCTGTATATGAGGAATGACAACAAACAAATCCAATCAATGCCGGCAATTAATGCTGAGGTATATGTTCCTTTGTTAAATAAAATAACCTCTAAAATATCCTACTCATGGGTGGGCAAGCAGAAGAAGATCATCGCTCTGCCTTGAAATTGAAGTACTGTTGCTTTCGCCACATCCGCCCCAGCAAGTGTGTGATTAAGTATTGGTGTAGATTTAATTTAGTCACACCTCGACAATAAGTCACACAGCCCGGGGGAAGAGGGTTAGGGTTTGTTGAATGGATGGGAAGGGGGTTTTTGGGAAAGGTTTGACATAGAAAAACAGTATGCATGGACAAACAAACGACAATCATTGAAGACTACCAAATCCATATGTTAAGGGAGAAAAAGGAAATGCATGCATGATGATGAGAGACCCGGATTACATACACTTCTAGTTCTTGTTCTGTTGGTCCGGCCTTAATACTTTTACAGATAGCAAATAGAAATTTTAAATATCGGTAGGGAAGAATCATAAACAGAGAGCAAACCTGATGATGATAATAACAACTAAAAGAACACACTGTTGTAAAGATTCTATACAAAATATCAATCAAATTATTTAAAAGAAGATAAAAGTGGATACTGTTACTGTGTTATCCTGGTAAAAAATGTGGACCGTATTTGCATCTCGGCATTCCTCTTGGTCCTCTCGTCCATCAATCTTGGGTGTGTCGCCTCACCACTTGCCACTGCCCAGCTGGAAAAAAATGTTGATTTATTGGTAAGGTAAGTGTGCATTGTAATGTTTTCCAAAGTATAGGGCAAGGCCTGGCCTGTAATTGTAGATGGAAAACCAAAGGGGATATTGAGAAACAAAGTTGAAACAAATGCACAAGTTATGGTGTAGTGCAACAAGAACACTTTCCGAGGTGGCATGTATGCATCATCTCTACTCTAGTCTTTTTCCAGCATTGACCTTCAACAATAACAGGAGAGAGCAGGCCCACAGTGCTTAGCAGTAGCACATCCTACGTTAAGACTTTAGAGTACTTTTTTTTTTTTTTTAAAGAGTTGGACAGAGGCAAAGCACATTATCCATTCCAAACATAGCATTTTACAGTTTAAGTTAGTAAATCAATGCACTGCAGTCATGCACTGCAGTCATCCCACCGCTACACTCTAGTCCACTTCTACACAGACATTTGGGTCTGCTGTGGTTGTTGTTGACATGTTTACCTTTAGGCTTTTAGGTTTATGCCACTCATGAAACGTCCTCTTGACTTCATCATCATCTCCGATACTTTTACTGACTGACTGGGAAGATCGGCCGGCAGTAGAAGTAAAATTGTTATTACACAACAAGAGTAGAAATATTATTGACTTGAGTCAGTCTTTAGTGTGTACAGAAAGATAGATTACTAGTACACTTTGACTTCACTTTGTGCACAACAAACAAACAACGAAAACACAAAGACCAATCGCTCAGAGTCAGGTGTCCAATGCATGCCATTAATTGTCATTACCTGTTCCTTCTCATCTTAAGTTAACGGGCCGTCTATTTCGCCATCATCATGATGGACGGTGCTGTTGTGTCAATCATACTCATTGCGCAGATTGAGTGAGTCCCCTTCCTGTATTGAATTAAAAGCAATGTATCACCAAGCTGCAGGAGAAGTACAAATTTCTTATTTGCAAGAAGGGGAAATTGAATTCACCTTGAGTTAAGTTTAGTGTGTTCTGTAGAAAGTTGATTAGTGGCAGTGCACAATTAAATAAATTCATGCACAACAAACACAACAAAATCATTGAGTCTGCGACTCTGCGTCCAATGCATGGCATCAATCATTACCTGTTCCATCTTATTTTCAGTTAATGGCCAGTCTCTCTCGGCTCTGAAAGGAGGATAGCTATAGTAGTCATCTGATTCATGCTCCACTTCCTTTGGCAGGACTAGGAAAGTTTGAATTTGTTCTTGTAGTATTTTACCATCATCCAACCATCATTCCTGAGGGCAATGGATTTGGGCGGGAAAATCAGTGGTAATGGATTTGTAACCGGAATGACAGGCACAGAAATAAAGGTGGGAAAAAAGGGAGGAAGACAGTAAGTGCAAGCCTAATTGTCAGGGAAGTATAGCTTGTCCTCAAACTCTGGGGGGTCAGCCAGTAGTAGGTAATAATCATCATGTGACACACTACTTCCATCACCTGAGCCGCTGTCCTCATCTTCCTCCATTGCTTCATGTATTGTGTAATTCTGTGGTATGAAGTGCTGATTCATTTTGATCATTGTTAACCTCTCCATGTTTTTGGGCCAGAGACTGGTCCTTCTCAATGTTACAATGGAACCAGCAGCACTGAAAACACGTTTGGAAGAGACACTTGCGACAGGGCAAGCCAGATAGCTTATCGCCAGCCTGTTGAGATGTGGCCATTCAGACCTTTTCCTATACCAATACTGCAATGGGTTTTGATCAATGTACACCTCTGTTGGGTCGTCCAGATAGGCCTGGACCATCCGCTCAATGTTCAGGGTTGCTGCTGGTAAGCTTTCGTGCTCTTTTCTCTGTGCATCAGCACTGTGCTTATTACTGCCTAACTTTACATACCAATCGTGTAATGATTGTACTCGGCCTAATGATCCAGTTATTGTTTCTGTGGTCGATAGTGATGGTGAGTGTTGTGATCCAAACGCACTGCCCTCAGCCGACGAAGTTGCACTTGATCCTGCATGGCCTGCTGCAGTACTTCTTGTGGGCTGATCTTGTGGGCTTTTAATTAGCAGCCTTTCGTTTTCCAACTTACTGGCTGCTTCAGCTATACAAGTTTTGTAGCGGCCACATCAATCTCGGAAAGAGAAAAGAATGTCTTCAGTCCAAATTTTGCACGTAGATCCAGAATTGTGTCACAAATGTAATGTTCTTGTGACAAAATTTTATTTTTTATCCTTACATTTTCAGCTAAACGCTGGGATAAGCTCTCCACCAAGTCATGGGCGTGCCTTTTGTCCTCTACACCTTTGTATGATTCAGACACATTATTCAGCTGAGGAAATAATGGGATAGCTTGACCCATTGTACAGTCCTCCTTGCTGACTTCACGTGTGAAGACCTCAAAAGTACAAAGCATCTCAGTCAGGCATTTATTTAGGCTCCATTGCTCCAGCTCAAGGTTCATGCCTTTAACAGTAGCATCCCCTGTTCTTTTCCACAAATATTCATGGAGTGACCTGTACTGCTCATACAGACGATTGAATTCCAACATGTTGCCACCTCCTGGATGAGTGCCTTGACTGGCATCCTATGTTCACGTTGGATGATCCTCAGCTGCTTCCGAGCTTTAAAAGAATGGCTGAAATTAGTGCATATTCTTCGGCAGATGGCCAGTAAATTGCTGACTATGGGTTCTTTTTTCAGAAAGTCTTGAACTATAATGTTTATGCAGTGCGCCAAACACGGAACCCTGAAATAGGAACCAAGTTCCATGACCTTAAGTACATTACTGCCATTGTCTGTGGCAACAAAACCATTACCAAGCCCTCTTGGCCGCAGCCATTCCAAAACCTTGCTGCGAAACTCGTGTAAAATGTGTTCAGCCGTATGAGATTTCTCCATGGCGAACATGGCTACAGTTGCATGTTTCCGAGTACCTTCAAAAATCGCAGCTGTGTCAATAGCACCTCGTGCAGATAGCTTATCTCTAACCCCCACAAAGGAGATCCAGTGTGCAGTGATGCGCATGTAATGTGTGGCTTCGCAACTGGTCCACATGTCTGTTGTCAGGTGGATATTGTGAACAGCACTCTGCTGCAAAGCTTGTCCAACCAATTCCAGCACATCATGATGTAGTGCTGGAACAGCAATTCTTGCAAAAAAAGACAGGCTGGGAACCTTCCATTTAGGGCAGATGGCAGACACAAATTTAAGGAAACCCACCCCTTCCACAAATGAAAAAGGAAGAAGGTCCAGCGCTAACATTTTAGCCAGCTTCGCATTGTACAACCGTGCCGTTGGGTGGTTGCGTTGGAACTGCCCCTCCAACCTAAACATGGTCTCAATGGTAGGCTGGATTACTTTCCTTTGTGGTGCTGTTTTCATTAACCCACTAAGGCTCAACAACACAGATTGTCTCATTGCGGTACTCGGTCACCTTGGTGTCTCAGCTTGACTCAGAGTACGGCTCTTACTGCGGTGCCACTCTGATGTTACTGAGGATGATGTGGGCGTTACCACTGCACTACTGGGGACAGGGCTGGAAATGCCTCCCTCTTCTTCACCTTCCACCGCAATAATATCGCTCCCTGATTCTTCCTGACCAACTTCAATGGGTTGAGTTTTTCTACTTTCTTATAACTGAAGTAGGTGATCCTCCCACACGATAGTGTTGTGTATTCTGAGATGACTTGCTTGTCTTCCGGTACCATAGTTTGTACCAAGCTTACCACGCTGAACACCTTGCAGACAAATTGAGTATTTAGCAATGTTCTCCTCCATGGTGCTAACAGAAAAGAAGTCCCAAACTAGGGAGGAGAGCTTTCTGGCACTGCTGGATGTGCCACTTTCAATACCAGATTTACTGGCGAGTGTGCTTGAAATGTGACCCTGTGCACCTAGACTGTGACTTTTACTTTCAGTACCTACTGAGATGGTTGATCTGGATGTAGGTCCCTGCCGGGCCTTTGAAAATATGGCAGCTGGAGGTAGTTGTGGTGTAACCTGTGTTGGTGATATCCGTGCTACATTCCACTCAGTAGCAGCCTTTTTGGATAGGGTGAGAATGTTGGTCTCCAATCCCTTTGGGGAGGGAGTATTGTGCGTGATGACTGGCTCGTCTTCATCAACATCATCACCCCCCTCTTCTACATCTACCTCCATAACTCTAAGTTTGTCTGGGACCTTCCTTTTCAGAAGCATTGTCTTGTGGCGTATATCACTCTCAGACTGAGCTGGTGGGAGCCAAGTGGCATCACGATCATCAGAAGCGGGGCTTGAAGAAGGAGATGATGGACTAAGCCTCCTTTTCCTTGCTGGTGGTCTGGAAGACAATAGATCTTCTGAAACAGTGGTTTGACTTTGCTCCACTTTGTCTGCAGGAAGCTTGATTTCCTGAAATGCCCCTACGTCAGGAGCAACAACTACTATGGTGGGCTGCTGCGGCCGCTGCTGTTCTTGTTGCGGTCGCTGCTGTTTTTGTTGCGGCTGCTGCTGTTCTTGTTGTGGCTGCTGCTGTTCTTGTTGCGGCTGCACCCTTATCTGCTGAGTTTGCGCCTGCGTTGAACTTGATTGTGTACTACTTTGCGGTAATGACATTTCTTCAACATCGCTGCTCTTTAGTAGACTGGCTACCTCTGCGACACTAAAGCCCTTGGGCCTAGGTTGGTGGGGTTGGACCGCTGTGCTGCTCCAAGCTTGGTTCCCGGACAACGCTGCTGCAGGCGTAACTTTTTTGGTGCCATAAAAAACATTGCCCGGCACACCACCAGTCGTGGTTAATGGCACTTCCTTTTTCTGTTCCTTCTTCTCACCGGCAACTTTCTTGGTACTGGACCTGGTACCTTTCTTTGGGGCCATCTTCTTCAGATGTCAGGCAGGATGCAGATGCACAACATGTTCTGGTCACACGTGGACGTGATGCGCACCAGGACTTCTGTCTGGCTGGCAGTACAACGGGTAGCCGTGTGATGCTGATGACACCTCCTCCTCTGTTTTTTGTGCACCTAATAGCAAATAAGCCAGGAGAAGAACATCAGTGAAATGTTGCATTTGTTTTTTTTTCTTTTTCTTCTTTTTTTTGTCCTCATTTTGCCCTTGGAAGATCACGTAGAAACTCTAGGAGAGAAGAAATGAAATACACTGTAACAGATAATCTGGTTGTGCCCTGACAGGCAGAGATAGCACTCAGTGTCATTCAAAACTCTCCATAAGGTTCACCACGAGAATATAATCCATATAGGAGCAAAATTGCTGCTATTAAATACCCCTGACAGATCCGGGAAACCATGCTCTGGGTATATCTATATCTGGGAGGGAGAGCAGACCAAGCAGCGTTAATCATCGGACAGTGGGGAATAAAAACATTTTTTAAAAACCCATACACAAATCTAAGACCAGTTCAAAAGGTGCCAAAAGTCTCGTTTTTCAGGGTTACCGGATCTTTCTAGGTCGATTTTAGACGTTCGCAGTAATGATGAACGCAAATCAAACAAGGTGGGAGGCAGTGGTTCCTTCCATTTCCTGCAAATCTCTCTTCTTGCAAGTAGGAAACAATAAAACAAGAGTTTTTTAACAGGGCCTTGAACATCCAATGATGTTCCAAAAATTGCTAGCGGTGCATCAATTGAAATTTGTTGTCCCACAGATGTTGTCAAGAAGGTGCTAATAGCGTCCCAAAAAGGTAACACCGATGGGCATTCATAAAACATATGTAGATCCGAGCCACATGGACACTCACAAATCACAAACAAGCAGGGGGCCTGGGAAACACCAGGAGCTGACAAAAGGCCTATAAAAGCCAGGTAAAGGATGCATGCTAAAGCACACTGCTCTGCCTTTTTTATGCAACAAAATGGAAATACGAACATTCACAGGCCCCAAAAAGGTCTGCAGGGTGCATGCATTGCACACCAACACACCAGACACATACAACTAAAGCATGTCTTTAAGACAACCAACATCAGAAAGGCCACCCCAAAAAACACACTTCCCCAACTCAATCCAATGCCATCCATGCCCTAAATGATGTCTAAATTCAACAGACCACACAGAAAACACTTGATTAATAAGGCTGTGGCTACCTGCTCTGATCCTAGTGGATGAAAAAGCAGGCCTGTTGGCAGACAAGGCCAGGCAAGCTTGCAGGCCTAGGCTTTTAAATGGCCACCAGCCACATGGCCAGGCCCAACAACATCAGAAAGCCCACCCCAAAAAAACACACTTCCCCAACTCAATCCAATGCCATCCATGCCTTAAATTATGTCCAAATTCAACAGACCACACAGAAAACACTTGATTAATAAAGCTGTGGCTACCTGCTCTGATCATAGTGGATGAAAAAGCAGGCCTGTTGGCAGACAAGGCCAGGCAAGCTTGCAGGCCTAGGCTTCAAAATGGCCACCAGCCACATGGCCAGGCCCAACAACATCAGAAAGCCCACCCCAAAAAAACACACTTCCCCAACTCAATCCAATGCCATCCATGCCCTAAATATTGCTTGAAAATGAAATACATTAAAAAAAACACCAAAGGAACAGTTGCTTCATCATGCACACACCCATCAGGCCATGACTAGCTCGGGCCTACTACTGACTACTATTACCCACAACATTTTAAACAAGCATGTGCAATGCAATAGGTCTCGCATTTACGGGAGTTTAAGTTATTGGCATTGTAAATAACAATGCCTTTTATTTTATTTTTTTAAACGGAAACAAAAATAAAAGGTATTGTCATTTGCAATGTCAATAGCTCAAACTCACGTAAATGCGAGACCTATTGCATTGCAAATGCTTGTTATTCTATGAGAGTATCTCGATATCCTGGTGACTCTCTGGATCTGATCATCCCCAATTTGTGTGTGGAGGCAAAATATAAGAATTCCCCCAGAGGATGTCCATCCATTTCTTCTTCTCGCTAATGTCTGCTATCAGGCACTCTAAATATTGATGAGGTCATACCGTACGTATTTGGGTAAATGCATTAATTCCATTAAATGACAATGGGCAGGTAAAATAACTCAATGCTGGAAGGCGTATTAGCCACGATGCTAATGAACTGATGAGAAGTGGTACCAACACTGCTTCGTACTCTGTATATCTGTAGTAAAAAGCGGTTTCTTTAAACACTAGAATGTCTGCGGGGTGATCTGAGAGAATTTCTTTAACTCAATGGAAAATGAGGTAGTTGGCTTTAACAGCAAAGTTTATGAGGAACAAAAATTGTTTTCTTGAGGTCAGCAGAGCATTGGAATGGGTGAAATCATAGCTGGTGGAGACGGCCTGTGCCTGAAAATGGGTGACGAAGAAAGACGTATGCTCATCACAATTCTGCTGCATTTGAAAAACTGTTGCAGTAGCCCTTGTGACATTAGTGAAGGAGTGGGGCTCTATATTCTGCATTAATGCACTTCTAATATTCTGAATGTGTTTGCCATTTTCAGTGGCTCATACTGACAGCATCAATAGCGCTGAGTAGCAGCATTGACAGGATTTGTGGGATGCTGGAGCCCTGGGAAGGCTGAGGTGGGCTTTATGACATGCAAACTATCCGTAAAATCACTACAGCAATCAATGTACACAGCGTAAACAATAATAATGTGCTCACCATTTTCAACAGTGCCAGGAGACAGCAGCACGGCCGCAGGCGCAGCAGAGCGAAAGAAAGCAGAGCGGCTGGGAGGAAGCCAGAAAGAGACTGAACACAGGGGACCAGAAGCAATGGAAAGAGACAGCAAGATTTTAGAGAGACACGGATAGAAACAAAGACAGTGAGGCTACGTAAATAAAAAAGAGAAACTGTGACAAAAATGGGCATTCAGAAGATCAGAAGGCAGGCGGAGGGACGCAGCAGAGCGAAAGAAAGCAGAGCGGCTGGGAGGAAGCCAGAAAGAGACCGAACACAGGGGACCGGAAGCAATGGAAAGAGACAGCAAGGTTTTAGAGAGACACGGATAGAAACAAAGACAGTGAGGCTACGTAAAAAAGAGAAACTGTGACAAAAATGGGCATTCAGAAGATCACAAGGCAGGCGGAGGGAAAAAATAAAACAAGCGTTGGCCGCGCGCGAGCGGCTGGAGACGCAATATGTGGTGGGGGAGGGGGAGAAGCGGGAGTTGTGTGTGCGCATGCGTCATCGTGATCGCGATCACTCTGAAAGCAAAAGTGATTGCGATCGCGATGACGCATGAGTTTTCAAAGTGCTGAACGCAAGCGTTAGGCCAGCCAGCAGCACTTTGAAATGCCCACATACAAAATGACTCTTCGAGCCAGCGCATGCGCTGGGCTCAGCGAGACCTAAACAAGGAATGATGATAGTTACCAAAAATAAATTGTAGTTACAACAACAGCAATGCCCACAATCAAAGACACACAACAACCACTTACTTGTAAAATATCCAAATCAAAAAATCCTCAAATCCAATTGCAATGATGCAGCAGACAAAAAGAGTGATCTTTCCAGCTCAAAATCCAAAGGCAGAATGAGCAGGAGATGGACACAGCACTGGCAGGAGCCTGCTGGACAGGAACAGGAAGTTGGAGATTCTGTGTCACTTCCTGCCTCTCCCCACCTTTTTAAAAAAGGACACCTTGCACAAAAAAGGACAGCCAAATGTCAATCTGAGGAGTTGTTTTCATCCAAAATCATCATTTGCAGAAGGTTTCATGCTGCTAGAGCTGATATTCTTCTCCAAATTGAAAATGTTACATGTTCGAGTTCTCGAGCATCACATTACTTCCGCTGGATGTCGATGGCGTGTCCAAAATGACTTGATCGCATTCTCTCGCTCCCTATCGCGTTGGATATGACGTGTTCGGGGTCTCTTTCTCCTTTTCGCGTTCGATTAGAAGTGCCCGCGTCCTCACTCTCTCGCTAACGGTGGAGAATGAAGTGTTCGAGATCTCAATCTTCTCATTCTCGCGCAGTGCATGATCGTGAGAAGAATGACGTGATCGCGCGACAAATGACGTGATCGCGCGACAAGTGACAATAATGCGAGCGCGAACTGTTGCGAGACAGCGCAAAATGGCTACCAACAATCCAATATCTCGTGGAGAACGTGACCGGATCGGAAAATCTTGTCAGCGAGTGCGGGGATTCAGGTAAGGCGATCGCGCGCACACGGGAATGTATTTTTTCAGCGCGAACAAGAAACAAATTATCGCTAAGCTGCGGATTGCGGAAATTTTGACATTTTCGCGCTTTCCGCGGAACGGGAAAATGCCAAGTTATCGCAATTTCCGCGAACGGAATGGAATTTTGGCCCAGGCCTAACCAGAACATGGACTTCTATTGGAATTCTCAAGGGCATATTATCAAGCCCATTATTGTCACTTTAGCGGCAGTTTTCTGCCGCTAAACTGGCGATAATTTTTAACGCCGTCCTTGATAATATACCCCTTTGCGTTGAAAGTGTTGCATCTATAGTCTGGTATGGACAGAACTGTTTCTAGATTTTTGTCATTTTGGTCCTGTTTGGTTTAGATAAAGATACTTATTTTTCTAAACTGGTGTGGAGACCATTTGTAGAGTTTTATCTGTATTACTTTATGTGTAAACAAATGCTCTACACACTGCCTCTTAGATAAGCCTGTCTGCTTGTGCCAACCTACCAAGAGGGTGAGCAGGGGTTATTTTAAAGTGTATCCCCCTTACTCTTACTAGGAAGAAGGATCCCTACTTGGACAATGGTGCAAACCATTGCCAACTAGAGACCCCATTGCTAATACAATCGCTTCCCAAACGCCTGTGAGCACTCCACCTCACCCAGGCAGAACATGGTCCACTTGGAGGAGTTACTTTATGATATGAACACTGCATTCACAGATCTGACTGCATTGTAATCTGCACAATTTTAAAATGCACTTGACTCTCCAAGATTCTACCTTTCCTATACATCTCTAAAAAACACATTTTTTGTTGTTATTTTGAAAATCAATTTCCCTTTTTTGTATTTTCCCGATATGTTGAATCACAAACTTTGTTGCCTTTCTCACATGTTTCAAGTAAGCACAAACAGACTTGTTTTCTCTTATTTCTTTCCACACCTGGTGTTGACGTACCTGCCCTTTGCCCGTCTTGGGCTACTCCATGATCCACTTACAATGTTTATACTTGATTGTTCGATTGTCTACCAATGTATGAGAAGGCGCAAGCAATGTTCACTTGTAATGCTTATACTCCATGTTCACTTGTCTGCCAAGATATGAGAAAAGAAACAAGCTTTATCCTTTTGTGAATGTTTTATACATCTCCAGCTAGTGCCACATGAATAAATAACCTTGCAGATCTTTGTACAATGCCCACTCTTTTCCTAGCCATCCTTGTGCTGTGAATATGTGCACCTGCGTGATTATATTAAATACAAAATACTCTGTCCGACCTTCGGCTACTGGCTTCTTTGTTGGCAAAGTGAAGCCTAAAAGAGAGCGATTTCCACACATCCTCCCTTATGACCTTTCCCTCCTCACCCCTCTCATTTGAATCTATACGTTTCCCTTACCTCACCGAGCTGCGATGGTGAGGGCTGATTCGTACTGCTTGGTTTATTCTTCCAAAAATCTTATAAAACAGATTTCAAGCTAAAGAACAACCTTAGGCTCCTTCAGTTCCCTTGAGCCTTGGGAAAATGAAATGCTTCCGTTCATCAACTAGCACAGAAAACATGTTTGCATTTAAAAAGGGAAATTCAACCACATCTAATATAAGATGTCTCAAGGCACTTAATTTTGTTAATAAAGGAAGATAAAAGGTTGCATCAAACTGGAGATCAAGTTCCCAAAGTTTCAATTGAACTTTCACAGTGATCCCAAAATTCCCAGAACTCGTTTTCCCTGTCATTTGCAAGAAAGTATGTACATTCAGGGGATGAGTACCTGAGCCAGGGCACTCTCGCTTGCTTGGACCTCCTGAGTGTTACCTCTTCATCAGGGTCCAAGTCTATCTCTGTTACGACCACTGTATTAGCCTTACCTTCACCAGCTTCTTCATCCAACTTTCCAGAGCACTCCTAAGGCTGATCAGGTGCTATTTCAGTTTCTGACTGTTCTCCTACAGCTTGACTGACATGATTCTGTGATTTCTCGACTACCACTGGCCCTTCTAGGGACATGGAACCCTCTGAGTATGGGCAGCATGGATCCAATAGGGGAGAACTCTGCCCTTCACAGCAGTTGTAGTCATGAGTACGACTTGGTATGACCCTCGCCAACGAGGCTTAATTTCTCCCTTTTGTGCCTCTGTTATTGTGTCCATCTGTGTCTTGCTCTAATTCCGCCACTGTTTTAATTTTCTCGTGCCTGACTGTTCCTTTTGCGGCTGCTGCCCCTGCTGCCCCTCCCCCCGCAATTCCCCCTGGAATTCCCCCACTCCCGCAGACCCAGGCTCTCCTCCCTCCCACCTCCCCAACTTAATGGCGGCCACTGCACGGTCGCTTAGCGGACGCGCTCAGCGGGCGCACCAAAGGTGCCCCAAAGGTGAACAAAAGGCATGCCCATCTGTGCCCGTCTGCAACCCGACAGCGGCCAGCGCCAGGAACCCTGGATCTCCCACTACCCATTGCTATGACACCACCACCCTCCTCGCACTCAACCCTGGAAGACTTAGAGAATGCCAACAGGCCTCGCCAAACACGACCCACGGTCAGTTCTCCTGCCTCCACTGCCTCCAGACCCTCACCGCCACCATGGCCTCCAACACTGCCAATGCCAGCCCCGGCAACACGCTAAAATGCAATGCATCCTCCTCAACGTACGCTCTGTACACAAACACGCCATGGAAATCTGGAACCTACTCGACTCTCTCTTGCCCAACATTGCCTTCTTCACAGAGTCCTGGACCAACGCATCCTCTGCGCCCGACATCAGCACCGCCATCCCAACCACCCAGGAGGGGGACTCGCCATTGTCCCACAAGAGCACCCTCCACCACACCACCTCCAGTGAAACCTTCTCCTCCGCCGAACACCTGCACTTCCATATCCAGACCACCCCCAAAGCCACACTCCGAGGAACCCTCGTCTACAGACCCCCGTGCCTGAACACCCTTCACAACCACCATCACCGACTTCATCGCACCCTACGCCATCGCCTCAAAAACATACATACTCATTGGAGACCTGAACTTCCACCTCGACAACCCCAGAGACCCCAACTCCACTATCCTTCTTGACAACCTCGCCAGCATCGGACTTAAACAACTCATCAACACACCGACCCACAGAGAAGGACACACCCTCGACTCCATCTTCGCGGCATGATACCACGTCCAATTCAGCCACACAACGCAGCTGCCATGGACCGACCACCACTGCGTACACTTCGCCATCAACAAAACCAAGGCACCCAAACCAGCCCCACGCCCACTACAAAGGAACTGGAGCAAGGTTACTGATGAGCAACTTAACTCTACCCTCACCCGAGACAACCACACCTGGGCACCCAACACAAATGACGCAGCCAGGTAACTCCACACCTGGATCTCCAACTGCGCAGAAGAGCTCGCCCTTCTATGCAACCCCGACAGACAACACCCCAGGAAAGCCGCCTGGTTCACCACCGCTCTCCAAGAAGCCAGACTCACCTGCAGATGCCCGAAGGAGAACTGAAGAAACACCAAGTCAACCGAAATCCACACCACCTATAAGGACACCATGTCGGACTACCACAACCAGATCAGAGCCACCAAGAGGAACTTCATCCACAACAAAATCCTGGCCAACTCTACCAACCCCAAGGAACTTTTCAGTGTCATTCAAGAATTCACTAACCCACGCAGTGAAGCCACAGACATCACCCCATCCCAAGACCTCTACGACAAGCTATTTCCACATCAAGATCAAAAACCTCTACAACTTCAACGACCATCCACCAGGTGCCACAGATGTCCCCCCGCCCCCCAGAAACTCCAGCCAGCCCACCATCTCCTACTGGACACCGATCACGGCCGAAGACACCACCTCAACCATGAAAAGCATCCACTCGGGGTCCCCCACCAACCCCTGCCCCCCTCATATCTACCAAAGAGCAGCAGCCGCCATCGCACCCAAACTACAACGCACCATCAACACCACCTTCGAAATAGGCACCTACCCAGATGACTGGAAGCACGCAGAAGTCAGACCCCTGCTCAAGAAGCCCACAGCTGACTCCACCAACCTCAAGAACTATCGGTCCATCTCGCTCCTCCCCTTAGCAGCTAAAGTTGCAAACAAAACAGTCAACAGGAAACTGACAAGATTCATTGAAGACAACGCCGTCCTCGACCCATCCCAATCTGGATTCCGAAGCAACCACAGCACAGAAATCGCCCTACTCACCGTCACAGATGACATCTGCACCCTCCTGGACCAAGGCCACTCCGCAGCCCTCATCCTACTCGACCTTCGACACCATCTCCCACAGCACACTTGTCGCCAGACTACATGACGCAGGCATACAAGGAACAGCCCTGGACTGGATCCGATCATTCCTCACCGGAAGAAGCCAAAGGATCAGACTCCCACCCTTCCTCTCCAACGGTACAAAAATCACCTGCAGAGTCCCACAGGGTTCATCCCTGAGCCCCACCCTCTTCGACATCTACATGGCTCCCCTCGCAGCCATCGTCGGACAACACGGCCTCAACATCGTATCCTATGCCGACGACACCCAGCTCATCCTCTTCCTCACCAAAGACCCCACCACTGCCAAACTCAGCCTCCAGAAAGGAATGCAAGACATTGCAGTCAGGATGACTAACTGCTGCCTGAAGCTTAACGCTAAGAAGACAGAAGCCCTCATCCTCGGTACCACCCCTTCTGCACGGGACAGCACCTGGTGGCCGACCGCCCTCAGAAGCCCACCTACCCCCTCAGGCCACACCAAGAACCTCAGCATCGTACTCGACTCATCACTCACCATGAACCGACAGGTCAACACCGTCATCTCCAGCTGCTTAAACACCCTGCGCATCCTCCACAAGACTTTCAAGTGGATCCCCCCTGAGTCAAGGAAGACAGTCACCCACGCACTCATCACCAGCAGACTGGACTATGGAAACACACTCTAAGCTGGCATCAACAAGTCCCTACTCCGCAAACTCCAGACAAAACAAACACTGCCGCCAGACTCATCGTCGGCATCCCCCGACACGAACACATCAGCCAACACCCGGCTCCCCGTGGAGAAAAGAGTCACTTTCAAAATCCTCACTCATGCCTACAAATGCCTTCACAACAACGGACCCAAATACCTCAACGACAGAATCAACTTCCACGTACCCAAAAGAAACCTCCGATCTTCCAACCTCACACTGCCGGAAATCCCGCACATCCACAGAGGCAGAGCAGGTGGAAGATCCTTCTCTCACATTGCAGCCAAGACCTGGAATGAGCTACCGGCAAACATCAGACGCTCCCCCTCCCTGAAAACCTTCAGGAAGACCCTCAAGACTTGGCTCTTCGGCTAAACAGATCTGCGGAGCCCCCAACCCCTCCCCCCCTTAGCGCCTTGAGACCCTCACGGGTGAGTAGCGCGCTTACAATTCCCTGATTGATTGATTGATTGATTTATTGATTGATGATCTCATGGGAAGACAGTCCAGTCCTAAAATCAGGTTTGCTGTGCAGACTCATCAACATCAATGGCAAAACATCTGGCCATTTATAAGATGTAGTATCACACACTATGGCAAGTCTTGATTTCAGTGTCCCACTGACTTGCTCCACCAGACCTGAAGTTTGGTAACTACAATTTAGTCTCTGTTCAACCTGCAAATCAGCACACAGTATCCTCAGCACTTTGTTATTGAAGTGCGTGTCTCGGTCTGATTCCACAGAGGTCGGGAAGCTGAACCTTTGTATCAACTCCCTCAATAACAACTTTGTACTATGAGACTATAATTTCTTCTTATGGTATATGCCTCAACCCATTGTGAAAATATTCACACAACAACCAACAGATATCTCAACCCTTTGCACACAGGCATCTCAATAACGTCTGTTTGCATCCTGTTGAAGGGACCATCTGACCGCTCTATGTGGCTCAATGTCACTGTGGTTCTATTCCCTACATCACTTTGTTGGCACACAACACATTTGTGACATAACACTTCTGCATGACCCTGAACCTTGGATGAAACCATATTTGATGAAAAAATATGACCAAAACATCCCTCCCTACATGAGTTGGATCGTGGTAATGTCTTGACATTGGCAGCAACAAAATATTTGACCACACAAGTGCCATCTCCTGAAACCCATATTACATCTTCATCTCTTT
This sequence comes from Triturus cristatus, assembly GCF_964204655.1. Classification (NCBI taxonomy): domain Eukaryota; kingdom Metazoa; phylum Chordata; class Amphibia; order Caudata; family Salamandridae; genus Triturus; species Triturus cristatus. The sequence continues at coordinate 1,112,150,745 of NC_140582.1, read as the reverse complement.
CAACACAAACTGAGTTTACTCAACTCTGCTATTCTGCTCCTGACACCTCTTCCTTTAACCTCGTAACTTCCTCCCAAGTGTCAGCCTCTTTGAGCAACAAGGTTGTAATTGATCTCACCGGTTTCTTCATTTGCATACTCTCCATTAAATGCACAACCATTGTAAGTGCAGGACCTTATGACCTACTCAACATATCTGTTGCTCACGTTCACATAGTCACTTTCTTGCAATGCATTAAACATTTCATGGCCGCAACTTGTGCATACAATTGCAAATCCTCTAACAGCTTTCTCACCTGCTCATTGGTATGGACAGGGAATCCTGATGACATCATAAATCCCCTCCGGGACCATAAGTGCCTGAAGTTGTGAACCACACAAAAACTGCACAGTCTGTAAATATAGTTACCGGTAATCAATATGAAACTTAGCATGCTCGGGTAAGAGCAATCAATTCAGCCACTTCTGTGGAGACTACTCCTTGAAGCCAAGCAGTTTTCACTAGTCCTGAAATGGTGCAGACTGCATAAGCAGCTCTCAAATTTCTTTCATGATCTCATAAAGATGAGCCATCTAAAAGCATTAATTAATCAGATTCAGGTAGTGGTTCATCTTGCATATCTGGTCTCGGCTTGGTGCATAGTTCGGTGGTATCCAGACAGTCATGCTCCACCCCACCATCATCCTTGTTATTCTCAGGATGGGCTAGCAGAGAGGCAGGATTAAAAACAAAACACTTCTTTAGGGATATCTTGTCACCCAACAGTATGATTTTCTCATACCGGGTCAGGAGGTTGTTCATGAGATGATAGGTCCTTATTCTAGTCAGAAAAATTTCAACAGAATGACAAACATATGCAGTTAAGGGATGACCCACTACTATACTTTCACACCTTTCGATGCTGACACCTGTTGCTGACACCACTTTAAGGCAGCCAGGTGGCACTGCAGCCACTGGATCTAATGTGGCTGAGAAGTAAGCGATTAGTCTTTGGGTACCTCCATTATTCTGTGTTAACACTGAAAGAGCACATCTCTCTCTTTCATTGCAGAAAAGCAAAACGCTTTGTTGTAATCAGGTATTCCTAGTGCCGTAGCATGTTCGAGACTTTCTCTCAACACTAGGAAGGCAACCAAAACAATAATTGGGAAACATGGGTATCCACGGACGACAGTAGCCCACCATTCCCAAAAACAACCTGAATCCTGTTGTTGGCTAATTATTTTGCATGATCGCCAACAATCTCTCTTATGATCCCCTTCTTGTACCTTGCTTGTTATGACGATCAAGATATAGAACTTCTCTCAAACAGTACTGCAACGTATTCAGGGACACCTTATGTCCATTTAGAAATGCAATAGTGTCAGTTTTGCATGCTTCACAAGTATTTGATGCAGCCAGCAGGTCATCAATACAATGGACTAAGACAGAGTTACAAGGGATAATGAGATTCCTCACATTCTTTTTAAGGATCTGGTTAAAAATAGAAGGGCTCTCCATATATCTTTTTTAAAAATATCCCTACTGATTGTTGTTGGGGTTGAGCAGCATTTCATTTACATTCTGCTTGATCCTTGCTGGTGTCTGATTCGTAGCGGAACCGCCATTTTGCTAGGTTAGCGGTCCAGCTTCTCGGGCCCACACCGGCATAAAGGAAAGGCTGGCGTGAACACGCAGCGTTTGAATGACTTTTCGAGGCTGTGTGTGTGGTCGACTTTCGGGGAGCTGCAAACACTTGTTTGCATTTTTGCACTGTCTGGGGGGGTTTCTGAACTCGCGAAGATATTTGGACAATCACGGGGGTTTTTAACATTTGTGTCTTGTTTTTAAAAATAAAAAGGAAAAAATAAATGTGATCTTTTTTAAAAATATCCCTACTGATGGTTGTTGGGGTTGAGCAGCATTTCATTTACATTCTGCTTGATCCTTTCTGGTGTCCGATTCGTAGTGGAACCGCCATTTTTCTAGGTTAGCGGTCCAGCTTCTCGGGCCCACACCGGCATAAAGGAAACGCTGGCGCGAACGCGCAGCAGACGCACTCAGCGGGCGCACCAGCGTCACCCCAAAGGCACGCCTAAGGCAAGCCCATCTGCGCCCGTCCGCGCTAAGGTCGCGCTCAGCGCCAGCCATACTGCCCCGGGCGGAGTAAGGTTGGAATCCGGTGGAGACAGCCGTTTAGTAAGATACAACAGCATGGAATTATGTACTATTCGTGAGGTTGCAAGGGGTATGGGCGAATTCCCATTTGAGCAGACCGCTTTCCCTGTGTCAGACTTTCTGAAACAGGGCACTCTTACCTGTGGGCTGCTTAATGTAAGATCTTTACCCAAGCATTGCGTGGAAATTCAGCTGCTGCTGGAACTCCAAGAATTAGACGTATTATTTATGACAGAAACGTGGACCGACTCAGCGTGTGAGATAGATTCTGTTTGGGCTTGTCCACCTGGGTATAAAATGTTCCACAAACCTAGATTGAGTGGGGGGGGGGAGGAGTTGGTGTGATTTACAAAGACTCTTGGAACTGTATGATAATCGATACTGATATAATTGAAGGACTTGAACTACTCGGGTTTGCTATTAAAGACGTTCATGGACACATCTTAACTGGGGTTGTCTGTTATAGACCCCGGGGGCGCTGAGTGTGCAGCAGCAGCAGTCACTGATGGAGACCATCACCAATCTGACTGCCACCCACGCTAGATTAATGTTTCTGGGGGATTTTAATCTGTGGATGAATGGGACTCTTGATTCTGGCTATAATAATGTCCTTTAGTCGCGCGAAGGCCTTGGCCTCTGCCAGCGGGTGGCCAAGGCGACGCATAAGGGTGGACACATACTTGATTTAATCTTCTCAGGGGATCAAGTCCTTCATATCGTGGACATTCTGCCGATGAACTGGTCTGATCATTTCTTGATTAAATTTCTGGTGCCTAGTCCTAGCCATAATACCCAGGTAGTTAGTTCCGTGAGCAATTATGTTAGCAGGGACTGGAAAGCCCTCTTAAGAAAAAGAGGACTAGTTCCTGTGTTTTACCTGGAAGATTGTTTTTCGCCAGTTAAGCAAGTGGAGGAGAATTATGCCTCCCTCTGCTCACAGATTTCCTCTGTACTAGATTCTACTGCCCCACTAAGAGATCATAAGAGAGTGGGCAGACCTTCGGCCCCCTGGTTTCATGACAAACTAAAAAAATTGAAACTTGATTGTAAACAGGCGGAGAGAAATTGGAGAAGGGGATATGATGATAAGGAGAAACTTATTTGGAAAAGTCTGACGGTGTGTTATAAGAAAGAAAGAAATTTGGCCAACGCAGACTATCTTTCATTTAATGCCTTCCCAGGCGCGAGCGCTAGTAGTACAAAGTACTATACTAAGCAGAGTAAATTATTGTAATGTGCTGTTACTTGGGTCCCCGAAATATCTTTTAGACAGACTTCAGCGGATTCAGTCAACAGCGGCCAAGCTAGTACTAGGCTTGCCTAGAGATGCATCATCCTCACTGCCAATGGCGGAGCTGCATTGGCTCCCAATTAGACAGAGAATCCAGTTTAAATCTCTCTGCTTGGTGTTCAAGGCGCTGCATGAGATCGGGCCTTTCTCCATGCAGAGAAGGTTTGAATGGTACACTCCAGGGAGATTATGTAAACAAGAGAGGGACTGATGGGCTTTTATTCAAGGAGGTCCAGCATACATGCCCAGTTTAGTCATGTGTAAAGAAAAGAGTATGCAGTTCCTCAAAGAAAAGGCGGGGGGGGTGCCAAAGGAAAGAAGAGACCGTGAAACAGAGGAATACCTCTATTCGGAACTAGGGTCCTCACACACCCAGCAAGCTAGGTGTCATGCTTCATCATATGGACCTGCTCCTCGTCGGGCCGGCGCTGCAATGCCCGACGGGCACCCTAAAAGGGGCTCTTTGGCGGAGATCTTCAGTTCCTGGCCGTATGATGCAGTGTGTGTGAGAGGGACCTAGTGGTGTAGATGTGAGTGCAGGTAAGTGAATTAAAACAAGTTAGAGAGTCCAAAAATAATTTTATTGGGGATGGCTCTCTACCTGAATAAAAAATATGTGGGAACAGAATGGCAGCTAACTGATGTTAAGATTCAGTTTGGCTATGCTCATCTGCGCTGGTCGACATGTTTCTTGCCTGTTGGTCCTAGTGATCCGTGGCAATTCCTCAGGACCTAAAAGCTGTCAATAATCTACACTGGGTGGTAAGTACAGCTGTTACCTACTACCTGTTGTTAGGAAACGGTCTCGCCATCTGCCTAGGGAAACCTAAAAGGAGAGAAGATCATAAGCAAGGCATCCCAAGCAGAGGCAATGTAAAAAGTGGATGTATTACACAGGTCTAGTTCACAAAGTGATATAGACCCCCTATTGACTAAATGGTCTAACATGACGTCTTTATTCACCAAGTGTCAGTGACTCCATACAGTAAGTAGTGATAGACCTACAACTAGTGAAATTAAAAACCAATAAAAAATTAAAACAGAAGACTGTATTTCACACGTTATCCAAATCGATACTAGGATAGAGTGACTAAGGTGTTCTAGAGGCTCAAAGTGAAACTCATGGGACACTCACCTAATATGGTTTAGTACCATACTCCTATCCGTGGCCGTGGCGCCACCTGGACACCAAGACTCTGGTGTCCTAGTAAAGATAAAATGATACATGGGGTGACAACAACTGGTCCGACAAGTATTAAAGGCAAATATAAACATCAACTCAAAAGCCCATGTGTGGTCCAGTTACATGAGCTGCTGTGATGCGAGTCTCAGCCCGCTGGAGGTAATCAGATGATGGGATAGCACCACGGAGCAAACGTAAAAATAAATAAAGAAGAAGTCACAATAATTGTAAATGCCAAGGTCGGTCAGGGTATCAGCCAGTAGAAACCGCGTGACCGTTGACTAATGGCACCAATTCACACTCGCTCGTACCACTCGGAGAGTCCGGGGCAAGTCCGGATCTGCCGTGAGTGTTTAATCGGCAAAATATCAAGGAACCACCAGCTCTCCCCAGTATCGAGTGAGACGCGTAATTGCGCCCGTAGTGTGTGTCCCGTGTCACTCACTAGCGAGATATTGTGACAGAATCTAAAATGGAGCAGGCACTGACAACAATGTGTCCAAGTCATGTATTGTCAGTTTGGCGGCGGAGATAAGATCACCAACAGATATCCCAATCAATGCTGAAAGCGCAAACACACCACTCACCTGACCAGTCAGTAGCCTCAGGGCGTGCAGTCATATCGCCGATCTACTTACTTTAAGGTTGTTGCAGGAAGTGCTATCGACCTACCCTCGCGCCACTCGACCCGGGAATGCTGATGGCCGGTGTGGTGCCAAAACAGATATACCGGCTGAATCGTTTAGCGGAGGGCGTGTCGCGGAGGGCGTGTCTAATACCCGGAAGTGTGTAGAATGCGTGAGTGTGGACACAGCCTCGCATGAGAATGTCAGACAATGGCGGCCATCTTGGAATGGTGTCTAGGTCCATTCAAGTATAAGTAACCCTTGGAAAACGAGTCTGGTGATAAAGTTGAAAAGCATGGCCGGAATCCCACATAGGGTGTCAAATACAGCGGCCATCTTGGAATGGTGTCTCTGTACATTCAAGACTAAGTTACCCTTAGAAAACGAGTATGGTAGTTAAGTTGAACAGCATGGCTGGAATCCCACATAGGGTGTCAAATACAGCGGCCATCATAGAATGGTGTCTGTATACACTGGAATCTAAGGGACCCTCTAGAAATGGGGGTAGTAGTAACCAGGTAAAGACACGGAAAGTGTAAGCCGCTAAGAACCGTGGAAGACTGCTTTATCTGTCCATAAGTGCTGCCCACGGGATCTGATCATTTAAGCCTTCTCGGTCTGTCTTAAGGCGATGCACCCATCGCTGTTCGATCTTGAACAGTGCTCTCTGTGCAATCCTAGGATGTGCCTCAAGGATTAACCATCTAAGGGAGTCTGGTGTGTGGTTGTTTTCTTTGCAGTGGGTGTACAGTTTAGTGGTGACTCTCTGACATGTCACATTGCTCTTGTGCTCAGTTATGCGTGTTTTTACTGTTCGCATGGTCATGCCTATATATCTCTGTTCACAGGGGCAGGTAATTAAATAAATACACTGCATGGTGTTGCAATTGGTATGACGTTGTAGCCTCCATGTGAATGAGTCTGAAAAAACCACCTCTTTAGTCACCGAAGTTTGATGGCATACAGCACAGGATCCACAGGGGTAGTGTCCTCTCACGGGGGGGAGACCCCAGAGAGTGTTTTGGTCATGGTGGTGAGTCTGTCTAGGCCTCGTGTTGATAAGAATATCTTTCAGATTTTGTGTGCGCTTGAATGCAAAGCGAGGGGGCGGGATAGTGAGGTCACCTGCAGTGAGTATTCCCCAATGCTTCTTGATTATACCCTTGATGGTAGTGGAATTGGGAGTAAAAGATGTGACACAGGTTAAAGTTTCTGTCCTCTCCTTATTGTTAGTTTGTAGTAGAACTTCTCGCGGGTTATTGCGAGCCCTTTTCAATGAGTTTTTTACTTGGCGCTCAGGGTAGCCTCTTTTCCTAAGGTTCTTACTCAACTGGTCAGCTTCAATTAAGTAGTCATTGGTGTTAGAACAGTTCCTCCTCAGGCGGAGGAATTGCCCAAAGGGTAAATTATCCCTAAGGGCCTTGGGGTGATGGCTACTGTATAAGAGTAAACTATTCCTATCAGTAGGCTTTTTGTAAAGCGTGGTGCTCAGGCTTGTGTCCCCTAGTGTGACCATGAGATCCAAGAAGGGTACATTAGAGTCAGAGATAGTGTGTGTAAATTTCAGGAACGGGTTCTGGGCATTGATCCAATCGCAAAATGCTAGGCATGTCTGCTGGTCCCCCTTCCAGAAGATCAAAATGTCATCAATAAAACGCCTCCACAAAGTTAGATTAGTGATAAAGGGATTACTGGGGTGCCTGATGACTTCCTCCTCAAAACTGGCCATGTAAATACAGGCCACACTAGGGGCGAAGGTGCTACCCATCGATGTACCCTGTGATTGGTGGAATAGCTGTGAATTATACTCAAAGTAGTTTTCAGTTAAAGCCAGTGTGGCGCACTCCATCACAAAGGGAATAGGGGTAGGTGATGTCCATTCCTCTTTCATAAGGGCATTCTCGATTGCCACCAAGGTGGCACGTTGGGGGATATTCGTGTACAATGCCTCCACATCCAACGTTACCAGGAGGTCGATATTGCTCGTGTCATGTGTCTCCTCTATGATTTGTAAGATGTCCGTAGTGTCACGGATGTAAGATGGAGTTTTTTTAACCAGAGGCTGTAAGAAGTGATCAACAAATCTTGAGAGGGGTTCCAGGAGTGAACCTATACCCGATACAATAGGTCGTCCCGGGACTGGTGTGGTGCCCTTATGTATCTTGGGTAAAGTGTAGAAGTACGGGGTCCTAGGCTCCCTGGTATTGAGGAATTCAGCTTCCTTTTTGCTGATCCATCCATTACTCTCAGCTTCAAAAGTGATGGTCGCGATCCTAGTGGTAAGCCTAGGTGTGGGGTCAACGGAGATGGGGGTGTAGTACTTAGTGTTGTCAAGTTGGCGTCTACACTCTCGGTCATAGTCAGTGACGTTCTGTATCACCGTCGCTCCTCCCTTATCTGCCTGTTTGATAATAATGCTACTATCATTGGCTAGGGTTTTAGCTGCTGTCAACTCCGCATTGGACATATTGTGATAAAATCCCCTAGAAGGAATTGACCCCAAGTCACGAAGCACAGCTTTCTCAAATGTGAGTACTTCGGGGGGCACCATGTTGTTAGTGGGGGTAAATCTAGATGGATTACGCAACCCCGTGTCCATGGACTCAGTGGCTGGTTGGTCTTGAAAGAATGCCTTGAGACGTATCTTTCTAAGGAAGTCGTGAATCTCACAATTGTCCCTGAAATTGTCAGTTCTCGGTGTGGGGACATAACCGAGTCCTTTCTCGAGGACTTCCTCCTCCAAACGGCTCAAGGGTCTGTCTGACAGGTTCACTACTAATTCTTTTTCCCTCTGTTTCTGCCCCTGGGTGCTGACTGGAATTGTTCCTGGTCCTGCCACTGAACTCCTTTGGTTGGCCCTCTTTTTCGACCTCTTCCTCTGCCCCAACCTCTGTCTAAAAAAGGAGGGTTGCCAGGGGGATAGAATTGGGGCTGGCCATGTGGAAACATAGGGAACTGCCAAAAAGGAGGTTGTGGTGGACCCGTATAGACTGGGGCGTTGTTATAAACAGGGTAAGGTGATTGATAGTTCCTTTTCTGTTGGTTCCCTCCCCAACTATTGGAACTCGAGTCACTGCTCGTTGACCCCCTTCTCGAATTCTCGGGACTCTCATCAGATGAGTAGCTATTCTTGGTTGCCTGAAAGTCTGCTCTCAAATAGGGAAAGATCTTCTCTTTATCAAACTTCTGAATGTCCTTCTGAAGTTTGTTGATCTTCAATTTGAGTAGATACTCTTTGTTTTCAGCAATCTCATTGTTTATTTCCGCCAGTTTTGCTTTAAATGCGGTATTCTGGGTCGTGGATTTAAGTGCACTCTCCGCTGCCTGTATCCTCACTAATAGGGCGTCTGCTAATCTCTGGGCCGTGTTGATAATGAGAACCAAGAGATCTCTCGTGCATTTCCACGAGACTAGACTCCATTCCTTCTTGAAAGTAGGGTCTTCCAAGAAAAGTCTAGGGAAGACGTTAATAATGAGTCCACTAGGCGCAATATTCGCTCTTAAATATTCCGTCATAAGGGCCCCATGTAGTGTGATCTTAATCCACTCCCTTTTCAACGTGGTTAGAGAAGTCCAGTCTTCTGTTTGTGACCCTGAGGCCACAGAACCCCCACTCCCAAGAAGGGAGGGAGTTTTTCTTAAAATATCGGCTACTGCTTCATCATTGAAGCTAAGCCCCAGGTTGTCCTCCATGGCAGGTAGGTCAACACAATGCAACCGTTGGATTGGCGGTGCTTTAAGTGTGAGAGTGGTCCACTCAGTGTAATTACACCGTGTGGTATCCTAAATATTGTCCCACGGGGGTTACCCGTGCACTAGACTATGTAAACAAGAGAGGGACTGATGGGCTTTTATTCAAGGAGGTCCAGCATACATGCCCAGTATAGTCATGTGTAAAGAAAAGAGTATGCAGTTCCTCAAAGAAAAGGCGGGGGGGTGCCAAAGGAAAGAAGAGACCGTGAAACAGAGGAATACCTCTATTCGGAACTAGGGTCCTCACACACCCAGCAAGCTAGGTGTCATGCTTCATCATATGGACCTGCTCCTCGTCGGGCCGGCGCTGCAATGCCCGACGGGCACCCTAAAAGGGGCTCTTTGGCGGAGATCTTCAGTTCCTGGCCGTATGATGCAGTGTGTGTGAGAGGGACCTAGTGGTGTAGATGTGAGTGCAGGTAAGTGAATTAAAACAAGTTAGAGAGTCCAAAAATAATTTTATTGGGGATGGCTCTCTACCTGAATAAAAAATATGTGGGAACAGAATGGCAGCTAACTGATGTTAAGATTCAGTTTGGCTATGCTCATCTGCGCTGGTCGACATGTTTCTTGCCTGTTGGTCCTAGTGATCCGTGGCAATTCCTCAGGACCTAAAAGCTGTCAATAATCTACACTGGGTGGTAAGTACAGCTGTTACCTACTACCTGTTGTTAGGAAACGGTCTCGCCATCTGCCTAGGGAAACCTAAAAGGAGAGAAGATCATAAGCAAGGCATCACAAGCAGAGGCAATGTAAAAAGTGGATGTATTACACAGGTCTAGTTCACAAAGTGATATAAACCCCCTATTGACTAAATGGTCTAACATGACGTCTTTATTCACCAAGTGTCAGTGACTCCATACAGTAAGTAGTGATAGACCTACAACTAGTGAAATTAAAAACCAATAAAAAATTAAAACAGAAGACTGTATTTCACACGTTATCCAAATCGATACTAGGATAGAGTGACTAAGGTGTTCTAGAGGCTCAAAGTGAAACTCATGGGACACTCACCTAATATGGTTTAGTACCATACTCCTATCCGTGGCCGTGGCGCCACCTGGACACCAAGACTCTGGTGTCCTAGTAAAGATAAAATGATACATGGGGTGACAACAACTGGTCCGACAAGTATTGAAGGCAAATATAAACATCAACTCAAAAGCCCATGTGTGGTCCAGTTACATGAGCTGCTGTGATGCGAGTCTCAGCCCGCTGGAGGTAATCAGATGATGGGATAGCACCACGGAGCAAACTTAAAAATAAATAAAGAAGAAGTCACAATAATTGTAAATGCCAAGGTCGGTCAGGGTATCAGCCAGTTGAAACCGCGTGACCGTTGACTAATGGCACCAATTCACACTCGCTCGTACCACTCGGAGAGTCCGGGGCAAGTCCGGATCTGCCGTGAGTGTTTAATCGGCAAAATATCAAGGAACCACCAGCTCTCCCCAGTATCGAGTGAGACGCGTAATGGCGCCCGTAGTGTGTGTCCCGTGTCACTCACTAGCGAGATATTGTGACAGAATCTAAAATGGAGCAGGCACTGACAACAATGTGTCCAAGTCATGTATTGTCAGTTTGGCGGCGGAGATAAGATCACCAACAGATATCCCAATCAATGCTGAAAGCGCAAACACACCACTCACCTGACCAGTCAGTAGCCTCAGGGCGTGCAGTCATATCGCCGATCTACTTACTTTAAGGTTGTTGCAGGAAGTGCTATCGACCTACCCTCGCGCCACTCGACCCGGGAATGCTGATGGCCGGTGTGGTGCCAAGGAACTGCATACTCTTTTCTTTACACTCCAGGGAGATGCCTGCGCTCTGCATCAGCTAGACTGGTGAAAATACCTAGAGTCAAGAAAGTTAAATCAGGCGGTAGAGCCTTCGGTGTATCAGCTGCCAGACTATGGAATGAGCTTTCGCTGGAACTGAGACAAGTCAGGTATCTTTTCCCTTTCAGGAAGAGATTAAAAACCTGGCTATTTCCCATTATCTAAGCTGTTGTCTGCTACTCGGGGTTTACCCACAATACGTGCACTTGTGTTTGACAGCGCCAGGATGCCTGCAAGGTGACAGTGCGCTCTATAAGTGATATCAAATTAAAGAATAAAATAAAATATACCCTTGTGGGTCTCAGCACCATGCCAAAACACAGTTCCTGCGCCTAAATGCAAAGAACTGATTGTTCTCATGCAAATGTATTGAGAATGATGCCTGGCACAAATCACTAACAGTAAACCACTCAGCTTCACATGGAATTTTAAACAATATTACAGCATGATTAGGTACCAACGAACAACAGGGAATCACAATGTAATTCTTTTCGCAAAGGTCCTGCACTTTGCGGTACAGTGCCGATAGAACGGAAGGAGATTAATGACCACACACGTATTGAAGTAGATAGAGCGGGGAACGTTGTAGAGGCCCCGGAGTGGGTATTAAGAAAGGAATTTGCGTTCCATCAGTCACTGTTTTGAATCAAAAGCAAGTAGTGAAGTGATATACCCTGGAAATTTACGTATGACTTAAACTGGGTTCTGAGTGCATGGCATCTGGACTTTGTCCATCAAGTCTATTTCCTCACCCTTGTTCTGAGGATGCCAAGAAATATAGGAAGGCCGAAACACGTCTGCGTCGACAGTTTTTGACAAGAGGAGTCTGACTATAATTGATAAATCTTCTGGTGATTGAATGCACATTTTTGTGATTAAGCTATTTAGAGGAGTAATAACCCTGTGTGCATATAAGACGACCTCAAAGTGTATTCCCTTTATTTAATAGGCGTTCACTGTTTTTTCTATCAAGTGGGTAGAAGGAATCCATGAACTGTGTTGTTTTGTGATTTGTATATATTTGTTGTTTGCATATATGTTTGTATGTTCGAAAAGATCATTTAAAAAAATAACGATGATCAAAATCAATACAACAATAATTAAAATTACGTAAAAATGCATCTTTGGTATGTGATTTGTAGTTAGGAATAAGGAACATGAACTAACGACAGGATTATGTACTGTTAATATCGTAATATGAAGTTCCCTATGTAAGTAGATATAAATATATCTTTTCCTTCTTGCCATTCTTTCCTTTTTTACCTTTGTATTGTATTTTTGCCCAGGTATAGGAGGGTAATTTGGGTAAACCCATACATATTTTTTTAATAGAATTGAAGCTAACATTCTGCAGGGCCATAACTAAGGGTGGGCGGAAATTGCGTAATCACGTTACGCAAATCTAGGCGAAAACGCAAAAAATCTCGCGCTGTTTTTTGCGTGATCGCGTTGGAAATGTGTCGCCAACTTGCCCATGCGGTCGCTAATGGGCTCACCTATCTTGTTTTCACTTGTCCCGCCCGCTCGCGATGCTATTTCCTGTTCTGGGTCGCGCAATGCATGCTCACGTTTGTTCGCGATAGGTATTTCCTGTTCAGGAACGCGTATTGCGTGTTTGCGGCGCTTTTTGCTTGCTCGGGGGGAAAATATCTCGCAAAGTTGCCCATGCGGTCGCAATGGGCTCGACCATCTTGTTATTTACTTTCTGCTATGGTTCTGGGGCCTGCTTTTCAATCCTCCCTCTATCTTTTCAATCCTTTGTTTCTGAAAACTTTTTTTTAATCTTTTTTATTTATTAACACTCTCTCTATTTTCCTGATTCTATATTTTTAGTTTTTGTCTACTTTTGCGGTGTTTTTCAACTACTTTTTCACTCTTTTCCTATAACCTGCTTTTTTCATTTCTTTTAGATAGGGGTGGATTGATACTTAGGTTTAGTTACTTATTATAAGTTTGTAATGTTTTAGTGGTCTGCGACGCGTGACGCCCCCTCTGTTACGTCACATGCTGCTGAGTGCTGCTAGTGCTTACCCCAGTCCTTAGTAGAACCTTTTGTAGTTTGTTCAGTGAGTGGTATTAGGCTTAGCACTAGCAGAACATCTGCATCAACCAACCAACAATTTTGGGTATGCAAAAATACAGGCATATGTCCTCCATTTATGCATTTTTGTGGACTAAAAGAAGTGGAAATGCTTACTTAATGTACAATTAGCATGCCTGATATAGGTGGCCTAGGTCAGGTGGTACGTACTACTTAGGCTTAGTTAGTATTCTGGAATCAGAATGGAACACTGGATTAGTGTAGATAAATAATAATTAGTCGGTCCGCGAATCCCCAGATACTACTTGTTGACCAGATTAGATAGGTCAATTTTATTGCAATTGTTCTTTACACAAATGTTTTTTTGACAGTCTTATAAAAATATTTTATTTGTTTCACACCAATCATCAATGTTTGTCTCTTTCTTTCTTATATCTTTCATGATCAGCACCCAGGGGCAAGAAGACGGGTGCAGAGTCGGCAGGAGCAGTTCCAGTCGGGCAGGAGGACCAGAACGAGGGCTCTTCTGCAGGCCCCAGTAAGTCTTTCTGTTTTTAATATTAATAATTCTTATTCACTAACTTTTACTGCACCGTATTTATTTTCCTGAACTATTGTTTCCATTTCCTAATGCTATTTTTTACCAACAGTTACCATTTTATCTAGACTATCTGTTTTTAATTCTTGTTATCCCTGCCTCTAACTGCCTCTGCTATGACTCTCTGTACTACTACTATTAGTCTGTCTGTAGCTAAGCATGCCCAGTTGCCCACTCTTTTTTTTAAAGGTTTTAAATAAAACAAAGATTCACAAGTAGCTCTAGCCATTGAGTCCAGTCCTTTGGGTTGTCCTCTTGTACTCCTTCTATTCTCGTTAAACTTTGAGGCTTTATTAATCTTGATGTTTTTCGACAATTCCCACCAACAAAATGCCCAACCAGATTTTACTATTTTGATACATACAGAACATTGCACAATAAAATAGATTGTTGGTGATGGGAGGTTGGACCTTCCTCACACTCACACCTCAATCAGAACAGAACCCACCACAATCCCCTGCCCGACTAGTTATAAATAGTGTTTCATTACTATTAGCTCTCCGAACCCCCCCCCCGAGATACCCAATGAATAGACAACCCAGAACATAACACTCCTGACCTCTCAGTCGTGGAAGCAATGCACATGCACAGTTTGCACACCCTTCCTTTCGCTTGCTCACTCGTGTAAGTCCATCCACACCAAATACCAACGAGTCTATGTAAGTTCAAAAAATGTATTTCCAACTGACAAGCTCTGTATGTTGTTCTATAATGCAGCACCAACAGCAAAATGCATAAGATTAAACTATAAACATTGTTACACTTAGTTACGCTTACAATAACTGCAAGTCCATAGAACGAAGAAAGAAAAATGCGAAATCATGATTGATAATAAGTGAACAGTGGTGAAAGCACCACCATCCCCTTTGTAGGAATAGGAATATAGTTTATATAAAATTATAAATGAAGATCTCTGAGCGAATTCTGTGGACCCCTCATCTTAGAAGAAGCTAGTACTGTTACATCATAAGCTCTGCAAAGCTATGGTTCGTAGAAGGGAATCTTCCGTCTGTTAGGAGAAAAATGGTGCGCGTTAGTATATTGCAAGCATTTCTCAGTCGTGGCAAAAAGTGTAGGATTTTGGATAAGCAATATGGACTAACACCAGAACTCCATAACAAAGTGGCTTGTTTTGTTTGACCTTGTACGTAGCGCTTAGACATTAGCAGTATGAGCTCAAGTGGGCTCAAAGGCATCACTCTTTATACAACTAGCTGCGAGGTAACAACGCGTGTGCTAAAATAAAAGACACAAAGATAAAATGGTAGCATGGCTCGAGCTAACTAAGCAAAGACTAGAATGACCCTAGCGACCATATAACTACTAGTGTCTACTCTTCTACTACCTGATTTGTACTAGTGATATATGTTGTATATGTATGTATTACTATTAACTCATTTTGTAATCTTGCCAGTGAAAAATAGTGGCAGGTGGATATGACACCTAAAAAATGTGTAATGTTTTTTCAAGGCGCACTACCAACCACCAGTGCCGGAGCCAGCGGCGAAGGCAACGCGGCTGCTGACGGAGGAGGGGAGGAGGCGGCAGTTGCAGGAGGAGCTGCAGGGGGTGAGCCAGCAGCTGTGGCGGGCAGTGGTAAGTTAGACTCCTAATCCTTACTTATTGACATTACACTCACTGCAAGGGTGTACTGTATAATATTGTACAGTTGACTTACTAAGTAAGAAGTTGTTGTGAACGGTTGAAGACACCTTTTACTTAGCATTAGTAAAAGCATTAGTGGTGGGAGTGTTGAGTAACCAATTGCCTCTTCTATCTGATTTCAACTCAGCAGTGAAAGTTTTATGGAGAAGACTAAAAGTCAGATCAGATGACCTTGATGGATGGGTTGAACGAAAAGGGAAAGAAGAGTGGAAGGAAGAAGGACGGGCAAGATTTAATATTTATGATCGGCAGAGAAGGATTTGTGGGATGCATGCAGCATGCATAGGTGGCTGATAGGAATCAGATGCATGGTTGGTTGAATGCCAGAAACTCCCACAAATGTTAAAGTCCAAGAAAGTCCAGAAATGTTATGTACTGTGCTTGCTAGTGCTACCGTGACACTACGTGTAGAAATAATTTGTCTTGCTGCTTTGCGAAGTGCATATTTTACAATAGTCTTGTACTAGCTACTCCTTCCAAGGGGAAACCTGACCGGAAGGAGTTGGCAGCCAAGGCCCGGTGCCGGAAACTGGAGGCCATACAGACTGAATATCGTCGGCTGGTGGTTCTGGAACAGGAGGAGGAGGAGGCGGCAGCAGCTGCAGCCTCCTCTAATGCCCCGGGCCCCATCCACCACTCTCCATTGGTACGGCGCCACCATGTGGCAGCCGCCCCTCCAACAGTGCTGCCCCCCCGTGGATGCAACTGCCGCGCATTGAAGCGCGGTGTTGCCCGCCTAGAGGAGCAAGTTTGTGTCCTCCTAAAAAAGCTCGCCGAACTTAGACCCTGTTTATTGCCCTTTTTTTTAATGATTCTTGGGGTGGGTGGGAATCGGGCATTGGGTTTTCTCCTTTGGAAAATTGGAATTTTTCTTTACGGACATTTGTTGGGGTTAGGGAGAGGGGTGGGTCAGGTGTGGGATATTTTTTACATAGTTTATATTTGTTAGGGTATTAAATAATATATTTCTACTTAAGTTTACATACGATGTTGTTAATGTTTTCTGGGTGGGGTTACTGTTTTACATCACACTGTATCCTTCTTTCCTTGCTGGTGCAGGGCCGCCCACAGCCAGTGTTTGATTTTAATAATTGGATGACTTTGTAAGACAGAAACAGATAGATGCGGCACCCCTCACTGAGTGACTTGTCCTACTAGTACTGTCAGTCTCTTCTACTCTAGGCACTCTGCAACTGGACTCAAAGGGGTGTGTGAAATTGAATTAATGAAAACATGTCCACTATTAATTATGCCTCCCCCAAACTTCTCTTAGCTTTGCTTGATGTTTAACTTAGGCACAGCGATGGCTGCATGGTGATGATGGTTTTCTTTCCTAACATGCCATGGTTGTGGTGGTGGTAGTAGTAGTAGACACTGACAGCAGCATTTGCAAAAAAAGAAAATGAGACAGTCAGTAGCCTGAGAGAGACTCTTCGAGGAGTAGTAGAATGAAGTAAAGTACAGAACTTACTGCCAAACAATAATATGCCAAAATACAACAAAACATAATGGCGGTGGGGATAGCCTAGTAGTACACAGAGTTATAAACTCTATTTGTGTTGAGTCACTTGACTAGGCCTACAGTACACTGGACACAAGCGTAACTGTTAGTGCTGTGTAGGAGGATGACGACAAATGAAATCCATCAATCCAATCAATGCCAGAAATTAATGCTGATGTATTAGGTTCCTTTGGTAAAAACATTACCTCACAAATATACTGCTCATGGGTGGGCAAGCAGAAGAAGATCCCGCCCTGCCTTGAAATTGAAGTACTGTTGCTTTTGCCACATACGCCCCAGCAAGCGTGTGATAAATTATTGGTGTACATTTAATGTAGTCATACCTCAATAAGTCACACTGCCCGGGGGAAGAGGGTTAGGGTTTGTTGAATGGTTGGGAAGGGGGGTGTGGGGAAAGGTTTGAGAAAGAAAAACAGTACGCATGGACAAACATCAAACAACAGAATCTTTGTAGACTACCATATCCATATTAATATGTTAAGGGAGAAAAAGGAAATGCATGCATGATGATGATAAGGAAAGACCTGGATTACATACAGTTTGTGTTCAGTGTTACCGGGCTTACTTTTACAGATAGCAAAGAATTTTTTTTAAACATCTGTAGGGATGAGTTATAGACAGAAAGTAAACCTAATGATAATAATAGTAATAACAATAAGAACACACTGTTGTAATGATTGTACTCAAAAAAATGAATTGAATTATTTAAAAGATGATGAAAGATGATACTGTTACTGTGTTATCCTGGTCAAATGGTGAGTTGAATCTCGGCATTCCTCTTGGTCCTCCTTTCCAAGGATGCTCCGTCCATCCATCTTGGGTGACGCCACTGCCTCCCTGGAAGATGTAGATTCATTGGTAAGGTAAGTGTGCATTGTTTTCCCAAGTATAGCACAGGGTAAGGCCCGGCCTGTAATTGTAGATGCAAATACAAAAGGGATATTGAGATTGAAACCAAGTTGAAAAAAATGGACAAGTTATCGTGTAGTGCAACAAGAACAGTTTCCGAGGTGGCATGGATGCATCATCTCTACTCTAGTCTGTTTCCAGCATTAAGCTACAGCACCAACAGGACAGAGCAGGCCCACGGTGACGGCACCCTTTGCAGTGCACATCCTCCATGTAGCGTACATTTTTTGAAAGAGTTGGACAAAGCACATATCCACCAACATAGCATTTTACAATTTAAGTGACTAAATCAATGCACCGCAGTCATACCACTGCTACACTTGACTCCACCGCTACACAGACATTTAGGTCTCCCTGGTTGTTGTTTACTTGTTTACCTTTTATGCTACTCATGAAACTGCCTGACTTATTCCATCAATCATCTCCGATCCGTGTACTGAGTGACTGTGAAGATACTATGTCACTGTGGTCATCATGATGGTGTTGTTCAACTCAGTCTGCATGTACCGAGTGAGTCCCCTTCCTGTATTCAAAATGCAATGTATCGGCCTGCAGTAGGAGTACAAATTTGTTATTAAAAATACAAGAAGGGAAAAGGGACTTGAGTTACTTTTAGTGTGTAGATTATTACATAAAGTACACAATGAAGTAAATTCATGCACAACAAACAACAACAAAATCACTCAGTCAGCGTCCAATGCATGGCATCATTCAGTACCTGTTCCTTCTCATCTTCAGTTAATGGGCAGTCTCTCTCGGATCACAAAGGAGGATAGCTATAGTAGTCATCATCAATCATGTTCCACTTATTTTGGAGGGACTAGGAAATATTTTTTCTCTTTTCTTCTATTTTGTCTCATCCAATCATCATCTGACTTCTTGAGGTCAATGGATTTAGGGAGATTCAGGAAGATGGAGGAGCAGGATTCGGAGGAGTGTACTGTGATATGCAGCCAGCCAAAACTTGTATATGGCAATAAAACAATTAGAAGACGGTGGTGATGGATTTGTTGTGATTCAAAGTTTCTAACCAGAAAAACAGAACTGATACACCAATAAAAGAAAATAAGGGAGGAAGACAGTAAGAACTGGAAGTGCAAGCCTATTTGTCAGGGAAGTATAGCTCGTCCTCAAATTCTGGGGGTTCAACCAGAAGTAGGTAATCATCATCTAACACACCAGTTCCATCACCTGAGCCGCCGTCCTCATCTTACTCCCTTGATTCATGTATTGTGTAATTCCGTGGTATAAAGTGCTGATTCATTGTGATCATTGTTAAACTCTCCACATTTTTGGGCGAAAGACTGGTCCTTCTCACTAATACAATGGAACCAGCAACACTGAAAACACGTTCTGGAGAGACACTTGCAACAGGGCAAGCCAGCTAGTTTATCGCCAGCCTGCTGAGCACTGGCCATTGGGTCCTTTTCCCATACCAATACCTCAATGGGTTTTGATCGATGTGCACCTCTGTTGGGTCGTCCAGATAGGCCTGGACCATCCGCTCAATGATCATGGGTGCAAAACTTTTTTCGGGCTCTTTTCTCGTTGCATCAGCACTGGACATACCAATGCCTTGCTGTAAATACCAATCCTGTAATGATTTTACTGGGCCTGACGATCCAGTTCTTGCTGTTGTCGATAGTGTTGGTGAGTGTTCTGAGCCAAAGGCACTGCCCTCAGGCTCCGGAGTTGAACTTGATGCCAGATGCCCTGCTGCAGTACTT
Organism: Triturus cristatus; assembly: GCF_964204655.1. Classification (NCBI taxonomy): domain Eukaryota; kingdom Metazoa; phylum Chordata; class Amphibia; order Caudata; family Salamandridae; genus Triturus; species Triturus cristatus. The sequence goes on along the minus strand of NC_140582.1, from coordinate 1,112,131,435 downwards.
GCGGGTTTATCTAGCGGGCTTTTAATTAGCAGCCGTTCATTTTCCAACTTACTCGCTGACTATGCTATCCAAGTTTTGTACCGGGCAACATCCATTTCTGAAAAAGGAATGAATGTCTTCAGTGCCCATTTTGTCCGTGGATCCAGAATTGTGGCACAAATCTTATTTTGCACCCTTGTATTGTCAGCTAAGCGACGGGTTTAACATCTCCACCAACTCATATGCTTCTTTTTTTTCCTCTACATCCTTGTATGCTTCAGACACCTCCTTCAGCTGATGCTCTAGCATATGTAACAATGGCATAGCTTGGCCCATAATACAGTCCTCCTTGCTGACTTCAGGTGTGAAGACCTCGAAAGGAAGAAGCATCTCAGTCAGGCATTTAACTAGGCACCATTGGTCCATCTGAAGGCTCATGCCTTTCACAGTAGCATCCCCTCTTCCAATGACATATTCACTGATTGGCATGTACTGCTCAAACAGACGGTCAAGCATGTAATAAGTTGAGTTCCAACGTGTTGCCACGTCCTGGACAAGTGCTTTGACTGGCATTCTATAGTCACGTTGAATGATCCTCAGCTGCTTCCGCGCTTTAAAAGAATGGCGGAAATGAGTGCATGTTCTTCTGCAGTTAGCCAGTAAGTTACTGAATATGGCTTCTTTTTTCAGAAAGTCTTGAACAATAATGTTAATGCAGTGTGCCAAACACGGAACCCTGAAATAGGAACCAAGCTCCATGGCCTTAATTACATTACTGCCATTATCTGTGGAAAGAAAACCAATCTTAAGCCCTCTTGGGTGCAGCCATTCAAAAACCTTGCTGTGAAACTCTTCAAATATGTTTACAGCAGTATGAGATTTCTCCATGGCGAACATGGATACAGTTGTATGTTTCGAGTAGCTTTAAAAATCTCAGCTGTGTCATCAGCACCTACTTCAGATAGCTTAGCTCTAACCCCCACAAATGAGACCCAGTGTGCAGTGATGCACATGTAATCAGTGGCTTGGCATCTGGTCCACATGTCTGTTGTTAAGTGGATATTGTGAACAGCACTCTGCTGCAAAGCTTGTCAAACCAATTCCAGCACATCATGATGTAGTGCTGGAAGCATCAACTCTTGCGAAATAGGACCGGCTGGGAACCTTCCATTTAGGGCAGATGGTTGACACAAATTCAAGGAAACCCACCCCTTCCACAAATGAAAAAAGGAGAAAGTCTAGCGCTAACATTTTAGCCAGCTTCGCATTGTACAACTGTGCCGTTGGGTGATTGCATTGGTACTGCCCCTCCACCCTAAGCATGCTGTCAATGGTAGGCTGGATTATTTTCCCTTGTGGTGCAGTTTTCTTTAACTCAGTTAGGCTCAACGACGCACTTTGTTTTATAATCATTGCAGTACTACTCGGTCGCCTTGGTGTCTCAGCCTGACTCAGTCTCTTTCTGCGGTGCCACTGAGATGTTGCTGAGGAGGATCTGGCCGGTACTACTACACTACTGGGGACAGGGCTAGAAATGTCTCCCTCTTGTTCACCTTCCACCGCGATACTATCGTCCCCTGATTCTTCTTGCCCAACAACAATGGGTTGAGTTTTACTTTGTTCTAAGTGAAGTAGGTGAGCCTCCCATACGATGGTGTGGTGTATTTTGAGATGACTTGTTTGGCCTCCGGTACCATAGTTTGTACCAAGCTTACCCCGCCTAACAGCATGTCGACAAATTGAGCATATAGCAATGTTCTCCTCCTTACGGCTAAGCGAAAAGAAGTCCCAAACTGGGGAGGAGAACTTTCTGGTGCTGCTGGATGTGCCACTTTCAATACCAGATGAACTGGAGGGCGTGCTTAGAATGTGACTCTGAGCAGCTACACTGCGACTTCTACCACTACCTACTGAGGTGGTGGTTAAGCTGGATGTAGGTCCCTGCCTTTCCTTTGCAAATGAAAATATGGAAGCTGGAGGTCGTGGTGGTGTTACCTGTGTTGGTGGTATCCGTGCTACATCCCTTGCAGCCATTTTGGATAGAGTGAAAATGTTGGTCTCCATATCCTTTGGGCCGGGGTATGGAGGCTTTCTGGAACCTTCCTTTTCACTAGCCTTGTCTTGTGGTGTGCATCACTCTCAGACTGAGCTGGTGGCTTCCAAGGGGCATCAAGATCATCAGAAGTGGGGCTTGAAGACGAAGATGATAGAATAAGCCTCATTTTCCTTGCTGGGGTTCAGGAAGACAATGGATCTTCTGAAACAGTGGCTTGCCCCTCTTTGTCTTCAGGAAGCTCGATTTCCTGAAATGCCCCTACTTCAGGAGGAGCAACTACTATTGTGGGCTGTTGTTGTGGCTGTTCTTGAGGCTGCGGCTGTTCTTGTGGCTGCTGCTGTTCTTGCGACTGCTGCTGTTCTTGCGGCTGCTGCTGTTCTTGTGGCTGTGCCTGCTGCTGCTGTTCTTGCGGCTGTGCCTGCTGCTGCAGACTTATCTGCTGAGTTTCTGCCTGCGTTGATTGTGTACTACTTTGCGATACTGACATTTCAACATCGCTGCTCATTAGTAGACTGGCTACCTCTGCAACACTCATGGGCTTGGGCCTAGGTTGGTGGGGTTGGCCCGCTGGTGCGGATGTGCTACTCCCAGCTTGGTTCCCGCCGGACAACGCTGCTGCAGGTGTGTGTTTTATGGTCCCAAAAAACACATTTGCCGGCACACCAGTCGTGGTTAGTGCCTCTTGCTTTTTCTGTTCCTTCTTCTCACCGGCAACTTTCTTGGTACTGGGGGACCTGGTACCTTTCTTTGGGCCCATTTTCTTCAGGGGTCAGACAGGATGCAGGTGCACAAGTTGCAGAGATGTCTGTGGTCACAGTTGGACATGATGTGGTGCGCAGCAGGACTTCTGTCTGGCAGTACAAAGGATGATGTTGATAGTTACCTCCTCCTCTGTATTTTTGTGCACCTAAAAGCAAATAAGCCAGGAGATTAACATCAGTGAAATGTTGCATTTGTTGCTGTGGTTCAATTACTACTAGTACAAACAAAATAATTGAAGATATATTGTAGTCATTTGTGAGACTTTGGCAACAAGGACTATGGTATTCTACTTACTGTGTACAGTCTACACACACTACCCTCTCAGGAAGGATAGGATAGAATAAGAACAACCACAAAAATACAAATGTAATGGAAGGGAGCTGCTGCTGGCAAAGGGGATGGATGGAAGCAGTAAGCCAATAGGAAAACCATGCAGGCCCATATTAACTCCCACCAGAAAAGGCCACCAGCCACATGGACACTCACAAGCAACAAGCAGGAGGTCTGGGAAACAATGAACTGCCAAAAGGCCTATAAAAAAGCCAGGCAAAAGATGCATGCTAAACCACACTGCTGTGCCTTTTTAATGCAATAAAATGCAAAAAAGAAAATCCACAGGGCAAAACAAGGTCTGCAGGGTGCACACCAACACCCTAGGCACACACAAAAAAGTCATTTCTTTAACACACCCCCAAAAACAGAAATACCCCCAAAACTCATTTTCCAACTCAATCCAATGCCATCAATGCCCTAAATGATGTTTAAATTCAACAGAACACACAGATTAACACTTGTTTAATGCACGTGTGGCTACCTGCTCTGAGCCTACTGGATGAAGGCAGGCCCGTGGGCAGACAAGGCCACACAAGCTTGCAGGCCTAGGCTTCAAAATGGCCGCCATCCACATGGCCAGGCCCACCCAACTACAAGAAACAGAAGACAGACAATGCAGGCCTGTTGCAAAAAACACACTGCCTGCCTTCAAAATGGCCGCCAGCCTCATGGCCAGGCCCACAACAAGAAGCCTAGGCCACAAAGGAATATCATGCAGGCCTATATATGACAAAAGCAGTACACTAATAACTCCCACCAGAAAAGGCCCCCAGCCACATGGACACTCACAAATCACAAGCAACAAGCTGGAGGCCTGGGAAGCAATGAACTGCCATAAGGCCTTAAAAGAAGCCAGGCAAAAGATACATGCTAAACCACACTTCTGTGCCTTTTTAATGCAATAAAATGCTAAAACGAAAATCCACAGGGCAAAACAAGGTCTGCAGGGTGCACACGAACACCCTAGGCACACACAACAAAGGCATTTCTTTAACACAACCCCAAATACAGGAATACCCCCAAAAACACATTTTCCAACTCAATCCAATGCCATCCATGCCCTAAATGATGTTTGAAAAACATTCAACACACACCAAAGGAACAGTTGCTTCATCATGCACCCACCCATGACTAGCTCTGGGCCTACTGGCTACCCCCAACAATTTAAAAAAAAGAATAATAAGTACCAAAATTGTAGTTGCAGCAACTGCAATGCCCCCAATCAAACAGACACAACACCAACTTACTTGTAAAATATCAAATTCAAAAGTCCTCACATCCAATGATAATGATGTAGCAGACACAAAGAGTGATCCTTCCAGCTGAAATCCAACGGCAGAATGAACAGGAGATGGACAAAGCACTGGGAGGAGCCTGATAAAAGTTTTTTTTTTTAAAAGGACTCCTTGCGCAAAAAAGAACAGCCAAATGCCAATCAGAGGAATTTTTTTCCATCCAAATCATCATTTAGAGAAGGTTTTATGCAGCTAGAGTTAATATTCTTCTCCAAATCAAAAATTTGGCGTGTTTGCGATCTCGACCTTCACCACACTTCCGCCGGATGTCGATGGCGGGTCCAAAATGACGTGTTCGCGATCTCATGCTCTTTGTCGCGGTGGAGATTGACGTGTTTGCGACCTCACGCTCTCTTTTGTGGTGGAAAATGACTTGGTCGCGATTGCAGACTCTCGCGGTGTCTGATGGCGAGGAGAATAACGTGATCGCAAACTCTCACGGGATAGCGCGACCGGCTATCAACATCTCGAGCACTCGAACGGATTGGAAAACTCGTCAGCGAACGCAGGGATCCCGGTAAGGCGATCGCGCGCGTGAGAACGCATTTTCAAAGCGCGAACATGAAAAAATCTTCACATCGCGGCAAATAGCGGAAATTTTGGCATGTCCGCGCTCTCCGCGGAACGCGAACATTTCAAAATATCGCAAATTCCGCGAGCGGAACGGAATTTGACGCCCACCCTTAGCCATAACGGGTAAGTTACATGAACCCCCCATGATCTCCTTCCGTATACATTGTTGAATAGTTGTCTTGATCACTGGAGTTATTCCGGCTTTCGTTTCAGGGGTCAATTTATGCTGTGGTATTGTGGGATATTCCACATTGAGCTTTATCTGAATACAGACAGGTTCAACTCCTTTAATGAGCCCAATGTCCTTACCTGAAAAAACCCAAACTTCTGGACTCACTGAATCTCTGAGATATAATAGCAAGTCTTCTATCTTCATCATCAGATAAGTTCCCATAATTGTATTCGTATTTGCCAACTTATTGGCAATGTCCTCATCATGAGTTTGTAGTTCAATTTCTTTCAGGGTACAGTATATGGTACAGTTCAGTTTGCACAACAAATCGCGTCCTAACAAACTCACAGGATTCGAATCACAAACCACAAATTGATGATTATCCTCAAAACTTCCCATATTTACAGGGACATTCTCAGTAGCTGTGTTCTTCATTTGTTGATTAGTAACTCCAACTTCTCGCTACTGGTCCGTCCTCGCTTTCTGAACTTTGTGTCTTCTGATTCAAACAGCGCGGAGCCTTCCTGGACGGGGCGCGTCTCGTCCCGTTTGATGAACTGCTGGTCCAGCTGCTCTGTCCCCCCCCCCACACCAACTTGCTCCCTTCAGTGACCGGGAAAGGCACGGACGGCGCCACCATCGGTTTCCTGGACCTTGCACGGAACCCCGTAGCCTTCCAGTGCGGGGTTGATCTGACCGGGTGAGTCCCAGCCGGCTCCTTCCTAGAGGCCTTTTATGCGGTGAGCCTGGTGTGTTCAGCAGAGCCCCGAGGGGGCCGTGGGGGGACAATTATCTGGCTCCTGGCTCCTGGATCTCCCTTGACTTGGGCGGGGGTCCGTGGCAGGAGCAAGCGCAGCATCCCCCCCTTGTGTGGGACAATTTCTATGAACATTGTATGAACATTCACTGAGTGTCACACGTGTGATTAGTGACTTGTTTCGCTCTGGATTGAGGGTGTCACTTTGCCTGTTCACCTATTTGCCTGTTTGCCCTCGCTGGGACATGTGCTTTCCTCCAGGTTTTCCCTGTCTGGCGCCATTGCTGCTGTTCCTGTTGCCTTTACCCTCCCGCCACCGCGTTTGAGACTCTAGCGGCCGCAGTGAGGCCACAGTGAGGAGGGAGGGAGAGAAAAACTACAATTCCCAGGCTCCCCGGCTGTTCAACACCGGAAAGCAGCGTTACCATCTCCCACGCCTGGAGGCGTTCTAATATCAGCTCCACTCCCCGCGTCGCCGTCAGAGGCCGAAGGAGGCTGGGCTGGGCCACTTGCTGTTCATCTTCTGCTAGCTGTACTGTTCTGGTGGGCTGGCTTTGATATTTGTTGCTGTTGCTGTAGCCAAGCCTATTAGCTGTAATTTTGTAATTCTGTGGTATACTCAAAATGATCAAAAGGAAAACTGGGGATAAGGTGGTGGGCACTTTGGATGCTTTTCTAACACAGGCCGAATCCCTGCTGGTCCACGAAATTGAGGCTACCGAGCGGAGACTTTCCTTAGATCCTAGGTTGTTAGGGGGGTTATACCTCCTGCCCCCTTATATGTCCCTAGTTCACCACCTAATGTAACTGATCCCATCGACCAGCCCCGGACTACTACTCACAGTCTGGTCCCTATGCCCACTGAGTATCCCTCCACCTCTGCTACCCAGAGTATTCTGGGTAGTCCTGTTAGGGTTAAGACCAGAGGGATGAAAGCGGTGGGTAGAACTGCTAAGGATACACAGAACAAATTAAAGAAGGGACGTAGTACAACTAAAATTAAACCTATTCTTGCTAAAGTCCCGATTGAGGCTTCTGCTTGTGGTAGCTCCAACTCTTTAACTAAAGATAATCATACTAGTGACCCCCCAGCAACCAGTTGCTCTTTGAGCAAAAGGGATTTTATTAACCTATTTGAGGAAAATCTAACTCCAAATATTTACATAGCTCTTCCATAGAGGGGTATGTTTGGGACTTCCACTGATCTCACAGTAGAACAGATAGCACCACCATAAATCAAAAATGATACGCTGTAGCCATTTACTTGGGCATCAAAAAATGGGCAACTCTGGTCTACCTCCAAGACTGTGCCAAGCAGGCAATCCTCACCCCACACACCCCTCCTCAGGCACCATCAGAAAGACTGATCGATGCCAAAGTTTTCTCTTGTCTCGAACATGGGAAATTGTTGGCAAGGATTACTATTCTGGAAAGCATCCTGATTCAAATTTGAGACCTGGTTGGGATAAACTTTGGGAACATAAGCTTGCTTGCTGTGACATCAGAGGTTGTGGAACCTGCATCATTGGAGCTTGTGACACATTACAATTCTGAGATGTAGGTCTGTGTAGGTTCTCTTACTAGATGTAATTACTGTTCTGAGGTGATGCTGATGATTAAATCTGACATCAACCATCCTATCCCAGCACAGTCCACTGTGATGACAATTGCACTCCTCGCAGCAACTGATCCTCCTTTACAATTTCCATGAACACGCTGTTTTCATTAATACATTTGCAACTGAATTCAGTGCTATAGCAGGTAACAATTGTCTGCTTTACTAAAGAATCAACAGAAATCAATAATGCAAAAGAAAGACAAATACAAACTCAAATTAAACCACGTCTTGTGGGGAATCACTCTGATCAGTGCAAACGGTTTGCCACATTAATCACACCTCCCTTTCACACAAAAGATAAATGTCCGATAAATGTCCCTATCTTGATTGGTCTGTTGACGACGTCTCATGACAGATGCCACAAAACCTCAGCAGATAATTACACTACAGTGTCTTCTACACTTTTCAACATCATCCTGGGATCTTAGGCCACATCCTATGTGATAACAACTCCTCCACAATAGACGCAACACTCACAAGGTTCATCTAAAACATTAGCACACCATATCACACAATCGCCGCAGGACACCACAACATTGCCACAAGCACCAGAAGAGAGGCAAAAGCTGCGTATACACAACCCTATTGATACTCACTCCTTTGCTGTTACAACTTGCTCTGGACCCACTGGAACATCACTGACATGATTCTCCAGGTCGAAACATGGACATTAGGCACTGAGATTGGAACTGAACTAACCTAAAGTAACAGTTTCCTAATCCCTCCACTTTGGGTACCAACCATCTTCAGTATGCTACCATATGAGAACGCTCTGGGCCATTCCTTTCAATTCGACTCTGGTCAGTGGCCATTTTTAGTAGCCTGAGAGGAAAAGGGGTTAACAACAATTTACCTTAAGATACGGTGTGACCATTAAGGCCAGACACACAAATTCTGAGTCAGTAACTTGAAGTTAAAAAGTTTATTACAAACTCAAAGCCAGACTAATATAAATCAATCTCAAGAACATACTATAAATATATAAGATTATCAAAGGAAGACCAAAGCAGCGTACAATATTGATCCTCAATAGCAAGGAGCATATAGGAAATTGTGTGGCTGCTATGAAGAAAATAAAGAATAGGACTAGATGACCAGGCAAATGGTTTTGATCCTTCACCTCATACCTGGAAAAGATTCACAACATCTACTAAACCCTAAACTAGATCGAAGAAACTCTATTGAATCAAGGAAGCTCGAAGGTATCAGCATTTAAACCTCTGTAGAAGTAATATAGGTATGGAATTCTGTATAGCATAAAGCCACTCCATCAGGGATTTCAATAGAGTTCTCTAACTCGCTAAGTCTAAAGGGAATCTGACCAAACCCAAGGTAGATTCACTAATTAAAAAGCACAAAGAACATTTAAGAAATATGACCGCATGCATATCATAGCACTTTTCCATTTCCCAAAAAAGAACTTGGCACCATGAACACTACTTCCAAATTCCAGTGTCCACTTCCAAAGCATCCTTAAATTCCTGCCTTTTTTCTGATAGTACCAACTGGTAACACTCCCTTTGTTCTTCATTAAAATATTTTGATCTTGCCAGTTCTTCCTGCCTCCCTATCTTTGAGATACAATGTACGTTTTACTAACTAATGAATGCCTTTGGTCTCACCTGCAGCGGAGAAGACTTGAAGCCAATAACTCTCACATTGGTATTAAATGACTCAACTGTCAACTTAAGGCAAGCAATCATGCTAATTTAACAGTTTTCTGTAAATGCATGTAAATTCTACATCCAACATACAATCCAATAAATGAAATCTTTATTAACTGGTTGCAATTTATAAAGAAAGCATTGAACACACATGCAATTCACTCTCACTAATCCCTAGTGAGCGCACTGTGTTAAATGCATTTTATCACACCAACTTCCAGCCTATACCTATAGAAGATTAATATCAGCAAACCTGGGGGCATATCTACAAACCCTTAATGCCACTGGAGCATATTTTTTTCTATCGCTACGGTGGTGTTGCTCCATACCCCATATTTACAAGGTGGCATTTAGCCACTTATCGTGGCTCATGCCAACTTGTCAATATGCTCCTTTCTGCAGCAGTACCCTGCTGCAAAAGAGAGGGAAATAGGTGTTGCAGTGGGTGTTCCACCGCAACCCTAATTGCTTTTCGATGCTACCCCATATTTACAAGGATTAGGCAGAGCAAAAAACTAAGGGCAGGTAAAACTTGGTCTTAGGATGGCGATACATATTTTGCTCTTTCTATGTGTGCTGCATTCTGCAACACACATAGAAACAGCAAATTGCCTTTACAGATTGTTTAATTGCAGGAAGGTGTCCCTTTTGCACATAAACAATTGCCCCTGCTGCGCAGGCACCCTTGCAACATGGAGCAAGGGTGCCTGCGCTGGCACTACGCAGCTTTTTGAGCACTGGGGAAATGCAGGGGTGCACCGTATTTTTGTAAATATGGTGTATTTTGAAAATGTCAGAGCGTGGCGTTTGTAAAATTTGGTATTACACAGCACTCCAAAATTATTTGTACATATCCTCCCAGATGTTTCTGAAAAGGAAAAACAATATTATGTACACAGAGATGTCTTAAACACACAATACATGCACCTTCTATACTTTTAGTGCACTGTATCTCATTGGTTTTCTTGCATCGCACAAGTACATAAGGCCAAAGGTAAATATATATGTGGCTTAAAATAAATGATGGAGCCAAAATTATGCTACTCTAGGGGTTATATTACTCTGCAACCTGTAACTTTATACTTATTTGTAATACTGTAAGTTGTATTTTGCTGTGTACATAATACATTTTTTAAACAAAAACACAAATGGGAGATTGATTTATTGAGTAGGTTTGGTGTGCGTTTTGAGCTCACGTCACCTGATGTACTGCTCTGGCTCTTAACTCTGAGAGTCAATTGCTAAAAGCAGTACTTGCCTTCCAGCTTGGGGAGAAGCACTGTACAGACCTCCAAAGATACCATAGGAAAATGGCCCCTTTGATGAAGTTAGGTACCGGTGACCTCTAATTGCCCTGCGATAGTCGAAATCGGTTTTTTACACCCTAGTTATGTTGTAGTTTTGTGTGCTGTTTGGAACATAACCAGCGGCCACAGTACAGTGTCATATATAACCACTCTCCTGCAAGCATTTTCTGTTTATCATATTGGTGAAATATAATAAATATACTTATCTGAGAGGACACCATTTTCTATTGCTGTAAGTTTACAAAATGAACAGGAAGAGTTCTTGAGATTAGCAAATGAATAGAAATAAATTAAATACAATTAAGTTTACTACTTTACGTCAAAAAAGATATTGCTAGGTTAGCGGCTTTGATCAATATTCCCTAAGTTGTCATGTTTACAGAAGATTTTACATTAATGCACAATATTGACAAATAACTTTAGCCTGCAATTGAACGGAAGTATTTATACAAAACGCATTACACACAAAAAGTTATTTCTGTACAGTATTTCAAATTCCCATCCAAGATTATGCAAAGAGTATAGGTCAGATTTGCATAGGTGCAATCGAATCGCCTGACATTTCCTGTAAGTATTTATGTACTGGACAGGAATTCTATTTTTTTATTTTTTGTTTGCTCATACATAAATGTCATGTAATGAGTAAAAAAATAGCTAACATGAGAGAATATAGAAAGATATGTGAACATTTTCTTCAATCTTTCAGGCAAACCACAAAAGTAACACCAAGCACCTGTCACCAATTTTACATTGTGTGTTAGCTTGCAGGGCTTTCCCAATAACCGCTGGAATCAGGGCAGTCTATCACAGAAGGAACAGTGATTCCCTTGGGAACTTTGGGTCTAAATCACAAAGGTAAACGTACACTTTTGCTTATGTTCATGTTTTTTGGGTGTTTACAAACTATGAGTTAATAGTAGGTTTATGACTGTGGATACCCTGCAGCCGAGACGGAACTCTACACATACCAAGATGGGCCTGACACATCAGCCCTCCACCCTTGTCTCAACTATCCTGCACAGCATTTTGGGAATTTTCAAGAAGGTAGCTTTAAGTGGTCATTTGAAAGAGGTCTTTGAGAGCGTTAACTAACACAGCTGCCTCATCCTTTCTCTTCAAAACTTTATGGAGAGATCCCTCCTGTGATATGCTTCCGAGGTCAGCCTGCATTCCCTTTTCCTCTTTGTGTGTAGCCTTTCCATGCCAGGGCAGTGTAAAACTATAATTAGCACACACAGATTCTGTCCATACCCTTCCGTCTACCAAGAAAAGAGCTAATCACTACCAAATGGTGGGAAAAGCTCTGATCCTCCATCGGACCATCAGAGTAATTAACTTGGCCCAGCAGCGTATCTGCAGTAAGAATCTAATAAAGGAACTGACTCAGATAATTATGAAAAACATGAAGTACTAGGAGTGCAATTGTGATGAAACTGATATCTGCATTGGTGATCCTTGTTTACCATAAAGTTGGAATGTAAGCTAGTTTGTAACTCCGACCAGAGCATAAATGTACTTTAGTGCATTTTTTGCACATAATGCACAATACAAAAAAGCACAGACACTTAAGTGAAGCACTACAGACCTTAACTATGAATAACCACTATAGGAAATTGGCCTATTAGTTGAGAAACAAGGGAATTTCACACATGATAAGTCCATAATTTTTCATTTACTGGGAACCAAGTACCTCATTGTAGCAGTAGGAACTTGGGTTACTGGTTGAGGAGGGTGAAACATCAACCACAAATTCTACCAGGATGAACTCTGTCATGCTACTCACATGGCCTTTGTCTGCAGAGATGAAACTGGGCCTCCTATCACTCCTACGGAGGCGTCTGATCAGGGAATTGTAACCATGAATCAACTGTCACCCCAGTAGGAAAGGGGGGGTTAGGACAACAGAACAAACAGAGAGTCTTGCATGTCTTTGATGTAAGCCATCATCTTCTAGGAGTCGAACTTGTGTCTCTTATCAGTCCTGGAGAGCTTTACTATGATATGTGCATAATGCAGTGCATAGTGAGCTATACAGCAAATACAAGTAGAGAGGTTATTCAACAAATGAGTAGTCATTAAGTATTCCCTCCCACCTTTGGCCTTTGTACTATCAGTGACATACAAGATAACAAAACTATTACTGTATAGACTACCAATATTCAACTGTTACCGTTGGAGTTCCAGCACTCCCAACAGAAGCTATATCAAGTTTTTACATCACACACTATGATACATCTTGTTTGTTCAACATTAGGCCCAAGGCATGTAAGAGTGTACTTTGGATTTATAGACAACAACACAATAAAGGATGACACATATGAATGTCACTGGCTGCTAATAGCAAAGCATCTGCAAGCACGTTAAATAAAACACACAATGTATCAATGTTCAAGAGTAACCCTGGGCTTCGTGCTCCGCTTCGCCCACGGAGTGCACGTAGCGCTGCCTGCTTCGCCGTTTACGAAGTAGGCGTAGCAGGCAGCGCTACGTACACACTGTAGCGAAGCAGAGCTGCCCGCCACCCGCCTCCCGCCCGCCCTAGTTTAAAAATAATTTAAAGAAGGGTAAAGGTAAATAAACCTCCTTACCTTCAGCGCGGCGTCCCGGGGCTCCCTCTTCTTGCTGACAGTAACTTCTTCATGCAAATGCGCATGCGTGGACGCCCAAGCATGCGCATTTCTCACGAGAAATGCGCATGCGCGGGAGTCCGTGCATGCACATTTGCGTGAAGAAGTTGCCGTCAGAAAGAAGAGGGAGACCCGGGACACCGCGCTGAAGGTAAGGAGGTTTATATATACTTTTAACCTTCTTTAAATTATTTTTAAATTAGGGCGGGCGGGAGGCGGGCGGCGCGTAGTGGGGCTACGCAGAACGCGCGAGTGTGCGTAGATTTTGCCACACTACGCGCTGCTCCACGTAGCCCCACTACGCCCACTACGCCCAGGCCTGTTCAAGAGTTGTCCAGATTTCTGATTTTCAGCATCATAAAAGCAGGTCTTTGGTTGATACGTGTTCCATTAGTTCACTAATAGTACTTGCCCATGTTGTCTTCCCAAATCTGCGATGGCAAGGCAATCTGTACATGAGCTGCCCTGGGGGATTAGGAACCTGCCCAAATATCTCCATAGTCATAATGAGTAAGCCCAAATATCACCATAATCATGATGAGTTGGCCTGAAGGCCCTGGGGGTTGTTACTATTTGTGCTTTCGTGTTTCATGAATTGGTAGCCCAGGGCCCTGGGGGATAATGTCCATGGCAAGAACATTGTCAAGCCCACTGGGCAATGAGTCCCATGAACAGTCAGTGAGGCATTGAGATGTGTGCCTGATCCTACACACCCCCTACACACAAGGTAAAGGAGGAGTGAGAACAAAAGGAGGTCAGGGTCATGACAGTCTCTCAACCCCACAAAGAAAGGCTTACTAGGCGGGGTTAGTAGGGATGGTGTCCATGAATGAGGCAAACCAAACAGGGGCATGCATGTTGGCTGCTGGTTCCCATGAGTGATCATCTGGACCATGCCCTTTCCAGTCTATGAAGTAATATAAATGCCCTTTTACTTTTGTCATCAATGATCCAGTGAATCTCGAATTCCAGCTGCCCATCAATAGCTATAGGAGGGGGTGGATGTGCTGGGAGAGTTTGGGCAGAGTAGTGTTTCAGGAGGGACACATGGAATGCTGGATGGACAGGTAAGTCAGCAGGTAGTTGGAGGCGTATGGCTACAAGATTGATTAGACTGTCCACAGGAAAAGGGCCCACATATTGAGGTTGTAACTTACATGTTCCCTGGAGCTGTAGATGTTTTGTGGAGAGCCAAACCTGATCCCCTTTCTTAAAATTAGGGGCTTCTATATGATGTTTACTGGCTTGTTTCATCATGCCTGCTTTTGCTTGTTGGAGATGTTTGACTACTTCTTGTTGCTGTAGGAACAAATGCATTATTAATTCCTCTACAGTGAACATTAACCTAGTATGTCATGCAATGTCCTCAGGTAACATATGTCGGTTCATCCTAGTAACCGGTAGTGGTTTGACTGAAATTATTGTAGGCAAATCCTACCAACAGTAATAAGGTCTCCCACACAGTTAGATGGATTGTTATATTAACATCACAGTGTTTGCTCCAGGGCCTGCTCTTTCAGTCTGCCCATCAGTTTGTGGATGGTAAGCAGATGAGAGTTGAGCATCAATGTGCAAAGATGTGCACATGGTGCACCACAATCAGGAAACACATTTTGGGCCTCTGTCTGATACAATGACTGTGGTAAGTCTATTCAATTACATGATGTGTTGAACAAACAAAATAGAGAGGGTCTTGGCCGTGGGTATCTGTTTAAGGCAACAAAATACGCCATTTTGAAAAACAGATGTACGAATACCCATATGGTGGTATAACCGTTGGAAGCAGGTAAATCAGTGATGAAGTCCATCCTGATGTTCTGCCATGGTTGTGGGGGCACTGTCAAAGGAAGCAATAAACCCGTAGGAGTGAAGTGGGAAGCTTTATTCTAGGGTACATATGTGACATGTTTGGACATGATCATGCATGTCTTAGGATAATGCTGGACACCAAAACCACCATTTGCAGTTTGCTAGTGTTTTTTGTATCCCAGTGTGCCCAGCTAATGGAGTGCTATGCCACAAGGTCAAGACTTCCTGTCTCAGGTCATTAATGGTGATATACGATTTAGTGCCATGATAAAGTAACCCATCATGCATGTAATTGTTCTCTCTGTTCACCCACTTGGCTATGTCTGCTTGTTTAGTGCATTGGCAGACTCTGTCTACAA
The DNA here is from genome assembly GCF_964204655.1 of Triturus cristatus. NCBI lineage: Eukaryota > Metazoa > Chordata > Amphibia > Caudata > Salamandridae > Triturus > Triturus cristatus. The sequence goes on along the minus strand of NC_140582.1, from coordinate 1,112,116,124 downwards.
CTTGTCGTGGCTACAATGCTCAATGATGTGTTTCAGAGCTAGGACATTTAGAGGAGGTGCCAGACTGATGTCCTGGCCATCAGGTCCCCATCACGATAATATATCAGCTAAAGTGTTCTGGGCTCCAATTCTATACATGATCACACAATGTAACTCACTAAAGAATAGGCACCACCTGATTTGTCGTGGGGTCAAGGCCTTCAAGTATCCTAAAAAGACAAGTTTTGTATTGTACATTTGTTTGGTAATGGTGTGTTGTGCTCCAAATAAGTACTGCTGCCATTCTTGAAAGCAGAGTTTAATGGCAAGCAACTTGCTTTAAGTCACAGTGTAATTCCGTGCAGCGAGCAGCAACTTCTTGGAAAAGGAGACAATGGGATGCATGTGTGCTGTAGCAATGTCCCCTTTTAATAAGATTCCCCCTACTACCACTTGCAAGGTATCTGCCTCCACAAAGTACGGTCGTGTGAGATCAGGGTGTTTCAGTATCAGGGCTGACATGAATTCCTGTTTGAATGACAGAAGGCTAGTATAGCCTCCTAAGACCAAATGAAGGGTACTTTCTTCCTTAATATTTTCGTAATGAGGCTTACAATGTAGGAAAAGTGAATGATAAACTTCCTATTAAAGTTCGGCCCGAAAAGCCCAAGGAACTCTTCACCTCTTTAATGGAGGTTGGGGTCTGGTCAATCCAGAATTGCCTGGAACTTTTTTGCGTCCATGGGTATGCCTTCAGGTAACAGGATGTAGCTTAGAAACCTGACTTTATAATTGTGAAATGTTCACTTTTCTATCTTGGCGAACAGGGCAGGTTCGTGGAGGTGCACCTCGGCGAACAGGGCAGGGTCATGGAGGCACTGTAAGACTGTTGTACATGAGTGATATTATCTGTCGTGTTTTGCTAATAAAAGAGGTTGTTGTCAATGTACAACATGACGCATACGTCCACCAGATCTTGTAAGGACACATTTATAAAGAATTTAAATGCGGCAGGGATATTACACAGACTGAACGGCAGGATGATATATTCAGATAAACCAAACTTTGTTTGAATAGCTGGCCTCTCTTCTCCCCCTTCTTCAACCTATTGCAGTGATATACCCCATGCAAATCAAGTTTAATCAAGTTTAGTGTATACTGTAAAGTCGTGAACCTGGTCCAGCAAGATGGCGATTGAGGGCAATGGGTATCTTTTTTAGCGTTACTTTATTTAGCACCCTGTAGTCAATGCAGGGCCTCAACCTGTGGTTCTTTTAAGGGACAAAGAAGTGCGGTGAGGATACAGGAAATGTAGAATCTCTAATGAACCCTTATACAAGGAGCTAATCCAGGTAATTATAGAGATGTTTGATCTCGGGATCATAGGCATAGGTGCAACTACAGGAGAGGACTGCAACCGGCAGTAAGTCTATACAAAAGTTGAATTCTTTATGAGGGGGAAATTGCAATGCCATTTGTTCATCGAATACATGCTGAACATCCTGGCATTTGATAGGTAGGGAAGTACAGCTCCTTGTTTAATTGCAAAAACAACAGTTGATGGACAGAATGCAGAACAATGTCATACATTCACCCCAGTACAGAGATCTGGGCATAAACCCATTTTTTTTGCTCACCATGCCATTCCAGTTTGAACCCAGCCATATGGAAATCAGTCTTGACCCTGTGCCTCATGAGAACAGTTCAGCCCAAACTGCCAAGCCAGGTCTTCCCTGGACTGGAAACAAGCATCCTAGGACCAGTTTCAGGTTTTCACCCCTCTTCAGCCAGGATAGCTTGATTCCAGACGCATGGAGAGCACGGGACCCACGTCTGGGCATACCTGTCCCACTTGGGGTGACAAATGCAAAAACAACAGTGATGGAAAGAATGCAGAACAATGCCATACATTCACCTGAGTACAGAGATCTGGACCTAAATCCATCCATTTTTGCTCGCCATTCCAGTTTGAATCCAGTCATATGCAAATCAGTCTTGACCCTGTGCCTCTTGAGAACAGTCCAGCTCGAACTGCCAAGCCAGGTCCTCCCTGGATTGGAAACAAGCATCCTAGGACTGGTTTCTGGGTTTCACCCCTCTTCAGCCAGGATAGCTTCATTCCAGAGGCATGGAGAGCACGGGACCCACGTCTGGGCATACCTGCCGCACAAAGGTCAGAGTCTCGGTATGTTAATCTTACATACAAGACCTATTGATGCTGTCCGGTATTCAATCATGCCCGAAGAGAGTTCAGAGCTGTCCACAGCTCTCAGTTCAGTTTCTGCCTATTTAATCCTAGGAATCTTCAAGGAGCTAGCAAGGGTGAGGTATAAAATATTTGTTGTCCCAGAGTTGAGGTTCATGGGAATGATTTTCTGCTGTTGTGGATAGATAATCCCGGTTACAGGTATGGTTAGGTGCTGTGGGGTGTTACTCAGGGTATTTGCCAAATAGTGTGAGGTCTTATCTAGATACATAGTGTTGCAATGGGTGAATACAATGTCAAGGATTACTGTGATATGTGCAGGCCTGACAACGACAATACCAATAAAATGCAATATCAACATATGCCATAACCTGTACCCACACAACCATGCCAGGACCTGCCAGTGCAATGTTAATGTATGTCATAACCTGTACCTGCAAAGTAGCACAGACACCAGCAATGACGAGATCAAGGTATGCCACAATCCATGCTCAAATGATAAAACTGTTACTAGTGATAACAATGATGATTTACAGTATGACTTAAGCAAACTTAACCATGTTAATACCAGTAGGAACAATGTTAATGTATGCTTTGACAACCATATGCATAATGTTTAGGATGTTGATACAAATGATACCATTGACTTCCACATTATTTTCAGGAGCTCCAATGAACTTGTATTATTGCTGTGGGAGTCACCCAATGTGACCTCCATATCAACCCCCAGTCAGAGATATGTGGTTAGGCAAGTTCTACGACCAACACACATGCCTATTGAATACCAGGTCAAAGGTGGGGTCTAAAGACAAATGTGTGCCCCGGGAAAACTCCGATCAATCTCACAGATAGATTGTTGCACCACAAACAGGTCAGTTGAAATTGCCCCAATAAAACACACTTGGCTAAGGACTTTTGTTCCCCAAAATAATACAAAGCTAGATACCACATGTAGAGAGAACCACTCAACCAATTAGGACATGACATGCACACCACACATAGTGATCATGCTCTCCTCATGTCAGACATCTTGACAGATACACATTGGCCCACACAAGCTCTTTATGAGGTTGAGAGCCATCTGTGTCCATATCATATTATGCCTGCAGTTGTTGATTTATGACAGGGATGCTTTTTGGAATGTAAAAAATTGCTTAATTGTAACACATGAACAGTATATAAACTTTGTACACCGAGAGACTTTGAGCAAAAGCACTCTATCGAGGCTCTCCCGGCCGCACCATTTGATTTAAACCAACTTGTTCTTGTTTTGTCAAATGTCTCTTGTGTTTTCATTTATTTAAGGTGAACTCATATCTGAGCAACAGTACCCCACCGGTCGAAGTTTATGCTAGCTGGGTCTCTTGGTTTTCCTGGTATGCATCAGTGTTGGTCGCTACAAATTTACAACATCTTTTTAGTTTAGCAGTGCATTCTTTAGGGAAATGTCCTGCCTTGCTGCAGTAGAGGCATACATTCAGTTTCTACTGTACTCTTTTTTCTCTGTGGTCAAAAGGCCATGGAGGTCCATGATTTGCATAGGCTCAGAAGTGTAAAGACTTTTTAGATTGGATCCTCTTAGTTTAAACAGAACTATTAATAGATTAGGCTCTCCACTAAATCTTTCACCTCTTCACTCGGATAACCTGTGATCTAGGCGCATGAGTAAATCAATACATTTGGAACAATCCAATGGGTGATACATAATGTCAGCCACTGATCCTTGACCTGATCCCGTATACCTCTAAAAAAGATCGAGAATTTTCATGACTAACCTCCTGAATGATGTAATTTATGAAAATAAATCCTTACTTTCTTGTCGCAGATTCAGCAGCTCGCTATGGCTCGCTTGAAGGACGATGTATTGAATAAAGAGATAATGCATCGTCTTCTTAAATCTTCTAAAATCATGCAAACAGGGTCTTCATTTTCAATGAATGATATGGCCAATTGGCAGCAGTTCCTCCAAGATAAGAAATAATGAAGCCGTTAAGATAAAGCAAGCAGAGCAAGACTGGGTGTCTTGACTGGGACATTGACTGGGTGACTGCTGTGTTGTGCTGCTTGGCACCCATACATCCCAAACTGAAAGGGTTGCAAAACTAGATATGTGCCTTTAGGCACAGCCTCTGTATCAGGTAGCCAGGGTTTTTTGTTGTGAGGGTTGGACTTTGTGGCATAAGTTGGCTAATGCCATAGCCAATTCTAATGCACTAGGGTACTCCTCCACAAGTGCCTGAGCTAGGTTGTGGACGCTGTTTAGATTGCATGAGTCCATTTCGTCTGGGTGGAGAAGAGTGTATGAGGCTTGGCTTTCTGTTATGCCACTCACCTGGCTCTTTTCTGCAGAGATGATGCTGGACCTCCGTCACTCCTAAGGTGGTATCGGATAAGGGAAATGTAACCATGAATCAATTGCCATCCCAGAAGGGAAGGGGGGTTGGGACAAAATAATTAACAGAGAGACTTGAGTGCCTTCGAGATCAGTCTCTTTCTTCTTGGATTTGTACATACATCTCTTCTCAGACCTGGAGAGCGTCATCATGATATGTGTATAATGTCGGTGCATGGTGAGCTCTATTGCAAATACAAGTAGAGAGGTTATTTAACAAATGAGTAGTCGTGAAATATTCCCTCCTGCCTTTGACATGTGTACTAACATTTACTTACATTATAACAAATCTATTGCTGCAAAGACTTTCCATAATCAACTGTTACCATTGGAGTTACGGTAATTCTGGCAGAAGGTATATCATGTTTTCACATCACACAGTAATGTACAGCTTGTTTGTTCAACACTATGCGTAAAGAAGCACAGACACCAGCACAGCAAAGGATGGTACATAAGAATGTCACTGGGTGCTAATAAGTCCAAGGTGTGCGTGTTAAATAATACCAGCAATGACTCAATATTCAAGAGTTGTCCTGTTTTCAGATTATCAGCATCATAAAAATATGTCTTTGGTTGATACGTGTTCCGTTAGTGCACTAACCTTAAGGATGATAATTAACCATGTTTTCTCCTTCAATTTTGTAGGTGCGGCATTGCAGAGTTGGTGTTAGCTGCTTTCCTGGATTTTCAGGGAAGATGTCCACAGCATTGGAGATTCATAGGAGAGACATGTGCCACTGCAGTGATGGTGTTCGCTGCGTTGCTGGATTTGCAGGGGAGAAGATGTCTGCAGCTTTGGAGATTCGCACAAGAGCTGCAATGCAGAAGAAGCTTGGCCGGGTCATGGAGACGTTCAGGTGAGTGGGATCACTAAAGAGAATCTGTCCTCTTTAACCAGTGGGTAAGCCAAGCACAGTCTCTTGGTTTGGGTGTGGTATAAATACTGTTCCCAAATCTGAGATGGCAGGGCAATCTGAACATGATCTGCTTTGGGGGACTATGAGTCATCCTAAATATCACCATAGTCATGATGAGTAATCCCAAATATCACCATAGTCATGTGCCTATGAGTCAGCCCAAATGTTACCATAATCATGATGAGTCAGCCCAAATATCATCATAGTCCTGAAGAGTCGGCTTGAAGGCCCTGGAGGATGGTACTGTTTGGGCTTTGGTGTTTCATGAATAGGTGGCTAAGGGCCCCAGGCATTATTGCTATGCCAAAAATGTTGTCTAGCCTATGCTCAATGAGTCCCATGAGACGTGTGTTTAATCCTACAAACCCCCCACACATAAGGTACAGGAGCAGTAAGAATACCAGGACGTCAGGGTAGTTACAAAGTCACAAGCACACCCCAAATTAACCTGTGCTTAACCCCCTGGTAGCTTGGCACGAAGCAGTCAGGTTTAACTTAAAGACAATGTGGAAAGTATGTATGCAGCACTTCAAACTGTTATAAAGTAAAAAGACAAAACAAGAAAAATCCCACAACAAGTTGGAAAAATTGAATAAACTCATTATATAATAAAAATTTTCAGACCAAAACTATAAAAATCCTATTAGTAGAACCGGAGATCTGCAAATAAAAAATGTAAGTAGGGCCAGTGTTTAAAAGCACAAAGCACCACTTGTTGTTATCTGGTCATGCCGGACCGGGACAAAGTTAGATACAGGGACCATGATCAGCCCGCTGAACAAAGTACTTTAAATCCAGGTTGCGAAGTGTTGTGAAATCCAGTGTTGAGGATGCGTTGAGCAGCGGTGTTTCTGATGAGCTTTGAGCTATGCAAGGCCCTGTGTCAACGATATGTCATGTAGCAGTGATTCTGGGGAGCTGCAGGGCTGCGATGTGAGGTCCTGCATCAAGGAAGTGGTGGTTCTGAAAAGCTGTGTGGTCCTGCGTCAGTGATGTGCTTCACAGGGGTGGTTCCGATGCAGAGCTCCGAGGATATGGATTGTGATGTATTGGTTCTGTCCAAAACAACATAGCTGGACTAGAAGAGCAACTTCAAGCCCACTTCCAAGGGTCCTGGATTAGGGAGACAAGACTTAGAGAAGGCAGAGTCCAGGTACAGGGTTCAAAGTGGTTGGACCCTTTAATGTCCCTGAGGCTCTGATCAGGAGCACAACCAGCTAGTCCAGTCCCTGTCACTAAAGCAGCAGGGCAACAGAGCAGCGGAGTATCAGTCCTTCTTGCTACAGAGTAGCACAACAGTCCCTCTTCTGAGTCTTCTACAGGTCCATATGTGTACTGAAGAGCTGGGTCTGAGGTTCACTAGTTATCCTTGGTGCCATCTTTGAAATGTGTGAGGTTTCTGGAGGATTCCACTCAGCGAGGCGTCTGGAGCTACCTCACTCCCTTCCCAGGCCCCAGCTTGTCTGGCGTAATTAAAGACTACTGCAAATTCCGTTGTGAATGCTCTGAGGAAGTCTTTGTGATTTGTAAGTGTGGAGAACTCTGTTGCCCTTTCAAGTCAGAGATGGCACACCTGGCAACAACTATTCTCACTCTGCCTAACTGTCTGGGAGTAATACACAACAACCAACTGCCAGCTATATCTAGTCATGTGACCAAGGATACAGGCTGCAGGCATCAAATATGTTAGATAAGAAATTGCCAACTTTCTAAAAGTAGATTTTCTGAACTATGACTCAAAGTCTGACTTTACCATTAAAGAGGATTTTGAAATACATTGTTTAGACACCAAACTCAACATTCCCATCTGCTCCTAATCAAAAGTTATCTCTTATTAAATATAATATGGTAACCTATAATGATGATGTAAAGTTTAGATTGTCATATATGGCAAAGTAATATATGTATAATAATGTGATGCCTGCTATGTTGCTGTGATTTAAACGGTTTGAATTAAAAAATGTAATACAAAATATATATAATATGGTAACCCAATGTCATCCTATAGGAGAGATAGGCCTTGAGGTAGTTAAAAGCATGTAGTTTACATGGCGATGGCTGACCTGCTAATGAGGTCCGCATGTCCAGCATTCTTTCGCTTGGGTCATATTTTTTCTGCAATGCAGTTCACATAGCAGGCCTACAGTGCTGTGACTTTCCTAGAGTTTCTACACTAGAGCTTCTGGGAAGAAGGTAATCTTTCCAAACCAAAATGTCTGCTTACTAGCAGTTCCCTAATGAGGGTTTCCGATCCAAGTTTGAGGCCTATGAAATATTGCAGTTTTTTTCCCAAAAAGGGTAGAGTCTTTCGGCCTTTTCTTGGATCGCAAGGCTTTGAGAACTACTTTTCCTGTATCGTTCCAATTGGTTTATTCTTTAGGTCTCTGTCTGATTTCTGATTCTGGACTATTCCTCTTTGGGTGCCTCCTGTCTTCAATGACATCTTTACTATATGTTTTCACACTCCTGCTCTTCTTCTCCATAGTCCTTTCTGACCACGGTTCTGGAGGGTTTTATGCCTGTTGGCTAATTCCTCCATGCGATTCTCCTCCCTATGTCAGTGGCACCATAGCTACTTGAAGGGGTCACCCTTTCCCGTGGCAGATTAAGTCTGTGAGGTAAAGGCTATCAAGGAGATCCATTTAAGCATGGTGGCAGTGACACACACTTCCTGATTTCTAAATGACTGGGGGCCTTGGTCCATCCAATGCATTGCCAGGAGTAGGAACACACTAAGGTGCGCAGGGAGCCCACTCCTGTGCTGCTTGCTGGCTCCCACTGCCGGCATACCATTTGCGTGCCAGCAAAGAGCTTCCCTCCTCTGCTTTTGGACAGCCTGCAGGATCTCCCAGGCTATCCAGTTGTGTCTGGCTCAGGATGCTGGAAGTTCCTGTGGCTAAAAGGGATCTCAGGGAGAGGGACCCATGCGTGCCCCCTCTCCATAATCTCAAGTGTCTCAACCTGAATAGGGCAAAACTGTGCTGTGATGTAATCAATAATGCACCCACTTATAACAGTTAAGCACTACAGACCCACACTATGAATGGCCACTCACAATATAAGCCTGCAACTGGTCAGCAATCATTTCAGAACTGCCCTTTCGGTGTCAGGCTCCCTATGTGCTAATATCAGGTTTATTTAGATTGTTGCTCATCCCACAAACAGGTGCACAGCACAGGAGCTCTTACCTAGATGTGCAGCAGAAGACCTTATCTTAAAAGGCAGACACTGGCAGTTAGCACTCTCAATTTATGTCCACAAAATTTACCATGATTGAGACTCAGATTGTGAGACTCATTTACAGAAAAACTACAAATCTGGATAGATAAAAAGTGACACTTTCAGGGGGATTAAATGAGTGGAACACATTTTCTGCACACTGGCATTAGAAAGCCTTTACAGGTCATCATTAACTCATGAAGAATATCCGCTGTGACAAGATACCTGTGTGCAGATACTGGTCTGAGTAAGACAGTATCTTATTTACTCAGCCTACCCACGTGTGTACACATGTGAGTACACATGCACCCATGTAGCCATCCCAGAGCCTCTTACATATGTGTAGCAGTAAAACTTGTTTTCAAAGTTGGGCATTGGTAGCTAGCACTCTCAATTAAAATCAACAGAGCTTACAATGCATGAGATTCACTTAGGGAGACTCACTCACAGCTGAAGCCCAAAAGCCAGGTAGTCCACGAAGCAGAAAACCAAGACAGCTGAATGGAGCGGAACCTTCAGTCTAGCTTAGTGTTTGATTTGACACTGGGTGGATGACATGATTCAATAAAGGGAGGAGGGGTGGACATATAAACTAGAATCTCAGCCTGCCAGCTAAAAAATATTTTATGTCCATAATTGCTAAATATTTCTTACCCCTCCCTTTACACCTAAACACATTACGTAAGGGCACTTCCAATTAGTGAATGGTGTATTCACATAGTGGTTATTGTTATGTAAATCAAGAGGAATTTTGAACCAGAAGCACATGACACACATCACTGCTACCAATTGACTAATGTATTATAGCTGCCCTGAGGGTAATATTTAGGTTTGGATGACATTAAAATTAAGCTGATATAATGCATGTAATTTGGGGAGTAAAATTCCTGAAATTATGTTATTATTCCACTTCAGGTTTATTTAGATTGTTGCTCATCCCACAAACAGGTGCACAGCACAGGAGCTCTTACCTAGATGTGCAGCAGAAGACCTTATCTTAAAAGGCAGACACTGGCAGTTAGCACTCTCAATTTATGTCCACAAAATTTACCATGATTGAGACTCAGATTGTGAGACTCATTAACAGAAAAACTACAAATCTGGATAGATAAAAAGTGACACTTTCAGGGGGATTAAATGAGTGGAACACATTTTCTGCACACTGGCATTAGAAAGCCTTTACAGGTCATCATTAACTCATGAAGAATATCCGCTGTGACAAGATACCTGTGTGCAGATACTGGTCTGAGTAAGACAGTATCTTATTTACTCAGCCTACCCACGTGTGTACACATGTGAGTACACATGCACCCATGTAGCCATCCCAGAGCCTCTTACATATGTGTAGCAGTAAAACTTGTTTTCAAAGTTGGGCATTGGTAGCTAGCACTCTCAATTAAAATCAACAGAGCTTACAATGCATGAGACTCACTTAGGGAGACTCACTCACAGCTGAAGCCCAAATGCCAGGTAGTCCACGAAGCAGAAAACCAAGACAGCTGAATGGAGCGGAACCTTCAGTCTAGCTTAGTGTTTGATTTGACACTGGGTGGATGACATGATTCAATAAAGGGAGGAGGGGTGGACATATAAACTAGAATCTCAGCCTGCCAGCTAAAAAATATTTTATGTCCATAATTGCTAAATATTTCTTACCCCTCCCTTTACACCTAAACACATTACGTAAGGGCACTTCCAATTAGTGAATGGTGTATTCACATAGTGGTTATTGTTATGTAAATCAAGAGGAATTTTGAACCAGAAGCACATGACACACATCACTGCTACCAATTGACTAATGTATTATAGCTGCCCTGAGGGTAATATTTAGGTTTGGATGACATTAAAATTAAGCTGATATAATGCATGTAATTTGGGGAGTAAAATTCCTGAATTTATGTTATTATTCCACTTCATGTAATTACACACAAATCACTGTAAATATTTAACACAAATTTGCCATTCACTGTTAAAATTTACTGAAAATTCACAGGTACAACAAATAAGCATTTGCATTGCAATCGGTCTCGCCTTTGCGACCTTATGTATATTTAGCTATGCAGCACATTAGCTTGGGTGCTGAAACATCTACTGTTCTTTAAAATGGAGGGAAAGTAAGCGCCAAACTGCATGACACGCCAGGTATAGGATCACATGGAGAAAAATATTGCCTTTCAGTGGGAAATGGTATAGTCCAAAGCTATGTTTTTAACATAAAACTAGGGCCTTCATTGGGCATATCACTGAAAATACAAGATTTGAAAAAAATAATATTGTCTACGGGTGCTCATGGAAGACAACTTCTATGGATTGGAATCTAGAAAATGCTAAAGTGATTCAGGTATTTTACTGACCTCTGCAGGTCGTTTTCTATCAAG